>NC_140586.1:631101879-631701879 GCF_964204655.1 Triturus cristatus | reverse complement strand
AGTCTAGGCTCGCAGTGTGCGTCGCGCCGAGCGCACCCTGTTGGGATATGCCGATTTGTAGAGCGCACTAATCACGCTTGATGGCATCCAGGCACTTGAATAGGTGTGTAGGAGAGTGGTCCCTGCAGAGTTATTCAAAGCTTCTTGTAGAACACAAGAAGTGAGGCGGAGACTGATGCATTGTGGGAGGTCATTCCATGAAAAAGAGCAGCCTCCAGTTCTGCTTTTGTGAATGCAGGGTGTGTGTAAGAGTGAGGCTGAGTGTAGGTGTCTTGTGGGCTATGCAATGCAGATAAGACAAAGGTCCTATGCTTTAGTCAAAATTCACCTGAAGTTTGGCAGACTTAGGCCGGATGTTGCCCTTCCTTCAGGCCTGCAATCCGAAGTGGTCAAAACCCTAGGAGTTAAGCTTGATAGCAGGCTCTCATTTTAACACCAAGTTATTTCTGTGGTTGGGGCTTCTTTTGGCCTGCTACGAACAGTGAAAATGTTTTTGCAATTTTTTTCCCCTTCCAGCTATTTGTCTTTACCCATGGCTCAGTGCTGGGATGCTCTTCTGAGTAGTTGTGCGCTCTATAAATCCCCTTTTCATTCATTCAAAGTGTATGATGTTGTTCAGATATGCTGGACCAGTGCTGTGTAAGGGTTTGTATATGTGCGTGAGGAGTTGAATTTGTTGCGTTTGTGAATGGTTAGCCAGAGGAGTTCTCTGATGCAGGGTGAGATGTAGGTGTGGCATGTGACGTCGAGTGAGAGTCTTGCAGCAGCGTTCTAGATGGTGTGAAGTCTGTCTAGGAGCTAATTGAAGATTCCGGCATAGAGTGTGCTTCCGCAATCTAGTCTGCTTTTGATGAGTGCTCATGTGACGGTCCATCTGGTGTTCTGTGGCAGCCACTTGAAGATCTTTCGTAGTACACGTAGGATGTAGAAGCAGGCAGCACTCACAGCGTTGACTTGTGCCGTCATGTTGAGCTTATCATCCAGGGTGATACCCAGATTTCAGGCATGGTTGGTGAGAGTTGGTCCCAGCTCCATTGGCCAGCAGGTGGCTTCCCACAGGGAGTTTTTTTCCCCAAAGACCAGTATGAGTTGAGCTTTAAGACGTTTGTTCTCATCCATTCTGCAACCATGGTCATGCAGTTGGTTGTCTTGTCAGTCAAGGAGAGGATGTCCAGTTTGTTGTAATTGGGATTACGGAATTGTCTAGATAAGACACCAGTGCACACCTGTGTAGAGCCCTCACTGCCATTGTTTGTACTTGTAAGATGATTTGGGTGTCATCAACATAAGCAATGATGTTGATGCCTGGGGATCAGAGGATGTTGGGGAGCAGCGTCATGTAGATGTTGAACATGGTAGAGCTGATAGACAATCCTTGGGGGACTCCACAGATCGATTTCTTGGTCTCCGATGTGATGGGTGGTATTCTGACTCGGAGTTCTTCCCATGAGGAAGGAACAGATCCAGTTGAGTGCGGGCTCTTGAATGCCCATCTCGTTGAGTCTTCTCAGGAGTGTGTGGCGGGCAACTGTGTCAAATGCCATGGAGAGGTCAAGCAGAATGAGGGTCACCGTTTCTCCTCAGTCCAGAAGTAGTCTGTGGCTGCGAAGAGTGCTGTTTCTGCGATGTGGTACTTTCAGAATCCTGATTGAGTGTAGTCAGTTGATGGTGTAGCCCGAGGTGGGATGCTAGTTACTTGTTGATGGCTTACTCAATTACTTTGGCTAGGTATTGCAGCAGGGAGATGGGTCGAAACTTGCTTGGTGGGTTTGGGTCAGCCAATGGTTTCTTGAGGAGGGTATTGACCACTAGATGCTTCCAGGAATGTGATGGAGATGGTGATGTGAGTGAGAGCAGTGCCAAATAGTGATGGTCCCAGGGTGTAGAAGTGGTAGGGGCATTGATTCATTGGGGCCTCAGAGTGGATGGTCCGCATGATTGATGCGGTCTCATCTCCGATGAGCGTTGTCCATTTGGTCAGATGGCTGTTTCGGTAGGCGATGAGATCACATGGGGTCGGGTTGGTGTGCAAAGTTTCTGTAGATGGTTGTGATTTTCTGTGTTAGAAGTTAGAAAGGTCATCAGAGTTCTTGGGAAGGGGTGATGATGTGGATGGAGACCGGGGTGTGGTAAAGTCTTGGACAATAAAGAAGATCTCCTTTCCACTGTTGGAGCTCCCTTCCATGCGTTCAGCTAGAGCTCTTTTCTTAGTGGCTCTCAGTTGCTGGTGGTATTGTCTGAGTGCAGTCTTGTAGGTGGTTCTATTGGCAGTTTCACGGCTGGCTCTCCAGCTCTTTGCAGTGTTGTTTGGTGTCTCAAAGGTCTACTGTGTACCATCTGGCCCGCTTTTTGGATCTTCTTTGCTTGTAGGGTTTGATGGATGTGAGGGAGTCCACAAAGTTCTTGCTCCAGCTGTTGAAGTTAGTGATGTCCTCATTGATGTCGTGCATGGGGTTGGGTTGGTTCATGCTGCAGGTGTTGAGCCCGTCTGCTTCTGAGATTTTGCCCCATCTGTGGCTCGGTTGGCTGATGCTGGTGGGTGTGTTGACTTCTGTGTTAATTTGGAAGGGGATGATGGGGTGGTCGGGCCATGTGGGAGGCGAGATGGAGTTGTATTTGATGCTGTTGCTAGTGGTGAAGATGGGGTCCAGTGTGTGCCCTACGATGTGAATAGACTGAATTGGTGCATGAATCCCAATGGCAGGCCAGCAACCATTAACACTCAATTCTCTGAGTCTACTGGCTTTAGTATAATAATTATAGTAGCGGTCATTCACAATCAAACTATACCTATTTGTTTATTGATAAAGCTTTGCCACTTGAATATTCGAGATTTTAACATTTCCTAATTTAGCACCTTACTGCTTTGCAACTCCCCATGACCCCCACCACGTAAGGGGTTGCAATACACCCAGGCCCATTCCCAGAAGTTCAGACCCAGGAGTGGATTTATAGCGAACACTGCATCTCCTTGGGTCATTGATTCTTCGTCCTCAGAGACTTGCACAAACATTCTACAAAAATTGGGCTTTTGGAGGCCTGCTGTTGCTGCACCTCACCAGTCCCTAAAATTGAAAGACCTCGAGCTGTGGACAAGCAGGAGTAAAGCAGCACATGAGGAAAAGAGCAACACAGAGCAATGTGGGGATTTGGTGGGGAGAAAGGAAAGCAATGGAGCGTGGAGTAAGTTTGTGGGGGAAGGCACACGAGCAAATGAGAAGCATACAAGAGAAAAAAATTTAGCACTAGGGCAGAAATTTGGTAGAGGAGAAGCTCAAGAGGGAGACAGCACAAAAATACAAGCAGTCATTGAGTGCGTAACAAAAAAGAAAAAAGCAGTTCCCTAAAAGTAAGCTGTGGAAGGATACAGATCAGACAGACAACAAAAAAGGATGGTAAAGAAACTATGCTCCAAGTGAGGGACAAACACATGAAGAGGAAGGCAAATGATCAAATACTAAGCAAGCAAATGAGAGCGACAATAAAGAACAAGTTAATTACCTTTGGTAACGCTTTTCTGGTAGAGGCTATCTAACCGCAAATTTCTCTTTGCCAACCAATGATAAACAATGGGTGGGTTCTAAGCCCAAACCAAGTTTATGGCATGGTCCACAAGAGGCATTCTCTTAGAAAGCTAGCAGATGCCTGGTAGGCAAGACCGTAAAAGGTGGGCACTGGAGATTACAGCTCAAACTCATTTTACCACAGTATGTTAGGGAGTAACCACCAATGTTAGAAAGTAGTTCCTCATGTGCACAACCCATCAGTTTGCTGCTATGACTCAGTACTGTTTAGCTGCTATCTGGAAGCACCTTGGTTACAGAGTCCAAACATTCATGAACGTCCATGCTAGCTGTTGAAAAATAGTCACTACTTTTGATGCAGAAATTATACAAAATCAACCCAATTTACATTAATTTAATTCAAATCCAGTTTTTTTATTGGTAAGAAATTAATTTCTCCATGCAATTTCAAACCAGGAAACGCTGACAATTCTCAATACAAACTCTCAGGACATTGCTCATTTCGTCCTCTCCCATTAAATCTCGAATCCTCAATGTATTTCGGACAAATGTCCTTCAAAATGGAGGTTGCTTTTATTGTAGATTACTCCAAAGTGTAATTGACAAGCTGGGCCCAAGCGTTTGAGTCCCCATTGACAACTAGCGGAGAATCAAGTCGCTATAATATGCCGACACACACCTTCTTGCGAACATCCCAGAAGAGTAAGATACTTACCAAAGTTTCTTAATTGTACTTGACACTGAACAGAGAGCTGTGTGGTCTGAGAAAGATGCAGTCTGGGAGAAGTGTGGGAAGAGTGGACGTGGATCAAGGCAGGCTTTAGGGCAGTGCGACTGGTGTGGCCGCACTGGGTGCTGACCTGTGGAGGGGTCGGTGTGACCTCAGAGGGGTGCTGTGTTTAACAATATCTTATGATAGGAGAGATGAGGGGCACTTTTGCAGGTGGTAGTGAGTGAATCTGAGGAGGCAGTCATGAGATGTGGGGGTGCCAAAAGTGATTGTTGCACCAGGCGCCAACAGCACTAAAGTCGGACCTGAGATGGATGCAGGTACAGGTAGGAAGACTTTGGCAGGGAGATGTATGGTCAGAAATACGTGAAAAAAATATGCAAAGTGAAATGGGCAATCCTTTCTGTATTTAACAAAATATATACCAATATTCAATAACAAATAATACATTGATGTAATACTCCACATATGCAACATGATACTTTCAAGGAGTGCAAATATCAGTAACAATGTTTTCATATTAGCTAGAATACAAAAGAAAGTGTGCTATGCTATCTTATAGAACACTTTCACAGGACACAAGTTTTTGGTGCATATTTTTGGTTATAAAAGCCCACTGTATATCTGGCCTTAATTTTGTTTTCAGTAACAAAATGAAAATAGCCGAAGATTAGTCAAAAGTACATTGCAGATCTTGCTTTTTAAAAATCATTTACACAAAAAATGTTTTTAGTTTAAGCATTTCTGTATACTCAGTCATGTTGCGACATTCTTGATATTGGAGGTAAGCCTTAATTTAGAATGCTATGGTGTCTACAGGACACTAAGGAGGAAAGCTATGAGAAGGAGAACATTTGATGCTTGACTGCTTGAAACACCTAAACTCTTCAGGCGAGAATAGAACAAAAAGTAACAAAACAGAGCCTAAATTGTAATAGTACTGTTCTGTTTGTGTGACATCTTCATAAGGCACCAGCACTGTGTGTTTAAGATGCGAATCCAACAACAGCATAAAAGCAGATTAAAATGCAAGGGGGGTAAGAGCTTAGAGCAGCGGCTCTCAGGTAAAAAGCTACAGTCCATATTCCTTCTGTAGTATAACAAAAGGACACTCTCCACCAAGCAAAAAAAACAGTAATAAACTGAAAGTTTAGGTACTCGGCCATAAGTAGGTCAGGCAAGTACCTGCATGCACATATTGCAGTTATACTTTGTGAAGGAAGCCCCTCCATGCTCGCTCTAAGCCTGCAGATGACCCTCACAAAAACAGGGGTGCACTGTGGAGCAGCAGCCCTTTCAAGATCCAACTTCAGTCCCTGATCCCAGGAGGAGTGAAACATGCAGCTTCTCTGCCTCAAGCCACACTAAGTAATCCAGCAACTGGCCGAGAACTCAGCCATATAAAGATCAGGCATGCTTCAGGATTAGATGTGGGAAACAGAAAATGAAGATAGTGGTCATGGATGGGAATATTGTTTTCTTATGGTCAATGACAAATTGAGCGAGTCTAAAGATTACACCCAATATAAAAACATCTTTCACCATGCTTTTTCAGGGCAAACCACTATGTGTCAGAATAAAAAACAGCATGTAAATCTGGAATAGATTCACACAGCAAGCCTTTATCAAGGATATTTGCCCACATTACATACATGGCTGATTAGTGCAACTATTTAACTTGACACAATTAGAAAATACAACTTGCCTGTATTTATAAAGTATAAACCAAGTATTTTATTGAAACAGCAAATTCTAGTTTGAACAATTGCTCCCCTTGTAGGAAGCGATATATGCAGATCTAAAACATGTGCTCCTGCGTTGAAACAAACCCTGGAAATAAAAGTCAGTTTCATAATTTTCTTTGTTAAAAAAAAAGAAATCAGAGGCACTCGCTAACTTAAGGAAAGTAGGAAAAGTCCACTGAACTGGTAAATTCACTGTTACAGGCTTTGTGTATGTTACAAAGTCGGGGGTGTGGCCAAGATAGCGGCTGGGTCAGACACAGTGAAGAGCTTCACGCTGGGCCCGCAAGATATCTTGTTAATTCTATCGCAACCAACCTCTTGTCATGGGAAAGCAGCGTTCCTGGAGCTATGAGGACTTAAGCGGCAGCACACGGCACAGATCGAGCCACGTGATCCAATGCCAGTGGCGTGAGAACCAAGGTCCGGCGGATCGCGCTCCACTAGCGGCCCGACCGCTGACAGCTGTGTAGTTGGGGACTGCGCTCTGCCTCGCGGTGTGCCCGGGGCTGTCGTGTCTCGGACGACAGAGGTCGCAGGCTTTAAACTATCATGGTGTCCCGCACCGGGACCCCTGCAGATTGGACTAGCCATGGGGGCGACCCACAGGCTGTTTTCTGGAGCTTGCGCCCTTAACGTCGGCACTCCCGATTCAATGCAGGCCTCACTGCCCTTCGGGTTGTACCCTCTATTGAAGCGTGGAGGAACGGACAAGGCAGCCCAGCGTTGTTTGGTTCCTGGCCTAGAGTGGTGCGGCTGCCCTTGCAGTGGCCCGGAGGGCCTTCCCTCCACCCAGTGTGATTGATGTGGTGCTTTACCCTGGCCGGAGTTCCCCGGGCTGTCTCATCCCCGTGCACCGGGGATCAGATACACCCATAAGACCTGTCTAGAAAAGTGCAGTGCTGGGTCCCAGCATGGCTTCTCAACTTTATCTGTGACAGACTCCAAGTAGGAAGGTGTTGCACTGCTGACATTATTGGAGCCACATTATACCATGCATGCTCAATGGGAATCCCTGGCATCTGGAATAGTGCACTAATTTTGGAACAGGCTGGCCCCACTGCGGTGCACTTGATAATTGAGCGGCACCCGACCAGAGGCTGGATGACAAGGGGACCCCCTTAGTGGCTCATATCACCTATTACAATTGACTGGGAGTTAATTATACCACAGTAATCCCTTCAATATCCCGGTGCTGTTAAACCTAGTGAGGTACTCGGAGGTCAAATGTTTGACATCACCCAGTTCGACACCGGTCACCCTCTCCTGCCTCTCCAGTCCACATAACGCCATGGATTAAAACGCCCTGGCCACTGTTCCCCCTGTGGTGAGGAGACTAGGTTTGGGACGCTGATTGCGAAAGCAGAGTCCTCATTGCAGGGTCATGAGATATTAAGCACCGGGCTTGTGGGGTCTTTGTTTCTTGCCCAGCATTACGTAATTGTGGATAGACTGATGCCTCCTCACAGCCGCTGCCATTCGTCGCACTCGGGTGAAGCAAACCCAATATTTCTACTGTCCTCAATAACGTGAAGACAAAGCCCCAGCAGCGGAACGAGGAATGCATAAACTCCAATAAGCCTGTGGATACGACATTAGCTGTCACACTATTAGATCATTCTTGTCGATTCGGCAAACTCCTATCTGCCATTCTGGATATTAAATCAGCTCTTGAACCTAAACTAGATTCTTTATGTATCAACATGGGCATCTTCCAGGAGGACCACAGAAAATTGAAAGACCGAGGTGAAAATACAAAATCCACTCTGGCTGCCCTGCGACCCACAGTGGGAGATACTGATAAATGTCTTCTAGCTATGCAGGAAGAGATAGAACATTTGTGTGTATGAGCGCAGGACCAGGAAGGTAGAAATCATGTGTGAATCATGGGCCTCCTGGAGCAGGCAGAGGGCCCGAACGTGGAGATATACCTTGAGTACTGGTTCATGAACACGATTCTTCAGGGTAAACAATCAACCTTTTTTCCATTCAGAGAGCTCACAATGTCCCTGGGACGCCTTCTCGCCCAGGTGCCCCTTCGCGGCCGCTGGTTCAACTACAAGGACCATATCCTGCAGGCGATGAAAGCCAAGGGACCATGGAATATCGTACATGCCCAAGTGCACATTTATCCAGACTGTACCCTGGAAATCCAGCAACGCAGATCTTCCTTTCTGGAAGGTAAAGAAATGCATCTGGGACTATACAGTTCCCTGCAACCTTATGAGTGCTACGTGAGGGTGCCACTTCATTCTGTGCAACTCCAGAGGACGCCTGGTCCTGGCTAGAACACAGGGGTCTCGCACCCCTCACCTGGGGGCAAAACTGATCCCTCTACTTCCTGGCAAGTACAGTGACAACGTTAACCACATAACTGACCGACAATGGGGCCCCACTACAGAGCAAGAAGCAAAGGACAGGGCTCGTGTAGTAAAGTACGTGAAGAAACATGCAGCAGCCCCCTCTCCCTTGGCCTCAGGCTCTGAGGCAGAGAGCAGGCACACTGACTCTCCAGCAATGTCTGAATCACAGGTTGCCACGCTACTGGGCGGTGGCCCGTCTGTTACACCTCAGACGACTTATAATGATGTACTCGTTCCAGGTTTGGCGGGGACCCAAGTGGGTGGGTGCTATGTTTGTGTTCTTGGGCATGTGACTTAAGTAGCACCGAAAAAAAGGCCGCAGGTTGAGGCTACTATCATGCTGGCCTACTGCTGTCATTGGGTGCTACCACACGCTCACACAGTACCACTGGTAAAGACTATTATTTAGAGGCTAGTATTGCATTACAGTGCCAATGGCTGGCCACCCATTGGAGAACTGGCCATGGAAAGGGAGTTGGGATTTAATATTTTTATTTCTATGTTATTCACCATGTCGAATTCTCTTTTCTTTTAATGGAGGATGAGATGTGTGTGTGGAGGGGTTGGTATTGTTGTGGGGAGTGACCCTATATGCAATGCAATGGATCTTAATGTTAATAAGCAGAGATCCTCAGTCTTGTTACCGATCTGGAATGTCCATGGCCTGGCAGGTAATGCTAGGCGTTAGTGTGTACCAATATCTCCATAAGATCCAAATCACACTCCTTCGGGAGACATTTTACATCACAATCACTAGACTCTATACACAGCCATTGGAAAGGAGTGTTGATAGAAACCACATACTCCAGTTACACCTGGGGGGTGTTGATTATGGTAGCTCCCGCGGTGCTATAGAGGTTCTGCATACTCAAAATGACACTGAGAGCTGTTACTCTGTGCTGGGAGAATTGCTTAATATCACTATACACCCCTAATGCTAACAAGGCTCCCTTTTTCAAATCCATGACCCCAACACTGCTGCGGAATGCATTGGTTCCAAATCTTTGCGGAGGGACTTTAACAGCACTCCGGATCTCGACATGGAGCGCTCCCGCCTCCTACTGCAGAAGCGCAGTCAATATCTCTCACAACATTTTCAGAAATGGGTCACTAATATTCCGGTACAGGACACTTGGTGTGGTTTGCATCCGGACACTAAGGCATACTCATACTATTGAGGGCTGCATGATTTACACACCAGAATTGATCTTGTTTACTGCTCATGGGATGCCCTTGCTAGTGTGTCACAGGGGGAATATCTTGGACGCACCCTCTCAGATCACTGTCCTTTACAATTGTAATTGACCTGGGGGAGAAGTAAACCTAAAATCCCAAAATGGCATTTGCCCCTGGAGGCACCCCATGACATCCCGCTCCCCTCTACTCTCTCAGATAACTTTACTTCTTACTTTCAAGACAAAGCAGGCTCTGCTTCAGGAGCCGGGTTGAGTGGGATGCATTTAAGGTCATTCTACGCAGTTACATATTCAAAGTGATTTCCATTCCCAAGTCAACCCTTTGCTGGGAGCTCTGTACCCCGGAGACTGATATGTGCCGATATGAGCAGTTGTCCCCTACTGACCAGTCGGTTGCGACCCCACAGGCACAGGCCAGGCTAAGGTATAAACAAATCTAGAAAAGCTAAGAGTTGTAGATCACAGGGAATACTTGGCTAGATGACACACTGAGGGTGAAAAGGCTGGTAGACTACTCGTGTGGCTGCTCCAGTCGGACTCACCTAGGAACCCGATCACGGCTATAAGGGACGGCACTGGGCATATGATTAATACACAGTAAGGAATCAACACTGCCATTCACTCATACTATGCTTATTGTACAAAGCCGTCCGCAGCCCAGTACTTTTTAGAGGGAGTTGCTCTCCCCTGCATTTGGCCCTCGCAGCGAGAGGAGTTGGAATCCCCAGTTACCGAAACAGATGACTGAAGCTATTCAGCAAATGGCACAGGGCAGGACACCTGGAGCGGATGGCTGGCCTGCCCTTGGAATTCTACTCTACTTACAGTGCAAATTAGTTCCCCCACCTGTTGCAAATTTATACCGAGGCATATGCTAAGGGAGAGTTGCCCCCTTCCCTCAGGGAAGGGGTGCTGGTGTTCTTGGCCGGACAGGGACCCATTGCTTTTGGGGTCCTATCGACCCCTATCTCTTCTGAGCTCAGTCTATAAAATACTTGGTAAGGTGCTGGCCAACAGACTGATCTCAGTAGTTTAACCTGCAGTGCATCATGACCAATATGGGTTCGTACTTGGCAGAAATACCAACCTAAACCAGCGTAGGATCTTTATGTTAATGGATTGGGCACATGAGACAGGTACACACCCATGGGTCGCCTCCCCCAACATCAACAAGGCCTTTGCCACTCTGTGATGACATTACCTACAGGACGTGCTTAGTAAGTTTGATATGATCCCCAGCTTCCTCAAATGGATCTCATTACTCTATAACTCACCAGTGGCGAGCGTTAAAACGGGAACCACCATTTCTGACCCCTTCACCATAGAGCGGGGCACCCGGCAGGGTTGCCCACATCCCCGATTATCTTTGCACTGGTGATGGAGCCACCCACTTGCGCACTCAGACAACATGCCACGAGTTGGGGGATAAGAGCAAATAACCATTGGCACACAATATCTATGTATGCAGACGATGCACTGATATATTTGCAGGAAGATGCAGCGATACTCCCGAATCTTATGGCATTGCTGGATCGGTTCGGCCAAGCATCAGGCCAGAAGGTGAACTGGGAAAAATCCCAACTATTCCCAATGACCTTACTGTCCCCCCCCCCCCCATACAAAGGAGGGCACTCCTGTGGTTTTGTGATTCCTTCAAAAATCTGGGAGTCCAGTCATATTACTCGTCAAAGATCTTTTGAATGGCAATTTGGGTAGGACAGTGGCCAATGCCAGGTCCTCTTTATCATTTTGGACTGAGCTACTGCTTTCCCCTATGGGCCACATAGGTATCTTCAAGATGCTGGTGCTACCCAGATTGCTATTGTGTTTGCCGCTCTCCCCATTCTAATCCCCCAGAACTTTTTTTCGGGACTTAAGGGCATTTTTAGTTGCCTTAATATGGGGTAAAGGTAGAAAGTGAGTGTCTCTTACGGAATTATATGATGCTCCCGTGAGGGATGGTGGCTTGGGTGCCCCGAATTATGAATATGATAATGCGGCCACAAACCTATAATGGCCCATGCACTGGTTAGCCCAACAAAATGAAACAGAACTTGGATACGGAGACACACCCGTCTAGGGTGCTGGAATGGCTACTGGGTTCAGAAGGTACATTCCTGAAGAAGGTAGGGAACATTCTTACGTCCACAGCCCACTCTTGCTGAAATAAGAAGCAACCCTTTTCCCCTTACGCTCTCGAGTTACCCCTTTGGGTGTTGCCAGGTTGAATAGAACTAGGTTCCAGGCCAGAAGGGACCACATGGAGCAATGCCGGCCTCACGTCTTGGGGAGACCTTTTCTCTGACAAGATTCTTTGCACATTTGAGAGCCTGGTGGATGACTATGTGATACCTCTGGGTTCCTTCCTCGTGTACCCCTCTCTTATCAGATACTTATATAAAAATTGGAGTAAAACACATGATGAACCCAAAACATCTAGAATCCTCCAAACCATACTTGCACATGGGACTGGCCGTCGTGCTATAACAATGTTATGCAATTCTATGCACAGGGATTTCCCCCTTATCACGCTCCACGCTTACTGGTAAGGGGAGCTTTCTACAACGTTCACTGATAAACTGTGGGCACAGTGTCTGGGGGTACCAAAATGTGTCTAGGAACGCCTGGCTTAAGTATACCCAAGTATACCCAATTCAGTTATATTCATCACACACACCTTACACCCCACAGACTTGCATGGATGTACCAAGGCTCTCCTGACTCCTGCCCACGCTGCCACAATTCTGAAGCCAATTTTACCCATATAGATGGTTGTGCTCCCATTTGGCATTTTATTGTATGGGGATAGCAGTGTTCTATCTGTGGCTGTGGGTGACACTGTACGGACCGCATTTTATTTAAGGGAATTGCCTCCCGAGTGGCTGTGCGCAAGGCCCTCAACAAGTTTATAGACCTGGCACTAGTGGTAGCCAAATGCAGGATAACCATGAGTTGGAAGTCACCGGTATCACCTCCCATCTAATTATGGCTCTCCGACCTACGTAATGGTATTATAACTGAAATAGAGATATTGCATAATACAGTGCCAGGGCACTTAGTGACACCCAGCCCCTCACCCCCATACTGGAAGACATACCTGAGACAAGACTAATGGGCGATCGTTCCTGAATGGCGGAATATACGGGGGTTCACACAAACTGGGGAGAAACTCATCTTGTCGGCGAAACAGAAGGCCTCTTCTGCACCTCCCCTCTGCCCACAATGGCACTCGTCCTCCATAATGGTTTAGTGTCTGTCAGTTTTCTTCTCCACAAAGAATAGTGTGAGAGGGGCCCCTTAGACTTGAGGGACAGGGCTCTGTATTAAACTGTAAAATTAAAAAGTATTTCCTGTGGCATCCAACCTCACCATAGGTCACATTCACTAACGTGTCAAATAACATACAATCTCAAACTGAGTCACAACTCATACAAACAACCCTCAAAATCAAATATAGTGGAGGAGGAGCCTAGCGCGCAACCAAGATGGCCGCGTAGGTGTGAGGCTCCCGAGGACCTCCGCGACCTCCTATCACTATCCTGAACATATCCTGTCCCAGATGAGGGGACTGTGTTGGTGAGCCCGAGCTGAGGTGGCGCCCGTTTTCCGCTTCCAAATCGGACCTCGGACACCGACTTTAACACCGATTGAGGTTTGCGGCCTTCTCCTAGCCGAACCCCGGATTTGCGTTGTGGGACGATCCAGTGACGAAGTGAATAACAGCGGCGGACAGGGCTTGGTGGCTCGCGTAACCCGCACTTTCGCTTTCGCTTTCGTACCCTCCTTGCTGTCTATGCGAGGTTGGGTCACGGGGCTTGGTGTGTTGGTGTGGCCTCGCTGGGGGACCCTGCCTGCCCGCCGGCTGTGATCCGCCCCGCAGATCTGGGGTGGCACCCCCCCGGAGCCCGTGGACCGGCTTGCCCGCCCTTCACGACGTGGCTGGTGCGATCGGGAGACTGGGACCATGGCCACGAAACAAGATGGCGATCGGGCAAAGGTAAAATCGACCCGGCGTGGCGCAGCCCATCAGTCCAACAGCATGGATCGCTATACCCTCCAGAAGGGATCTCCTGAGGTGCCACGCAGGTCCCCTGAGGGCCCTACTGATGCCCCCGATCTGCCCACGGATCTGACTCTGCGGGATGTCATGGGCGCCATCGCCGAGATGAAGGCCTCTGTGGGCCAGCGTTTTGACACACTGGCGCAGAAGATCGACTCGGTCCTCGTAGATGTTGGCCTGATAAGGGCCGATCTCTCCAAGACCAACGACCGAGTCGATTCTTTGGCCCACACCGCATCGGGCCTTACGACAGATGTGGCGGCCCTGCAAACGGAGGTGCGCCGACTTGCTCGGGCGAGTGCGCTGATGGATCGTCGCCTGGAGGACTCCGAGAGTCGGGCCCGGCGGAACAACATCCGTATCATCGGGGTGCCTGAGGGACGTGAGGAAGCGGCGGCGGACCTTTTCGTGGAAGACCTGATCGTTACCCATCTCCAGCCACGGGGGCTGAGTAAATTCTTAGCTGTGGAGAGGGCCCACAGGGTTCCCGGGGGAAGGCCTAAGGTCGGAGCCGCTCCGAGACCTCTCATCGCCCGGATTTTTAATTTTCGGGACAGAGACGCTATCCTGCAATCCTCCAGACTACAGGGACCGATTAGACTTGATAATATGGACATTAATTTCTATCCTGATTTCACCCCTGCGGTCCAGAAGCAGAGACTGAGCTTCCTTGGTGTCAAGCGCCGTCTTCGGGACCTAAATCTCAAATACGCCATGCTCTTCCCAGCTAAGCTGCGAGTGGAGGTGGAAGGTCGCACACACTTTTTTGATCGTCCCGAAGCGGCCGGGGACTGGCTGGATACTCTGTCTGGAGATCGGGATCGGGGTGGCGGGGGGGGAGCGGCCGGGGGAGAGGGCTCGCCGGATCAAGACTGAGGGACTAATATTAGGCCTCGCTCGGGACAAAAATGATGCCACTTTTGACTATACGTCGGATTGTTTAAGTTCCCCTCCTATGGAGGTTGTGTGGGGTCTCTTGGGGGTTCTCCCTCCTCCTCTGGGGGTCTAGTTAGTTTAACTACCTATGGGGCGACAGGCACACTGCACGTTGGGGGGGCTGTTTGGGCTCATGCAGGGGTGCAGGGAGGGGGGAGTTTTGTTGGGGTGGGTGGGCAGGGATGGGGTGTTGTTCGTTATTATCACAAGGCAACCCTTTTTTTGTGTTGGTTCTACTGTGCTCTCGGGGGGACGAATGATGGTTTTTGTGTATGATGGGGGGTAGGGAATTAACTTTGTTGTCTTGGAACGTCAATGGACTGGGGGACAGGATTAAACTAGGTGTGGTCCTACAGTATCTGAAGCGACTCTCGCCTGATGTGGTCTTCCTGCAGGAGACACACCTTATTGGCAATTCCTTCTGCGCCATGAATCGGCGTGGCTACCGCCTCGTGGCCCATTCGGGCTTCACGTCAGGCTCGAGGGGTGTGGGTATCATGGTAAAGAACTCGCTCCCGTTAGAAATTGATGAGGTGCTCCACGACGACAGGGGACGTTACACTGTCTTGGTGGGGAGAATGGAGGGCAAAGTGGTTGTCTTTGTGTCAGTGTACGTCCCACCGGGGCTGCAGTCGACCACCTTTGCAGATCTGGGGCGCCTCCTCCTTGGCCTTCCGGGGGGGGCTTCTGGTGGTGGGGGGGGATTTCAACACGGTGGTTTCTGGGACTGTGGATAGTCACCCCCCTAGGGACCTCCCCCGGGCACAGGCGTGGCTATCCGGCCTCTTGGATACACTGGGATTGGTGGACTGCTGGCGCTTAAAACATCCCACGCAGCTGCAATACACTTTCCACTCGGGGGCCCATGGTAGTCTCTCACGGCTTGATTATGTCCTTGTCCCGGCGGCCCATGTCGGGAGGGTGGGGGAGGTGCGCCATTTGGCACGGGGTATCTCGGACCACTCCCCGCTATTGTTGCATTTTGATGTCTTTCCGAGGGCTGAGAGTAGGGTGGTCCCAATCAATTCCTGGTACCTGCGCGACCCCACCATTCGCGCTGACTTGATTAAATCCCTCCAGCGCTATTTTGAGGAGAATGTGGGGTCAGTGCCTTCAGCTATCTCCCTGTGGGAGGCCTTCAAAACAGTACTTAGAGGGGAGGCCCTGTCCCTTATTTCCCACGCCCGGAGGCGCGAGCGGGAGGAGGTGACCCGGGTGGAGGCTGAAATAGCTGAGCTGGAGGGTAATCTAGAAGATGGGGTGACGGATGCTGCATTACATGTCCTCCAGCTCAAGCAGGCGGCTTATAGGGCCCTCGTTACGGAGGCGGCCAGGGGCCTCAGTAGGGAGCAACAGGGGCGACTGTATGATGTGGGTGATAAGGCTGGTAAACTGATAGCGTGGTTGGATAAAAAGGAGAGCGCGAATCGTGTGGTCCCGCTGATTGAGAAAACGAATGGTGTATGTGTAACTGAGCCAGAAGAAATTGTCTCCTGTTTCGCGGAGTATTTCCGCGAGGTGTATTCCCCGGTCTCTTCTTGCTTGGAAGAGGATTCCCGTGCTCTGCTCAGGGATATCGCGCTGCCTTCCCTGTCCGGGGAGGACAGGGTGTCGCTGGACGCCGCTCCCACCTCCGACGAAATCGCCCTCGCCATACGCTCGGTCGCTTCTGGCAAGGCCATGGGCCCGAACGGTATCCCTATCGAGCTGTATAAGCTGCGACCGGATACATTGGCGCCTCACCTCCGCGCAATGTGCCTCGCGGCCCACTCGCTGGGCTCCCTCCCGCTTGACCAACGTCTGGCTACAATTGTGGTGATCCACAAGGAAGGGAGACCTCGGGATCGGGTTACTTCCTATCGGCCTATCTCACTACTGAATGCGGAGCCCAAAATTCTCGCTAAGGTACTCGCCAATCGGCTGGTCGGTGTGGTGGGAGATCTGGTTCATCAGGACCAATCTGGCTTTATTCCCCATCGCAATACAGCCCTTAATCTGCGGCGTTTGCATGGGGTGCTTGCGCGCGTCCCGTTTATACGGGAGCCGGCCATTTTGGCGTCCTTAGACGCGACCATGGCGTTTGACACGCTTGAGTGGCCATACATCTGGGCCATGCTTGCGAAGTTCGGGTTTGGCCCAGGATTTATCAGTTGGGTCAAATTGTTGTATGCGGGCCCATTGGCGCAGGTGGTCGTGAAAGGAAGAGTATCGGCCCCGTTTGAGCTGGGCCGGGGCACGCGACAAGGCTGTCCCCTGTCGACGCTTCTTTTTGCGCTTGCCTTGGAGCCCCTGGCGGAGTGGCTGCGGTGGGAGCCTTCCATCCGTGGTCTCCGTTGGACCCCCGAGTATGAGGACCGCGTATCCCTATACGCTGATGACATCCTTCTGTACCTAGCCTCCCCACGTAAATCGCTTATAGTCCTAGTTGATGTTTTACACTCGTTTGGTCGTAACTCCGGTCTCGTCATCAACTGGGCTAAATCGTGTGTGTATGTTCTCTCTGGGGAGGCTCCTATTCTCCCGCGGGGCTGTCCGATCCAGATCGCCCCGCAGGGATTTCGGTACCTGGGTGTCTTCATTACTTTGGACCCGGAGGCCCGGTATGAACGGAATCTGCTCCCCCCCTCCAGCGTTTGCGGGTAGATGTCGCACGCTGGCGGCGCCTGCCGCTTTCGCCGCTCGGCCGGGCGGCACTGTTCAAGAGGATGTCTCTGCCGCGTTTTCTGTACGCTCTGCAGAACACTATGGACTTGGTCCCGGCGCGCTACTTCCGTGAGGTGGAGAGTCTGCAACGCCGCCTGTTCTGGGACGGGAGGCCGCGTATTGCTCTGGCTAAGCTGACGCTCCCATGGTTTGACGGGGGATTGCCCTCCCGGATATTAAACGGTACTATTGGGCCTCCCAGCTCGCTGCCATTAACCACGGCCTCTATGGGCCCGCCTTAAACCCGGCATTTGAAATGGACAAGATGCTCCTGCCAGGTGGCGATTACAATCGAGCGCTCTACTCTAGCGCGCCCGACGCTCGTCTGACGGGCCCCACGCGTGTCATGGTGCAAGTCTGGCACGCGGCCAATGCAGCTATGGGGTGGAAGGACCGTTTGACCCGGGCATCACCACTATACGCGTCTGAGCGGTTAGGTTCCCTGTGGACCTCTAAGGGCTTCGAGAAGTGGGACATAATAGGTATCAGTAAAGTGGGGGATCTTTGGACGAGGGGAGGATTTAAAACGTTCGATATGCTGCAGACGGAATTTCAGTTGCAAGGCAGTGAATACTTCCGGTATTTGCAGGTCCGACATGCGCTGGGCTCCGTCTTCTCGGACGTTGCCTCCATCCCGGAATATTCCCCCCTGGAAGATAGAATGCTGGATGGGCACGTCCCGGACAGCACGATCTCACTTATATACAAAAAGCTGATAAACGACCGCTCGGGCCTGTTGACTGCCCTTCGTGCGACTTGGGTTGCCGACGGGCTGGAGTTGGATGACGAGGACTGGACCTCCGCGGTGGCCTCCCCGAAGGAGGTGGCCATACCGGCTCGCCTCCGCTTCGTCCAGCTCAAGATACTCCACCGGGTCTACATGACGGGGCCAAAGCTTCTGCGTATGGGCTATGCTGGAGATGGGTTGTGTAAGCGTGGGTGTGGTGCTTTGGGGACCTTTATGCATATTTTGTGGGAGTGCCCGGAGGTAGAGGGGTTCTGGTGTGGTGTACATGAGGTGCTGCGACTGGTTACGCATGTGGCGCTGTTGCCTGAAGCGAGGAGATGCCTGCTGAATGTGTGGGAACCGACTGATTACTCAGCGCCGCAGACGTGGTGGGTGACTCTGGGATATATGATAGCCAAGCGTGATATTGCTCAACTGTGGGGATCCCAGAGGCCCCAGACGGTCTCGGCCTGGAAAGAACACATGGACTGGTGCATGTTTCGCGAAAAAGTGGTGTATGTGGCGAGGGGTAAGCCTGGGACATGGGTGAAAGTATGGGGCCCCTGGAACGCCTACCGAGGGGGTATCTGCGCGCCACCGCTGCTGCCTGATCCCTCGCCAGCCCCATCCCCTTACCCGACTCGTTCCCCCGCTGCCGGGCATTGGGTTCCCCCAGTCCTCGCTTTGCTCTCTTCCCCCTCTTCACACTTCTGTGTATAGTTGGGATCCCCCCTCTTGGGGAGCACGTGCTGCTATTTTTGATTGTGGGTTGCCTTGTGGGTGTGGTTTTAATTTTTGTTGTTCTTAATTTAAAATGAAACCGCATAATGGGGCCTGGATGCTGTGGCTTTTGACATTGTTATCTACTGAGAAATGCTCCTCCTGTAATACCACGTGTTCCATAAATGTATGTCGTATGTTCCTACCATTGCTAGCGGCCGGCCGGAAGGTTGTGGGCCCATACTTGTATACTTTTAAGACCTGTAATAAACGGTTTCAAAAAAAAAAAAAAAATCAAATATAGTGCCACAGGATTGCTGACTGTATCAAATATTTAATTTAAATATATAACAAAAGATCAAGACACATCAAATATAATCTTGGTATTCATATGTGTAAAATACAATTCATGGGAAAGATAAAAACATATTCCTTAAAATATTAAACGGTTTCACCATCATTAAAAATACAAACCACATTAAAGAGAACACACAAAATAAACTTTGTCATACATTCATCTGCTAGGTTGTGCAAATAATTAATACAGGCACATGATCAATACAGAATTCTCATCTAGTGGGCTGGCATATTCCACAAATTTAGCCTCATGCATGCGTTGACGTGTCTTGGTGGTATCCAACAAATTCAAATCACCTTCTTCAAGACCACAATTAGATCTCTATCAATATTTATCATTGGCACCCGTACATGAATATACAAATACCAAAATTATCAAGTGTCCATCCATATACATTACCTAAAACATAATTCATATGAAATGTATACATATGAAAAATTAATAAACACAACTTTTTCAATGTAATAGCAGTTTAAAATTCATCATTGTTCCATCTATGTATATACTGTGGCACTATCACTCCAATTTTGGCGTTCACCAATATACAATCATGCCCCACTTTTACTTACCTAATGCATATGCATTCAAACTGGGTGCATTCAACTATTATTCAGATAAGATATATTCTTTTAAAATCATAAAACTTCACTTATCAATTAAACAACTAACTTCATCCATATATTTTAACTACCACTCATAACAGCATTGTGAATAAATAACTTGCAAATAAACCTCTTCACTTTCCACCCACTCATCTTCTCTCATGGGTTTATTCTATGGATAGTCAGCAATTCTGTGGAACTATATTTGATTGTGGGGGTTGTTTGTATAAGTTGTGATGGAGTTTGAGATTGTATGTTATTTGAAACTTTAGTGAGCATGACCTATGGTGAAGTTGGACGCCAAAGGGAATACTTTGTTACAATTTTCTTCTCCACACCACACATAATCCCCAGCAAATGTTCTGGGTATTTCTGGGAATGTGATATGAACAATGGCCATTTTTTTTTCAGTGTTTTCATGTAGATAAGCAGATTATGAGGTCTAAATACTGTATACTGTGATAATCCTGTTATAGGTAAGAAGCACGCAACATGCCGGTATTGTACACTATTGAATTCTCTGCTGAATGTTATCTCCCTTATAGTTGTCAAATAACAAATAAAGAAATATTCAAAAATAAAACGTATGTTATGCAGTCCAAATATCTTAAAGTGTAAAATAAACTGAGCATTTACAAAACGGGAAGAAAACTGGATTAGTTTCTAAAAAGGTGGCATAATAGTACCTTAGCTAACCCCAGTGACATGACAAGGGAGAGATCTTGCCTTGAGCAAACAAGAGTTACATTTTCATATCTTTAGGGCATTTGTTTCTGGACAGTTGATAAAGGAAATATAAGGGCCCTTCATATACTACTCACAAATTAAATATTAAGTGAAAGGTTCATGGCTAAAATTATGGTCTACAGCAGTACTGGTTAAACTCAGTAATGGGTAAACAGCATGTAGGGTAGGGGAAAATATATCAAAATACCGAACCCATCATTTTTATTCAGCAATTAAGTAGATTCTTTAACATCAGGTAGGAATCAGATGCTCTATGAAGAGCAGCACCTAAGGCCATATTACACAAAGTGCTGCAGGGACACAATGGGCCTGTAACCTCGCTTTCGGCTCCCTTAGGCCAGTTTGGTATTACAGAGGCTGCGGATGCCTGTGCATATCTCACGTGTTACTTCATTCGCATAGGCATGTAGCCCCATGCAAATGAGAGATCCCTTTGCCTCTGATAGAGTCCATAAATGAACATGCAAAATTATTTAGTTTAGGAGCTGAATGTGCAATGATTAATGTAAAATTCAAACCTGAAATGACACATATTTAATGTGTGCAGATAGGCAGTCATAGTTATCTGTATAGATCATAGAAAAGCTAAGAAGCAAATTTCCTTAACTAAAAACAAACCAAAAATTGCTGAAATGTGAACGTGTACTAGAAGCTTGACGTTAAGATGACATGCTTAGAAATGCTCATCAAAACTGCAGAATGTTCCGGTTTAACTAATGCTACACTTTATAAGCAAAAGTTTATTCAGAAAAGTTACGTTGTTTCTATTTTCTCGTGTTTCATATAAAGTTTGGATAGAATTAGTGGCACATTACAGACCATAATTCTTGTTTGTTTGACATGGAATGCATTACGTAACAGGGATTTTGTCTCTCAGTATAGTTCATTGTTTTCACAGTAAAACAAATGAGATGTAGAAGGCCGATCTGTGCTCAAATGCCAATAGGAATTAAGGCGTATGTTTCATGAATCCAACTACACAAGAATATTTGTAGCTAACTTTGTAATCAACTTTACAAGTCGCATGTATTTTCGTTGGAACGGAGGAGCTGAACCTGCTCAATGACGAGCGCTGCCGTCCGATTGGTCCACGTTGGAAGAAGCTTGCTACAATGTCTTCCACATGTACTCATACCTTTCATCTTAGTGTGTGTTCCTAGTTAACTTCAATGATTTTCTCTGCACACTTTCCCCCAGACCCATCTCCCTTGACTGTTGTTGCTACTGCTGCTTTGGTTTTATTTTATTTCTTCACTCTATTCTGTGACTTTAACAGATTGCTACTGCAACGGTGTGCTCATTTAGTTGGACTACTGAGACTCGGCTGAGTTTCATGAACTACTCTTTATTGGAAGTTCTGCTGCTTTAATTTGGCTTTGAGCTTTATGCTCCTCTTAACACACACTTTTCCTTAAATTGAAACTTATCATGGCTTCTCCTAATCTAAAACTCTGATCCTAATCTTTAGATAAGGGAATTATTGGTTTATGGAACGTGCTTGATGCATTATTTGATGACCGTGCTTTTTTAGATTTCTGTAAAAAAAATTAGATTTATGGACTATTCGAAATAAAAGTGATAAAAAAAACTTTACTAATCTCTTCGTGAGAATAAAGGTTTTAGAAACTCATTCAAACTCATCATTGAATGAACTTAAAACTGTTAATACGATTTAACTTGGTAATGCCTGAATTGCTTCTTGATTCATAAAAAGGCCCATCACCAGAGATAAGGATCTAGTGCAGAAGAACAGGCCCTAAACCAGCAAATGATGGCTAAATAAATAATTGAACCATTTCATTAGACTGTTTAAGATGTATTTGATTTTGGGGGCAGTCCACGCTAAAACCTCTAAGCCCGCACCAAATTATAGGTGCCAGATTATAGAAGCAGGAGCAAAGACATTCTCCTATAGGCGGTTGTAGTTATTCGCAGTACATGCCTTCTGGGTGATCTCTGTTCCCATTTGAAGTGCAATCGGGATGCCGTTTGCTCAGAGAAAAGCAGACCGGATGCTTCAAATAGCTAGTCTACCTTTTAGAAATAAGCTGCGCCCAAGATAGGCATAACTTTGCAAATTGCTCCGAGGCAGCAAATATATGATCGATGAACAATCCCCGGATCTGAGAATCGTGAACTTCTGGAATTAAGACAGGGCACTAAAGACCTTGTCATATATGTAACACATTTTAATCACCAGATCCATTAAACAAACTGGCCTGAGGGAAGATGGGTGGCCCTATACTATCAAGGTCTGCGAGACAGATTAAAAGACCTGATAGAGCCACAGCCAAGAATGTGTGATGATTTATTAGCTCTCACCTTATGACTAGATCATAGATTATCAGACCACAAAGGTGAGAGAAAGAGACCAGATTTGCACACTTCTGTGCGTACAAAAGAAAAAGTACCCACAGTAGCCCAGGGCTCCAGTAAACCAATGAAAATCAGCGGAATTAAAAAAACCTCTTACTCAAGAAGAAAAAGAGGCAAGGCGCAAGGGAGGGCTATGCCTCTATTGCAGAAAAAAAAAAAAAGAGGTATTTTGTCCATGAATGCCCATTTGTCCAAAAACCACAGGAAAAAGAGTGTCCATTTCACAAATGGCAACTAAAGAATCAGGAAACTAAAAGGCTCGAGGAATGAACAGGAGTTTCCCCAAGAGTGTATAAAAATCTACAGAATTGGGAAAATCAGAAGCTAATACTGAAGTCTTCAGCTCCTCACCGAACTCTGAATGCACAGGTAACCATGGGCTCCAGAACAGAAGATGTGGTATTGATGAGACTCTGGAGCAACAGGTAATTTTATTAATACCGATTACTGTGCTAATTTACGTATACCCATAAAACAGAAGGCTAAATCAGAAAATGTACGAGCAGTGGATGGAACCTGGCTAACGTCAGGCCTTATCACACACCATATGAGTATGGGGACGTTAACATGCCTTCAGAATCACGTCACACTCCAGGAACGAATCAAAATCATTTGGGGCCAGATGCACGTACACTTTTAGCATGCGCAAACGGGTTAACTTCACTGGATACTGTCTTTGTGGAGTTTGATTTCATCATCACTTTTCGTCCAGGAAGCACCAACAATAAAGCGGATGCCCTTTCTCAACAAAACCTTTTAACTCCAAAAGAGGAGACAAAACCAACTTCAATGATTTTCCCAGTCCAGATTATCAGTGCAACCACAACCGATCATTACTTTGACACAATAAAGAAGACCATGTCTCCCTCCAGAATGAGTCAATGACAAGAACCAGCTAGGAAAAACAGAGACGACTTACCTTTTCAAGGAAACAAGTTCTATACACCCACAAAGAAATTTAAAAGACAAGTGCTATGGCTGGAAATCCAGGTCAAACCAGCAATCTGGAATTGGTCAATAGAAAATCCTGGTGGCCAAGTTGGAGGAAAGACACCATAAACTAAGTTCTTGATTGTGATACCTGCAACTGCTCAAAGACTGACAGAACAAAAAAAAAAAAGAGGTCTATTGCAACCGCTTCCTATCCCTCATCGAATATGGGAAGACCTATCCCTCAATTTAATCACTGCTCTCCCCAAAGATCAAGGAAAAGATTCCATTATGGTTGTAGTGGATCAACTAACAAAAATGTCAAATTTCATTGCTTGTTATGGAACCCCAACTGCTGCCGAAGTGGTTAATATGCTTCTTAATGAAATCGTTCACCTCCATGGATTGCCAAAGACCATTGTATCTGATTGAGCACCACAATTTACTTCTAGGTGTTGGAAAGCTTGGTGCTCAGCGTTACAAACCAAGGTAATCTGTCTACCAGTTTCCATTCCGAGATGAATTGACAGACTGAAAGGGTCAATCGGAATTTTAAACAATATATACAATTTTATTTGTCAAATTCCCCATTCTCTTGGGTTTCTCTCCTATGGGAGTCCAAATGTGCATATAATAACCTACAACACTCATACACACAAATGTCCCCGTTTTTTTCCAGTTACGGATACCACCCACATTTCCTGCCTTTCCTAACACCACAAGTGGATAAGGACCTACCCCACCCGCACAACAGTTAAAACAGATTGCATCATTGGCCTCCAGGCTTTGAGAAAATATGCGTAAAGCAGCAGCTAGGAGTAAGACATGTGCTGATTGCAAAAGACAACCCACTATGCCTTTTAAAAAATGAGATAAAGTGTGGTTATCCACCAAACCTCTGCAGTTCAAGCACCACCATAAATTGTAACCCAGATTTATTGGTCCTTTTGAAGTGAGTGACATTATCAATCCAGTAACAGTCAGACTTGCTCTTCTCCAATCCATGAAAATATATCCTGTATTCCATTCCTCGCTTCTAAAACCAGCATCTGCCAAGTCGCGTTTCCACTCACCGCCAATTATGGTAGGGAATCATCTGGAATACGAGGTTCAGGCTATCAAGAGAATGCGATGCCACAAAGGCAGGTTGTGGTATCTCATATCCGGAAAGAATATGGCCCTGAGGAAGATTCTTTGGAGCTCTTGGACTCTAGATACTCCCCATGGCTTCTGCAACGATTCAACCCCACACGACCAGCACCCAGAGTCCTCCCTTGTGATGGGCTTTGCGGGAGGGGGTACCATTATGAATACTACTGCCCTCGCTCGGGGATCCTTCCCTACACAGGATAGTACTTGCTTGAATGCTATCCACAACACGTTAATTGCAAGGCGATTATGTGTATAGCACTCCTTGTGTAAGGTATTGTTGGGTAGCGCTGGAACAACTATAACAGATGTGCAAGACACTCACTGTAGAAACCGGTATATGCTGTGCAAAGAGCAACCCTGTACAAAACCTAACAAAGGCGAAAATGCAGTGCAAAGCAGTACTAGTGACTACTGCATATGGCACATGTTACTTTATGCTCTCTAATTGCTCCCCAGTACTGGTCTGAGAGGTAGCACGGATGTGCGCATGTGAATGGGTGCTGCCGATATTGACCATATTGCTTTTATTCTAGATGTAGCAATATGCTGTCACATATTGGGTCCATTGCGCGGCTGCTATTTTGGTTGAGGCCACATATAAAAACAAGCCCCACCCGATGACGAGCGGTTATCAGCACGGTTTCCTGGCAGAAGTCAGTTCTTGTTAGCTTAATCACCGTAGGATATGTTCATGTTCTCGTTAATTCAGCAAAGTGACTTTTATTTTTAGAATTAGTTAATTTTAACATTGGTCTCATCACGCTGCATTTGACAAGTGTGCATGAAAAAACCATGTTCGTGTGATTTGGCACATGGGTACATCTTAGTAAGAAGGCACATGAAAGAACCATTTGAGGTAAAACAGCAGTTGATTGAACAGCGCGTCCAAATCTCGTAGATTCTGAATCATAGCTTAGTGTGAGGCAATTGAAAAGTGCTTTCAGATATATAAACAGTCAGAACTCAGCCTACAACTATCACAGTTGCTGGACTACGAACTCTGATTCAAAGGTTTTCCCAATTTGAAAGACTAAAACGCAACAGGCATGATAAATGTGAACTCTTGAGCAGTAAAGACAACTGGCTGAGAGAATACAATACCAGACAAAGTGTGATAGTGGAACACTGACAAGAACTAGTCAAGATCTTAAAGCATGAAGAGTGTACAGTGTGTACTTTATGAATATCAGGACTAATGCCTGTAGGTTGTGACAGAGTGAGAATTCAGCATATTTAAATCCCATACAAGTAAGAGGGGTCAGTAACCCACTTATTTGACACAAAGTTGCTGCTTTCTGTTTTATACTTCAGAATTTACCATCAGCCTCCGCTTTTCCAGGTCTCCCTTCCGCAGTACGCTTCCCAAAACCCTTTCCCCTCATCCGGCCACTCTGTACCTCTGGTGTATAGCATATTCACAGAGTTGGTGCTGCCAGAAGGTGGGCATTGGAGAGTACTGGTCCTGAGGAACTCTCATCTGACAACAGGGCAGTGCTCCCTTTCCATAAAACAACCCTAGTTTTGATAGTCCAGGCCTTTGTGCACCACCAAATGCAATCAGTGCTTAATTTGTGCCAGAGCTTTCCGGTGCTTAGCACCAGCACTTACTCGTCAGGGCCGGGTCTGCACTCTGCACGTCACATATTGCATTGAAGTCGATATTGAATTCAATTGATATATTTAATTTACCTCCTCACTGTAACTAGACTCGGCGTCGGAGCAGCAGCACTGCTGCAGACTAGTGTTGTTCTTGTGACCGTCTCCTGTGTGAGCCCCTGTCAGTAGTGGTGTTGCGGGCCTTGAGGCAGCAGCTGATACTAAGCCTTATCCAATTCAGAACAGTAGGAGATTGAGATTCATAAAATGTTGCTTGATTGATGGCAGCCCTTACTTCAGTGTTGCTGGTGGGCAGGACACTGATTCATTGGGCTGGATTTTGGTTCTGTGGGGGTAGGGGCTGTGCGGCAGCATGTGCAGATTTTTCCCAGATTGCCACACCCCAGCATACCCGCACGCGCACCGCGAGACTAATCCGTTCATGGTAAACCACAGCCAGTTACTGAGCAATCCCAGGCCCAGTCCCGCCTAACGGTTACGGAACCAGTCAGTCAATAAAAGGAGGCAGTGAGCGCAGTGTGTGTACCGGCCAGCGCCTGACCCACCAAGAGTACAGCAGGTAAATTAAGTTCTGACTAAGTCCGAGTCATCACCAAGCCAAACCAACGCTGCTTTTTATTTTTGGAGCGTGGTGGCGTGACGGTCGCCAGGTCACCGTGGTGGTGGTGGTGGTGGTAGCCGGGTCCGGCTCTAGAAAATTTGATGATCACAAATATGATGCAAACTGATGCACTCATTGCACTTGCCTGGCCTAGTAGCCGCCACCGGCCGTACAATTATATCATGATAGGGGCGGGCCCGGCCGGGGTTAAGTTAAAGTCCTGCCCGCCCAGCCCCTGCCCTTGAAGTATGATCCCTCCCCTGCTTCAGAGTACTGGGCTAAATCTGTGGAGGCTGGCAAAAAACGGGCTTGTCTGACGGTCTCGCTCTCGCAGTCCTGGAATGCCCACTCGGCCCAGGGAGGGCAGCAGAGAAGCTGTAAGTAAAATTTAAAAGAAGTCGCTAAAGTGTGTTCTCGTGGGTTTAGGATTACAGATTACTTCAACTTCTAAATGTAACCCCACCCCTGGCCTAATCACGCACGGTCTTGTAGACCATAAGTAAACTACTAGTCCCATAATGCTTGGTGCGGTTGTCAGCAAGACCCAGGAATAGCAAGCTGACGGTTACTTGTACCATTATTCCAAAAATCCATCCATAGAATACACTAGTCACGTGAGATGTCAGGCATAGCGGTGGATTCTGCGGTGCACTGGTGCTGGGAAGAGAAGGAAGCACCATCTTGAACCTGGCAATAGGATTGTAACTTTTATTGGGATGAGCAGCCGCAGGCACAGCAATATTGACTATGGCCGCAAATCCTTTGTGGATGCAAACGGGATTAGAATTGTACTCAAATTGCGGGAGCAAATGGCACATTCACTATTCGTTTTTTTCTATTCAATTGTGTCACCGCGCTACCTATTGAGCGTCCCTGCAGAGACTCTAACCTGGTGCCTCAGCTCCAATGTTGCCAGCTCTGGCCGTTGAGACGACTTCATATTAGTGCAGCAGTGCACTGCACTTTTCACCTCTACGCTTCCATGAATTGTATATTACTGTGAGCTTTGCAGGGAAGGGAAGGAACCACATGTTCACATGGGGGTCTGGGACTGGATTCTGCAAGGCAATGAGCTCCACCTTGCACCCGAATGACTTGTGTTCTTGTAAACGTGCAGAGCTAACTCCCAAATCTGTGCACTGGTCTTGTGTTACTAGCAGATGTGCAATTTCCACCCACAAAATGCAGCATAATTATAATAAATCCCGAACTCGGTCTGAATCTTCACTGTGCCGTGTGCAAGCCTCAGACATATGTTTCCATTTATGTAATGCACACCACACACTAACATGTCAGTTAATACTTTAATCATGCCCTTCTAGTACCACGCCATGGCGCACTGCTGTTATGCACCTAGTTACCGGTTATTTTATCTCGGGATTAGCCTGTCGACGAGACAAGAATGGAAATTATACTGCAAATCATAACAAAGTATACATAAGAACCTGTAAAGCACACGTTCACCCAAGGGTATCTTGGAGCTGAACAGATCGCTATAGTTACCCAACTCAATGGTACTCATTTTATCGACTTGAGAACGATGAAAGGCAGGGGACCTGCTAGGTTTTAAACCTGTGACCACACAGACAGGAAATTAGAACCTCTAACTGTGGTGAGTGACAACACCCATGGCTCCATTCATTGCCTGCTATTTGAGAAGCTGCAAGTTTTAGTATTAATCCACATGTTTAGGCTTTCATTAAAAGAACAGGGCGAGTGAGACTGAGGAATTATCTTCACTCTTCTGAATGAGAGCTTAATCATAGACCGCGGATTCAAAAATGGTCCATTTATGCCCCACTATGTATGCCCCACTTTACCCCGAATGAGTAGCTAAGCTGAGCTCTTGTTTCAGGTCTGACTCCAGATATTATTCATGGCTGTGTACCTTCTCTTTGCTGTCCTAGAAATCTGCTCTTCTGAACTGCCGATTCAGTATATTTACTTGCTAAATGCTAAATCTTCCAATGATAAAAATTCCACATTTTGCATTATATGGCTGTGTAGGCACACACAGATGCCATCCACAAACCTGACATGCCTCATACCTGTTTTAATCTGCCAAAATAAAGAAACGTTATTGCCAAGACACGATTCCAACTTAAAAACGTAAAGCTATAAGTCAGCATGTTGCTGGTAACAGTTTCTCCAAAAGCCCACCGTTCTCTTTGCATTACTTATTTGGAGCTCCTCATTATGCCCTTTGTACCTAAATCTAACTGCTCCCTTCAGGTCGTACTTGCAACAAAGACTAGTATAATTGCGTCAAGTCAGAGAAATTTATTGAGCGCACATATCAACCCGAGGTCGCTAGCGTACAACTCCACTAGAGCTGAAAGTCAGACGAAGGAACGTTATAGATCATCAAATAGCCAAGTTTTTAATTCCTTGCGGAATAGCTTGTGATCTGTGATGGAAAGGAGCTGTGGTGGAAGTTTATTCTAAAAAGCAGGTGCAAGGAAAGAGAAAGATCTACCGCCATTCCTGACGGTGTGGATTCTATGAGGTGTAAGGACAAGTGGTTTCCTGGATTCAGTGGGGATCCATTGAAAGCTTTTGAGTAGGTTGCACATTATTCCATAACAGGTGCCGATTATATGATTTATATGGTTTTTCATTGACAACTGATTATCAATCATTACTCCAAGGTTCCACACCACAGGTTTTGGAGATGGACAGGGACCCAGGTTCTGAGGCCACCAGTCATTCGACAAGAATTTGTGTGCCCTACCAAAAAGAATTACCTGTTTTACTACCATTGAGCTGGAGATGGTTGATTATGCATCCAGTTATTAGTGTGGGTCATGCAGTTTTTTAAACGGATTCTTGTGTCATCAGCGTATGACACCACATCAAAACCATAGGACCTGATCACTTTGGCCAGAGGTGTCGCATAAAGATTAAAGAGCATGGGACTTAAAATGGAGCCCTGAGGGACTCCCATTTTTAGTGGCCCACTGCAGGAGACCAGGGTGCCCACTTGTACGGTGGTGGTTCGGTCAGTTAGATAGTTTGAGCCAGTCCAGGTCCACACCCTTAACACCCATCTCCCAGAACCGTTGTTGTAAAATGCTATGGGAGATGGTGTTGAAAGCAGCAGATAGATCCAATAGGACAAGCATGGCTGACTGCCCATTGTCCTGGGCCAGCCTTACATTGTCGACAACCTCCACTAGCGAGGTTTCAGTGCTATGGACAGCCCTGAACCCCGACTGTAAAGGATCGAACAATCCGTCACTCTCCAGGTGGGTGGTGAGCTGCTTGTTGACTAGGGACTCAAGTACCTTTCCAAAATAAGGAAGCAAGGAGATTGGGCGGTAATTGCTAGGTACCTTTGGGTCAGCAGAAGGTTCTTTCAGAATAGGGTTGACCCTTGCTGCTTTCCATCTAACAGGGCAATAGTTGAAGAAAAAAAACAGGGTAAAACCAGGTTTACTGGAGAACCGGATTTGATCTTCGACAAGGCAGTTGAAACTTCTTCTAGGGTAAATACAGTAAACTCTTCTAAAAGAGGGAAGGTGGGGTTGAGGTTAACATAAGGATCATGGTCGGAACTTTTAGTGTCATGGTGCGAAAGAGAGCTATGAATCGTGATGATCTTTTCTTATCGAGCGCTGGGGGGTGCGGGGGGGGCAGCGCGGTGGCGCTGTGCTCATGACGGAGCCACTCCGTCATGAGCCACGGTTGAGCTGTGCTCATGACGGAGCGGTTCCGTCATGACTCCGCCCAATTGCGTTGTCCCCCCGCACAGGCGGGGAAACAGCGCCGCGTGGGCGGAGCGGCCGCCAACGTTCATGGCATGACGGAACTGCTCCGTCATGAGCACACGGCAACCGTGGCTCATGACGGAGCGGTTCCGTCATGAGCGGGGGAAGGGGTTAAAAAGGAGACAGCGTGTCTACCCATTCATGCGAAGATGGGTTACTTGACTGAACAAGAGGGGGGGGGGGGGGGGGGGGGGAGTAGTAAATTCCTTTAGTATTGTGTAAAGCTCCTTATTGGAATTAGCAGCTTTGTTAACCAGGTTAATAAGGTAACATTGTTTAGTCTGTCTGATATTGTCCATTGAAGTTATTTAGATGTCTATTTTTTTTTGATCTTCGAGGCTTTTGATTTTTCTCCATTTACGTCCGGTGTTCCTACTGGAAGGTTTTTCAATGATTCTGTGAACCAGGGTGATACCCTAGGCTTAAGCTCGACCCTTGACAAGGGAGCCAAGGTGTTGAAGGCCAGTGGGATTGTGGCCTCAAAGGCTGTTGCTGCATGATTGATGTTCTCGGTACAGGAGAAGGATGGAGAGCTAAAATGAGCTGAGAAAGTGGTGGGAGTGACTTTCTACCAAGGCCTTCTCCATGTGAGTTCGCTGCCAAGGTCATTTTTGGTGGTGATTATTGGTAAGGAGAATTTCAACAGATTATGATCGGACCATAGCAGAGGGAAAAGGGGGCTCCACTCTGACACTGGCTGGGTTGGTGAACAGAAGATCAGGGGTGTGACCTGCAGAATGGGTGGGTTCCGTCACCATTTGAACTAGTCCCTGTGTTCAGATTAGTGATCAGTTGACTTGTGTCTGGGTCTGAGAGCCGTTCCACATGAGTTAAAATCCCCAATGAGGAGAAAGTTGGGCATTTCTATGACTGTGTGGTTTGTCACTTACTTCTGGTAATACTCCGGTCAACAGAAAAGCCAGATGACTCGATACAGTTGTTAGCATATCACCAATTTATTTATTCGAAGTACTATAATTAGCAAAGCAGTACATTTTATAGGATGTGAACACCGTACAGAAGCTTATTTTTTTATGAGATGGGTAAAATAGCAGCCTATTCAGTACAGTAAAACCGAAAAGTGACAGTTTGTGATATGTGCTAAGAATTTTATGACACCCCAGTATTGTCCTTTACTCAAATCAGCACATAGAGCACTGAAATTATCCCTTTTCAATGCATTAGTGATTTTAGCTATTTTATTCCAAAATTGTGCTTTAAATGCACTTTTTTTTGTTTGTTTGTTTTTTGGAAAACCTTTATTACAGTTTCAGAGACATACAAAGATGGGCCTACAACCAACAGGCCGGCCGCTAACGCACAGTGTAAACCTAGGCACAGCTTTACATTCACATCGATGAAGCAACAAAAGAGCTACTGGGGTGCTAATCAACTCCGCCGGCCGCAGCCGTAGTCCATAAATAAGCAAAGAAATGTTTCATATTTTGAAAAAACAAAAAACATCACACACACAAGGCAGAGGGGGTTAATGGCAATAACATGTGCTCCCCGCATCGAAGGAGTAAACAAACCCAAGGAGACAGAGGGGGGGAGGGCAGGCAGAAGAAACCAAAGTCGCATATCGCAGGAGCTTATAGGAATGCGCGGGCTAGGGAGACAGAGCAGCATCCATCTCACGCGTCTGGGGCGGGGCGCAAATACCTCCACGATAGGAGTTCCAGGGACCCCACACCTTAATCCACTTCCCAGGCTTGCCTCTCGCCACATACACCGTTTTCTCTCTGAACATACACCAGTCCATGTGTTTCTTCCACGCTGAGACCGTTGGCGGCCTCTGGGCGCCCCACAGTTGTGCAATGTCCCGCTTCGCTACCATATAGCCCAGAGTCACCCACTGCGTCTGCATCACATTGTAATCAGTCGGCTCCCAGACATTCAGCAAACATCTCCGTGCCTCCGGCAACAAGGCAACATGCGTGACTTCTTCTAACACTGCATGCACTCTACACCAAAACAGAGTCACTTCCGGACATTCCCACAGGATATGGAGGAAAGTCCCCAGTAATCCACAGCCTCGCTTACACAGACCATCCACCGAGTACCCCATACGCATCAAACCGGGCCCCGTGACGTACACTCTGTGAAGTATCTTAAGCTGGACGAAATGCAAACGGGCCGGGATAGCCACCTCTTTCGAGGAGGCCACCGCGGACACCCAATCTTCATAGTCAAGTTCCAAGCCGTCGGCAGTCCATGTCTCTCGCAATGAGGTCAGCAAACCCATTCGATCATTGATAAGCTTCTTATAAATCAGCGAAATGGTGCTATCCGGCACATAGCCGTCCAATACTCTGTCTTCCAACGGGGAATACTCTGGAATAGCCGCGACGTCCGGGAACACGGAACACAAGGCATGGTGAACCTGAGCATACCGAAAGTATTCCCTATCGTTCAGCTGATATTCAGTTTTCAGCATGTCGAACGTCTTAAATTTCCCTTTCGTCCAGAGATCCCCTACCTTGCTGATACCAATCATATCCCATTTCTCAAAGTCTTTCGTAGTACACAGATAACCCAAACGCTGGGAAGTGTACAATGGCGTTGCCCGAGTCAAGCGATCCCTCCACCCCATCGCCGCATTTGCTGCATGCCATACCTGCACCGCGACCCGCGTCGGGCCAGTCAACCGTGCATCAAGGGACCCCGAGTATAGTGCTCGGTTATAATCCCCGCTGGGCAATAACAATTTGTCCATCTCAAAAGCCGGGTTCAAAGCAGGCCCATACATCCCGTGATTAATAGCAGCCAACTGGGAGGCCCAATAATATCGTTTAATGTCAGGGAGAGCGATCCCCCCCATCATACCACGGTAGGGTTAGTTTAGCGAGAGCAATCCGCGGCCGCCCATCCCAGAACAATCGACGCTGAAGACACTCCACCTCCCGAAAATAGTGGGCCGGCACTGCGTCCATAGTGTTCTGCAGGGCGTACAAAAAGCGCGGCAGCGACATCATTTTGAACAACGCCGCCCAGCCGAGAGGCGCTGAAGGGGGGGGGGGGGGGGGGGGGGAGAGAAGATTCCGTTCATACCGGGCCACCGGGTCCAGGGTTATAAAGATTCCCAGATACGTGAACCCCGACTGCGCAACCTGGATAGGGCACCCCCGCGGAAGGGGGGGGGGCCTCCCCGGAGAGAACGTACACACAAGACTTAGCCCAGTTAATGACCAATCCGGAGTTGCGACCAAAGGAGCTCAACACATCCACCAATACAATAAGCGATTTGCGCGGAGATGCAAGATACAAGAGGATATCGTCCGCATATAGGGAGACACGATCCTCGTACTCCGGCGTCCATCGAAGGCCATGCATCGAGGGGTGCCACCGCAGCCACTCCGCAAGGGGCTCCAAACAAAGCGCAAAGAGAAGAGGCGACAGCGGACATCCCTGTCGGGTGCCCCTACCCAAAACAAAGGGAGCAGACACCCGTCCGTTGACCACCGCCTGTGCCAGTGGGTTATCATAAAGCAGTTTCACCCAACCGATAAACCCCGGGCCAAACCCAAACTTCGCCAATGCTGCCCAAATATACGGCCATTCCAAGGTGTCAAACGCCATGGTAGGGTCAAGGGACGCCAAAATGGCCGGCTCACGGATGAATGGCGCTCTAGCGAGGACGCCATGCAGTCGCCGCAGGTTCAAAGCGGTATTGCGATGGGGTATAAAACCGGATTGATCTTGATGAATCAGGTCGCCCACAACCCGGATCAGGTGATTGGCCAGTACCTTGGCAAGGATTTTGGGCTCTGCATTTAACAAAGAGATAGGCCTATAAGAAGTACACCAATCCCGCGGCTTCCCTTCCTTATGGATAACAACAATAGTAGCAAGACGTTGGTCAGGGGGGAGGGAACCCGCCGCCAGAGCCTCAAGGAACATGTCCCGGAGATACGGCGCAATCTTATCTGGGCGCAACTTATATAATTCGATGGGAAGGCCATTAGGACCCATGGCCTTACCAGAGGCAATAGAGCGAATGGCCAAAGCAATCTCATCCGGCGACGGGGCCGCATCCATCAATAATTTATCCTCATCAGATAGAGATGGCAGAGCAATGTCTCGAAGCAGTAGTCGAGAGTCTTCCTCTAATCGCTCTGAGACCGGAGAGTACACCCCGTGAAAATACTCCGCAAAGCAATCAACAATATCACCGGGGTCCGTCACCCGCACACCATCCACCCTCTCAACATCCGGCACCACTCGACTCGCTCTCTCCCTCTTATCCAACCAAGCAATCAACTTCCCGGCCTTATCACCCATATCGTACAAACGCCCCTGTTGCTCCCTGCTCATACTCCTAGCAGATTCGGTAACCAGCGCCTTGTAGTCGGCCTGTTTAAGTGCCAACACATGCAGTCTGTCATCCGTAACACCTTGCTCCAAATCAATCTCCAACTCGGTGATCTCATTTTCTAGCCGAACAACCTCCTGCGCCGCGCATTTTTTGGTATGGGAAATGAGAGACAGAGCCTGGCCCCGGAGCACCGTCTTAAAGGCCTCCCAAAGGGAGATGGCGGAAGACACCGACCCCATGTTGTCATTAAAATAGTGTTCCAGGGACTTAACCAGGTCTGCACGGATCGTGGGGTTTCGTAGGTACCAGGGGTTGATCGGCGCCACCCTCCCCTCCGCCCCCAAGGCGATATCTAGGTGTAGCAAAAGAGGGGAGTGATCAGATATACCGCGTGCCAAGTGTCGCACTTCCCCGATCATCCCAGCTTGGGCCGCAGGCCCTAGCATATAGTCAAGCCTCTAAAGACTACCGTGGGCCCCAGAGTGGAAGGTATACTGCGCCTGTGCAGGGTGTTTCAACCGCCAGCAGTCTATCAGTCCCAGGGTATCCAGAAACCCCCCAGCCAGTTCTGGGCCCGAGGGAGGTCCCTAGGGGGGCGTCGATCCTCAACTCCGGAAACCACCGCGTTAAAATCCCCCCCCCCCCCCCCCAAGACCAAACCCCCCCCCCGGGTGCCCAAGTAGCAGGCGTCCCAAATCAGCAAAGGTGGCCGTCTGCAGGCCCGGCGGCACGTAAACCGTGACCAGCGAAATCAGCTTACCCTCCCACCTCCCCAGCAGCGCAGCGTACCGCCCTCTGTCGTCATGGAGCACCTCATCCACCACCAACGGGAGAGAGGTCCTGACTAAAATGCCCACTCCTCTCGATCCAGAGGTGAAACCAGAATGGGCCAGAAGGCGATACCCACGTCTGTTCATGGCGTGGAAAGAGTTCCCTGTGAGGTGTGTTTCCTGCAGAAACACGATGTCAGGCGAAATACGTTTCAAGAACTGCAGGACTACCCCCCGCTTTATCCTGTCCCCCAGTCCGTTCACATTTCATGAAAGAAGTCTCAGCCCCTTACCCCCCATCCCTCCCAGCACAAACTATCCCCCTCCCGGAGAGCACAATCATAATAGCACAACAAAAAACATTACCCCGCCTTGTGAAACAAACAAACAAACCCCAACCCCACCCCATCAACCCCAACAGAACTCCCCCCACCCTGCACCCCTGCGTGAGCCCGAACAGCCCCCCCAACATGCAGTGTGCCTGTCGCCCCAATATGAAACTCACTACAGAAAGGACAAAAAAAGGGGGGAAAAGAAAAAAAAAAAACCTGAAGGAGGAAAGGGCCCCCGCTAGCCCCCCGCAACCTCCAAATACCACGGGGCAAAGAGTTACAAACTGGAGTCCAGTGCAGCCACAGGTGCAAAACGTTACCAGTCCAGTCCATCGACAGGATCACAGTTCCATTCCTATGCCGTCAAACCCTCTCCGCTCTCCGCCATCCGACCTCGACTCCTGGGTAGGGCGTCCAGCCACTCTCCCACCGCCTCCGGCCGGTCGAAGAAGTGTGAGCGACCATCTAACTCGACCCGCAGCTTAGCCGGGAATAGCATCGCATACTTCAACTCCATGTCTCTCAAGCGCCGTTTGATGGCCGAGAATCCCATCCGTTGCTTTTGGACCGCTTGCGTGAAGTCTGGGTAAAAGCTAACATTAGAATTCTCAATTTTTACTGGCCCAGTCACCCTCGATGCCTGAAGGATAGCGTCTCTATCCCGAAAATTAAAAAGTCGGGCAATGATAGGCCGCGGGGGGGCACCCACCTTCGGTGCACCCCCTGGAATCCTGTGGGCCCGTTCCACGGCGAAGAACTTGCTCAGCCCTTTGGGTGCTAGATGAGTCACCACTAGATCCTCCACAAAAAGATCCACAGCAGACTCCTCCGATCGTTCGGGCACCCCAATAATACGGACGTTATTCCGCCTGGCCCTGCTTTCGGTGTCCTCAAGGCGACGATCAGTCAGGTCACTGGCGAGCTGCAACCTCCGCACCGTCGTCTGCAAAGCGGCCACATCTACCGTTAGGCTCGACGCCGCTTGAGTCAATGAGTCGACCCGGTCATTAGTTTTGAACAGGTCTGCTCTGACCAAAGTGACATCAATCAACACCGAGTCCAATTTATTAGCCAAGGTATCAAATTGCTGGTTCACAGTCGCCTTCATCTCCTCAATGGCCCCCATGACATCCAGCAGAGTCAATTCGGATGATGCGCCCGAGGCCTCCTTGGGCGGCTCAGGCGATTTACGTGATCCACTAGGGGATCCCTTTGGCTGCGCATAGCGGTCCATATTGTTGGCCTGGGAATAGGCTCCCCTCCTGGTAGACTTGGGTTTCAGCTCATCGCCGTCCACTCTAGTCGTCATCGTTGGCGACCACCAAGGTCAGCACCCTCCAGCACCCGGAGGAAGGCCAGGAGACCAGGGCCACCAACTGAAATAGGCCCGTTTACAGTTCAAGAATCAGGCTATGCACCCCGTCCTCGGCGCTGCTCACCCAATGTCCCGACGTCAGTTTCCGCAGATCAACACGAAACCGAAAGTGAAAGCACGGGGTCCGGGGCTGGGCCAACCTGGCATGCCGCTGTTGTTCACTTCGCACCCGGACACTTCACCAACTCGAGTTCGGGACCAAGGCCGAAGAAGGCCGCAAACTTCAGATCGCCACAAAACCGGTTCCCGGAGTCCAATTTCGATTTAAAAAACGAGTGGCACCTTAGCGCAAGATCATAAACAGAAGCCCATCGAGAAAACCAGGATTATGACAGGATAGACGTGGGAGGTTGCGGAGGCCCCCGGGAGCCACAAGCCTACGCGGCCATCTTGGTTGCGCGCTAGGCGCCTTCCTCTTTAAATGCACTTTTGATTTAATCTTTGACAACATTTTCACAGGGCATGGGAACCTCCTATCAAAATCTTACTATGAGGAAGGCTCCCTTGCTGAAATTTAGAAGAGGTGGTACATCTGACTTTTAGCAGTGCCAGTTGAAGATGTGGGTGGAGCTAATAAAGTAAGTGGGTGGAGCCAGTTGAGGAAGTGGGTGGGGCCGAAGAAAAGTAGGAGTGGCCTCCGACAAACATTTGAGCACCTGCACTTCATATTTTACAAATTAAGCACTGAATGCAATCACAGTTTTAGCCTGCTATGCTGAGTGGGTACAAAGCACCCACCCTGCGGCCAATGAGTATAGGTGTTTGGACATAGATAATTGCGATTGGAATAGCTGGGGTAGCCTGCACCTTTCTGAGCTCTTTGCAGGCCGACAATACTTGGGCTTTCCTGGAAATTATGGACATATTGATAGGACACCAGGTGCAGTATTACACAAATGAGCCCCAAGGGCACAGCCGGCTTGTGAGTGTGCTTTCTGCACCCCTGGGTCACTGATATTTTGGAAGGGGCCGCAGACATTTGCATAGCCCCTTTTATAGTACAGATCACACTGGGGCACATGTAGCATCCCCCAACACCAGGGGGGGGGGGGGGTCTCATTTGTATGAGGACATGGTCATGCAAAATGAGGAAACGTGGTCTGTTGGCATGGGCACCAAGGCAAAGAAGCAGTTGGCAGGCACTAACTTAATTAGTGCCCCACACCTCAAAATGGACAGGGGGTTCTATGGACCCCCGAAATCACCCTGCAGCAGTGCTTAATTTGTAAAATAATAAGTGCCAGATCGGTCATCAAGAGACCTCTGCATCTTGCACCACCGATGCACTGCTGATAACGGTACAAACGCCACCTGTGAAAATTACACTCCTTAAGGTGTGGTACTTCAGGCTATTCCAGGCCCCCAAAGCTACAAGAATGGTTTGGGTGGCCGGTAGTAGTAATTTTAAGGTATATTGCATTAATAAAGAACTGTTTTGCTTGTCTAAGAAACACAAACATGGCCACCAAGTGGCAGAATGTCGTTAAACCCAGGGCTGGCAATTGAGTGCCGGTGCCGAGCAAGCTCCACCAGCTCAAATTGAGCACTGCCCTGCAGGCAGGTGTGGTCACTCACCGCACCCACCTACAGGGGGGAATTTCTGTCCCCTACATAATGCAGACCAGATTGTAGTCCGCCTGCCTTTCACTAATGAGCTTCCCCAAAGGCAGGCATGAGTTCATGGCTGCATTGGGGGCAGTGCATTATTTTTACTAGGATGCACAGTCCTAGTTTGCACCTAGCTAAAGACCAGTGAAGACCAGGGTAGTAGGTTTATACTTATTACAGCCCCAGGATTCAATGGTGGACTGTGTCCCAATGTGGGATTTCAGAGCACCAGTTGTGCCATATTGCTGCCAAAGCATAAAGAACTGGACTACAACACAAATCTTAGGCTCCTAGAGGTAATATATCAATATTGTCTGTCGTTTATAGTGTTTCAATCTTTCAGGACCTTCCTTTCCTATCCTGAATGAGTTTACACTAGCCAATGTAATTCCTTCTATTACATATGAAACTTAATTCCTTCCCAAGTGTCCAGTTAGTGTATTAGATATAAGGTCTTCTCACAAAAATGCATAACCCTTATTGGCTATAACTTTCCCAAGATTAATTATGAATAAACCCATGTGAGCTTGGGGCCTGGCGGGGATTGGGGAAAGCTTGATATTCTAGTTGTGCTGCAGGGAATGTTCTTGCCTGTAGATAAATTCAATCCAATGCAAAGGCAAGTATTAGAACAATTTGTACTTGTTTGCAATTTAGCAAAACTCCCATACATGTACGCTTCGGATTACCAAATCTCATCTGCACGTGACTGATATATTGTACTTTATGAAACACGAGTGAAATATTATCCCAAATTTTTCATGTCATTTCAGAGTCAAGTATGGGAAGTTATAGTTGCGTTCCCAAAGCTGTAGCCTCCATCTCAGTCTTTTTGCACATGTTCATGCGGTAATGCTTAGAGCTCTCAGGTTTCCCAGATCCATGTGTAAGCAGAGCAGCTCATCCAGTCCAGGTTTATTTTTGGCATTGTGGGAAATAAAAACTAATGGATGAGCTAATCAAGCCTCAACCTGGCAAACTTGAGAGTTCTGAATGCAGCCTCGATAAAAAAAAAATGTGTTGACTATTCTATGTCATCATACAGGTATGATACGAATACAAATGTGCACCCTGTAAACAAAGCAAACACAAGGAGATGATGGACAGAGCACAAACTTTTCACACACTCACCCCCACTAACAGATGTGGGTTGAATCCATCATCGTTCTTTAGCTCACTTCGCCACCTCAGTTCAGACCCAGCTATATGCAAATCAGTCTTGACCCTGTACTCATGGGAACAGTCCAGCCCAAACTGTCAAGCCAGGTCTTCCCTGGCCAGAAACAAGCATCCTGGGACCGGTTTCAGGTAATACCACTCATGAGCCAGGCTAGCTTGAATCCAGTGGCAAACTGAGCAAGGGACCCATGTCTGGGCATACCCTACCAACTTAGGGCAAACAAAGCAAACGCAAGGAGATGGAAGGAGCACTGAAACTTTTCAGACACTCAACCCCAGTCACAGATCTGGGTTGAATCCATCATCAGGATGCTTGTTTTCAGTCCAGTCGAGGCCTGGCTTGGCAGTTCAGGCTGGACTGTTCCCATGAGGAACAGGGTCAAGACTGATTTGCATATGGCTGGGTTCCAAACTGTAACGGGGCAGGGAGGTGTGGGGAAAAGTTTCAGCGCTCAGTCCATCATCTCCTTGTGCTTGCTTCACCCTGTAAACAGACGCATGAGTTTATGGACAGCATAAACCCAACACAGTATTTATTGTAGATTTACATTTTGATTTACTATCCTAGTTTGACCTTTGCCGTCTTAATGCATGGGCCTGCTGGGCACTTGCACCACGGCTTTGCCCGGGGGCCTATAATGCTGTTAAGACAGCCCTGATTTCGACCTGCTGGTTCAGCACAAGTTTGCTTTTTGATTCATAGATTAACATTGATTATTGCAGCCCTAAGTTTTTCTTCCCAACGTAAGAACTGCACAGTGATGTACAGCCTACTCCTTTAGAGTACGAACTTCTGGCAGAGGACTTCGATTCAGACTATTCTGACCACTCTTAACCTGGGTAAACCCATCACACTTAATACCAAAATGTTAAAAAATAGTAAAGTTAGAGGATACAATTTGACCATTGGGAGCAGCTTTTTGGGTAATCAATACAACTTTCAGGAGGTCATTGAAGGTAAGAGCTACTGAATGCCTTATTTACTGCATGTAAAAATGTGCTTACTTTGTGTTCGTATTTGCAATGTCTGCTTATTTTCAGCAGATCACATCTGTTTAGCAATTTAATATACATTAAAAAATAGCAGCTCATCCATGCCATTGGTACTGGCATTTTGGAACCCAGAGAGTGGTCAGTGGTGCAAGCTGTTGTTGCATCCTAAGCAATATTCAGGGCCCTGACACATACTACATTTATATCAGTGCTCAATTTCGAAACAAATAAGTAAAAACTTTAAAAAACAAAAAAAGAATTACAATATGGTATATATTCAGATGTAAAACCTACAGAGGTCCTAGCTCATTTCTGGGATTAATAAATGAGTGGCGAGAGTTAGTGAGGTCAATAGGTATTCTTCAGGCTTCACTTGTACCAAAAGGGGTACCTTTGATTGGACACAGAACCAGAAAACAGGTTAAGTGTTTTTAGTAAGGCGGAGGTCAGAAGGTACAACTCCGTCCTTGGTTTAGAAATAAAAGCATGGAGGGGGTGTAGCCAACTGCCGAAGGGAATGGCCTCCACGGTAGTCTAGCTCCACTGTGCCACTCCCGATAAATCTGTATTTAAACCCTGTGCCCCGGCCAGATTCGCCTGAGAGTGTGCCTACCTGGACCGGACGCTGAGCCCTGCGGGTGGACGAGAGGCGACCTTGACCAGAAGCGTCCCCGCACTGCAATCGCCCCCCCCCCCCCCTCAGTGTTCCAGCTGCTGTGGTAGTGATAGTGTGCTCCGCGGCTCCTCGGGAAGGCGCTCTAATCTACGCTGCAGCTGCGGCTTTATCTGCATGTAGGCTTTATCGCCGGAGTGGCCGCACCGCACCTTCAATATTGGCGGCGGCTGGCGGTGTGTGCCACTTACGCCTCACATTCCTGTTGGACTGATCGCCCCCTGAGTAGTTGCCGTTACTGTCCCTGCTGGGAACTAGTGAATTACACAATCGAGCGCTGTGGGCCACATCCCGGCGGGGGCCGGATTTACTGACACTTGCACTGCCACCATCCACGCTGATAATAATTAACCGAGTGGGGCGTGTTTGCTGCTCCCAGACGGCCCGTTGACCCTGGAGACGCCCCACCGGACCCATCAGGAGACAGCGCGTATCAACACCATAGCTGCGGCCCACTGGTGCAACGGACGACAACTATGGTTGGGGTGCAGAGCGGAGGGAGCATCTTTGACGGCGCTGGCTAGGAGTGTGCTACATCGCAGCCACTCTTCCCGCGACTGACTGCACCGCCCTGAGGCCGTGAGAGTTGCCGTCGGCACCCAGGCATTCCAGAGGGTGCGACAGTGTCCGATAGACACCGTTTCATCGACAGTGAGGCCCTGGGTGTGCTCTGGGCCCAGTATTGACATATTGAACCCTGCGGGAGCGGCGAGTGACCCTCCAGATACATGAACTCTGTGCCCTGATCTGTGGGGGTGATTCAGGACTTTTATGTCTGTTATTTTGACTGCCTCTGTGGCAAGTAAAATTGGTGACTCGAACAAATACTGAGCTCCAGTGGTGGAGACAAGGGCCTTACCTGCCCCCTGAGGGTTGTGACTTATAACCTCCCAGTACCTGCAGTCTGACTGGGGCCACTACATTACTTGTGGGGTGCTAGTTGATCTCCTGGTGCTCTGAGGTTGGGGCGCTGCTGGTCAAAACCGACAGGCCGGTGTGGGCGAGTCCCACCGCAGGCGGCGGTGAGTAGCTGGTGTGGCTCCACCCTCCCTTGGGCGCCCCACACTTACCTTAGACAGCATGGCAACCGGCCGCAGTGGCCGAAATGCGGTGCAGGCGAAACTGGACAAATTTACGTGGAATAAAGTCAGGAGGGGGAACACACTAACTCCAAGTCGCATGGTGAGCAACCAGGACCCACGTTGCAGGACATTTTAGCAGCTATAACCTCTGTACGTACCTCACTTGAAACCTACATGGACACAGTCGTCACGGAGGTCTCATTGCTCAGGGCGGACATGCGGAAAATGTCTGACAGAGTCAGTACTGTCGAAAATACAACCAAGGACCTGGCGAGTGACACAAATCTCCTTAACCCCTTCGATGCGCATGATGGAGCGGTTCCGTCATCCGCACAGCGCAACCGATGCACATGACGGAACCGCTCCGTCATGGCCCCGCCCGCGCACGAACCCTTCAGCACAGCGCGGTAATCTGTGCCGCGCTGAAGGGGTTAAGAGTCAAGTGACCGAACTTCAATCTACACAGGAGGCGCTCGCTCTACAGTTGGACGATTACGAAGGTCGCATGAGACGCAATAACATACGGATCTTAGGAGTTCCAGAACGGGCAGAGGGGCAAGCTGCTGAACTCTTTGTTGAGGAATTAATCCTACAACAGCTTCAGCAGAGGGGCCTCTCCAAGTGCTTCTCAATTGAATGATCTCATTGTGTACCCATGGCCAGGTTAAAATCAGGAGCACCTCCCCGGCCTCTTCTTGCAAGGGTCTTCAATTTTCAAGATAGGGGCGCGATACTCCAAACGGCTAGAGCGGCCCCTCCTTTGGTGATCGACGATAGTAAAGTCACCTTATTCCCAGACTTCACCCTTAGGATTCAGAAATAGAGGCACAGCTTCCTGGACATAAAGGAGGCGCTAAGGAGCCAAGAAATCAAAAACGCCATGTTGTTCCCAGCTAAGCTCCGGGTCGAGTCAGGGGGTAAGCTATGGTTTTTCACGAGACCCGAGGATGCATGGGACTGGCTCGATGGCTGGTGTACAGTTGGTAAGCGCTCCTACAAATCTGCGAGCGACGACGGCAAAACGAATGACCGACACAAGCGGTCTCCTCCAGGCAGCGACTTGGAGACAGAGCCAGATGGGTTGAAAGTAGAAGACCGGCAATTAACTGTGACTGTTCTCTAAGACATGGCCCTCCGGAACACACGTTTGGCGGCGGCTGCCACATTTTGGGTGCCTCACCTTACACAGGGGTTCACACAGTGCAGGGCTGGGGTTGATCCCATTAAGTCCAGTCCTTGGTCACACGGTATTAGATGAGGTTAGTTCTTAACTGCTGCAACAAGTTATTTGTAGTACTCACATGTCAACTTGGGAGATTACTGGCCGGGGCAGTTCCTGTTCCTATGCAAGTTGGGGGTGGTAGGTGGTTCTATACCCGTTGTGCAGGGAGGCAGGGTGAGGGGGGGTGTTGGGATTCGGGGAGAGGGTGGATTTGCGAATGTCTTACAATGTACTTGAGAAATGTTCTGTTTTCCTTCTCGTGAATGGGTCCAATAGTTTTGTTCTGCTATACACATTGACTGAGATACACTACGCTCACTGCCAGTATACAGAGGCATCACAAAAGGGAGGGCGGAGGATGTTTGGAGATCAGTGCACGTGCCTGCTCGTAAAGGCGGTTGGACCTAGAGCCGGCCGGTTTGCGAGCGGCGGGTTCCCCCGACCCGATGCCATGATCCTTACCTCTCCCTCTGGGTTCCGACAGTTTTTACTCCAAACATTCCACCCTTATGGCTTTGCATTCAGTTTTTAAATTCCTGACTTGGAATGTTAATGGCCTGGGTGACAAGATCAAGCGGAGAATAATGACCAAGAGACGCATTTGATTGGGAACTCCTGCGGGGCACTAAATAGGTGGGGATATCGATTGGTGGCTCATTCCGGAATCACTTCGGGTTCGAGAGGGGCGGTGGTACTACACCGCAGAAGCTGTGCATATACGATTCACAATGTTTGGACGGATACGCAAGGTAGATATGCAGCAGTATCTGGTACTTGGGAGGGGCAGGTTCTTAATGTGGTCTTCATGTATATCCCCCCTGGGCTACAGCGCCCTGCGTTGAGACGTAGGGGCGCTCTTACTTGACTTACCTCTGGGCGTCTTGGTGCTGGGAGGGGACTTCAATTTAACCTTAGATGGTACTAGGGATTGCCTCCCACCTCACAGGGACCCTCTCCGGGGATCCCAACTGAATGAGTTTGTCCGCTATGGGCTTGGTGGATAACACTATCTAATTCACGTTTCAATCTGGGGCCCACAATAGTCAATCTCGTGTTGATCACATGCACACGCACGCTCAGGACATTCATGTTTTTACAGAGTCCCGGTACCTAGCGCGGGGAATCTCTGACCACTCCCCGATTCTCACGACTTTGAGACAGACTAGGCGCCGCACTGCCCTCTCGGTCAGTCCTTGGGTGCTTAAAATACCCCACATTAGAGAAGCACTGCTTAAAGACAGACTATTATTTTGCAGAAAATGTGGAATCAGTCGCTTCCGCTGGGGTATTGTGGGGGGGATTTGGCGCTGTCATTAAGGGTCGCGCCCTATCATTAATGGTGGGTCATAGGAGGGAACTTTCCAGGCGAATAGTGGAATTGGAAGAGGAAGTCTTAGTTAAGGAAAAAGCCCTTGCGTGTGCTCCTGATTCAGTCGCGCAACACACATTAAATATGGTGCGTCTGGATTACCGACAACTATTGACTGAAGCTGCCATGGCGCACTTTTGCTACCAGTCACAGGATTTACGAGCATGGCGAGCGCACAGGTAAACTCCTGGCCTGGCTAGAGAAAAGGGAGCGGGCCTCCAGGTGAGTCCACTCTGTATCCGTTTGACGGTGTACTACTCACTGACCCCCAGCAGATTGCCAACACATTCGCCACTCACTACGCATCGGTATACAGTACCACAGAGACATCACATGCCCCTATGGCAGCTGACCTCCCTATCAAAGTTGCGTGCCTGTCCATGCTGGACAGTGACTCCCTGGAAGTTGATATTACAGAGACTGAAACTCAAAAAGCTATTCAGGATGTACAATCGGGTAAAGCCATGGGGCCCAACGGGCTCCCCATTGAACTCTTCAAACCGATGGCTTCCAAGCGCTCTCCCCATCTACTGCGAATGTATACTGAAAGTTTCGAGCTGGGTATCCTTCCTGCCGACGTTAAGACTGCCTCAATTGTGGTATTACACAAACCAGGCAAGCCAGCGGATGACTGCAAATCCTATCGCCCCATATCTCTCCTTTCTGTGAAGGCAAAGATTCTAGCAAAAGTGTTAGCCAACAGGCTTGTCCCCCATATCACCGGGTTGGTGCACTCTGATCAATCCGGGTTTATGCCTGGAAGGAATACAGCCTTGAATTTGCGGCGGTTGAATGGGGTCCTCGGCAGTCTTGGCACCATCAGGGAAGATACGATCCTGTTGTCATTGGACGCCACCATTGCGTTTGACACCATCGAAGGGGACTTTCTATTCGCGGTTCTGGCTCGGATGGGCTTTGGACCCAATTTTATCAAGTGGATCAGGTCGCTTTACACCCAACCGACGGCGCATGTGACCGTTAATAACGTCTCCAGTAGTTTCCCATTGCAGCGGGGAACGAGGCAGGGGTGCCCTTTGTCGCCCCTACTCTTTGCACTCGTATTGGAGCCGCTGGCCGCCTGGATTAGGGCTGACCCGGAGATAAGGGGTCTTAAGTGGACAGATGATCATGAGGATCGTATTTTGCTCTATGTGGACAACATCCTTCTCTACTTGGCCTCACCCTCGCGGTCCCTACGTCAAGTGCTCCACATATTCCACATATTTGGTGCCCCCTCGGGTTATACAATTAACTCGGATAAGTCCCAACTATGTGTTGTGGGGTGATCCGCCACCTAGCCCCAGGGGCTATTACATACCAGTGGCAGCTCGAGGCTTTAGATACCTCGGAATCTTCGTTACCCCGGAACCTACTTTATTTTATGAAACCAATCTGCTGGGGCCACTGACTCGTCTGAAATCAGATGAAAGACATTGGCAATCTCTTCCTCTCACTATTTTGGGGCGGCGGCGCTCTTTAAAATGCTTGCGCCTCCGCGTTTCCTATATGCACTACAAAACACCCCCAATGTGATTCCCAACGCCTATTTCTCCAGTATGGATAACGTTGTGCAGAGATTGCTATGGAAGGGACGGGCACCACGTGTAGCCATGAACAAACTTACCATGGGGTGGTACGATGGAGGTATTGTGCTACCTGATCTTTGGCTCTATTACCAGGCGTCGCAACTGGTTACAGCTAATCGGTGGGTGCATGGGGAATACGATGATCCAAACTTTTGCACAGATCGTTGGCTTTTGGGACGGGGAGGATACAATAGGGCACTCTATATGAACCCCTGTAAGCTTTCTCCTACGGGCCCCACCGCCCGTACAGTGGAGGTCTGGCACGGAATCACAGAGAAATGGGGCTGGCACAACCGACTTACAAAAGCTACACCACTCTGGGAACCACATATGTTGGGTCAGCTTAGTAAATGTCCTGGGATAGGATAGGCATCTTAACGTTGGGGGACATGTGGGTGAAGGGAAAATTGGCTTCTTTTGCCGAATTACAAGCCAAGTATCAATGGGCTCCCACCGAGACCTTCAGATACCTCCAGAACAGTCTTGCTATCGCTGCTGCCATGCCCAAAGAGCTCCCCTTGCCTGCCTCTTCTCCATTAGAAGACAGATTAATGCTCAACCCTATGCACACAAAGAAGATATCCCTTACCTACAAAAAAAACGTAATAGGCCTGATCCTATGCACCGCCTGAGGCAAGAGTCGGACCTGGGGAGCATGGATGACGAAGACTGGCGCAACGAGCTTGCTTCTCCTAAGGATGTGGCTATCCCCATGAGACTGCGTCTAGTCCAACTGAAGATCCTACACTGTGTGTACTTTGATGCAAATCTGCTGTTTAAACTGGATAGGAAGCCTAATCCCCTATGCTTGCGTAACTGTAATCAGACTGGCACCTTCTTCTACATCCTATGGGACTGTCCAGTAACGGGGCGCTATTGGGACAATGTCACGAAACAGATGGAGGGCGAGTGGCAAGACCCTGAAGGCCTCTCCCCCAGCTGTGCCTCCTCAATGTGTGGGAGGCCACTGATCTCTCACAGATTGAACAAACATGGGCTTCAATGGGATGGGCCATCGCAAAACGCAACATAGCACAGAAATGGGGGTGGGGAATGCTTACGAGACTGGGCCATAGACATGGCTAGGGCAATGATTGCCAAGAAGGACGTGTTCAAGCATAGAGGATGCCCCAAGAAGTGGGACCATAAATGGAGGAAATGGAACAAATACAGAGGTGATATATGTGTATCCGCTTCCATAGAACTACAACATGAAAGAATTTTCGTTGGACCAGCTAACAAGCGATGCAGGGCCCACGCTCTAACTCCTGTATTTATTGACCCAATTGTATGCTTCCATCTGCTATACATGCTATTGACATACCTCTGTCTTCGTGTTCTTGAAGTCTACTGGATAGATGAGATGCGGTCATCCTGGTTCCTCTCTGGGAAATGTATGGTGCATAGTAGTGTGTCTAATTATTATACTATGTGTCATTTATATTGTGGACCTGACCATTGATTCGACATTGCCTTGTACTTTCTCTTTTGTTTAATAAAAATTGTTTATCAAAAAAATAAAAAGCATTGATGAGTGGAGTTACCCTTTAACTGGGTAAAGTCCTGGAAAATATGAATGAAATCATACATCAATTAAAAATGAAGAGCACACAATGACACAGAACAAAGGTTAAATTGCATACCACATAATATGGACAAGAGGCTGATGTAACAAATGTAACTTTTATTTAAATTACCTGTACGAGATGTTTCATTGCTTTTAGAAATAAACAAATGTAACATATCAGGAAACAGAGTAAAAAGGAGCACTATTTGCTGCATATTTAAAACAGATCTACATCATAATATATGGAAGAGTTAGTGTGTTGTATATAAAAACAATTTGGTTTGCAAGCTGAAAAGAAAATTAACACCGACATGTAATTACCAGATCCAATTATCACAGAAAAGATCATGTATTCAACAGAGAAATAAAAACTGGTCTGCTAGAGTATGTTAAACTGAAGTGGATTAGGGACACAAAAATACAAACTAAATTCATCTTAAATTAAAATCTACAGAATCATTATACCGTTAACATGGGGAAGGCAAGGTCTGAACAACTTCTTTCCATATTTTAATTCAGTCAGTACTGCAAAGTAACCTAAAGTACCTGAACACCAACATCTCCTTAAGACATGGTGGACACAAAATGTGGATGGTCAGGAAACACCCGCCATAAGACCTACACTCTAGGTGTAGGGACAGCCAAGAAAAGACCTGCCCGAAGTTATCAATTATTTTTTAATTACTTTATAAAAAAGTTAAGGGAGCTATCACTTTGTATTGTTTTAGAATCTAGAACAGCAAAAAAATAAAAACATCACGGTCAGACATCCATTTGGGTGGCAAGCTAAGAGTCGTTGACTTAAGTGGCTCTAAAACCTACGAAGGAGCGAAATGCTCCCAATTTAAATTATTTTCATTTAAAAATCATACACCAGCAGAACATACGCCAATGCCTGATAAATGCATGATGCCAAATAGAGAAAGTAATAACTGCAAGGTTCTAAAACACTGAATGATCAAAAATAATTGACCCCAAGATTAAGCACCAGCAAGATTTCTACACGAGTAATCTCACTGAGTTTTGACACACGCCATAGAGGAAAACAAATAGTTCCTAAAGTTGCAAGTGGTAACGAGTTCAATTAGTCAATATAAAGGATGTATAAGTTTAAAGGAGGGATCGAGGAATTTTAACAACAAATTGGCGAGGCCACCATAATTGTTCTGACCGGGTTCTCCAGCAGATGTGCAGTGTATTCTATTACAAAATATAAAGTGACCATTCTCAATAGCAACAATGCATCCCTAAGCCACCGTGCAATAGCAACGTCCAAACATATTTGTTGACACTGCTCTCTGTGAAAGAGAGGAAATACAGCTATAAATACTGGGTATTTGAGAGTATGCTATTTTATACATATTTTAAAGTGGACAGGGTTTGTAAACTACATATGTGCAGAATCGCAGGATTGTACAGTTTGAAGGCAGGAGGCTCACTCCTGAGACTCTTTGCCAGCGAGTCTGTACACCTCGGTTGGTCCATCCACGTGGGTGATGGTGGTGGTCAGTTGCAGTTCCTCCCCACTGCCCATTCCTAGGTCACCTGAAAAATAAAGGGATTACTTAAAAAAAACAAAATATTCACTCGTGTCCACTGAGCCGTTTGAAATTAAACATGGACACCCTAATTTCAACAAAATATCAAACCAAATCAAACACCCCTTTGCTGAGGTCTATTCAGGAAGTGGTATTAAATAACACTGCAACAACAAATTCATCACATGTTAAGTTACAATGATATGAGCAGGGCCACTGCCTAATAAACATGGATTTGCCATATTATCTATCATCGGTTGCATAATCCGCAGATTTTCACACAAAACAAAAAAACAGTTTAGCTGAAACAGATCATAAATTACTAAAAAAGTTGCACGTGTTCCACACAGTGAAAGGCCCTTCCCAAAAGTTGACTGATCACCTTTCAGTTGCGTATTGCTGTACTTGGGTGTTGAACTGGATCTAATCAAGTGAAATGTTTGCCCAGACAGTGTTGATGCAGAAATATGGTCACCAAATGGGCTCCATTATGCCACATAATTAACATTTTCTGAGTTCGTTGATGCCCTTGAGCAAGAGTCACACTTACCATTGGACTGACCGTCTCCGTAGTTTTTATGTGAAGGGGCGTAGAGGAACATTAGTGCAAAAACGTAGAGGTTCCACATTCCATAGATGCCAGTAAAAAAGGCACTGTTTGCTTGAACCGTTAAGTCACCCCACTTAAAATGGCCTTCACTCACCTGTCAATGATAAAAAAAAAAAAGAGGTTTATTATACCCGGATACAAACATTTCCTCCCATTTGTATTTACCTTTCAAGTAATATTCCAAGTGCGAGCGAGAGCCCGTTACCTATGATTTCTGCAACTATTTTATTATTTGTCTAGCGTTGAGGAAGGAATTTCGAGCCACACAAAGGATTCAAATGTAAAATGCATGCCCCCCAAACTGCAAATTACAAGATATAGATTGATTTTTTAAGGTCTTAAACCTGCAAACAGGAAAGAATACTTGTCAGTGAATGGAGTGTGTGAAGCTGGGTCAGGCCAATTAGAATAAAAGCGCAACCAGGCTGGTTTAGGATTGGAATTGTATCTAAAATCTACCCAACTATAGAAGCAATGGCAAATGAAAACATCTGCAAATTTCATGGTAATGGCGCTAAAAATATAAATGGAACTCCAATATACTCCTTTTTCATTTGCCAGATGAACAACAAAGGATTCCTTTGCTGCCTGGGAATACCATGTGGGCGAATTGTGTGCATGGAGAAAAACGTGTTACCAAATAAATTGAATTTACTATCTCAAGAAGATTTCCTCAAAAGATCAGTAAACTCTGATTTCCAGCCAAATAGCCAAAATAGCCTAAGAAACTAAAAAGAAAGTAGAGCCTTTTTTCATTGACGAGAGAGGAGGCTCACTCCTGGTGATGGTGTATCTCTGTAGCGCTTGACACTATAGATCATCCTATGCTTTTGGAGGGTTTCTACACAGTGTTGAAGGCCTTTGAAAAAACACTAGGTGGTTTCAGTCCTAACATACGGTTAGAAATGGGAGTCTCTAGTTGGCAATGGTTTGCACCTTTGTCCAAATAGGGACCCTTGCTTCTAGTCAGGGTAAGGGGATACACTCCTAAAATAACCCCTGCTCACCCCCTTGGTAGTTTGGCACGAGTAGACAGGCTTAATCTCAGAGGTAGTTTGTTGAGCATTTGTGAACACATACAGTAATAGTGAAAACACTGCAAATGGACACCACACCAGATTAGAAAAATAAGTAATCTTTACTAGATTTAAGACCAAATGACAAAAATCCACATTACACTATCAAGAATATGACTTTAAAATGGTACAAATAGCTCAATATAGATGGTAAATGCAACACTTTACTCTCAAAGTACCTTGGATGCTTCACGCAATACAAACCATAAGGGTCACAGGAAAAGTGATGCGTCGGTTCCATGCTTCGGGGGAGGTGATGCGTTGGTTCCTTACTGTGGCGCAAGGAAGGTGATGCGTCGGTTTCTTACTGCGTTCCGGTTACGATGCGGCAAGATGACGCCTCGATGCGATGAGACGATCCGGTGCGATGCAAAAAATGGCATCTTTGATGCGATGCAACAACGTGGATGCGATGTGTGCTCGCCCGACGGCCGTGCTGTGAAATAGATGAACTTTGTAGCCGCGACAGGCCCTGTGACACGCTTCTCTGCAGATGCGACGGCAACCTCTGCGGTGGCGGCACACTTCTCCGGTGATGCGACATGCTTCCTCGGCGATGTGACCGCAAATAGCTGCGGCGGCGACACGCTTCTTCGGCGATGCGACAGCAACTGCTGCAGTGGGGACACGCTTCTTCCTAGTTGCGTCTTGCTTCCAGCTCCCAGCGACACGCAGTCCCCAGAGGGCCCAAAACAGCAGGCACCTCACTGCAGGTAGAATTCCCAGCAAGGAAATTCAGGGGGAGCTGGTGGTGAAGTCTTTGTGTCCCCGAGACTTCAGAACAGGAGGCAAGCTCAGCTTCAAGCCCTCGGAGATCTTCCTCAAGATAGTTAAAAGTACACACAAAGTTCCTTTTCTCCTTTCCTTGGCAATAAGTAACCAATGCAGGCCAATCCCAAACAGCACAGGGGCAGTCTCCTCCTTCAGCTTCCTTGGTTTCTCTCCTTGGCAAAGGGTTCGTCTTGATTCACAGAAGTGACCTAAAGTTCTGGGGTCTGGGCCCCAATATTTATACTGCAAAATCCTTTCTCCTCTGAAGGGAGAGAGGGTCTGTGCCCAGCCAAAACCAGTTCTGTCCTCCCTGATGCAGCTTCCTGGCAGGAGGTCGAGACAGCATTGTTGAAAGCAGACCTGGCCCAGGTAGCTGAAAGGAAATCTCCTCCCCCTACTCTATTCAATGCAGGTCCTATTCAGCCTAGCCCTGACCCATCAGACTGCTGGAGCCAAAGCCCTCTCCAGCCCCCTGTCACTCACAAACCAGACATGGAATACACAAACCTAGCGGAGGCATACTGGATGGTTAGGCAAGAAAATACCTACTTTCTTAAAGTGGTATTTTCAAACACAGAATGTACAAATCACCCACACTTAACATTCTGAGTTCAGGCATACTAAACTTTATTTTCCTGTCTTGTTCCTAGGGTCAGTTAGGATTATAAGATGTTATAATCAAACTGCCTATTCTGGCCTATGGGAACAGATAGCCTTGCAATAGTGAAAAATGAAATTGGCTGTAATTCACTATCAGGACATGCCACGCACATCAGGGCATGTCCTACCTTTCACATACTATAATAAAAAATGGTACTGAGAGAGGTCACAATCAATCAATCAATCAATCAATCAGTGACACTTATAAAGCGCGCTACATACCCATAGGGTCTCAAGGCGCTGGGGGGGGGGGGGGTGCCGCTACTGCTCGAACAGCCAGGTCTTCAGCTTCTTCCTGAAGGAGAGGTGGTCTTGGGTCAGGCGCAGGTCGGACGGGAGGCAGTTCCATGTCTTGGCGGCCAGGTAGGAGAAGGACCTTCCTCCTGTAGTCGCTCTTCGGATGCGGGGGACGGCGGCGAGGGCGTGGTTGGCTGATCGGAGGTGGCGTTTGGGAGCGTAGAAGTTGACTCGGCTGTTGAGGTAGCTCGGGCCTTGGTCGTGTAGGGCTTTGTGTGCGTGGGTGAGGAGGCGGAAGGTGATTCTCTTGTTGATGGGGAGCCAGTGAAGGTCTCTCAGATGTCCGGAGATGTGGCTGGATCGTGGGATGTCGAGGATGAGTCTGGCTGAGGCGTTTTGGATCCGCTGGAGTCTCTTCTGGAGCTTGGCGGTGGTCCCGGCGTAGAGGGCGTTGCCGTAGTCCAGTCGGCTGGTGACGAGGGCCTGGGTGACGGTCTTCCTGGTCTCAGTGGGGATCCACCAGAAGATCTTCCGTAGCATGCGTAGGATGTTGAAGCACGCCGAGGAGACGCTGCTGACTTGCCTGGTCATGGAGAGGGAGGAGTCCAAGATGAAGCCCAGGTTTCGTGCATGGTCTGTCGGTTTGGGTGCGGTGCCCAGGGCGGGAGGCCACCAGGAGTCGTCCCAGGCGGAGTAGCCTAGAATAACACTACTAAGGTGGTTATTAATCAAAAAAGGAACAAACAATTTAAGGAATGCCCAAAAGAGAATTACTGCACAATTAATGCAGGGACACAAGGTTGAAATGATCTCACATTTATTAACCTCACAAATGGAGAATCACTTAATTGCAAGGTGTAGTTCAGGTGCTCACACAAAATAGTGAAAGTACGTGCAGTGAAAGGTTGGTGACATTTAAAAATACATCACATTGGCAACAAAACATCAAAACTCCAATAAATTCAGTACAATGAGGGAGTTTTGGTTGCAGAAGGCAGTCAACGGCGTTTCGATCTCATTTGTTAGAGATCATCATCAGGACAATAAGTGTGTGAGCAGAAGAATCGGGGTCCGCAACGGGGACGCATGCTGGGGGCCCCTGCAGGCAGGAATCTAGCCTTGCGGAGAGGAAAATATTACGCCAGGCAGTTGTTGGGCGCATGAAAAGGCCAGTGGAAACATCCAACGGGTGTGGCCAAGTGATCGGTCTTTGGAGAGAAGACAAGGGCGCGTAGAGTTAATCAGAGCAAGTCCTCATGGTGGGAGCGTCGGGTTTAGTCAGTTACTCCCCGAGGACACACCCGTTGGATGTTTCCACTGGCCTTTTCATGCGCCCAACTACTGCCTGGCGTAATATTTTCTGCTCCGCAAGGCTTGATTCCTGCATGCAAGGGCCCCCAGGACGCGTCCCCGTTGCGGACCCCGATTCTTCTGCTCACACACTTATTGTCCTGATGATGATCTCTAACAAATGAGATCGAAACGTCATCGACTCCCTTCTGAAACCAAAACTCCCTCATTGTACTGAATTTATTGGAGTTTTGATGCCAATGTGATGCATCTTTAAATGTCACCAACCTTTCACTGCACGCACCTTCACTATTTTGTATTAGCACCTGAACTACACCTTACAATTAAGTGATTCTCCATTTATGATGTTAATATATGTGAGATCATTTCAACCGTGTGTCCCTGCATTAATTGCGCAGTAATTACCTTTTGGGCATTCCTTAAATCGTTTGTTCCTTTTTTGATCAATAACCACCTGAGTAGTGTTAGCCTAGGCTACTCGAGGACCTTGTGGCCTCTCTCAGTACCATTGTTTTATATTAGAATATAGACTGCCCCATGTCATAATACTGGGGCCCCCTTGTTTTTGCCAACTACTCTACCTTTCACATACAACGCACCCTGCCTTTGGGCCTACCTTAGTGGTGACGGACATGTAGAAAAGGGAAGGTTTAGGGACTGGCAAGTGGGTGCACTTGCCAAGTCGCCATGGCAGTCCCAGACTCCACACAGGCTCTGCAATGACAGGCCTGAGCCATATTTTACAAGCTGCTTCTGGGGGTATCACAACCAGTGCTGCAAGCCCACCAGCAGCCTTTGATTTACAGGCCCTGGGCACACATGGTGCACTGCACTAGGGTCTGACAAATAAATCAAACAAGTCAATCATGGAGTCACTAATCCATTACAACAATTTACAAAACAGAGCATATGCACTTTGACACTGATCAGCAGTAAAGTGCCCAGAGTCATAAAACCAACAAAAACAGGTCAGAAAAAGTCTAGGAGGAAGGCAAAAAGTTCAGGGATGATCCTGTAAAAAAGGCCAAGTCCAACACATACTAACTGGAAGCGGCACAATAAACTCAGCTCTTTTCTACCCGAACCAGTTGCTTCAAATTGTGTGTCCTGATGGGATGTGATGTGCTCCAAGGATTTCTAACTTCTATTTTTGATTTTTATTTGGCCTAACATGTGGCTGTCAAATGGCACTTTAAGGCTACAGTGAGGATACGTAGCTCTACATCTGTTTTTGGAAAAATACTGAAGTGAAACACTTCCACTTGGATATGCAGCTTTGGATGAAGAAGTAACCCTCATTGGGGCAAATAGAAGGCCCTACTTGTTGGCCCTCGAATCATCGAACATCTTCGGTCTTAAGAGGTCACAATCAGTTACCTCACATTTTACTAATTAATCAGTAATTAAATTATTTTTGAGTTCATTTAAGTACGTTTTTCTTCACATATACTCTTATCTTACTACAGGTTTGGCAAGGGCATCAATTGGTGGATCTATCACTACAGTCCATTGTGGTGGCTGTGCCAGTTTTTAAAGGACCTGAACCAGAGTTAATGATCCAAGCCGCAGGCAAGGGCCTATAATGACAGAGCAGAACTTTTAAAAAATGGTAGAATCCAAGCAAGAAGGGCAATAATGGTATAACATTCCACCCACTTGCAGTAAAATGTTCTAAAATCAAAAGGGAGGCACAAAAAGACAAACATTGGAATGTTGAAGTAGAAGGGACATACCAGCCATTACTGGCTCTGTGCCATTCGGTGGTCTTCAATTGAGCTCCCAAACTTCCAATGTTCTTATTAAATATTATCCAAGGGGGAGGGCACTCTCGTAATTACTGACCGGAGGCAGATCAGAGGGCCTAAGGCACAGCTGGGAAATATGTTAAACTGTATTTAGCGGAGTTTTAATGTGCATAGTCTTGGGGTGAGAAGAATGTCCTCAAATGTAGTCCCAAATAGGCATCAGTACTATACTAATTACAAGGCAGAGGATTGACTAAATCTTGGATAAAGTTTAATTTTTTTATTCTGGTTCTTGCCAGACCATCCTATTGCAGAAACTGAAGTGAACCACATTGAGGCCACAATAATCCACCAACTTCCTGCATTAAGTCTACACATAAAACATGCGGTCTCCAATCTTATCCATATTTATTCCGTATCTCTTTTTTCCATCACTACAACTGGAATACATTTACATATACTCACTATTAATTTCATGAAAAGTTGTTTGTCTTACTCCTGAGCTTCACTTCCTCTGGTCTCATTGCAACACTTACAACCAAGTGCAGTATTCAGCTGAAAAGGTGAACTCTTGCACTAACATTACTTTCATTTTATCACACACTACTAATATTCCGCTGCACTGCTCACACTTTTTATAATTCTTTAGCATCTTCTCATAGTACTAGTGATTGAAATCATTCAACATTCTGGTAGTCAGTCAATAGACTGTCTCCCATTTTTCAGCAAATGCCCCAAAAGTGTACACAGCACTCCAACCAAATCCTTTCAGCTACTTAAAATTCACCACAAGCTTTCCAGCATCACTCTAGGTATCTTCAGGGCCTTGTGAAATGGACTACTTAGGGTAAAAAAAAGTGGTTTACATTCAAGATAGCTAACCACAAAATATAATTATCGATAACTCACGTGAGTTATGTTGTGAGGTTACATAAGCCCTGGGCACAAACACTTCTATTTTACACGTTTACATTTAAAGTTGACATCTTTTTCATTGATGACAACACACATTTTCTTGCACAGCCACAAGAGATCATGTACTCTGAAATGGTTTTGCCTACAGTTGCACTTTTTCGTAGGCACATTATCAGGCCTTACTACATTCTGTACAAGGATTTAGTACACTCACAAAACGTCGTCATTTGTCATTGTCCATTCGGCGGCAGCTCTGGATGGATAGAATCAACAATGACAATAAGACCAGTACTCAGGCAAGGAATAAAACTGTGCCAAGCCTTTGTTTTGATAGAGGAGCATCTCAGTGGATTGTCAGAGGTTGCCCCATGCCTGAATTCTAGCCCAGCTGAACTCTAACACAATCCTGAAAAGGACGACAGCCTCTTACAAGGCTTGCCTCTTACAAGGCTTGCTACCAGATGACAAACGCCCGCAGGTGAATGCAGGGGTCCCTCACACCCTATATTTATTAGGATGGGAAGCGATAGGTAGGAGTACAATTATATGTATTCATATAATCAATGCAATAGCACAATGGTTGAATTATTTATATTCTTTAACATTCTTGTAATGATGGTCACACATTTTTGTTTCGTTCTGTTATTCATTGCAGCGCACATATTTTAATCAAGAGTCCAATTGGTTAAAAAATATTTGAAATGCCAATATGTGTACTACTTGTAACTCCCTTTGAGCATGCCTGAATGACTAATGAAAAGGGTAAGATCTGTTTCCACGATTTCCTTGGGAGAATTAGGGTTGTCATGTTCTGAGATTGCAAACACCAGATTGTGATAGTCAATATCAATTGCCGAAGATGTTTTTTTAATGAATATGGAGAAGATGAGAATGTATATGTTCTAATTCATTGATGTACGTGATTTTAATTTTTGCAAACATATCGGTGTTAAAATACAGTAGATATATTGTGATCATAAGAGTTGATATATCTGGATTGTAAAAAATCTTTAATTGTTGACAATGAATAAAAACATTCCTACATTTATATATATATATATATATTCTCTTGCTTAAAGTTTATCACTATAATCCATATTGCTACATGTCTATGTTCACTTGTTTTCTAACCGATAACATGATTGGTTATTAGTTGTGCTGTATTCATTTCTTTTTGTCCTTTTTAGTTCATATATTCATAAATAAAAACATTTAGGAGTGAAAAGGGAATTTGTTGTGTTACACTATATGGTTTCCTTTTTTTAATCACTACAGCACACATTTTATACAAGAGTCCAATTGCTTCAAAAAATATTTGAAATGCCAATTTGTTTACTTCTTGTATTTCCCTTTGGGCATTCCTTAGTGACTAAAGAAAGGGTAAGATATGTTTCCACGATTTCCTTGGGAGAATCATGTTCTGAGATTGAAAACACCATCCGGTACCCTGTCAGTTTAGGCGCCCAAATGGCACACTGAGCTAGCCAGGAATAAAGTCAACATATTCTGATGGTATGAGTGGACTCAGTCCCACAGTTTTGAATTTAATGTTGCCTAAACGCACAGTTTTACTGAGAAAGTAGGAACCGTACAACAGTTGGATTTTGTAGGAAATAGGTATACGTTCATTTAGATACATTTGATGTACATTAAAACATTTTTACCGGAAAGAATCAACCATGTAATTCACTGCATGCCAAGATTCTTTCTCCCATTTCTGTTCGGTTTCATTAGTGGAGCCATTTCCTAGTAGCCCAGAAGAACCAATTATAATCTAAAATACAGCAATTGGAGTGTATACTCGACACAGCAACAAATCAAATCAGCGAGGGTTGCCTAGAACAATATTTCAATGTGGAATTGGCAATGTACCATAAATAATTCTGAACACATTTTCATGCTCTGGGCAGGATTACAAAATAAAATATGTGATCTGTTGTGACATGTCTTGACTCACTTTCCTTTAAAACAATCCTCTAAAACACAGGACTTTAAGAAACTGGAGCTCCATTTCTTCTTGCCTGTTTCATACCCTACAAGCCGATTTCCCCCTCTGTCCCCCCTCCAGAATGTTGATATCAGTCAATAAAGCACAGAATTTCTAGTTCTTTAAAATCTGTTCTGGACTCACTTGAAATATTTAACAATATGAACTAGAAGTGGCTATACCAATAGCTCTTGCTTTGCCATTGCTTGTCTGCCGGAGGTATTTACTTTGCCAATGCTTGTACATTTGTATCCCAACCCCAAAGCTTGTACATTTGCATCCCTACCCCAAAGCTTGTACTTTTGCATCCCCACCTCAGGCAAAGCCAATATCTCTGCCTGGCTATCTACCTGGATATCTTAACCTAATTTCTATACATCCATGATAAAGGTCACATTGGGAGTACTACAACATGGCTAATCCAGGAAGTATAGAAATAATACTTGAAGGTTGCCCTCACATTGTGTCTATACACAATGTGATGCCCACCTTGAAAGTGTAACACTCCAAAATGATTACATGCAGCATAACTGCCATCATGTAAAATGACTGGGTTTACCAATGCTTACAACAGAATTCAACAAGTATTTGTGAAGCCAATACCATGAGGGGTAACCACAGCTTGGGCAGGAGAGTTGGGTAGGGATGAGGACACAGACATTGACGTGCAGTGAGATTAAAATTGATACGTCCCCACTAGGATATGCTAAGCTAGCAGAAGGCAAAGATGGGCACTACTTCTGCCATGTAAGCATCCACAAATGCCATGGCCTTTAACTTCAGCCCACACAACCAACCACAATACCTTAAAAACTAAATGAGAGCTAATGGGTGTCTGTTGTAAAATACTTAATAATAGGTCTTTGACAGACCACTAAAGCAGTCTGTACGCGAAATCTAAAAATGAAGACCGGGTGGTCTCCTTCATAGACCACACAATCACAAAGGTAGCTGTGGTTGTAAAAGGATTTTACTTAGAAGGCAGTGCCAAAAAGCAACAGATTGGAAAAGCCAGAGTGGCATAAAAACCTACTTGGTACTAATCAATTTGACCAGAAAAGTTACACAAAAGGTGGGCGAGGCTTGTAAAGACTAAGCTGGGGTTACAAGGTCAATATGTTGTTGCCCTTCAAGTCCAGATGTTAAGAGCCTGAAGACAAATAACTATATCTAAGACCAGCAAGCTCTGGAATATTTTAGTGAACAGAATCTTATAACGCAAGAATACCCCTGGCTGGAAGAGTGTCAAAGCATCAGGACTGGAATGAAAAGAATTGGATTGGTTGCAAGCAAGTTTGATGACTATGTGAGGCTCCTTTTTTCCTGTTGTCCAATTTCAAAATATCTAGTAGATGCAGGAACCTTTGACCATCATCAAGAAGGCCTAGAACACTAGGCACCTTGGTGCCCCTGCTGGTCCAATGGTGAAATACAATAGAGAGCAATCCAATTGGCAAGAAGCAGGATGGACAGTGCATGGGTGACTGAAAGACGCTGGCAGATGGAGAAAGATATCATTTGGTTTGGTGAGCAGCAGTGAGAGGCCACAGGTGACAACTCCGGCACCGATTGGGCACAGTGAGGGAGACTAAGGTCACTTTGACCCTTCTCCTTACCAGGACATTGGAGCAGCATCAGGTGTGGCATGCAGACAAGAAATATGGCCTATGCAGAACCCAGCGCAGCTGCCGTTGACAGCGAGGATCTAGGCTCTGGCTACACACCCCTGCTTGCCTAGATTCCTCAAGGGCTTATGCTGCCCCTGTGGAAGGCAGAGGGCCCAATGTACAGGTGGGAATCATTCACAATCATTCAGTTCCTCTAAGGGTGTCTATACAAGTAACCAGGTTGAATAGATAGGAATAGGCATAACCTATGGTCATCTGAGTGTACGCTAGAGATACCAGCCTTACATCTACATACTAATGCTGACCTCTGGACTCTACCAATATTACTGAATGCCGCACAATCCCCCGGGTGACAAAACCAAATCTTGAGGGAATTAGGTCTGGTACTAGATTACTGTACATGGGAGTGCCTTGCTAACTGCCATTAGGGAGAGACTACACTTCTGCTGGACCGGTTCAAGTGGGTGCAGACTTAATATTGTTTGGCCTGCCTCATCTGTGGGTATCGTGATCTTTTCTGATAATTAAGTCTTTGCCCATTTGAAATGTTCTACCTTTCACTGAGCCCTGAACTTTGTTCAGCCAGCTACTCACTGGTGGCTGTGTGAGCTGGAATAAGGGCATTCTTTGCCATCTTTAACACGGTTTGTGGTGCTCGATGTCCTTGTGTCCAATTGTTCCTTCACTTTAATTCTGCCCCCACCTATTCATCCCTGCTCGGTATTCGCCTCCTGTCCAGACCCAAATTGACCCGCCAACTCTTTTTTTTATGGGAGCTATAACAGGAAAAAGTTATTGCACCCACCACAGCCATTCTAACACGACGCAAGGCCCCGTGCTGGAGACTCTTCCGAGGGAAGTCATGTTCATTAATATGATGGTGGGTTCCATATAGGCAGCTCCCAGCCATGGACGACGGAATAGTTCAGAAGTGCAGTAGCCCATATCTAGGGCAAAAACGGAGGACTTTGCATACAGAGTTGTTGGACTTTGAAGACTGGACTATGCATGACACAATATAGATATCAGGAGGCTAGACAGCCTGGAAACCGAGGACATCAGTACATTCTTACAGGCCTTTCTGCTGAACTGACTCACCTGATCTTCGATCCATCAGAGTGTGCACAGAGTTCAATCCAGGGCCGCTATCAAGCCGAACTTTCCTAAACTGATGTGTTTTGCAGCAGCATCAAGCCCAACAGATATTATCCATAGCAAAGAAGAAAAGGTCTTGCTTCTTCAGATGGTTTACAAAGCAACAGAAGGAATGAAAATTCCTAGGCTTCAGACGGGAAGTTATATATATGGACAACTTGAACCAGCCACCAGACTGCTGCTCATGGATGCAAAAAAAAAAAAAAAAAAAAAGGAATGTCCCACACCCAGAAGACGTAGATCCATTTTTAGACACACTGAATGTGTCGGATATGGAAACATCATGACCTGCGAAATGAAGAAAGGACAACATAGCGGAGTCATCTGTCGTGGAGAAACTGATTTGGGCAATGCTGAAAGGACCGAACAACTGAATCAGTCACAAAGAAATGGGCGAGCAGAGGCAGGCCCAGAGAGGATCTGGAAAAGTGAATTCTAGGCCCACCGGCAAACTGAGCTGGTGACACAGGAGGTGCTGAGTTTCTAGATCTGTCTTTTCCTATTTCTGCATTTACACTCCCCTATACATATATCAGGATATGTGGGTAGTGTTCCGGTGCTGTTTATGGTTTGTAGGTTTGAGACCAAAGAGGATGGGCATTATAAGTAGTATTTGGTTTTTCCCCCTTTTGGGGCTACCTCCCTCACTGGGAGGCCTTCTAATGAGCACAGTAATGCGAGGGTTACCTCTGTAATTTCTCTCATTTTAATGCAGCTCTTGTTGACAATGTGCGGGGTACACTGTATCACTTCTGTTGCAGATAGATGACTTGATATATTGGTTTGTCATGCAGGCTTGTTTGCCCACCAGCATATAGTAGGACTTCCTGCAATTATTTTTTCTTTTGACATGTCTAGGGATGAGCAGTGTACTGGATGTGTAACCCATCTGAGGAAAGCAGAGAAACTGTTTGCAGGGTGTATTGTCTACCACCCTCACCCCATTCAAATGTGCTCCCACTATCAAAAAGGATCACTACCATATTCCAGTCTACTTGTAAGTGCTGGAAATTGTAGCACCCCTCCTTCTCATTAGATTGCTCCTCGTGGATCCCACTGCCACTGCATTTTGACTAGGCCTCGGCGGGGTTCTGTGAGGTGACGGAAAAAAACTCAGCCGTGCTAGGCAGAGTGCATGAGGTCAGCCACTCATGTTGATTTTTGGTGCCGGACACTGGTCTCACGCTGGATAATCAGCCCAAATGGCAGCATGCACACTGCAAGAAGTCGCCGTTTCTTTCTGCTGGTCAAGTAGATCTTCTACTGGAGTGGCAACTTCCTCAAAGCTAACAGATGGTTTCTCAATGTGAGCAGTCACGACCATCCGCGACCGCACAAGTTGAGAAATTTCACTGAGAGGTGGTCTAGCGTTGGATTTTCCTTGTTTGGGCTTGCCAACGTAACATTGGCGAGCGAGGAGAACTCCATGTGCTCCGCAGTGTGGGGAAAACTCTACAAACAGTTCAGAGTTCACCGACCAGGCTTAATTTTGACACACACTATACATTGTTGGACCACACTGCTACCCACACCCTTCCACATGACCTGCACCTAAAGAGATATTTCTGAAATCAGACAAGTTGACATATTTAAATTAGTAAATTTTTTGGTCCCCAATTCACACACCATAGACTCATCTTGCTGCAAACTCTGCATGTCCACATGAATCTAATCTTGTCAAATGTGAATGGTATGGCACATTATACAACGCATAAAAGGTGCTCTCATATTTTGAAAATAAATCCCCTTATGTGGCCATGTTACAGGAACTCCACCATAAAAAAAAGAATCAAACACTGGAAGGGTACTGTGTGGAGAGATTGGAAAGATCTGATAACAGTCATACCGCTTCTGGAGAATCCATGTCACACAGGAGATATTGGGTGGCTTTGCTCTGCCACAAATCCTTTCAATACAGTCATGAACACTTGTGTGCATCCACTGGAAATATATATTTTTATAAAACGAACTTGGTTAAGGCTCATCTTTGGCTCACTATGCCCCCAACTATGCAATATTTTGCTGTTTATGTCATTTCAGCTTGTCACTTACAACACATTCTTCATATTCAGAATTCTTTTGACAGCATTTCTCTATGAGAGTACAGCTTAACTCTGCTTATGCAGTTTATTGAACATGGTTTATTGAACAGGGCTCTTCTCCCAGCTTCCATTTTGTTGTAGCCCAAGAAGTTGCTCCATTTTGCTATTTTCTTTCTAGGACAGCTGGCAGCAATACTCAACCATGCAATGTCAAAGTTATTAGGCCTACCTTAAAGTGAGACGCATTGCCTTCGCCAATGTTAATTTTCTCCTGGCAATTGCATTGGTGCAAGGTAGGTTCAGGTTATTCTTCAGCTAACACTATATTTTGTTTTTCTGAGCATAGAACACAGTCCAGTCTCAATTAAGAGTACAGGATTCATCTGTTATGTATAGTCATTCATTGACAGTAATGTTAATGCCAGAATTGTGTTTATTCGTTGCTACTATGTCACAGCAGTGGACAAAACAAAATGGTTACTTATCAGTAGGAGAAGTTTTTCAGCTTGAAGAGTTTTTCTGGATTCGCATGCTGTGCATTGCTCCGCCATCTAGTGGTTGGGTCCGGAATTGCTTTTTTTGTTGTTGTTGCTGTGAGCATCGGTGACCACTATTTGGTGGTATGGCCATCCCCTGTGTGTAGTCGCCATCTTCGGACTCTTTTGGCTTGCCTTTTCTGGTGTACTTCCTCCTTGTTCTTTTCTTTCCCACCGGATTGCATTATCTCCCATTTCTGGGAACGCGAGTGGGTTGCAAGAGAATCCAGAAGACACTTCAAGCTGCAAACTACTCTTACTGGTAAGTAACCATTTCGTTTTGCAGCATGAATTCTTTTCTGGATTCACATGCTATACAGTAGATTATATAGCTGTATCCCTTTCTCTGGATTGGCAGTGATGGAATGAGGAAGTGTCAGCAAATAGATGTTGTAGTATCCGTTGTCTCACCTGTGCTTAAGTGTTCCTTTGAATGCCCACAAAATGATATTTTTCCAAAGGTGGGTGGGTGGTGATGCCCATCAGCTGCTGTGCAGATTGCGGTCATGGATTTTGCCAAGAACACCAGTGTTGCACCCTTTTTCCTAGCGGAGTGGGCTTGTGGGTGTGTTAGCAGTATCATCCCCACCCTGGAATAGCAAGTCTGTGCTGTTTCTACAATCCATCTTGAGATTGTTCTTTTAGTTACTTGGGACCCCTTGGTGAAGGAGACAAACAACTGGTTTCATTTACTTAACTTTGTTTCCTGTAGATAGTACATTAAAACCCTCCTTACATCCAACGTGTGTAGGGCTCTTTCCATCGGTGTATAAGGCTCTTTAAAGTTGATAGCTGTATGCTTTGGTTGACATGAAAGTGGGTCACCGCTTTTGGCAGAAACTTTGGTTTGGTTCTGAGAACCGCCTTGTCCTTTTTAGGTCTCGGCCTGGCGAAAGCAGTGCATGAGCTGCTCTCGCCATGCGAGGGCTTCTTGGAATCAATACAGATTCCGAAGCCATGTCCCAGCTCCGCCTTCAGTTTTCATTCGTGCGCGTCGTTTGGCGTCACAAATTATGCAAAAGGTAGTGCAATGATTGCACCCGAGGCACTTCAATCCCTCCTGGTTGCCACCCTGTCCCCTTTTGGACCCGCCCAGCAGGATTGGATCTCTTACCAGCGGCGTGACACAGTAGGCTTAATATTAACTAGCTGCACTTTTTTTTTCTTCAAGCCATCGCATGTGTTTGTTATCGCAAGCAGCTTCAATTGCACCAGCGCGGTTATTGTTACATTTTTGTAGAGTCCACTTCAGGGACACCACGCTCTGTTTGTGTTTTTTAAAATTTATTTTTGTTATTTAAAACTGAGCATGACGCCGCTTCACGGACACCGCACTCGGTTTATTTATACATTTCTTAACTTTAGCACTGAGCGCAGCGCCAGCTCTAAGGACACCGCGCTCCCTGTTAAAGTTAAGAAATATATAAAGAAACCGAGCGCGATGTCCGTGAAGCAGCGCCACTCTCAAGTTATAAATGTAAGCATTTTAGCAGGGCTGGAAGGCGGTTATTGACATCATTTATGGCAATTGTCCCAGAGCGAGCGTGTTCTCAGACCTGCACTTTTTAAATTAACATATTCAATAATGGTGGCCACGCGTTTGTTTTTGTTTTACTGCTCAGGGTTCACTGATCTATGAAATGTACTTTTGCGCCCCCCCCCCCCACTCCACTCCACTCCACTCCACTCCACTCCTCCCTAATTTCGCGTGGCATACTTGCGCAGCGGCATTAAATCTTGCTTTAATGGTTCCCTCCCTCTCCCTGGAGTAAGGATTACGGTAAAGTGAGGTGGAAGAAAGAACTAGCAGGATTTTGTTGTGATTTTTTGGACCATGCAGTGTCGGACATTGGTTTTTGCTGAATGCTAAAATCCCTTGTGAATGCTTTTTCCAAGAGCGTTTCCTTATTGCAAAATGGGATCCCTACATATTGGAAGGCGATATTACTGATTGGTAATATTGATGGTGAACTATCATGCCAGTGGAAGGTGAAATGCCAGTTTTTATCACTGCTTTAGGACGGAGGTGTGCCTAGACTCGTCCTCTAGAGCGAGTACTGCAGCGCTTTAGACGTTTCTTGCCTAAGGACACCTATGACGTCGTCATCTGTCAGTGAGAAATTATTGCAGGAGAGTTCATCCCTCACAGAGCTATCTGTGTTGTCTTTACTCCCTCTTCCTCCCGTTGTCTTTTTTGTCTTTACTCCTGCCCCCACTCCGGTCATCTGTGTTGTCTTTACGCCCGCCCCCTCCCAAAGACAAGCTGTGCCTTGCGCCACTCTGCCACCCGGAAGCATAACGCGTCCAGTCCTTGGAGCCTCCGACAACACGCTACCCTTGGCGTAAGTGTGATGACAGGGACACATGTTCCCCGTGCTTTCCTAAGAGACAGCAACCCGAGCCTTTTATTAAGTTAAAGCCATTTGCTTTGCTATACAATACCATTAGCAAAGCAAATAGCTTTAACTTAATCAAAGGCGAGACCCATTGCATATTCAATGCTTGTGTATTTGTAGGTATGGTTCCTGCATAGTGATGTGACTGTAATCAGAAACGCTGTCTTGAGTGCGAGTGATTGGATATCCGTTTTGTGCATAGGTTCAAGAGGGTCTGCCATTAACTGCGTTAGCATGGTGTTTAAGTTCCACCATGGTGCCAGAACTGATCTTGGTGGTGCAATTATTTTATACCCCTCCAAGAACCTCTTCTCCACTGGGGATGTCGAGAAGATATTACATGAGGCACCCCTGGTATAGGCTAGTATTACTGCCAGGTGTATCTTTAAGGAGGCATAGTTTAACCTGGTATGTAACAGCTGAGTGATGTACATCAACACAGTTTCCCATTTTGTCCTGGTCTCCATATTTCTGTTATCTGTGCAACAGTGAATGTATCTTCTCCATTTTGAGGCATACCATTTTCTCATGCTAATTTTCCTTGCCTCTAAGAATTTCCATTGTCCTCGTCAGCAGTAGCAGAGGCCAAACTTTTAGATATTCAGGAGCCAAGCCACCAGGCTGAATGTTGTTGACTCCTCTTACATTGTCAGCAGTTCCTGTTCTACTCTGATTATGATCATTTGTCCCCAGGGCAGGTTTAGTAGGTCCAAGTACCAGGTCCGCCCAGCCCACTGAAGCTTGTCCCTGGTTGTCTGGCTTCATCAAGCACCTTCGGTATTGTGGTTATTGGAGGAAAAGCATATGCAATTTTACCTCACCAGTTTATTGGCTGGGCAGTCCCTTCTGACTGGTGGTGTTGAAAAACTGGAGGCAGTGTTGTCATTTGGCGTTTTTTTGCTGTTGCGTACAGGTCTATTGTTGATTTCCCCCCCCCCCCCGCCCTTCCCCCCCCTAGGCCTTGACAATTCTCTCCAGGGTTTCTTGTTTTTGTTCCCTTTTGTGAGAGCGGTTTTCTTTTCTGCTTATGCGGTTTGTCTCCATGTTTGGTTTCCCTGGTAGGTGGACTGTTTGCAGTGTGATCTTCCTTGGTACCGCCCATTTTCATATTTCTTGGGTTAGTTTGCTCAGGGTGAACAATTTCGTGTCTTCCTGTTGAGATAAAACATGGTTGTTGTGCTGTCCATTTGGATTATTACGGTTTGGCTGGTTATGTGCGATTGGAAAGCCGTCCGGACTAGGAAAACTGTCTTCATTTTCAGATAATTGATGTGTTTCAGCACATCTGTGCTGTTCCACTGTCCCCATACTTTCATGCTGCCTAGGTGTGCTCCCCAAACCTTGTGGGACACATCCATTGTGAGGTCACCGTTGGAGTCCTGAATGGTCTCTCTAAGGTCACGTTCTTTGATTTCCGCCATTGTATCTCCTTTTGTGCTTTTGCTGGGACAACCACTAGATCCTCCCAACTCGCAGTGGCTTATGTCCATTTGTTGCAGATCCCTTCCTAGCCGGGACGCATGTGCAGTCTTGCATGGGTTTTGAGTGTTTTGTATGATGCCATCAGTTTCACAACAGTCCTCACGGTAATGAGACGGACTCCTCTGGTAGAGGAGTGCCAGCTCTGATCGACTTTGCTCTCTTTAGGACTGGGTGTGCTTGTGCTGTCCTCAAACTAAGGTTGCTTCCAGGAACACCTTTTCTTGTCTCAGTTGCAGTGATGACTTCTTGTGATATTGTGAAACCCAGTTGTAGTGTCGATCACAGAGTATCCTTGTGGCATTTTTTTTTTTATTCTGCCTTAACTAGCCAATCATTCCAAGTATGGATCAACTGATTCCTGGTCTTCTTATGTGTGCTGCTACCTCTGCAAAGCACTGTGAAGATCCTTAGGGCTGATTTTATGCCAAATTGTAGCACTTTGAATTGGTAGTGCACCCTATCCAATACAAATTGGAGGTAGTTTTTGGTTCATAGGTATGTGTGGATCGGCATCCTTTAGAACTAAGATGGCCAAATAATCCCCTTTCCGTAGGAGTGGTATTATTTCTTGGTGTGTTGTCATACTGAAGTGTTGTGTACAAATGAATATGTTTAGGAATCGGAGGTCTAAGATTAGTCTCAGGGTTAGAGCTTGTTTCGACACCAGGAAATAAGGTGAATAGTTTCCTTTATTTGCTTTCTTTGTTGGTATCCTTTCTAAGGCTTTCTTTTTTAAGAGTTCTTTGAGTTCTACTGAGCTGTATGATCTCTTGACCTCGAAATCTTTATGGTTTTGGCGGGGGATTTGCGGTGGTTCAGAGTAGTTTTATGTAGTATCCGTGATGTATTATGTTCAAAATCCAATTGTCTGAGTTGATGTCTTTTTCCCACTCCTGTGGGTAATTCCCTATTCTGCCTTCCACTGTTGTCTTGTGGCAGCATGTGCTGTTGTGCCGGTGCCTTGCCTGTTCCTCCCCCTCTGGGAGTTTGGGAGCTTTCCCTTCCTTATCCACGAAAGGACTGCCTCACAGGGTGTTGCCACTGCTTGTATGTGGTTTGTTGCATGGCATGGTGTGAACTACCTTGTTGCGGCTTCTGTTGTTGCCCCGATGTGAAAGGTGCTCTGCCAGTGGGCCTTTGGGATGTGGCTCCTGCTCTTCTTAACGAACCCCTGAATTGTAGTGCCTCCATTGCCTTTGCCTTTTCATGGTCCTTCAATTGTTGAAGGGACTCAACCACTGCCTGTCCAAATGAGGCATTTCCTGTGAACAGCATGTTAATTACTGAGGCTTGTACCTCTGGCTTGAAGCTGGACACTCTGAGCCAAGCATGCATTTTTAGTATCGGTCCGGTGAACATCTGCCTGCTGGCAGTGTCTGCTGCATCTAATGCTGACTTTAGGCAGGTGTTAGCAATGTTTCTCCCCTCCTGCATCACTACCTTGGCCCTCTTCTTGTACTCCTCTGGGAGGTGCTGCATGAGGGACTCCATCTCGTCCCATTGTGGGTGTCTATCTGTACAAGAGGGTGTTGGAGCTGGCATTCCTCCACCGAGTTGCAGCCTCCCTCTCCATTTTCCTTCCCACCAGGTCAAATCTCTTACTTTCTTTTTCAGGTGGTGGACCTGTGGATGTGTGAGTGTTGTTCCTCTTCCTGGCGACTGCAACAATTGTTGAATCTGCAGGAATATTACCAGAGATACACAGAGTAGAGAAGAAATACAAGCCATCTACTAAAGACTGAGTGTTACAGCCCTTGCACTGGCTGGTTCCTAGAATATCTTAATCTTTGGTCAAATATCCTGGGGAGCATGGGTAAATATAGGTGGGAGGGCATTTTGGTTTCCGGGAGAAAGCATGAATTTCCTGTTTCCTCCACTAACTGGACACCATATGTCTCAGAAACCCTTTTGATAAGGCTGTCGTAGAAATTAAGGCCGCCTGGTGGAGATGGCCTACAAGAGTAGTTGTCCACTCCTCGTCGAACCTGGTTGCCTCTGTAGCCTCCTCGAGTTTGTATAACTATTCATGGAGGTTCTGGAGTGGCTGGGGCCTCCACAGCAGACTGGTCATCTTCTGCCTCGGTCAAAGGTTTCATAGGAATACGAAATTCCTTCAAGGAGTTGTCAAACTCCTTCTTCCTTTGCAGGAGGGTGGCCATTTCGGCCTGGAGCCCCCTCTTCTTGCGTTCGGCTTTGAGTGCTTTCTGTTAGGCATTGGCGACTACCTCTTTTTTCGGGATCAATGGGCTACAGTCACTGAAACCTTGCTCTTCTCTCGCTCCCTCTCGAGTGGATGGTATCGACAAAGGTTTCAACTGTCTTGCCTCCATCTGTATTCCTTGTCGAGATCTGTGTGGCTCTGTGTTTCGGTTGACTAGTGTTCTGGCTCTGTGTTTCGGTTGACTAGTGTTCTGAAGTTGAGGCTGCCTGGTGGGACTTATTGTCCAGGGGCTTTGGATCTGAGCCTTTCGGTGGTTTAGTTAACTACAGCTGCTTCTTTCTGGTGTCCTTTGCCGGTTGTTTTTTTCTCAGTGTCAGCCAAGTAGATCTCGATGTCCAACTTTTCTCCAAGAGCAGTCTCAGCTTCCTCGATGATTTCTTCGTTGTTGATAGATGGGTAGATGTCCTTCAACTAAACCATGGCCATGGTAGTGTATTGTTCCAGCCTCGTACCCAAGACCCTAATAGTACGTCGGCGACAAACGCAGCACCAGCCTCGCAGCCTTCATCTCAATGATCTTTCAGGAGACAGATTGCAGACCTTGTGGGGGTCTCTCTGGGAAAGCTTGTGGTGGCAGTTGGGGCAGACTCTAAAGGGGTGTTTTCCATGACCCCTACCTGCCTTCATTCTCCGACCATGTGGCTGGTACAGGCGGGATCCCCTATAGGGAGTCTTGTCATCCCTCTTGCAGTCTCAGGTAAATTAGTTCCATTTCTTCTAAAAAACTTAATTGTTCTGAAAACCTTTTGGAGCTGCTCCATTACTTCCAGACCCAACTGTGGAAAAAATAATCTGAAGATGGAGACTACGCATAGGGACGTACGGGGATCCATTTGACGTCGCACAGGGGATGAACATACCACCAAATGGTGATCAAGGAAGCAAACAGCAAAAAAAAAAAATTCCAGACCCAAACACTAGATGACCGAATAATGCACAGCACGGGAATCCAGAAAAGGAATCATGCAGCAAAAGTTGTTTTTCCACTTTTTTCATGTTACAGTGAAGGGCTTGATTCCCCAGTGTTCCTCTGCTCTCTCTACCAAAGACCTGGGCCATGCAGAATGAACGATTAGTATCATCCACCTTCTTCCACAACTAATATAGCTCCAAAGCCTGAGGGAGGTGGAAGAAAGTGAGCCCATACCTTCGCTCTCAGAGCAGTTTTCTGCAGACTTGATACTCCAAGCCAGGATGACCGGCTTTAAGATCAGTGCCGGAGCTGCAATGGCTTTGGGACAGAGAAGTGAAGTGTATGGAACATAAGGTGGTGGAGATATTTGGAAGGAGACTAGTTTCCTTTGATATATTTGGGCAGGAGGGGGGAGCAAGAGGGATGAATTGAAGAGACATTGGTGTGGGTGGGCTGTAGGAAACCAGTTTTGTTCTTCTTGAACTACTGCAAAATGTTATCCAACATCAAAAGTTGAAGACTAGTGTTCCCGGCTACTGTCTATGTAGCAGAGGATGCAAATGTGAAAGAGAATGTCTAAGCTAAATGCTCAGTGAGAAAAACAGAGTGCACCTCCACACCGGAGATAGGCATTCCCAAGACTAAGTAGCCAGTGCCAAAATGGGCCTCATCCAACCACCGATCTAGCACAGGAAATGCATTCTTTCTCTGTCCTGATGCACCCAATGAGATCAATAGGTAGCTAAAATTTCTCAATAGACTACACCCTTTACAGTCATTCCGGCTCTTTAAGCATTAGTGAAATTCTTCAAACATTCTCTACACAGCAAATGGATAGGAGAAAGGTTGCTAGGACAATAGGATTACCCAAATATGGAAAGAATGTCTCAACTAAGGCTGAAAAGAGATCTTGGCAGAGGATATGATTGAATGACCAAAAACAGAACCTTGATATAAGAGAGCGCCTCGATCCCAAAAATGTATGGTTTAGATAGTGTCCACACCCAAAACACCTTCAGGGCTAAAAACCAAATATCAGCCCTGTCCAAAGACTCAAAGGGCTGAACCTGCAATGCAACAACCCATGGCAGAATCATCGGTCCCACACAAGTTCTGGCAAGTGAGAAGCAATGAAGCAGCATGGAGGCAAAGATCTACAACTTCTTTGATACCCAACAGGGTTCCATTAAAGACTTAAAAGACTACCTGCTGAGGTCAGAATGTTGTTACTGATGGAGCAATGGTAAACCCATATTGTAAGAAGTGAAGGACGGGCCAAGCAAATGAAGACTGAAGGGTTGTTGTCATTCGTGGCTTTAATATAACTAGCTACATACGTTTAAAAGCTAGATGTTAGATGCTATGTATTAATGTATGAGGTTGCACTTTTAAAATGAAAACCTAACTGGGAGCACTGGCGCTCTGAAATGGGGATGCTTTTCTGGATTAGAGATTGGTTGTAGCAAATTTGTACACAACCCTTCGTCTGCAATCCCAGCCTTTCAACTTCCAAGCAGACACACAAACCCTGGCTGCGCAAAGTAAGAGGTTACTGGAAAACATCAGTTCTGAAAGGGGGGGCTTCTCTTTGATCACTATGGGACCACCAAGGGAAGCTGGCCATCTCCCCAACCCCCTATTATAAAACATTCAGAGAAACAGACAGACATTCAGAACCCAGATATTAATGGCAGAGGTAAAAAAATGTTTGGCGGAAGTCCCAAATCAGTAGCCTAATTGCCTTGACACATACGTTTGCTAGTATGAAGGAGAAGACCCATTTTGGCACATCTCTCTTGGGAGGAGAATTATTTTTGGGACTAAAAACCTAATTTACATTCCTGAGGAGTATTTTAAGTGGGTGAGTAATCTAAGAAATCTCAATTGTATCCATGGATATTTATTTTATGACTTATTTGCAGCCTCAAATGAATGCAAACAGAAAGGTGTTTTTCACCTATTGCCTTCCTCCAATTAGGGAACATGAAAAGTAGTGCATCTTCCTGTGCCACATACTTGCTGAATACAGAGGTCAGAAACCAGTACATAATTTAAGAAAGGTGCAGGTGAAGGCTTGGTTGAAGCTTTGATAGGTTACTCCCCATTTGATTATATTGGGGGAATCTGCCCGATTACAGTGCACAGAACAGGCACGTATGTTGCTCATTCAATGGGCTTCAGTTGAAAACATGCAAAGGAGCGTACTGAGATGTGGTTCACACCAGGGATAGGAGAACACCTTTATTCTGAGACCACAACCACCGCCAACCCACCAGGAGGCAAGTAGGACCAAGACAGTTGCCACTGCCCTTCTAGCTACATTTCAACAAACATTCCACTCTAAATGATACAGAGGTACTCCATTGCCTCCACAGACATTCAGCATAGACTAAGACAACTCATCTCCCCATCACTAATTTGGCAGAAGACTGAATTGTACTTTCTCCAGAGCACCAAAACAAGTTCCTCCCATATGGGTTCATCTCTTGGGCAACATCACTCGTATCACACCGCACTGAACCTGCGCAGACTACATGGTGTACTGGGTAGAGTAGCCACTATCAGTGAACATGCCCTCGTGATGTCACTAGACATGACCATGGCATTTGACACCATTGAGTGGCCCTACTTGTTTGAGGTGCTTGCAAAACTGGGCTTTGGCCCCGAATTTATCCGTTGGGTGTGGGTCCTATATTCAGAACCCCATGCATAAGTTGTGGTCAACAATAAGACATAAGTCCCATTCACACTAAGTCGGGGTACTCTACAGGGGTGCCCCCCCTCCTCTTTGCCCTTGCCCTTGAACCACTGGCAGAATAGGTTCATCAAGACCCAGAGAGTGGGAGGACCGTATCTCCCTTTATGCCGATGACATCCTCTTATACCTTGCCTCCCCGAGGAAATAGTGTGTGTCTTCGACATCGGGGCAATATTTGGTAGATATTCCAGACTCTCCATCAACTGGGAAAAAAACCCTCATTAACGTTCTAGTAGGAGACCCTCCTGTAATGCCAGGCAATTGCCCGATCCCAGTGAACACCGTGGGCTTCAAATATCTGGGTATTTATATTACAGTAGACCCCAAACTCCGTTATACCCAAAACCTTCTCCCCCCATTGGAAAGGCTTAAGCGCGACATAGCCCGTTGGAAAACTGTCACCGTTAGGCAAAGTGGCCCTCTTCAAGAGGAGGTCACTGCCCCGCTTCATATACGTTTTGCAGAATGGCATGGACACAGTCCCAGCTGGATATTTCAGTGAGGTTGAAAGCCTACAAAGAGACCTGCTGGGGGACGGGAAACTCTGTATCGCTCTGACCAAACTCACTCAACTGGTATGAGGGGGGGGGGGGGGGAGAAATCAGCCTCCCTTATATTAAAAAAATATTACTTTGCAGCGCACCTTGCAGACATTAATCAGGGCACCTATGGTCCACTTGATGACCCTGGCTATGCCATGGACAGATGGACTCTACCGGGTGGGAACTTCAATCGGGCTCTACATTCCAAGCCCAAGCGGTATCCCCTTACCAATCCAACTAACCATTCTGTCCACATCTGGCACACAGTTAAGAAAAATCTGGGCTGGGAGTGGCGACTAACACTGGCAACCCCCCTGTGGGACTCTGAGCAACTAGGCAGCTTATGGCAGTCCAAGGGATTTGATAAGTGGGATTTTATCAGAATCTCACTGATTAAAGACATGTGGGATAAGGGCGAAGTGAAGTCCTTTACTTCTCTGCAGCAGCAGCATGAACTGCCTAACTCAGAACATTTCAGGTACATACAACTTCGTCATACACTAAAATCCCAATTACCTGCCGGCTCCTCCCCTCCGGCATCTTCACCTTTAGAAGACAGGTTGTTGGACGGACACCTACCCGAAAAAGCCATATCACTAACCTACAAAAAACTCAAACAATATGATAGACCCACTTGGGCCACTACGTGAGAAATGGGTACAAGATGGCCTCGAATTAGATGATGAAGATTGGCAGGAGGCAGTGTCCTCACCTAGAGTTGTGGCCATTTCGGCAAGGCTTAGGCTAGTCCAACTTAAAATTCTTCACAGAGTCTACATCACAGGGCCTACCCTGGTCTGTATGGGTAGATCCAACTCTGGAGATTGTAGGAGGGGGTGCGTGCAGGAGGTGTCATTTCTGCAAGTGATATGGGAATGTGAATATATCCAAACATATTGGCGCCAGATCCACAAAGTACTGAGTGAGGTGCTTTCAGTCTTCCTACTCCCGGAGGCAAGGCGATGTCTCTTAAACATCTGTGAGTCCAGTGGTCTCAATGTTTCTCACACGCAATGGACCACGCTAGGACTTATGGAGGCAAGAAGGAATATGGCACAAAAGTGGGGGGCGCCACAAGCACCTGCAGTGCACGCCTGGTAAGAGGACCTAGACTGGTGCATGTATTGAAAAAAGACTGTCTACACGGCTTGTGGCTGCCCCAAAAAGTGGTCCAGGACTTGGGACCCCTGGAACGCCTACAGAGGTCATATCTGTACCCCCCCCCCTCGCTTGTAATGGACCATGACGATCTCCCAACCCCATAATTTGTACCCATCGCGTTCCTACACTATCTGCTATTCATTACTACCATTGCTGAATGTCCTTTGTAATGGCTATTTCGTCTTGGCGATTGTTCAATAAAAGAACTTAAACACAATGTTTGTCATTATACAGAGATTTGCTGCTCTGTAAGTTCTCCACATTCTTTTGCACCCAACCGAACACACATTCGTAACCCTTACTATTAACTGCCATCAATGGAGACAGAAAAACTCTTACCACCTTCCACAGCCTGAAAATACATGAATGTGGTGTACTGCAATAGGCCATTAACAGTTAAAATACAGTGTCCTCCACCCTCAATTTATAGGTGAATACCAAACTTACACAATTACCCACTAACCTATTCGCTTTCGCCACCGGCATATTACCTTGCGAATGATGGAGACTGCTACTTGTGTGAGTTACACAATATTTATCCAGTAATTTCTTCAACTCTCCAAACACAAACTTCATGCTATTTTCAGTACTAGCATGGAATATGCCAATCACGCTTACATCCCAGGGGACCAAGGACCTTGTTGATAAATTTTGAAATGCAGTTCACACCAGGAGGTATGACAGAAGCACCTTTATTCTGGCCCTACACACACCAATTGTCCACAAGATGGGAAGCAGAACCAAGGTAGTTACAAACGCATGTCCAGCTTCCTTCCTACATAAACATTTCACTCTAAATATCGTACGAGAACGGGACTAAGCGACTATACAGGGGCAATGGGTACAACCACTTCCCTTGCTGTAAACTTGGAGTTTTAAACTGTGCTTACTTTATTTTCTACAAATACGGTACAAATGATATATTTTTTTTGTGCAGTTTTGTATGGCACAAACTAGACCGGAAGGGATTGTAACACTTTACACAAGCACCAGTTACATTACACAAGGACACATTCTTTTTTTGTAGGCACAGGGAGATTAATTGATTTGCCCAGAATCACAGGATATAGAGCCAACCCCCAGACTCAAACCCGGTTCCCCAGGTCCAAATTCAGCAGCTCCGACATTTATTCCAGATGTTTAGTCATCTATTTTGCAAGCTCTCATCTGAAAGCAGAAGCAGGTGTACAAAAATATTTCACTGCGCATGTCTCCCTTCAGAAGTCGATTTAAGTTGTATACAAGGTCCTCGCACTAGAGAATAACGCCACCTAGAGATTTCTTACGTAATTTGATTATTTACTCTGCTTAACCATCAATAATTCTGCTCTATGGTACCTAGGCCAGATGTACAAAAATTAGGAATTTCGATTTCCAAATTGCGATTCTTACCAAATCTCAATTGGGAAATCGCAATTCCTAATATCCTAAAGACTTTTGTTTTATAGGGAGTCATAGAGATGTCGCAAATCAAGCTAGATCATGAATATTTATGAGGTAGGACGCAATTTGTGACTAACCCGGAATCACAGCATTCACACTGATGGTGGCCTGATGGGGGGGTGGGGGGGGGGGGGGGGGGGGGTCAGCAGACCATGTCTGTGATAGTTTTTTAATAAAGCAATCTTTTCTTTTTAAATGTAGCCAGTTTTCTTTCAAGGAAAACGGGAAGTTTCAAAAACAAAAAATGAAAAGTTAGTTTCTTTTTTTTTTTTTAATTTAAAAGAGTAATCAGTAGATCGTGGGACCACTATCTGCTCTCAAGTGTATTTTTTTTTAGCATAGGACCACTTCCCATTTGTGAATGGGTTACCACCTCCTTTGGAACTGGAATTCAGTCGCAAAACTTTAATATATAGCACTACCATTCGGTATGTGAAGAAACGCCCTAAACATGCCCGTTCCAAATACCAATTGTTATTGGGTCACAAACCCAAACTGCAATTTGGTAACTTGTTACCGAATTACAATTTGTGGTTTGCACATTAAACAAAAAACAAAAATTGAGATTGCAAACTGACAGATTCAGTAAATTTGTGACCTCAAACGCTTTGTACATCTGGCCCCAGTCCCTGGTTTCTTTTGCACAAGAAAACTCAATACACTAGAGACAGAACCAGGAGAAATAAGGTTGAGCAAGTTATACCAGAATGTCAAGTCAGAGACTAATTTGCTATTTCGCCAGAAAGTAAAATGGACAGATTTCATAGGACTGTGTTTTGTTTTTAAATAGGAGGCCAGTGTGTGTACTTTGCGGATGAGAGAAGGTTCAGACAGTTTTAGGATAGAAATCCAGTCACCACAAGGAACTCCACTGAAAACCCTATTTTTGAGTATAGTTCAGGATGGGAGGGTGCCATCTTCACCGCGACTACCTACGTCAGTCATTGTTTCTACCCACGAGGATGTCTAGGAATAAGCCTGGTCATTTATGAAATGCAATTAAAAAACAGCAGATCACACAATCAGTTTGACAAAGCTGGATTTACTATCCCTGGTCTATTAAGCGGACGGCCTGAATCAATCCAATGGTAGGAACCGAGCCCTTACAAGGAGGGCATTTATGATTGGATAACATTATCGAGTAAGTCTAACCTTACAAGCAATGCTTAATATTTTAATTTTGAAGATTTAAAATTCTGATATTTTCTATTTCAATTAAACTGTGTTCACTAACAGGTCATCGACATTCATTTTTATGGTGAAAAAATTGAATCCTGTACACAGCCGCCACAAAAAAAGTGTTCAAGTTTTACCAGAGCCAAGAAACTGTCAAGAGGGAAATTTACACTGTATAGATTTTGCCCAGAGTGCAGAAAAATGTTTCACGAAAGTGGAAGCATGAGTTGAACAAAAACAGTCATGCAAACCGATTTCTGAGCTGGAAAAACCAGAGTCCTACCACAGTGTGGCGCTGTTTACTGAGAGTTGGGGAATTAAAAGGCAGGCATGCACAGGATAGCAGATTTGTGTCTCCTAAGCAGAAAGCAGACTTGATAAAATAAAGTTATAAACTACTTTACATCTGAATGTAGCCCTTTACTGTTTCAGGAATCTGAGAGTTGAGGTCCGTAAAATCTATACAGGGACAGCATACACACGTCCAAGATATACCCAGCAAATCAACAAAGGTGGGCAGCACAGAAGCCAGCTTGCATTTTACCGGAGGGGAGGTTGAATAAGTGAAGCTCAGCCCTAAGCTACCACCATCTCACGGAGGATGGCGCTGCAAAAAGTATCACAAATGTACAACAGGAAGGGGCATCACACTATATTCAGCACCCAGAATGGCACAGGGACCAGAGACTTGAGTAAAAGGCTTAGCACATTCGAATTACAATTCTGGAGACATTCGCATTAAAATATGGCAATGGCAATACCGCCCAGTGAAGATGCCAGAGTACTGCAAGGTCCCCATGTAACAGGCACATGCAGTGTTACTGCATGCCATTTAAGAGTAGACAACAGAAGTGAAAGCACGGCTTAGAATAGATTACAATCTTCAATACCAGGAGCACAACAGGTGAAAACACCCTACATGTCTTTACACTCACTAACCAGTGGTAATTTAGAAATTATATGTCAGGAATGGTATAATTTGTGTTGTGGTCCACCCATTTTTCAGTAGGATTCTTCTCGCTTCATACCTCTGTGCTTTCATAAGGCGCCTGCGTTGCCCTTTAAAACAGATACTGCTTGGATACAGCTTGCAGCATTGCCCACTGGGGACTTCAGTCTGAAGGTAAAACATTGAACCACACCGAGGTGGCAAATCTATCCACCCGCGAAGCAACCTTGGTGGCTAAAAAAATAAACCCAGCTTTGTCCAGCTGTTATGTTGGGGCCCTAGGCCCTCATGCTCTGTGGCAATAACGGACACAGCACACTCAGTTAGGGTAGTGGGTTAACTGGCCACGAGCACGTGCGCTCGGCCCTTTTATTAGCAGCGTCACCTGACCCAGTGACGTCTGTGGTGGGTGGGTGTATAGTGGGATACACACATAGGAACACTAGAACGTGTCCCTGCTAGGACACTACATTCCTCCCAATTTTTAATAACAAAAACCCAGAGTCAATGTTCAACCTAGGGGAGAAAGAAATATATATACAGATGTAATACAGTGACCAAACTTCTGCAGAGTCGCTGACGCTTCAGCAGCCTGGAGTCACAGACGATGTTCTTCCTGTCGCGGACGATGTTCTTCCTGTCGCGGACGATCACCAGTTCACTGTGGCACCAGCCTGGGTGCTCGATGGATCCAGTCGGTTTGACGGCTCTGCCTTGAAGTTGTTCTCACAGTCTTTTCTTCGCTTTACTTTCTTGGCGACAAACGCAGTTGAGTTCTTGTGGTTCACCGCTAGATGTTGCCGTTCATCTTTTAGTCCAGTCCTTTTCTTTATCTGTGGCGTGTGTTCTGTTTTGCAGAAAGACGGGTCATTCGGAAGACACCCCTCTCACCAGGATGCCCCTCTCGCAGGTGTTCCCCTGCCACGGCATATCCCCGAGGCCCTCTTCATCAGATCTGGCCTGGGTTAAGTGTCCTGTATCGTGTTACTCCCATGCCGATAAGTGCGGGTGCGGAGGAGACGACAGGTCTCACCTCAGATTCCGCAGTCAGACCTGGAGGGTAGCTGTTGGCTCCTGTCTTTAGCGCGCGAGGTCTTCATCCTCCTGGGACCTTTGCTGAAGGGCGGCTGATGACCATCTCTCGTCGCGGGGACACTCTCTCTCACTGGCATCCCTGAGGCCTTTGCCCCTGAGTCACCACAGCTGGCCTTGACCAGTGTCCGTGTAACCCCAAAGGTGGGTGTTCCGAATGGTCCGGCCTGCTCACCTCTGCAGATCCCAGGTGTGCTGAAAGCATCGTCAAACAGATGGTCTTCTCTCCGTGCCATGGGTGTTCTTCAGGACTTGCACTCCGTGTTCTGACGCTTGTCACCTTCCTTGCCTCTGAGGTGTGAGTAGTCTTGCCACACTCTTCTCTCCTTCCTCTATTTCTTTCTCCGTGAGGGTGTCATGTCACTCTGACTTCTTCTTTTGTTGCAGTGGCAACCGTGCCACTCAGATCCCTTTCTTTCCCCTTTTTCTTTTAGTGGCAGACGTGCCACTCCGATGTCATCTTCCTTCTCTTCTTGTAGTGGCAAACGTGCCACTCAGATATCTTCTTCCCTTCGCTTCACGACCTACTCTGGACCATTTCTGTTCTCCTCTTGGTCTGGCCAGGCTTCTCCATGCAGCGCGCGCACTCTGCACGTGTTCCCCCCTGGTCTTGTCCTCGTCCGAGAACACTCTCTCCATCTTCCTCAGCGTTCCGAGTTAAAGTCGTGACCTTCTCTTCATCTTCTCCTTTTCACCAGTTACTTTGGTTGAAGTTCGTGGGGCCATACTCTTGGTCCGCTTCGTTCTTCTCCTTTTCACCAGTTACTTTGGTTCTTCTTGAGCTTCTTGGACCACTTGACAGTCCGCGCTGCCGATCACTGGCAGGATATCTTCGGTCTTGTCGTCAGACCTCTTGCTTTGTAGCTTTACTGACCCGTGCGTCGGTCACCTCCTTGTGCAACTCCTGGCAAGTCGGCTTCTGTGGTGCGACCATTTGGCAGGTCGGCTTGGCCTTTGTGGTGCGGCCATTTGGCTGGTCGGCTTGACCTTTGTGGTGCGACCGTTTGGCAGGTCGGCTTGGCCTTTGTGGTGCGACCTTTTGGCTGGTCGGCTTCACGAGGTGCATCACGTCGTGTGACTACCTGTGTCCGCTGCCTTGTCAGGCGCTGGTGCGTGCTACTCTTCGTACCGTCGTGGTACATCTTCAGTGTAGCGTTGCTCCTTGTACCATGATCTCTTGATGTGGTGGCTTCTTGGCACCACTGGGTGTGGCTCGACATCCTTGCCCGCCAGTGTTGGATACTTGCTGCGCCCATCATCTTCAGTGGGTTCCTCTCCAGTAGGCGCTGCAGTGTACCTTCCGCGTCCGGGGTACAACTGCGCTGAGTCCTTTAGTTCGCTCGAGGGTTCGCTCCACTTGATGCGGCGACAGCGCAGTCCTTGCTGGGGTGGATGTGGCATGACACCGTTCTTCTTTCTTCCTCCTGGTCGCTGTGGGGTAGCGCTGCATCCCTGTGGCACACTGTCTCTTCTTCCTTGCGCTTCTGTCGCGTTCCTACGCTTCTGGCGCCTTCCTGTGCGCCTCCGTCACGTTCCCGTGCGCTCACCCTCACGCATCAGTCAAAGCTTGCGGTACGTGCCTTGCTGCCTCTTCTTCCTCGCGCTGCTATCCGTCGGTCTCCTGTGGCTGCTGGTTTCCCTTGGCTTGCTGCATGCTTGTTTCTCTTGTGCTGCAGTACCTCCAGTGGCCACTAGATGGCAGTGCAGGGTATGCTCTTCACTTCCTTCAGCAGCAACCTTCTCTGCTGTAAACTTGTTGTTCCTCCATTTTCCCAGGCTCCGGTAGAGTGCAGAGGGCTGGAGCCAACAGCAGAGCAGTGGAGTGCAGGACACGGGCTGGACAGCAGGTAAGTCTCTTTTTTTTGTTTTTTGCATTTACTTTCTTTAGAGGCAGGGGGCACAGGCTCGTGGGCTGCTCAAAGGGAGAGGCATCACTCTGCAGGGCAAAATGGCAGTCAGTGCTATTTCGCGCACATTGGTTTTCTTTTGGCGCTGCTGGCCACTTGCCTCTCTTGTCAGCACTGCTGGGGGTCCTGCGAGGTGGGGGCATGTCTTCGTGGCCGGCAGCGGCCATCCCTTATCCTCGTATCGCCCTCCCTGCCCGCGGCAGGGTGGGGTGTCGACATGCTTGTCCCTATGCGGGGTAGGCACCCGCTGGCTCCATTTGTCTCGCTGCTCCTTCGTGGGTGGGCTCTGCCTCCGGTGTTTACGCCGTAGCTTTCTTTGCAGGACAGTGGCAGAGCTTCGCTTCCTCGCGCGTGTGCCGGTAGGGGCGTGGACCTTCGCTCGTCGCGTCCGCTTCGGGGGGGGGGGGGGGGGGCGCCTCGCGCCTATTTTGCCCTCGCGCTTCGATGCGCCTTTGACTTGGACCTGTCCCGCCCCTGCAGCCGGTCTCTTAACTTCACGGACCGCGGGGGGGGCTGCTGGTGCCACTACTGTCTTAGCCTTCGCGGCGGGGTAGGCTCCCGTCTGCTTCACTCGCACGGACCTCCTCTCCACGGCCGGATGCGGGGTTGGCTACCGCAGACCTCACCACTCTCCCGGCTGGCTACGCTTGGTCGCGGGGATGGAGGAGCGGGGTGGGCACCCACTGTCTTCCGTTTAGGCTTCTCCCTCGCGCCGCGCCGCTCCTCACCATTCTCCGGTGGGTCTCTTTCTTTCCGCGGGTGGGCTCCGCATGGTTCTCTCCAGCTGGGGAGGTCGTGGCCGACGCGGGTGGGCTCCGCTCGGACCACTCTTCTCCACTAGGCACGGTGGCAGGCTTGACGGGGTCAGGGTGGGCACCCGACCTCCGCCTGCAGAATCACGGCGTCGCGGCCGATGCGGGTGGGCTCCGATCGGTCCGCTTGTCTTCGGGGCGCTTCCCCCCCACCAGGGTCACAGTGGCGGGCGCCTGAGGCGCGGGGTGGGCTCCCGGTCGCCACCAGTCACGCTGCGGGCTCTGCTTCTCCCCGCCGGCTTCTCGGCGCATCGCGCCTTCCCCAAGGGGGGGGGGGGGGGGGGGGAAGGGTGCCCTCACTGCGGGCAGCTCGCCCTCTCTCTCCCACCTTCTCGCAGAACGAAGGCTGCACACACGGGGTGTAGTACCACTCTCGTCGCCATTGTTATGTTGGGGCCCTAGGCCCTCATGCTCGGTGGCAATAACGGACACAGCACACTCAGTTAGGGTAGTGGGTTAACTGGCCACGAGCACGTGCGCTCGGCCCTTTTATTAGCAGCGTCACCTGACCCAGTGACGTCTGTGGTGGGTGGGTGTATAGTGGGATACACACATAGGAACACTAGAATGTGTCCCTGCTAGGACACTACATCCAGCTTGGAATTTCTGGTGGCACAACCAACGGCTTCAATAGGAGCTCAACAACAACATATCTGACTTTGAGGGACACACACCGGCCTCAGTCTTGGGCCTTGGCCAGCTGAAAGATTTATACTTTCATTTCAGAGACGGAGTCCAATGGCAAAAACTTTAACAGGGATAATTCGCTTGATGTATCCATTCGCTGCTCCGCTGCTCCATTATCTTCAGACTGAACTCCGCCTGGGACCCAACCAACCAGAAAGGTGGTGTTTTGCTTCTTATCCAATTTAAAAGGATCTTTGTGTCTTTCTGCTAATTAAATATTCTCTACTTTTCCAAATTGGTTTAGGACAATTATAATGTGTTCTTTATTTTAAAATTGTTGTTACAGCTTAAACTCAACTTGCATTTCTTCAACGATTGTCTGCTGCTTGTGCCAAAGCGGCCACTGGTTCCGAGATTCTCCAATTACTACGTTTTGGCGTAATAAGTATGTATTTAGTAAGTTGGTAGGGATCACCAACTCGCAAAGAACCCAAATTATGACCTTACCTAATTTCCAAACAAAAATATTTGTACGGATTAGAAAACTTTCCAATACATGCAAGAACACGATTTCTAACAGATTGGAGACCTAAAGTATGAAAACCAATATTAAAAAAGAGCTGTTAAATACGAGCAAGCCAATACAGTGCTAAATGACACCGACCATAAACCACTGAATAAAACGCACACAACCTACCCAACTGTGCGATCATATTTCTAATCCTATGAAAACAGTTTCCGCAAACACAACCATAAGCATGTACGGAGCCTGCCTAGTATGCCTCGTGTTTCCTGATATGAAGTCTTATGCCGATGAAAGGTAAACTTGCATTGCTGCTGAAGAAAAGGAACCAGGTTTGACAACTAGCAAGTGCAATATCAGTCTCTAGATAGAAGAAAATAACCAAGTTTAACAGGACAAAAATCTCAATCCGTCCTCTGATCATGACTGTGCCAGGCACTGAATTTTCCAAATTAATACAGAGACAAAGCATAACATTTTCGGCCACTGGATTCCTATGATCGGCTATAGGACATCAGCCGGCTGCATTATCATCACTTCTGAAATTACTTGCAATACTGCTTTTCATGGGAACAGGCTAGTTCCAGCATACAAGGGCCGCGGTAAACGAGTGAACACAGCCCAACCTACAAAACGCTGACCAAGACTATGGACACATTGCTGAATAATGCTGACCAGCACATCACATCCTCAATGGATTTTCAGAAAGTCAATACGAGGAAGACCATATTTTATGATGTACCATTTTTTCTAAATGCGATTGGGGATGGTAGACTACTTGTAAAACTAGTTTCTAAAGGCCTGGGAGGTCAAAAGGGACCACAAAATAGAGCACATCTTCGATCTTCAAATGGTGTGTGTTAATGTTTCGTCAGGTGTAAGAAAGTAGATTGCTGGCTGGGGGGCCAGGAGGAGGGGGAGGGCGGCAGTGAAACCACACCTAATCAGAAAACACAATTCTGGTCAGGGTGAAGTCCCAAGCAAACCCTAAATTAACCCGTGCTCAACCCTCGGGTAGCTTGGCACAGAGCAGTCAGGCTTAACTAAGAGGCAATGTGTGAAGTATTTGTGCAACACTTTAAACAGTAACACAGTGAAAACACTACAAAAGGACCCCAGACCAGGCTAGAAGTATAGAGCAATGTTTAATAAATAAAACAAAGCCAAAGTGACACAAATCCAATCAGTAGAACTAGAGATATGCAGGTTTAAAGGTTTTAGTAAAAATTGTAGTAAAAAAGCACAATGTGCAAACTGTGGATATCTGGTGGTGCTGGACTGGGACAAATTCCAATATCAAGCTGGGCATACCCTTCAGTGGGTCCCATGCTCACTATGCCATTGGATTCAAGCTAGCCTGGCTGATGACGGCTGATCCCCCGAAACCGGTCCCAGGATGCTTGTTTACAGTCTGTGGAGGACCTGGCCTGGAAGTTCGGGAAGGTCTGTTCCGATGGGGCGCAGAGTCAACACTGATTTGTATATGACTGGGTACAAACTGGAATGCCATGGTGATAAAAAACAACCAATGGATTTAGGCACAGATCTCTGTACTGGGGGTGAATGTTTGACAATGTTCAGCATTCCGTCCATCTTTTTGTTTTATTTATATTTCAGGACAGACGTGGGAGAAGTTTGCAGGGTCTAATGAATTTGACACCAATGCCAGTCTCCAGAGCACTCATTGACTAAGCTTCTCTAAAGCAACACACTGCGACTGACTGAAGCCAACCCTCCCCTGATACTGGTGAGTTTGTATGGGTCACTGGAGACATTTGGGCTTCCGGTTCAGCTTTAATTGCAGTTGCTTGACTGGGGTACAGAGATGGTCCCTGCATCATCCCTGGAGTCCCCTAGGATCATCTTCACATTAGCCTCAGGCTGCAGCTGAGTTATTACCACCTCTGTAGCATCACATTCCATCACCACAACTGGCTAGGAGAGAGGGTGACAGGTGTTTATGGTTGGACCAATTGACAATGTTGCTGTATACGAGTTGTGGAGCATTGGAGGGTACCCAATTGGTCAGTGGCATCAGACTAAAATGGTCCGGGTCACCTGCAGAGCCATGTAATTATGTATGTGTAGTTTCAACATATACTGTGACGCATGTAAATGGTAAGAAGTTAGATCTGGTGAAAGTGAGTGCACCTACCTTCTCGCTGAAATGTTGCTCTAGCTCTGTCAAGCAGTACGGAAGGGCACACGATGATCATTACCTTCTTCGCCTGAGGTCAGATTGTTAAATGTGGTGATGATCACTCTCCTGTGGTCAAGCTTACTCAACAATGTTTTCCAAAACCTGCTGTACATGGCATAGGAGTACAATCCATAGCTCCTTCATGTGCTCGCGCTCAAGGAGGTTGGTGGACACCGCATTATCTTTGGAAGTGATGAATCACAAAATTTTGGAACAGATTTGGGGCTGGTCTTTATCATGAGGTGACCAAGTATGCAGACCTCCTCGTTTACTCAACTGGACATTCCTCCCCTTATTCTCGAGAGTCTGCCCACAAACGTATCACTAATCCAGCTGCTAAAGAAATCACCATGAATCTGTCCATACCCTGCCACATCTCCCCCAAAAGACCTGTAAAAGATCATTTCACCATTTTGCCAACCTGACAGTCTTGTGTCACGGTGATGGTCATGTGCCAGAGTGACATACTACCCGCACCCATTAACAGCTTCCACCTTTAATTCAATTAGGTTACATTTTATTTGTATATTGCACCACATGGCACTTTAGGTTCTTGTGAGCAGACTCATAATTCTGTAATTCTACCTGAAGCAGGTTTTCTGTGGAGGAGTATTCAACCTTCCCTTGGCCTGATTTAATGTGGGTGAAGTGGGTTTATAATGATGGTTTCTCTACATTATGTTATGTAGGTGTGGTGGAAAAAAGGGGAGAAAAACTGGAAGGATCCTCATTTATAAGTTGGATAAACCTGAACATTAAAGTTCTACAGGATTCTCCTTGGAATTCCTGTTTACCACTTCTGGCTAGCACACCACTATGCCATCACATAAAATCCGAGAAGAGGGAATTGAACAGGTAAACCAGAGAAAGCTTCACGGATTGCTCAGCAAAGATTCATAAAACTTGCTGATGAAAGAGGCAGTCAATTTCTGCTCCTCTACCAAAGGAAACGGAGGGGAGTGAAATGCCCATGCGCCTTCCTCCAGGTCACCAGGAAGCTCACCAGCATGCAGTGTTGCTCTTGAGTACCCGATGCAGTACGTCAGGTAGCCTTTGCCCAAGCATGTCCACATATAAAAGGATGCCAAAGCTACCATTACCGTGGCGGAACGGTGGCAAACTACACCCCACCCCCATGCAGAGCTAGCTGCCTTTCTCTTCTAGGTCCTCATGCCTGACAGCAACCAGGAAACTAAAATATCAGTGTTTGCCCCAACCAACACAAAGGGATTATTCACAAAGGTAACTTTACACAGGAGTAAATCCCCTTTTGCAATAATTCTTTCACACTTTTGAGTAACACCATTAACGAGTGTAAAGTTACTCAAAAGTGAAGATATAGGTCACTATCCCTGAAGTAGCAGGTTATGGAATTAGTTAAAACATCAAATACAACCATAAAGTTACTACGAGCAGTGACTTTACAATCGTATCAGATTTTTCCACACACTAGGCGGAGATGCCTGCAATTGGGGCAGAGATCTCCCTATGGTAAAGTACAGGCAAATTAATAAAAGTTTAATCAAGGTTTTTAATGTGATTAAAAACGTGCGTATGTTAAATTGTAATGTTAAGTTCTTTATATATGTTTTAAACTGTAGAATGGTTTTAAAATGTTATTGTACTATTACCTACATTTTTTTTATTACATTTTTAATGAGATCTACACTTAAATTCGTTTTTTAAAGATGGTTTTTAAAACAAAAAAACCCACCTATTGTAAAATGTTTATATAAGAATTACTATTTTGAAAAAAAATTGAAATTCATAAAAATTACATTGATTTTCAAACAAAAAAAAAATCTATGCATTTTAAAATAAAATATTTACCAATTATATTTAACATTAATATATATATTTTCACTGAAAAAAAAAAAGTTTACAGGAATGTTCTAGATAGGAACAGATTACACTCGTACAAAGCCATAGAAATTGAGCAGTTGAAGTTAGCAGAGTTAACTATAACTTACATGCCCTGCTTATGACCTCACTGATGACAGTGACATCACTGATGCCATCTTGAATGACATCACTCATTACATCAAGCACAGAACTCCTACACCCACTCACACCCCCATACAACCACTCACATACCCATTTCACAGACTCATACAAGTACTCACACAACCACTCACTCACTCATCCATAGATGTGGTTGTGGGGTCCCAGAAGTACCCCCGCTGGTGTTTAAAATTATTTTATTTTTTATATGTTGCTGGGAAATCACAGGTTGCAGTGGCCCTATTCTATATTTGCAAGGTTTTTTGTGGGACTTAGCTCAAGCAGATTCCCAAGATGGCTGCCAACAACTCCTGGTTAAAGTGCTGGCAGCCAATTGACGGATCCGCGTCCCTAGATAAACAAATTTGGATTTCAGTTGATCTCTCTAAAAATACTGAATGAGCTTACACCAAACTACAAGAGCGAGAGCGAGAGAGCGCGAGAGAGAGCGCGAGCGTGAAAATTTATTTCACTATTATTTCCTACAGGGTTTCATTTTAAGTCCCTACCTTTATTATTTTATATTGGAGGGTGTAGCCCTGGTGGTGGTACACTTACTCCAGCTCCGAGTTTGAATACACTGATAATTGTTTTGGGGCTTTATGCCTGCAGTAACTTTAGAAGTGCATTTTGTGAATAGGAAGGGCTTACTCTTTTGTGGATGGGTGCATGTTCCTCCCTAACCATCCCTTACCCCATCCCTTACCCCTCCTTACTCCTTCCAAAACCCTTCCCCTTTAGTCAAATAAATATTTTCCATTTTGTAGCCACTCTCCCATCCCTCCAACATTTACTACTAAAACATCGACCTATATGTAGGGAGTTCGACACATTTGGGCGCAGATCTACATAAATAAAGACAGGAGAGGCAGAGACTTCAGCATGAAGGTTTGTGAATAGCATTTTGTAGTACTATTCTAGTACTACTAACATCCTACAAAATGGAGTTTATCAATACCCCAGTCTCTTCCCCTCACCCCCCCCCCCCCCTCCCAAGATTCCCAGAGTCAAATTACCTTATGGCAACATTAAGAAAAGGCATCCCAGCCCTGTGCAGGATGATTAGAGAGATACCATGGACCACATTAAAAATAAGCTAGCTAACTTCACTCTTTAATGAGAATCAGACCACGGGCAAAATGATCACACACACCCCCTTTCCCAATTTGGATGCAGAGATGAAGGGAGACTAAGACACCCACTGACTAGAGATGTCATGAAAGGAAGACGAGTGAGTGTAGACAGAAAAAATAACCTTACAGAGCACCGGATAAGAAATAAGATGGGTAATAATTATGGTGAATGGAGTATAAGGGAGATAGTGGGAAATCACCGACAATGCATATTTGAAATTGGGAAGACCAGGCACAAGTGGAAAACTCTGAAAGGTCAGGGAGTGAGAGAAGAAAAAGAGGAGTGTCACACTGGGGGATACAATACCTGTAAAACTAGATGCATCAGAACATGGACTGTACATTGAGCCCTGATAGCTTCATGACATTGATTAGCTTGAAGGTCAGATTATGAATCCGCTCAAATAGCCCTAAGCGCTTCGAATGCAACCTTAAGTGTAGCTCCAAGCTATTGTTTTGCAATTCACAGATCCTCAAAAGTGCTGTTAAATACACAAGTAAAAGTTGCAACATAAAAGTAAATTTTTAAACACAAATTGAACCATATAAGGAAATGTAATTTAAGAAAAAATTGATTTACTGTTGATTGTCAGAGCATTTCAAGACAAGCTAAAAATAAAAAAATAAAAAATCACTTACCTGACTTGTAATAAAAAAGATAACTGTTAAAGCTGCACAGGCCAAGGTGATGAGCATCAAGAACTTAAACCTAAAAATGAGTCCCTGTTCAAAGAAAGTAAAATACAAACAGATTAGAACTGCCAGCAAGATCTATTTCACAGAGATATCAGATTCAGGCAGATACTGTTAAAACAAACTTTCCAGACCTGCTTTTAGCAATAGTGAACATTGCGACAGTATCTTTATTATACAGTACAGAAGGACAGTTTAGATACTTCAGATGTATCAGTCCCTCTTCCAGCTCATTGATTTACAATTCCTGCAGCACCTCCTACTATTTACCAAACATTTGATTTGACAAACCAAGGCAAAATAACCTGTAAAGAAGGCTTTACTAACAGTGAATTAGTAAACTTGTAAATACAGCATTTTACATTTCCATTTTCTTGAGCATCTAGGAGTGATATGAAATGCAACAACTAAAAATACATCAAGCATGCACAGAATCAGTGAGCAGTAACCAAAAGGGACAATAAAAATTTTGGGAACCTAATGTGCCAAACCTCATCCCATGCTTCCCCATCATCTGCTCAAATGGATGCAGCAATTTCCCCCAGGAGTAATCATGGCTAACATAAAATGTGATAGAATTTAAAAACATTTTGGGTTGGGTCATTTGTGACAGACTGTGATCCCAGCTGTACTCCAATGACTCTTATTCCAGCAAAGATCAATCTAAATTAGTAAACAGTGGTGGTCTGTCAAGGTAAGAGGATTGACTTTAAAGTAACCAGCTCATTCAGTGACCAGCTCATTCCAAGTCATCACAGACTTTTCAAGTGTGTTGGTCTAAATATTTAAATGGAAGCAAAACTAACAAAATCTGAGTCTTCTTTAGGTTAAGTTTGTAGCCAGTGTCCCCTCCAAACCCATCTGCCTCAGCTGAGATTTAACCAATAGCTTCAGTGGGACTGGATGAATATACTGTCACTTCGCCTGCATATGCACCAAGTTTCAATTCTGCCCCATTAAGGACGACCGGCTGGATCAGAAGATTAGAAATATTCAGTTTAATATAAAAGGTTCGGTATAATGGACGAACAGAAGTGGGGATAGCTGGTAACCCTCGTGTGTGCCATTATATATGTGGAAAGGTAGTGAATTGTAGCCATCCATGATTAATCTGGCCACAGGATTCTTTTACAGAGACCTAGCCCAAGGTAGAAATTGTTGTCCGGTTCCAACTGCAGATATAACTGACCAAAGAAAAACCCACAAGACCTGATTGAATGCCTTTTCGGAATTCAAAAATATCATGTCTACAATTCTGCCTGTAGTTCTAGAAACATTGAACATGTCAACTCTGCAATTCGTAGGGCCGGTGGTGTACCTACCTAGGACGATTCCATGCTGCTGCAGGGAGACAATATATTGAAGAGGGGTAAGGCTGACCACAAGAAGTGTAGGAAATATTTTTGTGTCAGACTTGAGGGAAATGGGTTAATTTGATCCCCTCTTCTGAGGAGGCTTATCCTTCTTAAGGAAAACTGCTATGTTAGTCGATTTCCAGGACTTCGGAACGACTCCCCTGTTATCAATGTATGACACCATCCTCAAACAGGGGGAAGAAGTGTTTCGCTAAATAGCTCATAGAACTCCAGGGGGATAGAATCTTCCCCTGCTGCTTTAAGGTAGTGATTTGATCAAAACTTAAGTTCGCAAGTAGTAATATCCCCTCCAGTCCCATGGCCAGATGTTGATCCAAACATCTGTACGTATTCATTAATAGAAGACTGTGCAGTTTGTATTGACTGACCATAAATTTCTTTATACAAGTCACAGAACTGACTGCCTATGGCTTGTGTGTCATAATGCAGGGTACCTTCCTTATCCTTAATACATGTAATATCATTCTTATGCATCTTTTCGTCAATCTGGAAAGCCAACACTTGGCTGATCTGTTCCCCCGGTTTTGCTTAGCTACCATGCTGAATGTCCTTGGGGTACCTTGGGGTTGAGATCGGAGGTAATCTAGATTGTGCTGTAAGGCTGAACTAGGAGTCTCTTGAAATCTATTAACATTAAACTGTGCTCATGGAGCCATCTTCCTCTTAGCCTAATAGAGCAGTGCCATCATCAAAATTAATATTCTCCCTAAATTTCTTTATTTATTTCGGACGATCCCATTACGAGGCGCCGACTCATTCTTTAAGCGGCTGGAGGGGGTCATTGGCAGTTTCATGTGGATATAAAAGAGCTAGGTGGGAAACACCCCACATGAAACTTCAGGTCAAAGTGGTCTTCAACTTATTGATATTAAACGACATTTCTGAGAAGCTTTTAGATGGTGTATTTGGAATTTAATTGCATATCATGACGCCGATTCCCTTGCAATGGGTTATAAATTGTCTTTGTGATCGGATTTTAGGCTCCATTGTAGACAGTTTGACCAGAATTTTTTTAAGTGGGTGCGGTTTAAGATCATTAAGGATATTCACCAGGTTTGGGGGGGAAATCTGTATTAAATATGCTGTGTCAACTACAAATTAGTTTACACAATTGTTGGGCAATCCAGATTCCCCGCCCATCTTTCATAATGCCGTGGTTAGGAGGTGGCACACACTATACTTAAAAACCCTAGGGCAGCTTTTTCATATGTCCAGCTTGTGTACCTGTTCTGCTCTTCAGGATTGTTATTGTTATGGCCTTCCACAACAATCTTTCATTAAATATTCACAAATTCTTGATCATATTTTACATAGATAGCTACACTTAGCTGATACGAAGGACTCTTATCTTCAAGTATTTTTTTTTTCTTTTCAACCTTAGGTATGTTATCTATCGGAATAATTCATAAAATGATGTGTGCCTGTCCGGATGATGACCGACCCTTACTTGGGCAAAGTGAAGCAGTCAGCTTGACATGGCTATTTCAGTTGACGGCATGACAGGAAACATTTGATATCATCAACTGCTCGGTGTTTTCAATAAATCTGAAATGCAACAATTTAAACCTATATTCATGCTTTATTATACTCCAGAGAAAATGTGCAAATGGGCTGGGACAACTTCCAATAATAAGGCAAGCTGCCAAAATTGTGGCACTTACTCTGCTGACATCGTCCACCTGTTTGATGGATGTCCAATGTTAAAGAACTTTTAGACCCCAATCTCGCTGAATCTCTCGTCCCATCAGGGGTATGATGTGCATTCATCTAAGAAGGTGCTATGAACCCTAGAGATTCAGCAGTGGTTGCAATTGCGATTGTCACGGCTCAACTCTACATTGCTAGAGCCTGGATCTATCCTACAGTTTGGTCGGTTTTAGAATGATGGTCTATGTTTTGTCAAATCCATAAATCAGAAGCGCCCATTCTCAGGACAAAAGGAGTTAATGGCAGCCGGTGCCTCAAAAACACCTGTGCCAGCTTTTTCATTGATGAATGAAAGTAACTTTGTCTCTCCGCTCTGTTTTTTTTCTCTTTTTGATTTGAAAGCAGTTCTGCTATATTATATAATATTATGATTAGTATTTCTGTATAAATGTATCAAGTCTTTAATTATAATGACAATTGTAACTCAGTAAAAGTATTATTTTTTTTACACCAAACAAGAGGAACAAAACAAGACTGCAACACCCAGGACAGAAAACAGTGTGTGTAATGAACTGGTGGTAGGAAAAACAATAGCGATCAATGCCTTTTTTTTTTTTACAGCATACTCTCGCAATTGTTTTATTCAGTCAAGAGGTTTTTATTGCCAATAAAATGGTACACAATGCATCTACCACAGAAGGATGAAAGGCAGTTGCCTTGACTGGATTCAAACTTTTAACCTGGAAATGATACCAATGTCTGCTGAGAGACACTTACCTCCTTCTACCAACCTGCCCAACATCTCCTCAAAAGGAAAAGGATTTGATCAATTTAACAAAAGATAAAGAATGTCAATTGTTAAGAAATTCGAAAACAAGGACCAGACTGAAATGATGCAAACAGGTGATTTTGAAGTTATCTGAAGTGTGAACACACACTTTACTGTTATAGACTTATGTTTTGGTTCTTCTCCATGCAAATACCCCCTGAAAGTCAGTACCTTTTTGTCAACATATCCTCAAATCACACGGTCCAAATTCCTATGCTTATACTGAATCACTAGCCACCCAAAAGGCTCTCAAGAAAGATCCGAATACCTTCATCTTCCTGTTCAATATGCTGAGGATTTGTGGATTGCTTCTTTCTCATTGGTACAATGCAAGGTTGTCTCCCTCTATCAGCTCACTGACTAGGTAAGAAACAGGTGTCTAAAGAGATATTACAGGTTTATTTACCCTGTGTCCATATTTAGATCACAACATCTCAATGAGGAGCAACACCTGTCTACACACAGAGTCAAAGCTATCAATATGCTACTAAGATCCATTATCAGCACCCAGATATGCAGGCAATGGGTTTTGGGTTACCAATGGAAAACCATTGCCAGATTTTGTATTAAGAACACCCAGAACCTTAACCTTGGTATATGGAGGTAGAACAAGCATTTGGATCTCAGAAACAAGCAGGGTCTTTGGCACCTGCTTTAGATTTACCAGACTTATTGTCACCTTTTACATTATATAGCCATGAGAAACAGGGTTGCGCTTCAGGATCATGGTGATGAAATAAGCAGAGTGCCTATTTGTTTTGTCTTGATGCTGTTGCAGCTGGATGCCTCAGTGGCCTCCCATTAAGTTGAGGCTTCTGAAAACATTGCGTTAGGGTCCCTGTTGTTGTACCTCATTCCACATCAGCATTACTGGCTGCTAAAACTCAACATCTATCCATGTTAAGATACAAAATACTTTTGTTTACATCTATCTCAAAAGGTCCTATGCTGAATTCAGTGTCTTTTCTACAACCCTCGATAAAGAGGCTCATTATCGAACCTTCTCCACAGTCCACCTAATCAAGCTTTGCACTGGTTTCACTGATGCATCTTTACTACACTGAGATCTTGTGTATTAGGTTGATGATTCATGTCTCACAGATGATAAAGGCAATCTATGCCATATGTTCTCGATAGGATGTTATTTAAAGCAATTTACCAAAAGTTCACTCTGCACAAGTTACCAAATTGGTAACTCCTATGCAGGGTTTTTAATTAATGACTCAAAAAACTATTTTCACTGATTCAAAGTATTGCTTTGGGGTTGCCTATGAATTTTGGGTTCTGTGGCTGTAATGGGGGTTCCTCACGTCTGCAGAAGTTCCAATTAAAAGTGGGCCCTATGTAAAGCGTTTACCTGATCTGATGCTCTTCAACTAAATTCTAGAATTGCTATTGTTAAATGCATGCTGCATCAGTCTGCTTAAGATCTACGCAAGTGTCTAGAAGAAATGCCCCAGCTGACAAGGCTAACAGACTGTGGGGTCTCCCAATTCTGAAGTGTTGCTGAATCCCTCATGCCCTAAGACTTGCTGAACCACAAGAATATACTTCTGATGCAGAAAAGTGTGTCTTGTCTAAACAGAACATGCATAAGAGACAGTGTGGAAAAGCAAGCAAATGTTGTCTCAAAGGTGCTTCTTTCAAATCTTGCCCAAATGCACCATGATGTTGTCCACGTAAGCAGAGACTGTATGATCTTTACCACAAAGCCACACTGGTTTACCCGCAAGTATTGTAATTCCTTTGTCCCCATTTCAGTCTACAACATTTGAAAGGATGTAAATACCACCACCACCACCACTGCCAATCCACTTCCATGCCTCGTTGTTACTCTTATATTTATGTTCTGGTTTTAGTGTGCATGTTCTGTAGATGGATTAAAGACTACCCATTTGGAAGAGTGGATGACATTGCTATAGCCAAGAAACTGCTATCATTGTGAGTTGTTTATGATCCAAGAACAATGTAAGCCTTTGGGAATCAGACACTTCCGCTGGGCTTCCCACCCACAGTCCTCCGGAAAGGTTTAATGGCGCTTTAAAGAACAAGATAGCCAAGATTTGTAGAGAAAAGTGGGCTTACATGGATGGACTGCAACTCACTAAACAAAAAGTAACGCCCGTATTGAATGGTTATGCCTCACCCTATGGTGCTGGCGTTTACGCTGCTGATGCTTATAGCTTCCTTTGATTTGCACATAAACTAGCATATGCAAATGCAGTACTGCAAGCTTCTGTGAAGTACAAGCAGTACTCCTCACCTGTACGAAGCATACCACGAAATGCAGCCTGGTAATCGAGTCCATATAAAGATCCATCAGTAAATGCTGGCTCTCCTAACCTGTTGACGAGGTCCTTATGTCCTACTCACCACCAGATCCACCACCACAGTAAAGTACCAAGGATTGCACATCTCAAGGAGGTTCTGCAACTTGCTGCACAATCTCCGGCTGTCAGATGATTGCTTTACACTTGCTTGCACTTTGAAATGCTCCTGTTGCTGCCACCTAGCTGTACAGATCTCGTTACCATCAAGACCCCCCCCCCCCCGATTCCCACAACAATTGCATGTACCCCACCCCCTCCCAGCAAACTGGGAATTCTCCTAGCTATCGGTCCCATCAATGGGACTGACTGGCCTTCTTTGCTGTGAGTCCTGCTGGTTTTCTCACCGTGTGACTGTCTGGAGGTAGTGTCATGACAATTGACTACACGGAGACTGCTGCCTACTTCCATAACAATCAATCAGTCCCTGAAAATAAAATACATTCCTGTAGTAATTCTGGAATTGTACAAACAAGAATTTAATCTTTCTTCCCAATCCCCCTCCAGTGCTGTGCCCTTTTTGGCTATGTGGCCTTTTGGGGCTGAATAACTTTTCGCACCCCACATAAGGTATCCATGCCAAATTTGTGTCTGTTTCCCCCAATATTATGAGGATTCTAAAAAGGTACCCAGGGTTTGGGGATTCCCCTGGAAGGGACCGTGAAAATAAGAAAAATATATCCACCTTTTTAGTTTTTCGGAAAAAGGTGCTCTGGATAAAAGTGTCTGTTTTTTTCCCCTAGAAAATAGCATCAATCAACGGGTTGCTGTGCTAAAGTCACCATCTTTTCAGCTTTCAGGAACAAGCAGAGCTGAATAAAAAAAAACTTGCAGTTTTGGCATTTTTGAAAGAGGTAGCCATTTGTCCTATTTTTGTGCTCTCAAACTACTTACAGTTTGTGGAGGAAACAAGTGTGAAACCCATGGGTGGTCCAGGAAGGCTGCAGATTACTGAAAAGACTACAAAACTTGTGAATTCAGCAAGGGCTCATATGTGCAGATCCCCTCAAGGTTTCCCCAAAGAATCTAACTGCTGAAATAAAGTAGTATTGAAAAAAAGCAGGAAAAAACAGCCAATTGGGACCACTATTTAATCTGTAACTTTTTGTCACAATGTCCCATGTACAAAAGCAGTATACCATTGCATCCGTTAGACCCTTCTGGTTTTAGGGATATAAAGGGTTGAGGTTCTCCAAGAACCCAAGGTACCCACAAAAAACATCAGAGGTGCACCGTAAAATGTTTTTTATCTGTGTACAGAATATAGACCAATTCATATGGTGAAATATTTAGTGTGAAAAATAGGTATCTAGAAAACCTATGTATTTGTGAAATGGGCACAAGATATAGAGTTTAGGAGCAGTGGTTATTTGTACATCTCTGAATTTGTGGCTACCAGTAATAGCATATGATTTAGAGGGTATTTTTAAACATTTCTTCTTTCTTATACACTGGCTTACATTTGGAAGCCACAAATTTAGTGAAATCCAATTGGTAATAACAAATGTTCTACTATTCCATGCTCCCACATGTCTTTCAATACAAATGGTACCTCATTTGTATGGGTAGGCCAAGTGCACGTAACAGGAAACATCCCAAAAGGCAACCTGGATGCATCAAATTTTTCAACTCAAAACTGACCTGTTTTTTGCAAAGTCAGGAGCTGTGGATTTTGGGCCCTTGCTCAGCCACCACCAAGGGAAGACTAGAAAATGTGCACATTTTTGAAAAACAGACAGCTGGGGGAATTCAGGGTGGCGTGACTTGCATTGCTCTCACTAGGTTTTTATACCCAGAATACCTTGCAAACCACAACCTGACTAAAGCATTCTCCTCACATTATTGTGATTTAAAGTTCTTAAATATGCAAAAGCTACAAATCTCCTACCACCTTGATCTGCAACATGTCCCCCAGATAAGAATAGTACCACACTTGGGTTTGTGGCCCAAGAGACCATGACATAAAAGATGCTAATGCGATAAATTCATAGATAAGCAATAGTGGCAGCTGCTTTATTTAGTGCTGTGGCAACACCCACACAAACCTACGAATCATAGGCAAACCAAGGTCAATGTGAGCCCTTGCGAGAGGACTCCCATTGACCATTCCCGTTATGGCCACTAGGCCCAGCCACACAAGTGGAACGAAAAGTTTCTTACCTGTCGGTGTAGTTTTGCAGCTTGAAGATCTTTCTGGATTTACTATGCTGTGCATCATACCGCGATCTTGTGGTTGGGTCCGGATTCGTAGTCTTTTCTTTGTTTTTTTTTTTTGTAGCCCAGGTGGGCGGCGACGACCACCATTTGGTGCACCTTCCGTGACGTCGTCGTGCTTCCTGCGGAAGTCCCACCTTTGGGGCGCCATCTTCGGGTTCTTTTTTCCCTCTTTTTTTTTTTTTTTTTACCCTAGGCGATTGCTTAATCCTTTTGTCCATTTTCTGAACGTTTCCATTTCTTTGATCTTTTCCATTTCACCCCCTCTTCCTCCAGCCTCATCTTCCTGGCGGAGGTGGGTGGGTTCGCTAGTGAATCCAGAAAGATCTTCAAGCTGCAAAACTACACCGACAGGTAAGAAACTTTTCGTTTTGCAGCGTGAATCTTTCTGGATTCACTATGCTGTGCATAGACTTTGTAGCGGTTTTCCTAATTTTGTGGTGGCTGGGTGGAAGAGGATCGTTGGTCGTTGAAAATGTGTTGTAGCACCTTCTGTCCGACCTGTGCTTCCTTATTCATCTGAATGTCCACACAGTAATGTTTTGTGAACGTGTGCACAGATGCCCAAGTTGCAGCCAGACAAATGTCTTGGATGGGCGTGTTTGCCAGGAAGGCAACGGTGGCCCCCTTCTTCCTTGTGGAGTGAGCCTGGGGCCCCTCCGCTAGCTCCTGTCCAGCCTGTTTGTGACAGAATTGAATAGTGAGGGCAATCCACCTAGCGATGGTGCCCTTGGTCACTGGTCTACCCATGAAGCTAGTAGCAAAGGACACAAACAGCTGCTTCGACTTCCTGAGTTCCTTGGTTCTTTCAATGTAGTGCATCACCGCTCTTCTGGCATCGAGGGTGTGCAGTGCCTTTTCTGCGTTTGTAGTCGGGTTTTGCAAGAAACTTGGTATCTGGATACTCTGATTCATGTGGAACGCCGACACTACCTTGGGCATGAAGTGTGGGTCCGTCCTCAGGACTACCCTGTCTTTGTGAATTTGAATGTAGGGTTCCTGTGACGTTAGTGCCTGAAGCTCGCTCACCCTGCGTAGTGAGGTTATGGCCACTAGAAAGGCAGTTTATCGTCAACATTTGCAGAGTGGCCTTGTGAATGGGTTCAAACGGCGCCTTCATGAGCTCCGTCAGAACCACGTTTAAATTCCATGCCGGCGGCGGCAACAACCTTTTCGGGGGGGCCATTTTTTTGGCTCCCTCCATGAATCTCTTCACCACCTGCGAGGTGAAGAAACTCGTACCCTTCTCACCTCTGGTGTAGGCAATGATCGCTGCTAGATGTACCCTTAGGGAGCTCGAGCAGAGGTTACTCTTTAGAAGGTGTGTGAGGTACCTCAGCACAGTTGAGTCTCTTGTCATTCTGTTTTGCAGGCCTTTTTTCCTGCACCACACCGTGAATCTTTTCCATTTTGCGCTGTAGCATTTTCTTGTAGTTGGTTTCCTTGCCTCCCGTAGCACTCGCATAGTGCTCTGAGGCAACCTTAGGTGCGCGAACTCTAGGTCTTCAGGAGCCATGCTGCCAGGTTGAGGGTCTCTGGCTCTGGGTGCAGGACCTCCCCGTTTTGCATTGAGAGCAGGTCTTTTCTCCTCTCGAACCTGTACGGATTGCCTTGCGCCATTTCTTGAATTTGTGAGAACCATGTCTGCCTTGCCCACTGCGGGGCCACTAGGATTAGAGTCATGTTGCTGGTCCTGCACTTGCTGAGCACTGTGTGCAACAGGGGTATCGGTGGAAAGGCGTAGGCAAATGTCCTCGACCAGCTTATCCATAGGGCATTCCCCTGGGATTGCTGATCTGGTTCCCTGGACGCGAAGCTTTGGCATTTTGCATTTTGGCGTGTTGCAAATAGGTCTATTGTGGGAGTTCCCCATCTCCGGAAAAGCTTCTTCGTTTCCTGGCCATTGAGCTCCCACTCGTGAGATGCAGAGGTCTGCCTGCTTAGCCAGTCTGCCTCCACATTGTCCTTCCCCGGTAGGTGAATTGCCAGTAGATCTATCCTGAGAGGTATGGCCCATCTCCAAATCTCCTGAGCCAGAGAGGAGAGAGGGAACGACTGTGTCCCCCCCCTGCTTGTTGATGTAGAACATTGCCGTGGTGTTGTCCGTTTGAACCAACACCCTCTGGTTGTACAGGTGCCTCTGGAATGCCTTCAGGGCTAGTAGGATTGTCTTCAACTCGAGGTAATTGATATGGCGAACCGCATCTGCTGGAGCCCACAGACCCCTCACTCGGAGGTTGTCCATGTGTGCCCCCCATCCCTTTTGCGATGCGTCCGTGGTAATGGTCATTGTTGGGTTTGGTGGTGTCAGGCTTCTCCCTGCTGTCATGTTGTCTCTGTTCCACCAAGTTATCTCCTCCTGCACTGCGTGCGTAACAACCACTAGATCCTCCCAACTTCCGTTTGCTTGTGACCATTGTTGTTGTAGCCATTCCTGGAATGGTCTCATGTGCAAGCGTACATTCGGCACTAGCTGGATACACGATGCCATCATCCCCATCAATTTGCTCACCGCCCTCACTGTCAGAGCTCGCCCCTTCTGGTAGAGCCGCGTCTCCTTCAGTAGGGCATCTGTCCTCCTGTCGCTGGGCACCACGGTGCCGCTCAGGGAGTTGATTTTTGCCCCCAGGAAAATCTTCACCTGCTCCGGTTCCATCGACGACTTCCCCCAGTGGATTGAGAACCCCAGGTTCGTGAGAGTGTCTGTTACGCGTTTTGCGTGCGCTGCGCACTTTTCGCGCGAGTTTGCCTTGACCAGCCAGTCGTCTAAGTAGGGGTAGACGTGTATCCCCTTTTTTTGTAGGTGGGCCGCGACCGCCGACAGGCATTTTGTAAAAACCCTTGGTGCCGATTTTAATCCGAATGCCAGGGTTGTGAACTGGTAGTGTTCCTGGTCGATGTTGAACCTTAGAAGTCCCTTGTGTCTTCTGTTTACTGGGATGTGCAGGTAGGCATCTTTGAGGTCCACGGTGACCATGAAGTCTCCGTGTCTTATTTGGGGCAGCACCTCCTGCAGCGAAGTCATCTTGAACCTTTGCGTTCTGACGAACTTGTTTAGGTATCGCAGGTCTAGGATGGGTCTGAGGCTCCCGTCTACCTTCGGGACCACAAAGTAGTTTGAGTAGACCCCCTTGTTGCGTTCTCTGAACGGCACTGGCTCTATGGCTTCCTTTTGTAGAAGCTTCCGTGTTTCTTCTCTGAGTAGGGTCAGTTCTTGGTCCGATCTTTGCCTTCCCCTTTGGCTTCCTGTTTGGCGGTTTCCTTTCCAAATCTACGCAGTACCCGTACTGCATGATGTTCAGTATCCACTTGTCTGTGGTTATACGCTGCCACTCGTGAAGGTAGAGTCTCAGCCTTCCGCCTACTGGTGTTGTATGCTCGTAGGCTTCTGATCCTTCTCTCCCCCTCGATGTTACTGTTTCGCGCCTCACCCTTGGGGGCATGTCGAGGGTAGGCGTCCTCCTGCGTGCAGAGTCACTTTGATGAGGGCTGCTCCCCCCCTCTCCTTCTCTGGCCACGTCCGTTCCCTCTCCCGCGAAAGGACTGGCCCCGGGGCTGGTACTGCCAGTTTTGCTTCTGCTGACCCTGTCCGTGACCTTCACCCTGCTGACCCTGCTGGAACGTCTGGTGCGACGGGCCCTGCTGGTTTCCTCCCCTACCGTAGGGTCTCCTTGAGGGGATTGCCTCGCCTCATTCCCCTGTGCTGTAGGGCCCCCATGGACCTCGCCGTTTCGTTATCTCTTTTTAGCTGGGTGAGCTTCTCGTCAACTGTTGCTCCGAACAGTGTCTCTCCGTTGAAGGGGGTGCTAAGGATGTTGTTCTGCACCTCCGGTTTGAATCCCGAGATTCTTAACCATGCATGCCTTCTCTCGGTGACCCCTATGGCCATGAGTCTTGCTGAGGTCTCTGCCCCGTCCAACGCCGTCTTTATGCAGGAGTTGGCGATGTTTTTGCCTTCATCAACTAGGTGTGAGGCTCTCTGGCGGTATTCTTCGGGGAGATGCTTTACTAACTCTCCCATCTCGTCCCAGTGCTGGTACTGGTGTCTATTGAGGAGAGCATTGGAATTCGCCATGCGCCAGTGCATAGCGGCGTTCCTCTCGACCTTTCTTCCTGTGAGGTCTATCCTCCTGCTCTCTTTATCAGGTGGTGGGCCCGAGGTTGCTGGTACGTTGGCCCTTCTCCTGGCCGTGGACGCTATGATGGAGTCTGCGGTCACGCTACCCTTGATGTAAGGGGGGGGGGTCGAGGGAAGAGTGCTTATACTTTTTCTCAGTCCTCGGAGTGATAGACCGGCAGGTCGCTGGTTCCTTGAAGGCTTCTCTCCCCTGATTCATCACGCTTTGAAGCATGGGGAGGAACTGGCTCCTCGTCTGGATGGGGAGCAGGGTCTCGACGAGAAAATCGGCTTTCGGCTTCTCTTCGTCTAGTTTGACGCCGAAGGCTGTCGCTGCGCTCCTGACCACCATATTGTACACCCCGATGTCGTCGGGTGGCGAAGGCCTCGAAGGGTACGTGTCCACGGACTCCTCCGGGTTCTCTGTGTCGAGATCCTGCCATTCAATCTCGTGGCTGGTCGATGGTGCCGAGCCGTAGACAGACTGTTGGTCTTCTTCCTCGGCTTCCTCTTCATAATAGGTCTCGTCTTCCTCTTCGAGATCCCTCATCAGTCCCTCGGTGTCGAATTCTTCCTCGACCTCGACGACGTCCGCCAATGAAATCGTTGGAATCTTGAATTCCTTCATCTTGGCGTCAAACTCCTTCTTCCTTTGAAGGATGTTCTCCATTTCGGCCTCGAGCCGCCTTTTCTTTTTCTCCATCTCGGAGATGCTTTCGGCGTCGACCGCGGATCTTTTCGTCGAAACTTGCGTCGACGTCGACCGTTCTTTCAGCGTCGATCGGGCCGCTCCCTGGGTTGTCTTCGACAACCCTTGCCTTTCGGCGTCTTTCGGCACCAGGGAGTCCTTCTCTAAGGATCCGCTCGGCCTCTTGTCCATGGTTCCCCCTTTGGTCGTCGAAATTTTCGGCGCCGGGGCTCCCTTCGTGGACTTAGACTTAGAGTCACCCTCGTGTTTGAGGTACTTTCTGTTTTTCGCTCGACGATTCTCTTACCTCGTCTTCTTTTTTCTTGTCGGTCTCTACGACCGTGAAGTTTTCGGCTGTCCCGGCGACGTTGTCCTCGTCGTCCGAGGAGAGGCCCAGATCGTAGAGCGACGGGGCCTTACCCTTGCCATCCATGCTGGCGTTGGCTCTTCTCTGCCGATCTCTCACTCTGAGCGTCTTCGGCGCGAAGGCTGAGCAGGCGTTGCAGTCCTTACTCTGGTGTTCGACCGGTAGGCAGAGGTTGCAGACCGGATGCTGGTCCTTCTGCGCGAATTTGTGGTGGCAGTTTGGGCAGAACTTGAATGGCGTCTTGTCCATTGCGCTCAGGGCCTCTGAGTGCGCATTCTCCCAGGTCGTCGAAGAAAAAAGGGCGCTGAACCTCCTTTCTTCGCGCTGCTGATGAAATAACCTCCTTTCCTGTGAAACTCCGATGTATTTGTCGACGAAACTCGCTTTTCTTTCTTCTTTCTTCGGTTTTAACTCTGGAGCTTCTCGATGACGATCCAGACCCAACGGCGGAAAAAAGAATCTGAAGATGGCGCCCCAAAGGTGGGACTTCCGCAGGAAGCACGACGACGTCACGGAAGGTGCACCAAATGGTGGTCGTCGCCGCCCACCTGGGCTACAAAAAAAAAAAAAAAAAAAAAAAAAAAAAAAAAAAAAAAACAAAGAAAAGACTACGAATCCGGACCCAACCACAAGATCGCGGAATGATGCACAGCATAGTGAATCCAGTAAGATTCACGCTGCAAAACAGTGTTTTTTAGGTCTCACCTGGTGTTGCAGTGCGCATGCGCTGCTCGCTCTGCGAGGGCTTCGTGAAATCAATATCCTTTAAGAAGTTAACTTTCAGCTCCACCCGTAATTTCTAATGGTGTGCGTCATTTCTTATGGTAAACTGAGTTTTCTAATAGTAACTTAGGCTTTGTAGTCCCTCCTCGTTACCACCCTGTGCTCTTTTGGCCCTGCCCACCCGAAATGGATCTTTTACTGGTGGCTTCACAAGCTTTCCTTTAAAAGACAGGAAGCACTCTTTTCAACGCCATCCGCACACTTAATGGCCGCTCGGTCAGCCTCTCCTCACTTCAGCCCCCCCCGCCTCGGAGCACACATCCGCTCGGGGAGTCTCTCCTCGCTTCAGCCCCCTCACCCCTGCCTCAGAGCACACATCCGCTCGGGGAGCCTCTCCTCGCTTCAGCTCCCCCACCCCGCCTCAGAACACACGTAACTTGTTTCGCTCTCTCTCTCTCCATTTGCATGACTTGAGCAAATTAAATGATGCAATATGGCTTTTTGTTACCAAACAAAGTGGGAGATACCATCCAGACATATGTTGATTCGGAGAAGCCGTTTACATGTGAATGGGGAGGTAAATCTACTGTGAAACGAGTATAAAAAGCCGGTGAAGCACTGGCTGTTTTTTTCAACTTTGGCCAGCAAGACAGACGGCAAGTTTTTTCCCCAGAAATAACTCCCAGTCTGACAATTGCAGAGCTGTGAGTGAAGAATTGTTAATTAAATCGGAGTCCCGCGCCAGGGCTGGGAGGGAAGTGGAAGATAAGACACCTGATCATTGTTTATAAAGAAAAAAAGGAAGGTGCACTCCATCATAAATCTTTATAAAAGCAACACCAATATTTGGAAATAATTTTCTTTCTTTATTTGTAGTCTTCAATAAGAAAATAGGCACACAGCCAACGCGTTTCGTTCCCCCAAGCCTTGGGAACTTCGTCAGGGCTGCAACAATTTATAAAAACAACCACATAAATATACATATAAAAGACATATATAAGTGACAATATGAGACAAACATAAATGACAATAATAAGATCTGAAAAAAACATAATTCAAACAATAAAAAGATACAGAAAACATGGACTTCAAATTGGCACATTACAAACAATGACAAGAATAACAATCATGATCAGAGTCTGATTTTAAAATCAACCAGCACGTACAATATATGACATCCAGAAAATGGAGAAAATTAGAAAAAGGTGAAAAGAACAACCAAAATGTAAATAAAAATGAATTCAAGACCAAGGGAAAGAAGAAGATCACCAGAGATTGCCAGAGAAAATATGTCCAAAAAATACATATCCTGTCTTATCTGTATTCAATGTCTTCAATAAGCCACACTGGAATGTGGAAGTTAAGCGTCAGAACATCAAGATACCAAGATTAAAAACAGTCAAAGAAAGAATAGAAAGAATCAGAATAAAAAATTAATAAGAAATATTTCATCTCTCTTCTTTAACTTGTCAACTTATATTTATGGTGGTACGGCTTCCCATACCATGACATGCACTTTTTACTCAAGGAGTTCCAGACTCATATTGATAACTATTCCCACAGCCTGACTTACACCGGATTATGGTTGCTATTTCCGGCAGTTATAATAGCCGATTCTGAGTGGGTGGCAGTTGCGGTCATGAATTCTAGCTAGGATATTAAATATATAATTTTAATACCAATTTAATTATACTGTATGATTTCGTATGCCTACTGGTATTTACTATTAGAGATGACATCTGAGCTAGTAGTGGTTCCTTTCGCTTCAGCTAAATACTCGATCTGGCAGTTAAATCAGTACGTGATAGTAGTTACGGGTATTTACAGTACCGATGGCACATGTACACACCTATTGTTTCTGTGATTATAGTGGCCACTTATTCTATGGTCTTGTCACCATTTATGAGCTTATTATATAGGTTTTCGTTCTTACATATAAATTATTCTCTTTTTTCATAGGATAGTCGGATTTGGCTGGTCATTTTCGGCTATGTTAACAGTCTATTTCTTTTTGGGGAAGTCATTATTATTATAGATACTATTGTTCTTTTATATATTTTCTCTCGCGATTTAATTGGAACTGTAATATATGGTGGTATCATGCACCTTTGAGGTTTAGTGTTGAATGATTACATTCCAATATGGCCGCCATGCAGGCAAATTTGTGGAGTTTACCCTTCATGTCTGTTCAAATGATCACGATGACTAATGCGGTCACGTGATCTCCCGATGGGTCTTTTAAATGCGGAAGCAAGACCCAATCTAAATTCTCCTCTTTAGAACTCGCATACACTGGTGTTCTTGAGCAACTACTTTAGACTCTTGTTTCCTTATTGAGGACACTATCCGTATTTGGGTCATATTGACTTTTTCTGACATCTATAGGAAGGTAGGGAAGAGTTATAATTGACCTTTACTGTATACTTTTTATTGCTCTTGGTGATGCTTCTACTTCACGAGCTCACTTGTTATTATTATTTTATATGGGGGTGTTTCTATCATTTTGCACTAACCCTCCTTTGAGGTGTTCTCTGGTATATTTATTATTAATTTTTGATTCTGATTCTTTCTATTCTTTCTTTGACTGTTTTTAATCTTGGTATCTTGATGTTCTGACGCTTAACTTCCACATTCCAGTGTGGCTTATTGAAGACATTGAATACAGATAAGACAGGATATGTATTTTTTGGACATATTTTCTCTGGCAATCTCTGGTGATCTTCTTTCCCTTGGTCTCGAATTCATTTTTATTTACATTTTGGTTGTTCTTTTCACCTTTTTCTTATTTTCTCCATTCTCTGGATGTCACATATTGTACGTGCTGGTTGATTTTAAAATCATACTCTGATCACGATTGTTATTTTTGTCATTGTTTGAAATGCGCCAATTCTGAGTCTGGTAGGTTTTCTGTTTCTTTTTATTGTTTGAATGGTTATGTTTTTTCAGATATCTTATTATTGTCATTTATGTTTGTCTCATATGGTCACTTATATATGTATTTTATAAGTATATTTATGTGGTTGTTTTTATAAAGTGTTGCAGGCCTGACGAAGTTCCCAAGGCTTGGGGGAATGAAACGCGTTGGCTGTGTGCCTATTTTCTTACTGAAGACTACGAATAAAGGAAGAAAATTATTTCCAAATATTGGTGTTGCTTTTATAAAGACTTGTGACAGAGTGCACCTTCCTTTTTTTCTTTATGAACTCCTTGTAAGACAAGTATCTTTAAACTGCAGATACTGGGAGTTGTTGCACTCAAATGTATATATTGTCACCTAATGGAACTAGTGCTTGACATTGGTCAGCTGTTTTGTTCTTTTTTTGCTACCTGATCATTGTTTATTTGTTTTTACTGCACCAGCTGCACTTTGGATATGGCGGAAGGAGTGCTGCTCGCTATTAGCATACCACCAAGGACTGGGCCCTAATCCCGGCTCCACAATTGGACAGCACTGTGGGATCCTGGGCAAATCGATTTACGTTAATAAGCCTCGCATCCTCTGCCAGTGCTTGACGTGTTGCGCCATACAGCCATCCCAACCCCCCCACTTTACCAGCATCGATGGGAAGCGAGAACTTGATGCAGCTTCACTCAGTGCACCCCAACAGAATAAATTTTAAACATTTGGAGATCGGAGAGGTGGGCATGGGATTGATCGAACGTGCGGGGATCTGCTTGACGTGGCTGAGAGTGCAGGGGGAGGGGAGAAAGAGGCAGGGCTCGTACCCGGGGAGTGGGCAGGAGAGGGGTCTGGGTAAATGTTACCTATTGTCCTAGTGTTGTCTGATGGTTTTGTAGGTGAGGGCACGGTTGTAGCCTGGAGTACACAATGGTATGAAGAGGGGATACTTTATGCACTCTGTCGTGCCAGACTAGCCTGCCACCCACCAGCTCTCTGCCTCAGTAGTCCCTCCAGGAGCCGTGTCGACTTCCGGTGGACACACCCCACTGGCTCGACTGAACCCACCCCTTGTGCCACCTTAAGATGCCACCTAGGGACCCATCCTGACAACCTGTCCGCCCCTACTGACGCCAAAACTCCAGAGCCCACACATTGCAAAAAGGGTCCCGGCTCCTTACAGGGCCATGAAGTTGGTAATCTGAGGAACGAAGCGTTATGGAAAACCCATTGCTAACATTTTCCTATGCACCCTCCCACACTTCTAGTAAAGCATAGTGGTCCGAAAGATGCATGGTTGCTCCAGGCACCCCCTTTCAAAATGAACACAACATCCCTCCAATAGCAGACAGCCTTCTCTCCTAAACACCCAATGCCCACTTTGTAAAGCACAACCTCCTGCCTCTGATATTCACATTGAAACGCCCAGTCACAATGGCCAATTAATGACTGTTTTCAAAAGCACATTTTTAGTAAACCCTCCCCCCCCCCCCCCCCCCCTGGGGTGGGGCAAGAGCAGTACACGCATGTTCTGTGTTGCTCTGGTGGTCTCCAGTGACGTGATGTGTTATCTTGGGGTATCTCGCGGGCATGCTGTGAACGGCTGCTTCTTCCCTCAGCACATGCTGTCTTGCCCTGTTAATGTCTTCCTGTCCCTGCTTGTGTTTTCAGTGTTTACGCACCGGTCCGCCATCAGTATGCCCTTGTGGTGCTCTCGGCTCTCTCATACGCTGTTCCGGTTCTCCAGTGCGTCTGAACTAGGCCTTATGATGGTAGTTCATAGTGTCCAGTCCAGGCCAAGGACTGGTGGGGATGATTTGTCTGCTGTGGGTGCTGGGGCCGTCGTTGGTCGAAAGTGCAAAGAAGGAGCATTAGTTTGGGGGCGATTTAAAATACTGGATGGACTCTGGGTGTTGTGCTGTAAACAGAGCTCCCCAGCTGTGCGATAAATGTCGTTTTATGTCTAGCTAATTTTTACCACAGCAGAGAAGATAAACTGAAACCGTACGTGCGCTAAAGCACCACATTACCTAGCTTTGTAAAACGGTCACAGGCGTAATTGTTTAAAACAAATGCAGATGATGTATTTCGCATAAGAGGTGTAGTTTCGCGCAATCCTAATTTTTTATATTCCTTTTTATGAAGGGCACATGCTGATGAGCTTTGCGGGGGTCAACGGGTTAAAAGACATTGTCATTTACAATGCCATTTACTATGCCAATAGCTCTAAATTAAGCAAATGTGAGACATATTGCATTTCCAATGCTTGTTTTTTGGGGGCACAAGTGAGGCAACGCTGGGTGGTAGGAATTTTGTGCATTCCTCTGAATTTCAGAAGTTTCCATCACAGAAATGCAAGGAAAAGATGTGATTTTATGCAAAGTTTGAGGTTAGCATAAGAAAACCTCATGGAATACCTTACCCGACGGTCTACTTTTCATAAATGTATGTTTTTGATAGGTTTTCCTAGATGGCGGCTGAGCCAGGCTCCAGTTAACGCAGCTACCCTCAATTCCAAATCAGGTTAGTTTTTTTTTTTTACAGGAAATATCGATGCTTACAAATTACATTTTGTCGCTTTTCCTGTTGCGGACTTGAGAATTATTATCGGAACAAATGGGGGAATGTTGGGAGTAAAGACTTTTGTGGATCCCTGTGTAATCTGGAAGTTTGCATCACAGCAATGGAAGGATAAGGAGTGATTTTAGGCAGAGTTTGAGGTATGTAAAGCATTGTAAAATTCAGAACCTGCAGTTTCTTTGTGATTCTGTTTATTATCTATAGAATAGGACTGCCCATCAATTAAATTAGGCTAAAGTACTAGAGAAGGTAGCAAACACAGCAATCCTTTGGTTGATCTCAGACCAACTGGAAGCACAAAGAAACAGATTGGCTCTTGATTTTGTCCAGGCTGCCAAAGGTGGCGTTTTTCGGAATTGTAGGTTCAGAATGTTGCACTTTCTTGTGGCATTTCTTTAGGTAGACATAAACAGACTGAAATACTTTAAAGCTTTAAAAGCTTATGCACCAATGACTATAGGATAACTCCCAGGCTGAAGGATGTTTTTGGAGGCTGAGAACAGTACAACAACTATTTAACACTGGAATGTGCCCAACAGCCACAGGTGGATAATCTATTGTGAACAGAAGCATTGGCTTTTCTCAGACTTTGGGAATAAGTTTGGGCTTTAAGCCAGAACCTACTTTGAAACATACTCTGCAACCCACACCAGGTGTGTTCAGTCTTTACCTTGTTTAAAATGCACTTCAGCAAGCATCCAAATAGTTACGGGTAGATAAATACTGCACTTTTTAACTTTCGCCATGCACAACCACACCTGGCTTTAGTGTGTACCCTATGACCATTCTCTACATTCACACAAGTACACACAGTAATTTCATGCAGTATATGATTATACGCAGTTTACTATCAAATGTCTTTTTTAAAAGGATGTAAGAATTTATGGAGCGATGTGAATACAGTATCATAGATGTCACCAATTATGCGATTTGAGATGCCAACAGTTACGTCATTTAACAGGTCATGAATTATGTTATATGTGAGGGATCAAGCTGTATATGGTGGGGTACACATTATACTTCACTGAATTATAATAGCAAATTTCATTGTTTTTAGGTTTTGTTGCCACAACTGCATTTTAATTGGATTTTTTCCAGTGAATTTAAGTATTTCTTTAGCATATGCTATGATTTTATTACCAAACCCAACAATAAAGTCACTTTAACACCCCCCTCACCCCGCCACCCCCCCCCCCCCCACTGGTGTTCGATGCAGTTTTCATATACCATAAGGCATTTGTGATAGCGAGGGAAAAGCTCAATCCCCCCCCCCCACATAGTAAAGGCTATCTTTTAGACCCAGTCTTCTCCAACTGTGACAATCTTGTTTGGAAACCCCCTCATGTGCATGGTCTGATCAGTTTTGAGTATCTTTCATGACTTCCCCTGTCCTTCAAAATTCATTTTGTAAACCTAAAAATAATCCTTGGTTTACCCCTGAACTAGCCATATTAAAGCTCGAAAACATTCAGGCTGAAAGACATTGGAGGAAAGACATTGGCGGAAAGACTACAGCTGGGATTTTAGAAAGAAATATCTTGCAAAGGCTAAATAACTTTCCTACATTATTAAGGAGCTTGAATCTCCCTCTGCAACATATAGAGAAATCTCCCTTTCAGTAACCCTAGGCACTGAATTAGCTTCTTTCTTTTTTAACAAAATATTAAATACAAGACAGACCATTCTGCTAGATCCTATTCCTGTCCCAGTTTACTGCAATGCACCTACTTCCTTCATCCATCACCCGGTTAACTTCACCAACTATGAAGAAATCTATAAAGCATTCCTTTTGGTGGTAACTAGTAGGAGCCTTTTTTCTAAATCCCCACTTGATTAGAGCACAGCAACTTGGCTTCATGAACTCAGTCTTACTAATAGATAAATAAACTATATTGAACCTATCCTTAAAGATGGGTATCGCCCCCAACCGGTGAAAAATAGCTACTGTGATGCTTTTTGCTATAAAGAAATCTGCTAAGGATCCTTCTGCCCCTAATAAATTTGGGTCAATATCGCTTCTTCCTTACTGGTCTAAATTTGAGAAACTAGTATTTATTCAGTTTAAAAACTTTCAGAGCAGTGGTCTTTTATAACCTTTTCGGGCTGGTTTCCGGTCAGGCAGAAGTATAGAGCCAGCGGTGCTATCTGCACCAGACACAACTACACAAACAAGTGGACAAGGTGAAAGTTGCGATCTTGATCCTGTCGGACTTCTCAGCCACAATCCATACCTACGACCTTTCAATTTGATTTCCAGGCTCAAGGGAACTGGTTTCTCAGGCACAGATTTGAATTGGTTAAATTCCGACCAAACAGATTATGGCCCATTCACCATAGGGGTTTGAGCTAAAAGTTCTCAATTGTGGGGTTACCATAGTTCAATCTGAAAATTGACCTTTGGGCTCGTTTAGAACCCAACCATTGACTCACTCCTCTAACACCTTACATATGGTGTGCAGGTGAAGGTCTTGAAGAACTTTCCAAAACGTAATCCACCGAAGACCAAACTGCTGTTGGCACCAACCGGCTCTGCAACTTCTGATTTGCTGCTCTAGCCTCCTGCTATTGGCTGATGCCCTCCTCTTCCAACTATTATCCTTAATTTAGGTGTCCATTTTGACACCAATTTTACATTTAATCCGGATACAAGATTTAAAGCATTTGCTTCACTCATCTCAAAACAATTTGAAATATGTTTTTGTTCCTCGATAGCAGTCATCACATTCTGGTCATTAATGCCCTCATTCGGTCCCTTATGGAATATATGGCAGTGCCATGCTGCTGTCAGCCCCCCTGAAATTATTAAAACAGCTTCAATTGATTCAAAATGATGCAATGTTAGATGTGCAAGGTATAAAAATATATATATATATATATATATATATATTACCTACTGGCGGTCGCCAGTAGGTAGTTATAGTTAGGACCACGTTTCCATAGGAAAACCTCAACATTCTATTTTGAATAACTTTGGCGCCGGTCGACGAATCCTCGCGAATTTCTCAAAATAGGTGGGGCGCTACGCTCCGCTCCTACCCTGAAAGTCTCGGGGGGGTTCGTCAAGCGGGGGCTGAGATAAAAGGGGGGTCCCAAAACGCGTTTTTCCCATGCATTTTTCCATAGGACCTTTAGAACTAGCTACAGCCCGAACGGCTGAACAGAATTACTAGAAATTTGGCAGAGAGGTAGTCCTCAGGTCAAGGAAGTGCCTTTTGTAGGTTTGGTGTAAATCTGTTCAGTAGATCCTGAGAAAATAGCCTTTAAATCAATATATATATCTGTGGAAGCTTACGGTGCGCTTACCGTGCGCTTACGGTAAGCTTACGGTACGCGTACGGTGGCGTGCGCGAGCGCGATTCTGATTGGCTGTTAGATCTTAGTAAACATTCGAATCGGTCGAAACCAGGAAGCGGCGGCCGCCATTTTCTCTCTCGAACTGTCAGGGGGGTGAAAAAAAAAGGTGGATAATGTGAAAAGGGGGCAGGCTCGACAGTTCCTGACCCCCTAGCCTTGGTCAGGGGGTCCCAGAAGGACCCTCAAGGGCAAAAATAAAAAAAAATTATTTTTCGAAAAATCGCCGTATGCGCGTAGCGTACGCGCACGGCGACCTGCGGAATTACGCGTACCGTGCGCGCACGGAAAAAAAAATTTTGCGAAAAGGGAAGCTTAAAAAAAAATAAAAAAAATTGTGAGGTAAGGTTGGCTCTTATAAGAGCCGTTGGGTTCATACAGGGATGGAGGAAAGAAAGAATGGGAGTATTATGAGCGTCTACAAACATGCTGGTCTATCTTATTGTTAATAAGGGGAAGACTGACCTCCCCAAAAGCAATAAGACCACCACATTTTGTACACCTCATTTCAACACTCGCAAATCGAGGGTTGATGTCCAAAGGAAAAGAAGAAGGTGATGCTCCAACAACAGAGGAAGGGCTCAGCTGAGCTGCCGATGATGTACTCGGCTGAGCATCTGAGGCTGGGCTCTGGTGACTTACTGAAGAGTTTTCTCCAGTATGTCGAGCAAAGGTCCTTGGGTGTCTGTCCTGAAGGTGTCTCATCATAGAGTGATTTCCAAAGGAATATTTCCTACTTGGATTTCCTCTTGATAAAACACGATCACAAAGTATGCAAGTGACCTTTGGAGCATTGACCTTTTTCTCCCCCTCTGGAAAAGTGAAATACTCCCATACAAAAGAAGTCTTTTGTTTCCTCCTTCTCTGGATCATGGTGGTGCTGCTGGCCTCACTCTCAGAAGAGCTCTGCTGTTCTGCCATTGTATCCCAATGTCAATCCAGGTCCTGCTCCTAGAGAATCACAAGCAGAAATGAGGGGAATGGGTGTGGTGTGGGAAGAATCTGGAACTGAAAGTAGTATCAACCAATGAAAAGTGTTCTTTCAAGCAGTAAAGAGGGGAATGGGTGTGGTGTGGGAAGTTTCTGGAAGTGAAAGTAATTTCAACCAATAAAAAGTGTTCTTTGTAAGTCACATGGCCTACCGTGCGCGCACGTGACGCTTACGGTGCGCTTACGCAGCGCTTACGTCACTTTCGCGCATGCGCATTACACGCCCCTGCGTAACCGCGACGTTGCTTCCGGGTGTACGCGTACGGCACGCACGTATCACGTATCGCGCATGCGCATTACACGCCCCTGCGTAACCGCGACGTTGCTTCCGGGTATACGCGTACGGCACGCACGTATCACGTAGGCGCGCTGCACTAATTACGTCCAGAGCGCGTAGCGTCAGCTTACCGTACGCGTATTTTACAAGCGCGTAGCGTCAGCTTACCGTACGCGTATTTTACAAGCGCGTAGCGTCAGCTTACCGTACGCGCACGGAAAAAAATGCATTAAAAAAAACCTTTCGATAATGCAGGATATAGTACATAAATTATTAAAAAAAGGCTTACAAAAAATGAAATAAAAAAAAATTGCATTAAATTATAATAAAAATATAAAATCGAAATAAAAAACCACTATCCACATTGACCCCACCCCCTGTGCTTTTGGTGGCGTTAAGTGGGCGCGCACGCCACGAATGGCGTAAAGTAACTTAGCATTTAAAAAAACGAAAAAAATAAACTGAAAAAACCATAGGTTTCACACACGTTATAGTTAGGAATTAGCATTTAAAAAACCTTGCAAATTCACTGAAAAAACCATGGGTTTCACACCCGTTATAGTTAGGAATTAGCATTTAAAAAACCTTAGAAATTCAGTGAAAAAACCATAGGTTTCACACACGTTATAGTTAGGAATTAGCATTTAAAAAACCTTAGAAATTCAGTGAAAAAACCATAGGTTTCACACATGTTATAGTTAGCTGGACATTTTACTCGTAAAAAACCAATGAAATTGCCCCGTTATAGTTAGTTCAGCTAACTATAACTCGCGCGCCCGCAATGCACTGCTGATGACGTCACATATTACATCACTCATGACATGGTCAGTGACATCACTCATGACATCACTGATGACATCTCAAATGACATCACTGATGACATCACTGATGACATCATCCTTGTGATAGAGTGGCAGACCTCCTCTTCCCCTAATATAACCTTTGACACACACATTCAAAAATAGAGACTAAAATTTACAAAACAATGGACATACCAATAACAGTTACAACAACCTCTTCAGTAATTCTAAGATCCACATACACATCCACTCATTCACCAACAGTCCAATACAGTCACTCATACATGTACTCACTCATCATATGTACTCATACACCTATACATCCTGTTACACAATGCCACTCATCCATAGAGCAACTCACACACATAGTCACTCATGCTAATAAAGAATCAAACATACATTTACTTGCATATACAGTTATACACACACCACCACACTTACTTCTACGGAAACTTACACATACTTAGTCTTTTAAACAATCACTTATAGAAACACATACTTATTCATACAGGAACTCTTTCAATCTCTCACATATAATCACATATATACACCAATAGTCACATATACTAGTTTTAAACATATGTAGTTACTCATAAAGACACTATTGAGACAGTCATTCACTCACTAACACACCCATACACACACTCATCCACCCATGCAGTCCTGCACACATGCTCTGTTCAACACATACATGCACCTATGCACTACGTAATACCCCCCACCGAACCATGCAGACACTCAGACTGATACTCAAAAAACCAACTAATAACCTATATAGACACCCATGTAGCTACTCACCAACCCATGCAGCCACTTATACACAAAGTGAGAGACTGATACAGATATTTACATATTTAAACATTACTCACTAAGCCATGTATTCACTAAGATACACTTAATCAGTCAGTTATACAATCAATTTTTCAAAAACAAATCATCCATTTAGACACTTATATACCCATTTATTCTTCCATCGTCCTTGAGATATACATATATAAAACATATTTAATTTTCAGAAAAATACACATTCACTGGATGATGTCATCAGTGATGTCATTTGAGATGTCATCAGTGATGTCATGAGTGATGTCACTGACCATGTCATGAGTGATGTAATATGTGACGTCATCAGCAGTGCATTGCGGGCGCGCGAGTTATAGTTAGCTGAACTAACTATAACGGGGCAATTTCATTGGTTTTTTACGAGTAAAATGTCCAGCTAACTATAACATGTGTGAAACCTATGGTTTTTTCACTGAATTTCTAAGGTTTTTTAAATGCTAATTCCTAACTATAACGTGTGTGAAACCTATGGTTTTTTCACTGAATATATATATATATATTGCCATTTTTTAAGCACTTACAATGGCTTCCAGTAGATCAGAGGACAATTTTCATAGAGATTGTTCAAATTTCCTGTTTTTATGGCTGCCAAATTTGAATGGAATAAGGCCTACCACAGTTTGAGGTCTAACAACCCATTTCTCTTTAGGGTCCCTAAAATCAGAACTGCCACTTTTGAGGACCATGCTTTCTCAGCAGCGTCCGCAAGAATGTGAACATTTATCAATCCAGCCAAAGCCATCTGCTATGCAGTTCAGAAGTCAATTTGAAAACCTTTCTGTTCGCCCATTAATTTGGCATCAGGTTAGGTAAGATTCAGGTAATCCTAGCTCCAAGACAATTTGGTGCACGTGCACTGTATAAATTAACAGTAACATAACATACCTCCCCAGCTCATCCACATGTCATTGTTCAGGGATCACAGGTGTGGGTACCTGGAGGTGAAGCTTTGGCATTTTGCATTCATGGGTGCAGTGAACAAGTCTAATGCTGGCGCCCTTCAATGGCAGATGTATTGACCCAGAGCTTTGAAGATGATCCCACATTCATGCATTTCCTGATGTGCCCTGCTGAGGAATGTGGCACAGCCATTGCCCACCTCTGGTAGATGTTCTCCAAGCATGTATATTTGAAGAAGTAAAACTCAAAGCCAAATCACGTTGGCAAGTGTTGATAGTTGGGTACATTACATACTTCCTCTCTTGGTTTGGTACATACAATATGGTGGTCATACGGTCTATTCGAATTAGGACAACTTTGAAGGAAAGTGCTTTTTGGAATACCCGAGGGGCTAACTGCACAGCCAAGAGCTCCAAAACGTTGGCAAAGCTGTTTTAGAGACCACTGACAGAAACCATGAGGTTACCAGTGTGCATTCTCCAATCTGTAATAGACATGTCTATTTTGATGCCACTTGCAGTGGAGGGTCGAGAAACGATTGACCCAGTAACTTCATTACATTTTATGCTGGCCATTCGGCTCCAACAATCCCCAGTCGGTTGTCACCATTGTTGGCTTAACACCCCTGCAGGACATGTGCAATCTTGCATTCTGGACTTGAGCAATACTGCATGCCATCATTCCCAACAACTTCATTATTATTCTCACTGTAAGAGAATGCAAAGTCTGGTAAAGGGGAAGCAGCCTCTGAAATGCCATCACTTGCTCGTCTCTGTGGTAGGCCTTCCTTGCGAGTGCATTAAATACTGCACCTAGAAAGCTTTGGGTTTGTTGTGGGCAATGGTGTGACTTTTTGGCAATTATTTTGAAGCCTAATTTGTGAAGAAGAATAACCTGTTGAGTGTGGGTGATCCATTGTGCATAACTTGTCCCCTTTTACAGTCAATCATCTAGGTATTCAAGCACATTAATTTGTCTGCACCGCAAAGGTGCGTCCACTACAATCAGATCAATACTCCCAGAGCCGTTACTCTAAACAGTAAGATTTAAATTGATAATATGTTACGCTACATACCTTCGGGTACTGGTAATATACCCGATGCATAGGGATGAGAACATATGAGCCTTACCAGTTTGCCCATCAACACTTTATTAAACTACAAATATAAAGCCGGGCACATCTAAGCTAGATGGCAGGCGTGTGGATGTTGTTTCACATGCAGATGCTTCCAGCGGTATAAATGGAATCGCTGCACCACCTTTCACCGATATGCATTGTTGTATTATGCTGTTGTCCTGCAAAAAAGAGCGCATGCATGCATTAACGAACAAGTGCTAAGGTTGTTGTATAGGATCGGTCACCATGCCTAGGGTTCACTCTTCATCAGATACCAATGCCATATAGTGCCCACAGTTATGGCATGCATCAATACATGCCACAACGCAGATTAGAGAATTACAGATTCAAAGTGCCAAAGCAACTAACGCTCTGACAGAGTGAATGTTCGACAAGGCTTGGGGCCACAGTCCCATAGGTCTAGATCGAGCTGTGTAAGGCGGCGGAAAGATACACCAAACAGCCAATAGCATGAAGTGAGATGCGGATACTCCTCCAGCTGCAGCTAAAGCCCAATCTATGTATAGTTTAAAGAATAAAGTATTAGCAAGAATAAGCTTTTAGACTGCTGAACTGTCAAGTGAGACCTAAAAAAGCACTTCAAGTGAGGTGCTAGGCAAACGTGAACGATAAATTTATGGAAACTCCCGGAGACAAGACTTCAAATTGAAAAGGAGAGCCACAAACTGAACATTCGCAGAAGACCTGCAGCGTTACAAGTACAGCTCATAGTTCACACACAAAAAAAACCTATTTATACAGATCTGACGCAACATGATAATGTAATAAGTGTGTGCTACATGTACTCCCGACAAAAAAAGATTACGTTGGCTAATAAATAGAATATGTACCACTATTAATAGTCCAGTAATTCCCACAGTGAAAATATGGAGCAGCAAATGAAAAATTAAAAGGAAAACCCTGCTCGTAAAAAGCCATCTTCTGTCATTCGAAATGTTTAAAACATGAAAAAGCACTTAAAATGCGAGTTCTTGAAGGCACTCCGATGCACTACATGACAGATTAGTTTACAGTAAACAAGTGCATTATTTAATGGGAATTACGGGTTGATCCTTTTTCACCAAATGAGGAAATATAAAATAGGTCTGCGAAAACATCAAATTGTCAGTAACTAATAAAAAAATAAACAGAACTGAACAATAACGGAGAACTTAAATAACAATTTATTAACCGAGAGAAATTGCACACAGTTATCTACCACAGGCACTGGCAGTATAAGGTTGGTTAAATAGTTTGGAAATGACCATTGGCCATGCCTATCGTTTAACTCTCGTATAGTGAAGGTTTTCTCAAGGTTCAGTGAAAACCATCAGGTAGCACGTGGGAATCAGCAGTGGGAGGTTCTCTTGATCACACAGAAGCAAATGCGCATGGGTAGCAAGAGTGTAAAATTCGCAACACTATTCCACACAATATAAACGTTAAAGACCAAGCGACAAGTAAGCTTCCCTTTCAGAAGGGAGGCACAGCCTGTGCAGCAGGAGTTAAAGCACAAGCAGCAGTGCAAGCAAGTCTCATAAGAATAACAGTTGCAATAAAAGCAGCAGCTAATAGCTGCCAGGCAGACCCCAAGCCAAGTCACACCCTCAGATTAACCAGAAGCCCAAGATCAGACTAATTCTATTACTCCTACTACTTCACGAGTGCTGCAGAATGTTTCTACAGTGGTGGCTGGTCCCCTAAACATTTGGTAGGGCAACCACCCAAATACTTACGGTATGAGCCGCATGTGGCGGTCAGTCAATGCTCGTTATAAACATGGTTTATAACGAACCACTACTGACAGCTCTGAAGTTAGAAACATGGCTGAATATTAATTAAAGTGAAAAAAAAATGCACTTCCCTCCGCTGGCTTGATTCCTCCGGTCCTCGCGAGCCCCTCAGTGCTCTGACTGCAGCAGTGGACTTCTCTAACAAATCCCAATGCTGCTTTCATGTTACACATGAGCAGCATGAAAGCAGCGCCAGGGTTGGCTAGAGCAGCCTGTCTCAATGCTCTGAGGCAAAAGGGATCTATGTTTTCTCTTCACCTAGCTGTCTTAGACAGCTGGGTGGAGAGGTTTACACAGAGCAAGTCATGCTGGACGTCGCAAGACAAGCGCCCAAAACTGCCTGCGTAGTGTAAACGGGTGGATTGAGCACCACTCCCCTGCTGCCAGTCAGCAGCGGTGGCCCCGCCCCAAAACAAGGCTTGCTGGGGAAAGGGAAAAATAAAATGGTAATAAATGTATTTATTACCATTTTATTTTTCTCCTTTGCTCCTGCGCGGGCAGTGGGGGGGGGGGGGGAATGGGGGGGGGGGGGAACACTCCGCTGTCCTAATGGAGGGACCACTGCTGTGTGTCTGTGACGGTTTAGATTGCATTCCCTTGCCTTGTGCTTTTCTGTCACAAGACAACCAGGGCTACTATTCCTTAGAACGCACTACAGAATATCTCATTCATGTATACAACCAACTCTGGTTCTGAAGAGTGTTTTCTCAGACTATGCTAACCATTAACCATCCAACCCAAAACAAACGCAAAAGCCCAGAACCAATACATTGACAGCCCTTGCAATATACATCCAACATCGATAACCCATATTTGGACTTTAATATCCACCATCACCCATGACACTTTGAAACTGATAGAAAACCTAGCATAAACATAAGATACCCTCTAATGTACCACACCGCACAACAGGACACAAACCTTCAGATTATGCATTATACCTTCAACAATTACCCAGCTGCATTCATCCAGAAATGGTCATTCATTCAGTCTTGGTATCCCTTCTTCTATTTGCCTCAGCCACAATTTCCATTGATCACTGATCACTTTGCGGTTGAGAAAAGATGGCCTCAACCCCAGTGACAGCCTGGGCTCACATCACAATGGACTTCAGGACTCCGACCTTGGAGCAGTACATTTGTCTCAACAACGTCATCAGACCTCTGTAGGGTCTGTGACCATTCAATCCCCTCTGCCAAACCTAATACAATCCTGTGCAATTCATTGTTTTCCAATTTTAAAGAGAAGACAAATATGAGAAATGTGTTTATTCACAAACAGGGATTGCCAGTTTGCGAACCGCGAAATGGCTCAGGGGGCTGGAGGGATGGGCTCCTCATTTCACCAATTGATTGTTCAAATAAGTTTGGGGTGTTGAGAACTAGAATGTAACATTTACACAGACCAAGTAAAGAGATGGTGTTGGACGAACCTTAATCTTCTTGTCAACTTTGATCTAGGCAGCCCTGCAGTTTTTGGGGTTACAGAAAGAAAGCATGCCTACAAGGCTTTTATGAGAAATGCAACCGTGGGTCAATTCCTACAGCTCGTTTCCTTGTCACTCTTAGTATCAAATAGGACCACTTTTAAATGGTTCCATTTGATGTGCATGTATACAGTTTTCAAATTAACTTGGTGCAAACTTGACAAATGGTTAAAAAAATGAAAGTGCATTTATATCCCTGGTCTAGCCAACTTAACCATAAATACAGAGTCTCTATTGGCGAAAATCCCTGCATTTTCCCCGGTTCCGGTATTATTTTTTGTTGTCACATTAGTCTGTAGTGCCTCACGTCTTGAAGGGTGTAATCCACGTTTTGGACTGTTGCGAAAATTACATCACACATCGGCATCCACAACGATGTCAACCATACAACAGGACTAACCAGCAACGCCACAAAACCAGATCAGCCTCCATCACCCTACCCCTGCTCGCCTCACCATCGAATGCCTTGAAATGCAGGTTTACTAATCTTAACTCCATCAAACTGTACTCAAAGTTGGCTTTGTGACACGAAAATCTACATTTTGTGGAGCTGCAAATGAAAAATGAACTGTATATGTTTGATACATACTGAACAAGAGGAAAAAAAAAATTGAATATCTACAAGACCTATTGACATACAATGTATCTCTACCTTTCAGTTGCACCATTGCAAAATATGCAAGTCGCCATTATCTATCGACCAACTGCATTTTGATTCAATTGAAGCAGTTTTAATCATTTCAGGGGGCTGACAGCAGCATGGCGTTCCCTTATATTCCATAAGGGACTGAATAAGAGCATTAATGACCAGAATGTGATGAATGCTGCCAAGGAACGAAAAAAAGTTCCAAATTGTTTTGAGATGACCAAACAAAGCATGCTTTAAGTCTTCTATCAGGACTAAATGGGTCACCACTACAGTGTGGCAGCCAAAGGACACCAAACTTTAAATGTTCTTTTATTTGGTAGGCCCAGTGGATGCAGTCCATAGATGCGCACGCGGGAGGAGGGGCACAGAAAAAGATTGATGGCAAAATGGACACCTGAATTAAGGAAAGTCGCTGAAAGAGGAAGGCATTGGCCAATAGCAGGAGACCAGTAAAAGAAAACTACGTATGGGTTATTATTTTAAACAAAAAAAGAGTTCAAATAAATATTTAGCAATCATAAAAATACAATACTGCCTGTGTACTAGAATAGGGTCCCTGACTAGCCTGCACTAGTCAACAATCAAGGCTGCAAATTTGTAATTGTCGCACCACTGATGACATGATACTTCCGGGCTGCATAGCACCTTTAGCAGCATTCTCATAGTTACCTCATAGTGAAGTCTTCGAGCCTTGTTCATTGCTGGCAGAGCTGATCTCTTCCCACTGATGTTTCTGAAAACCTGGAACACCATAAAGCACAAGAAAAGGAAGTAAAGGCAGGCACAGACTCCTGCTACAATAATGAAAGCCATCTGAAGGGGTTGAATGTCAAGGAAACTGGAAAGAGATTTTTCTGTAAACATTTTTATTTCTAAGCAGGCATTTTTCGCTACAGATGTGGTCTTAAAGAGACCGACACACACAGACCCCCCCCCCCCCACAGAATACATCCAGACAGATTAACTGAAACGCTGCTGTGAGCTCAATAAAAGTTTGGGCACCATCAGAGAGGTCAAACATGAGTTAATGAAATGGGTAAATGGAGGGCTGGCACTTGGCAGAATAAAGGGAGCCAGAAAATCCCTGCAGTTAAACAGAACAGAGTGGGGGAAAAAAAAATACATTTAGCTAGAAGAAAACTTAGACCCCCCTTAGGAGTGGCTTACTAATTCCAGGGATACTGGTAAAAGAAGTTACCACGCTCATTGAAACCTAGTTACATTTCACGCAGATTTCTGTTGAATCTTCCTAAAACTCCAAAGGAAAACATGGGAATTAACACTGGAACACAGATTCGGAGGACTGCTCTTAAGCAGAGATGTCTCGCACAAGTCATGAACAAGTATTTGCAATGCAATAGGACTCGCATTTGTGAGAGTTAAAGCTATTGGCGTTGTAAATGATATTTTTACCCATGTGCTTTGGTTTGGAGTGTAGTGGATGTAGGTGGTGTGGAGTGGAATTGTGTGGGTTGAATTGGTATTCTTAGTCGTGGAATTCTATGGAGGTAGAATTGTGTGGCATGGAGTGGATTAGTGTAGTGGAATTATGTGGTATGGTGTGCAGTGGTTTTTTGTGGATAGTAAAGATGCGGTATTGAGTTCACTGGAATTATGTGGAGTGGAATTGTGCATTATGGAGTAATTATTTGGAATGGTATCTTGTGTTCGGGAGTGGTATGTAGAGGAGTTTAATTATGTGGTGTGCTGTTTTTTTTGTGCCATGATGTGGAATTCTGTGGTATGGATTGAATGTACGTGGTGTGTTGTGTAATTGTGTTGAATGATGGGGTTTGCGGTTGAATTATGTGGTGTGGAATGGAAATGTTAAGAGTTGAATTGTGTGGTGTGGATTGTATAGGGAAGAGAAGGGGGATGGAGCACATAGTGGTGAGGGAATAAGCGCAAGAGATGAGAGGGAAAAGGGAAGGGTGATGGTGGAGCGGTGAGAAATAGAAACGATACAGAATGCTGAAGGTGGGGGCAAAAAAATAGAAGAAAGATGGAATCTGTAAGGAGACTGGTGTAGCTAGAGGGGGAGGAAGTGGGAGAGGCGAAGGTACGAGAAAGGTGGGAGATGATGGAGACCCTGTAGGACGTGGACATGGGAGGGTGACCGAAGGAGGACGAGGAGGAAGAGAGGACAATGGAACTGGGAGACAGAGAAACAGTTAAATATGTAGAAGTAGAAGGCAGAGACCCAGGTGCGAGAATGAGGGAATGTGGAAAATATGCAGGCGACGGTGGAAGAGTGGAGGTGGGAGAGAACCAGGGAATAAAAGTGGAGCAGAGGGAAACTGGGAAATCGGGGTAATGAGTGAAAGTGAGAGCGAGCAGTGGAGATTAACTGTTTATATTTTTTTATGGGCAATTGGTTGTCCCAGTTGTCTGTGCGTCGAGTAGGTCACTGAGGAATGTGCATGAGAAGGAACTATAGGGGAGAGCAAGGTTGAGGAAGAGAGGGGTAAAGTTAGTCATGAGAAAGTGAACTGGTGAAGCTGGAGTGGGTGGAAGATTAAGTGGTGCAGGTGGAGAACCAGAGAGATTAGGGTGAGAGAATGAGTGGCGAAAGTCAGTGCAAAACTGTGAAGGTTGGGGAAGTATGAGAGAAGATTGAAAAAGGAACTAGGCCAGAAGCAGCTCTTAAATGTAGGGCAGCGCAGAGTGCATGTGCATCTCTGAATACATGTTCTCCGTGGTGAGTAAAGAGCTGGGCAACCATGTGCATCCACGGCACGAAGTGGAGACCTAGTGTAGGCTGCCTGCCCAGCACCAAGTTCAGGTGATCACATGCAGTAAAGAGTCCTAAACCTGGAAATTAGAACCTTTGCATGCACTAGATTGCAGGGGTTAAAAGGAACAGTGAGAACGGCATGCCGTTGTAGGGTCAAGAACACAACTGGGATGGAATAGCTAAAGTGTTATTGGGATAGGCAGAGTGACAAGCACAGAGTGTCATGACCACTGGAAAAAAAGCCATTGAGACATGAGGAATATGAAAAGCAATGCCTGTGCAGGCTACTAGAGCACATCATGGACAGAGAAACAGTAGCGGCTATGAGAGCTATGCACGCCAAAGTGCACTAAAAGAGGGGAAGCAACAAAGCATGAGGGGAGTCAAAGAAGCAAGAGGCATGAATGGAGGAGAAATGAAAAGGAGGAGCAGAGAAGGGCGACAAGGAGAGAAAGGCAGAAGCGAGACAAAGAAAGTAGCAACAGCACATATGAAGGGAGAAAAAACGAAGAAAGAAGGAGCGAGAAGCAAGAAGCTGGGAAACACCTGGTCGAGGGGAAGACAGACGAACCCAGAAGGAGGAATAGCATTAGGCAGACGAACTAGATTTGTGTCTCCTGAAGAAAACATTTGCCAACTTGCAAAAGATCCTCAACTGCCCCGCTCATGTCATTCTTGGCCTGCAGTACACAGATGACATCACTGGCTTCTGGTCCTGATCACAAGGCCCTCCATGGCAGAGCCTGACCCAGCCTCATTGAGTGGTTACTGTCTTACTGAACCACCAGACACTTAAGGACAACCGTTCATATCCATTTTATACAACAAAACTGGTTGCGCATTTCATGCACGAGGTCACGCCCTTCAAAGCTCTGAAAAGGCACTTACCCGATCAGTCCTATTAACAGTCAGCCCTGAAATCCTATTATTTGATCAGCACTGCCCCTGTCTCAGCTGATCCTCAGCGGAGTCCTCCACTCCCTGCCCTATAGCGCCATCTTCTATTGTTTAGACGCTGTTATTCAAACAACGAATAAAACGAAATAAATAAATAGAAACGGTGGCGGAAGCAGCGAGAGGGAAAAGCGGAAGTAGTACGCGAGATAGGCAATGAGAACGTTATACAAAAAGTGAGATTGAAGACTAAAGTAGATATATACTAGAAAATAATGAAGTCGATATCGAAAAACACCAGACACTGGGGAAGCCTTCGAAAAATAGCTAAAAAACATAACGTAGACACCACATGATACATTACACTTTCTTCCAACTTCAGTTATCAAAATGGAAATAAATTTATCATATACACTTTCGCTTGGAGCACTGTGCACTGCAGAGTGCACCTTTTGTTCAATAACAGAAGTGAACACGGAGAAGCAGCCTCCGGTACGCGTGTCTGGAAGAGACGCCGTGCGCGAGCGAAATCTCAAGTCCGGGTGGACGGGGCCTAATGCCGACAGGGCGGACACCAACTCAGCTTCCACAGAAGCCAGGCACAAAAGCAAGGACAATAGTTCTTCTGCACATAGACATAAAACATTATAAATCAACCATGCCATCTTTCTAGTATTGTAACATTGCTGCCTGTGCTTAATTCCACTATTTCTGTTTTAATTAGAAATGAGAATAACCTTTAGGCAAGAGGCCAATATTCTGGTGTACATCTTGTTCATATTGGGCTATGGGACAGTATGAGGTGAGTAGTTCTGTGGTGTAGATCGTATTAAGCATATCACCCCCAACAGTTAGTGTAAGATCCTAGGCTGGAACTACTAGTTCAGATTTTTTATGAAAAGTGGCTGTAAATCCATTTGGGCATTATGCTTCCCCCTAAATCCATAGACCCATTGACATTTGAAAACGAATCCCCAGTTATTAGAGCCCCAAATTACCTTTGTGTATGATCAGGCATCACTAATGGGTTCTTCTGATCCAAACATACTCTTTGCTCACCCGCTCAAGGGGATTCCATTGTAGGAAGAGATCTGTACTCAAAATGCACCACTTCACCAGTTCAATTCTTGAGCAGAATTGTGCTAGCCTTATTTTGCTTGTACACTGTTTGACTGCCGCAGTTTTTTCTGTCTTGTTGATCTCTTCATAGAAAACCTGCTAGGCTCATAGCAACAATCTTACTGTTCAATTCATCTGTGGCAGTGTTCGCGGAGCCCTCTCTGCTTAAAAATTCAAATCACCACTATTGATATCGCAATTCCTTGTGCTGCTTCTTTAACACTGAATTCCCTTTTCAGCATATTCAACTCTGATTCTATGTCATTGCATCCACAAATGTTGCCACTCGTTCCTCTCCTAACCATGTTGTCTTTTTCATCACCTCTCAGCTCTTTTGGAGTACGTAGATCCCAGCAAAGGGTTCCATTACTGAATGCACCATCATAACAGCGTAATCTTACACATCGTGTGAGATAATTTCAGCTAATATTCAGCCCACTTACAGTAGAGAGGCTAGTCAGTATGCATTCAACAGGTGTGTAAGCAAAGTATGTGGAAGAAAAACGAAGTCCCTTTCCTTTGAATGTGTGATTCACCAAACATCAACTAAGCTAATTGCCTCCATTTTGCTCTTCAATCCCTTGTGTGCTGCCCCTGCTGTTGCATTTAAGTGGGAGTACTGTCAAGGTCTCATGACATACATTAAGTCAAATATGGACTCCAGGAAGTCTGCAAGAATAGTTCTTGCTCTGCAACGCATATGTCTCACTATGCCGCTATCTCCAGCCATCCAATTAAGGTCCCTCTCAATCATTTTCCTCAATTAACCCCTCCAATTTCTATCCTTTAAGTACAGTGCTTTCACCACACACTGCCTTCTGCTGGGGAAGCACAGAGTTGCATTTTCCTCCACCTCCTCAAGCAGCTTTTTACTGGTGCCACACCAGGCCATGAGCATGCTCTTCCCTTCAGCTCCTCCAGAGTACACAGGTAGATGGCCTTCTCAGCTCTAACATCCTTGAAAATCAAACTCCTGCACTGCCAGGATGACGACCGTGAAAAATCTTATGAACTTCTAAAATGATGCCCGATAGCTCCATTGTTTGTTCATCACCGGCTGATTGCTAATGAAGTGGCACAAACCTAGCACCGTGTCTCCAAGTGTGGTGAGTCCAAGCCAAGAGTTTGTTTAGACTCAGGCAGGGAAACCAGTGGATTGGCAAGCTCCTGTAGAAGCATGGCATAATACAGCAATCGTTTTCAGCACCATTTTAGAATCTCCCCAAGACCAGTTAAGATTCTCCATATATGGTCATTTTCCACCTTTTATAATTTTATACTGCTTCCTGTTCCTAATGATAAATAACCTTAATGCATATTTAACAAGCATTGCCATAGCCAATAGGTCTCGCTTTTGGGACCTTATAAGTATTTAGTTATGCAGCACAATATCCTGGGTGCAACAACACACTGTTGCATGGCTAAACACTCATAAGGTCCCAAAGGCGAGACCTATTGGATATGCCAATGCTTGTTTTGCATTGGATACCTAATGGAAAGGTTTGCCCCTTTATAGGCTTCACGATAAGCATAATGGTTGATTTGCTTTCTACAGCCTCATGGTAAGAGACACAAAACAGACAAATAGTCCAAAACTTTGATGGGAGACTTCATCACGCAGCATCCATTTTATGCTGTATCGGTTTTGTTTGGGATTTCTTGTATCTGTAGTTATTCCCGACTGACCCTGCTTAAACTCAAGTAACAGGCAGCAAGGTCCTTTGCATCTAACTCGCCTTGTGCCTTCTTCGAAATTTTTTAAGGCTCAGAAATATCACAATTTTAGGTCAGCAAAGATATTTGAGGCGGAAACAGATTCACTAAGGTAACAGCCTTACCCAAATGCATTCCTGGGACGGTGGTACAGTTGTTAACAAATGCAATTGTAATGCGCAAGAGCACTGTGTGCAAGGGGGGGTGCAGGATAACGATGAAAGGGGACGAGAGAGACCGAGGTGGAGCAAATGTATATGGAAGCAGATTAGAAGAAATGGGAGTGTAAGACACGGAGGGGGAAGTAGCAAAGAGTCGAAGCGGAAAGTAAAAGTGGCCACACGTAGAAAGTAAGAGGCACTGACAGAGTGAGGCGAAAAATGCAAGAAAGTGGGCAGGTTGGGCTAGAGTAGGGAGGAAAGGGAATAGGCAAGACAGGTAAAGATCGGAAAAAGTGACCTTGACGCAAGCCAGACGCAGAATACCTGCTGCGGTCTGCGGAGGGCATGACAGCTCTATTGAGATTAGGTGGGTGGTACAGGGAGGAGGAGCATTCAGGGGAGTTGGTGAGCGTGAGGTTGAACACAACAGCATTAGGAAGAAGAGGGCGGAGTTATATGCGAGCCACCCGGAGAGGCCGTACTTTGAGTGAGGATTGCTGGCAGGCTGAGGCAGACCGGACTGTGTCAGTCTTAAAAAAAAAAAAAGCACCTAGCTTCTGCTGCTGCATCCAGTTGTGTACGTACGATCTCACGGTTAGGAAAAATGGTCGTATCTTTGTAACACATCATGCTGCTGTTAAATCTTTAACGCATGAAAATTGAGGCGCTGGACTATAGCTGCTGTTCGTGCCTAGTTTCAGAACTGTGGAGGAAAGTCTGTGAAAAGGATGGCATGCTCGTGATGTCTGACGAGTCATACGATTTGCATCCCCCCTCCCAGCTAACGTTACCCAGGGAACCTGATGAGTTAAAAACAAGCGCGCGCCTCGCTCTAAAAGTGGGAGCGGTGGGGGGAGCGCGACAGCACACAAAGCGTTTCCTTTGCGGGAGCGAGCCAGGGGCACCATCTGTTTGTAAGTTAATTACAAACATAAGGTGTCAAGCTCGCTCCCGCAAGGCAATCGCCACACATGCACGCGTTGCCATTGAAGGCAATGGAACGCGTGCACGTTTTCGGCTGAAAAGCGATTGCAAAAGACCTTTTTGCCTATGCAGCGCATGCACGCTGTGTAGGCGAGACCTAAAAAGGAAATAGTTTAAATTCGAATTTTGTAACCATTTACTGAAAAGTAACTGATAACAGTTAATTTGGAATTTTTACAACTATAAGCGATTCACCAAGACGTAATAAAGAATAGCTTACTAATTATATATTATATATATATATATATATATATTACCTACTGGCGGTCGCCAGTAGGTAGTTATAGTTAGGACATATTTTCCATAGGAAATCCGCAACATTCTATTCCCAATAAGTCTGGCGCCGATTGATGAATCCTCGTGAAATTTTCCAAACTTTTGGCCAGCTCCGCTCCGCTCCTACCCTGAAAGTTCCGTGGCGAATCATCAAGCGGGGGCCGAGAAAAAAAGGGGGGGGTCCCAAAACGCATTTTCCCCATGCAATTTCCCATAGGATCTGTTGTTGCAGCTACAGCCCGAACCGCTGAACGGAATTACACCAAATTTGGCAAAGCGGTAGTCCTCAGTTCAGACTCGTGCCTTTTGCATAAATGGTGTGAATCCGTTCAGTAGTTCCTGAGAAAATTAGAGTTAAAAGTACATAAATATCTATGGCCGCGGAGGATCCGCGGACCGTACACGCACCGTACGCGCACCCTCCCCGAACCAAGCGCGCACCCTCTCAATTGCGCGCTGAATGCTAATTGGCTGTCGAGTGTCTCTCTACATTCGAAACCAGGAACTGTTGGCGGCCATTTTCTGCCTCGGTAGAAGCGAGGCTGAAGTAGTAAGGGGAATAAGTGTGTAAAACATATAAAGGGGGCAGAGTGGAAATACTCTGACCCTCTAGAGGTGCTTAGGGGGTCCCAGAAGGACCCCCTGGGGCCCCCCTTAAAAAAAAAAGGCGAAATGCGCACACAGTAGCTGCATCCTATCGCGTTGGGAACGCGGATCCACAGATTTTTTTTTAAAAAAAGACAAGAAATCATTGGTTGTATGACTACTTTGTACACTGAAAGGTAGGGCGTATATTTCTGTTTTTTAAAGGTATGATTCTTATTAGTTAATAAAAACAGATTGTAAGGAACATTATATATGATTAGCTGATATGTTGAAAAGTGAAGCACACTTCCTCTCTTGTGTAGGAACATTGTGTGCTAAACTTCTGACCTGTGTGCATAGTGCAGTGTTCTATGACCTGTTTCTATGGTAACAGGCAGAAGGCAGATTGGGGGAAGGGTTGAAATGTCTTTCAGTTGGAAAGGGTTGAAATGTTTAACCAATAGAAATGTGTGTTCGCTTTTGAGTTTATTTGTGAAGGATTGTGATTTGATGTTTACATGTATATGTGTGGAAAATGAAAGGGAAACTTTTCCATTCTTTGTTTTTGCTGAGAGGTGCACAGTGCAGAGATTCTGTAAAAGAAAATATGGTGAGTGACTGATATACTTCTCAATCTAAAAAACAACTTGAAAGGTGAGTTATTTAATTGTGAGGGGATGTATGTAGACTATTTTTATTTTAATCAGACTAATGTATTTCTTCTGCTAAAGTGTAGGGAGTACTTTTTTTCTCTACAATCTTATTGACAGTGTGTGTGCATGTAGAAACCATTCTGTGATAAGCATTTGTGTTTTTCATGTGTTTGCAGACAGATAACTGTGCGGTTTTTATATTTTGGTAGAATTAGAAACCAGTCGTTTATGAATTTGTAAAATGAGTTATGTTATGTTTCTATACTAAAATGTAGTACTACTTCTAGATGAAGAAATGTGTTTTGGTATAGTGCAAGGGATAGTGTTGTTTGTCTAGAATCACACAATGAGTCTGTGTGCATTTGGGAACCACTGTGAGAGAAGCATTTGGTAACATGTATTTGCTGACAGATAACTGTTTTAACCGGTCATGTTGTGAAGTTTTAGTAGCATTAGAAGACAGTTATGGCTTATGATTTGATTAAATGAGTCAGGCTTTGACAGAAAAGTGCAGTCCTGAAATATGTAGATTGTGTGAGGTTCCCTTACCACTTGCACTGTAGTGAAGGAGTTTTGGTAAACTCCTAGGGATAGTGGTGCTTGTCTAGAATCACACTGAGTCTGTGTGCATTTGGGAACCACTGTGAGAAACATTTGGTAACATTGTGTATTTTTTAGCAGATAACTCTTTTAAAACCGGTCATGTTGTCAAGTTTTAGTAGCATTAGAAGCTAGTCTTGGCCTATGCATTGATAAAATGAGTCAGGATTTGACACTAAGGTGCAGTACCGTGTGCTATTCTGTTCACTGTGGCAGAACTGAAAATGTAAAAGTTTTACCTAAGCACTGTCCTAGAAGTAGTCTGATTATTTAGTCAGTTTCTAAGTACCAAATAGATTGCTTCAAATAAAAGTGTTCTGACATACTATACACTGGTCTTTTACACCTTCAATTCCCTAGTCAGTATCCATACACTTGCAGGAAACATCCTGTCACTCCCTTTGCAGTCCTCTAGTGACCCATTCAACACCATGTACAAATCCACGCCAAAACCCAAACACTTATAAATTCACCAAGACACTCTCTTTCCAGTACTCTAATGATTCAGTCACTGCCTAAGTATTCATGCACTGAGCCAGTCCTTATCACATGGACTGCTTCAAACCCCTATCCACTATGCATGCAGTCTTCTAACCACATAGACACTGGTCTTTCACACTTTCAATTTCCTAGTCAGTATCCTTACAGTCCAGCAAACATCTTGTCACTGCCTTTGCACTCCTCTAGTGACCCATTCAGTACCAAGTACTAATCCATTCCCTGTACGAAAAGCCTAGCACTTATAAATTCACCTAGGCACTCTCCTTGCTGTACTCTAATCATTCAGTCAGTACCCAAGTAGTGATGCAGTGAGCCAGGTCTTAGCACATGGACTGCTTTAAATGCCTATGCAGTATGGATGCAGTCCTCTAATCACCTACACAGTTGTGTTACACACCTTCAATTCCCTAGTTAGTATTCATACACTTCTAGCAAACACCCTGTCACTCACTCACCCAGTGTGTCTCCTTATAGTACTGTAATCATTTAGTCAGTTAGCATGTAGAGTTTTAGTGAGGTAGGCTTTAGGGCATGAACTGCTTCAAAGTAGTATGTACTATGCATGTAGTGTTTTAACCATCGTCGCACTTGTGGTTCAGGGACATAGTTTCTTAGTAAGTATTTATATAAAATGTGTTTGTACAGTAATGGAATAGTATAATTTTGAAAGTTACTATACATTTATTTTTTACAGATACAGAACAGGAGTGTTTCTCATCTGTTTGCACTCTTCTTGTGCAAGATTGTTTGGATGAAGGGTCCTTCGGTGTTTCATCATACTTGCTGTGCCGCATGAGTATTTTTTGTTAGTATCCCCTCGTAACAGAACTCTTTTGAAAATCTTGTGCATGAGAAAGGTGGTATTGGTCTTTGTTTTCCCCTCGAGAAAAGTAGAAAATTTCCACATCACTGAAAACGTTGTGGGCGTGGTGCATCCTCCAAAAATTCAACTTTAGATTTGGTGAATATTTTATAGCGACATCATTTACAGTTTTTGTAAGTTAAAGTTAAAAAATGTTGTTAGCTGTGTGCATTTTATATTTCTGGGATTTGTATTTTGAGAATGGCATGTTGTTTTTTTTTTTTAACAATCTTTGAGATTGTGGTTTTTTTGCCCGCTGTTAAGTGACGAGTACGATTGAAATCACTATTTTTAGTGAAATTTAATATATTCTGAGAACAGCAAAAAAATTACTTTGTGGAAATTATGCTGTGTTGTATAAAATGTATTATTACATGTTATAATTGTTTTTTCCTTTTCTTTCACAGATCCAAATTTTAAAATAAGCAATTTATATTTGAATGAAAAACAAAAAAATGTATACCATTTTTTATTCCTATTACTTTGTAGGTATGTTTAACTAAGTCTCAATATGCAGAATAAGGAGGCCTGCAAGAAGCTACAAAGTTGAAACACGTTTCTAAAAACACTCTGTTTATGTTGTTTTGAAATCTGACCATAATCAGATATCATGTGACCTGCAAAAAAAAGATTTGAGGGGTTCATAATATTTCACCTTTTTAGCTGTTGAAGGACCGCAATCATTTCAATCATTCTTCTTTGAACATCTTTGTAGACAAAACTCTGTGCTTACCTTCTATCATTCGCAAGGAATTTTAAATCCGGAAATATGTCACTTTTTGTAACATAGTTATTGTGCAAGATACTCTTATATTTACAAAGAGAGGAAAAGGCACTCTGTGCACTTTTTATACTCCATGTAGCTATAACCTCATCATGCACACCACTTTGTGTTGAAAGGGTGTTGTATAAGTGTTGTTGTGCATGATTGCACTGAATACTCATAGAACAAGACATGTCTAGATTTATCAGAAATCTCGATGTGTGTGAATGCTGCACCATTCTAAAATTGGTGTAGGAAAGCACAACAAGGAGCATTGTTTTCATTTCTCCACATTTTTATATCTTCAATGCATGCTGAAATGTTCAGCATACATTGAAGGAGAAAAATGCATTTTCTCATTGTTTTTGTGCAGGCAGGTGTGTCTTCCTGCAGAAAAACAAACAGCACATGACACAGATATCCTTGCACTATGGTGCAAGGGTGCCTCTGTCACCACATGGCTGCAGTTTAAGCAGCCGTGCAGAGAGAAGCATAGATTTGCAACATATTTATGTACATATTTTGCATCCCTGTGCTTCGGAAGTACTACAGCACACTGTAGTTAAGAGGTTACTGTGTGATGCTGCAGCACTTCCTCATAGTTCTGCACTTATACATTCACCATACGCTACTAATGCATTCATTCACTCAATTACATACTACACATACATTAATCTAAACTTTCACACACTAACAAAGAAATGTAGCTCTTTTTTAAACCAGGGAAGTTAGTTCTTACAAGAACTTTTTATTTCTTCTTTTATAATTTTTTGGGGGTTTTCTGAACAATTTTTAAATTTTGTTGGTTTTTCTGCAAAAGCAAAAAACAAAAAACACAGGAGAAACCAAACAATGAACTTCAGGGAACAATAAAAAAAAATTAAAAAACTAGCACATGTGACTTTCTTGGCGGCGGCAGATCAGATCGATCGACTACTCACCATAGCACAAAGTCACATTGCACTTAGTGCAGAGCACTTTTAAAAATTGAAATGGAGGACGGATGTCCAAGGTTTGGGCTGATGGATGCACTCTTGATGTGCTTGGCTGCGATGAGGTGGATGGCGCAGAAGCAGGAGTGTTTCTCATCCGTCTGCACTCTTCTCGTGCAAGATTGTTTGGATGAAGGGTCCTCATGTGCTTCATCATACTTGCCGTGCCGCAAGAGTATTTCTTGTTAGGATCCCCTCCCGATAGGACTCTTTTGCAAATCTTGCACGTGACCAAGGTGGCATTGGTCATATTCTGCCCCTCAGGAAAAGTAAAAAATGTCCACACCACTGAAGAAAAACGTTTGAGTGGTGCCTCCGGCAAAAATTCATCCTCAGAAGTATGAGGTGATGCAGGTGATGCCTGCTGCCCTGAAGCCATTTTTGGTTGAAAAAAGTTAGAGCGAAGTTTAAACTAAGTCTAAAAAATCTTCTTCTCTCCAAAGAGATGGTGCTCTAAAGAAGGTCAAAGAAGAATGATTGAAATGGGTGGGGTCTTTCAATAGTTAGAAGAGGAAGTGTAATGAACCAATCAAATCTCTTTTTTTTGCAGGTCACAAGGGATCCGCGCACCGTGCGCTTACGCAGCACGCACCCTGCGCGCATCCGGGAAATTTAATTAAAAAGAAATATAGGATTAGATGTAAAAATATATTAGTTTTAAGACTAGTTTAGAGTTTGTCTTCAATTAATATTCACATGAAATATATATGTATTTCAATGGCCCAAAGCTTTTGAGGAAGCACTCGACAGCAAATGAAAACCAAAAGGATTATTTTCACAAAGGAACCAGCATTTGCATTCCAGTAAGCATTCATAGCGCCTGACGCGTTTCAAGGCTCCTGCCTTTTCTTCAGAGGCGACTTACAAGATGTGAATGTTTCCAGAGAGCTTTTTATTCACAGCTGCATGTTGTTTGTTAATTGCTTTGCTCAGTGTGTTTATCTTTTCAGTGCATGCTGGAATGAGTAGTTCAGTACAGTTCAATCACGCCCTTTAGTAGGTTCTGTTTAGCCATTCACGCTTTTAAAATTCATTATTTCCTTCAATGGGACCCAGAGTACAGAGCTGGTTAAAATTACCTCACTTGCTGTGCTGCAACAGGCATGGATTTTAACCAGCTCTGTACTCTGGGTCCCATTGAAGGAAATAATGAATTTAAAAATTTTTTTTTTTAATTCGCGGGGGTGCGCCCACCGTGCGCGCACGGTGAAAACCAAAAAAAAAAAAAATTTTTAATACGTAGTTTATTGTAAAATAAATATATATAAAAAAAATACATAAATAAATTAGTGTTTAAAAAACCGTACAAATTCACTGAAAAAACCATAGGTTTCACACAGGTTATAGTTAGGTGGATATTTCACTCGTAAAAAACCAATGAAATTCCCCCGTTATAGTTAGTTCAGACAACTATAACTCGTGCGCATCACACATGGTCAGTGGCATCACTCCATGACATCACCCTTGTGATAGAGTGGCGGTCGCGCGAGTTATAGTTGTCTGAACTATCACAAGGGTGATGTCATGGAGTGATGCCACTGACCATGTGTGATGCGCACGAGTTATAGTTGTCTGAACTATCACAAGGGTGATGTCATGGAGTGATGCCACTGACCATGTGTGATGCGCACGAGTTATAGTTGTCTGAACTAACTATAACGGGGGAATTTCATTGGTTTTTTACGAGTGAAATGTCCACCTAACTATAACATGTGTGAAACCTATGGTTTTTTGAGTGAATATATATATATATATATATATATATATATATATATATATATATATTTTTTTTTTTAAATGTTAAATATTTCGCGGGATCCGCGCACCTACCACGTCATAGACGTAGATGATGCATCACGGGAGCTCGTAAACGTTGCGTTACGTACATCGAACGTGTCGCGTATAGGCTGGGAGTCGCGTACTAGACGCATTGCGATAGCGCACTAAACATGTACCCAACTCGTACCATGCGCGGATGCCACTGCGTAGGGATCGGGAACGGTGCGCGGACCCAAAAACATTGAAAAAAATATATAAAGTAAAGTTTTGCACATATAGTTAAAAAAATATTTTGAAAAATATAAAAAAATATGTTTGAAAAACCCATTAAGTTCAAATAATATTTTTTAATTTTTAAAAGAATTAATTGAAAAAATAAGTTTAAAAAATGGTGATAAAAAATAAAAAAAAGAATTAATGAAATTGACACGGAATTTGAAAAATATAGAAATCCAATCAAAATCATTAAAACAGGATATCTTCAGAGTTAAGTTATAGATAAGAATTAGCATTTAAAAAACCTTTGAAATTCACTGAAAAAACCATAGGTTTCAGAGGTGTTAGTTAGCTGGACATTTCCCTCGTACAAAACCCTAGAAATTCCCCTGTTATAGTTAGTTCAGCTAACTATAACTCGCGCCCCCGCAATGCACTGCTGAGGACGTCACATATTACATCACTCATGACATGGTCAGTGACATCACTGATGACATCACTGATGACATCTCAAATGACATCACTGATGACATCATCCATGTGATAAATTAGTGCATCTTCTCACACCCTAATATAACCTTTGATACACCGACCCAAAATTTCAGACGGCCATTTTGAAAACCATAGATACTCCAATACAAATAACTACATACCCACTCATTAAATCTTAGGTCTACATACACCTCCACTCACTCACCTTTACAGTCACTCATTCTTACAGTCACTCCGTACAAGATTATCATATGCAATTATACACCTACATAGACACACACACCACCAATCATCCATAGAGGTACTCTCACACCTAGTCAGTCATGCAAATAATTAATCACACTCCCATTTACTCACCTACGCAGTTATACACACTCAAGCTCACTTACTCATAAAAATAGTACCACTTTCTTACGCTCTTATACAATCATTGATACAAGCACACACTCATCCATACAGCCACTCACACTCACATATACCCACTTATACTTACACGCATATATACTGCCTTTCACATATGTAGTCACACGTACCACTGAGATATACATTCAATCCCTAACACACCCATACATACACTCAACCATACAGTTCATCACAGATGCACTCTTAAAACCATGCACCCATAGAATCACCCACTCACATCTATGCATAGAGTCACACACACCCTACCCACACAAACACTCAGGCACCCATACAGATACTCAGACAACCAATCAATAACCCATATAGAACCTCATATAGCTATTCATAAACCATGCAGCCACTTATACACCTACACACAGACACATACAGACATTCACACAGTTTAGTCACTAGTCTGCAGTGATATACATTTAATGACACACAGAGTCAGTTACGCACCTATAAAATCATCCATTCACACACTTGTACACCCACTCATTCTTCCACAGGCCTTTCACTATAAATATATAAAAGATATTTAAACTTTACAGAAACACAGTCACTGGATGACGTCATCAGTGATGTCACTGACCATGTCATGAGTGACGTAATATGCGACGTCATCAGCAGTGCATTGCGGGGGCGCGAGTTATAGTTAGCTGAACTAACTATAACAGGGGAATTTATAGGGTTTTGTACGAGGGAAATTAACAGCTAACTATAACACCCCTGAAACCTATGGTTTTTTCAGTGAATTTCTAAGGTTTTTTAAATGCAGATTCCTAACTATAACGCCCCTGAAACCTTTGTTTTTTTCAGTATATATATTATATACACACACACACACACACACACACACACATAGAAAAATTTAGGAAAAGATTACTTGTATTAGAGAGAAACGCTCTTCGTCATCCTATCAAAGATGAAAAACTGAGGAATAGTAATTATTAAAACTCTAGCAATTTAGAGAGTTTGCCTCGTGAATGCACAGAACTCCGACCAACTTTTCTTATGCTGTACCAGCACTCTGTGGATCAGAAACCCTACCAAACCGGAGCGAAGATAACGACTCCTAGTTTTTATGGTTAAACAGCAATCATTAATACACCTCGAGGCCAAAATGATTAGCTATGCTGTAAGCTTGCCAAGTAATGTAACCAATTTACCCTCCTTACAAACGTTTGAAAGGATACAGCCAGCTCAGCCCCAACATCCGTGGCCCATATGCTGTAGAAAGGATTGCTCAGCTGTACACCTCTGCAAAGAAGAACAAACATATTTATAGCAGTAGATCAGGTCAATTTCACTTAGTGGAATGTTGAACATTTTTTCATATTTTTCTGAATGAGGATTAAATAAATTGAACTTAGTCTGGAGAATTTACACAGAGAAACACCTGGGGCTGTATTACACATTATCACGGTTTGCGCCTGGCGCACTTTCCAAAAGGTGCGCTGAACACATACAGTGATAATGCGCTCCATTATGGTGTATGTGATGCTCCCAGGTGAGCCGTGAACTCGTGCTGCCCCCAGGGCAGGGCATTCATATGAAAACACTGGGCAGCCGCTCCGTGTTTTCACAGTGCAGGCGGCAACTACCTGCACTTACAAAGGGTATTAGAGATCCCCTTCCAGACGGGTGTAGTCAGTTACTGCACCCGCCGGCAAGGGGATGTCGGGGGGGGAGGGGTCAATGGGCTGCTGTCAGGAGGCGCACTGACAGCGCACCACCTTTTAAATGGCGCACTGCAAGGGGCCTCCTGAGGGATTCTTGGACTCTGCGCCCGCGTGTGTAATATGGCGTGGGCGCAGAGTCAAAGTAATGACCTCATTTGCATAGGGCACTCTCCTATGCAAATGAGGGAACACCCTCTGTTGATAGCGCTGGCACTTTAAGTGCGCCAGCGCTATCAGTATTATAGAAGGGGACGCGTCTGCATCCCCGTCTATAACAAAGTGCCTTGGGGGTGCGCAAAGCGGGTGCAAGCGCCCATTGCGCCCTCGGGGCACCATCTATAATACGGCCCCTGGTAGTTTACAGTTTGTGTAACTAATAGACATTATGAGTGTAGGTCTTTTGAGACACAATTAAGTGCATCTTAAATCATTAAAGTTTCAAAATCTCTTCATGTAGTGTTAAAATAGTGCAAGTGCTGGCACAAATTAATAAAGTATTTTTGTAAATAAAAGACCAATCACTAAACATTTGAAAGTTGTTCTTAGTGATTACAGTTCTAGAAATATGTATTCACTGTCCATTATTACGTCTTAGCAAATCTTATAGGGATTAGCACGAAGAACTACTCCGGGAGTACTGTGCCAAGATCTATAGGTGTAGGAGACCATGGTTTCCTTCCGACGCACCATTTCTCTCAAGGATCCAGCAGACACCCAGGATGAATACATCATACACAAGCCCTGAAAAGGCTATGAATAATAAGGAGAGGATGAAAACATCCAAGACTACATGAGACCTCTGCATTGCACCTACCGCATCACTGATGAGGCAGGCAGATTGTGCCAGTTAGTGTTAGCTCATAACAGAATTGGCAAGAAAGCAATACGAAAAAAAAGGGCTCCGCAGCCACTAAAGGCAATTAACAAGAGCAAATTGGAAGATAGTGAAATAGCGGAGTCCCTCTCCGCCATCCATCTCCATGTCTAACTTATCCCTGCACAGGAAGTTTAAAAGTTTAAATTCCCACATGCAGTTCAGTGTTTTGTTTGCACCATAAACTGGATTTTATTTATTTTTTCATATTAAAGTGCTAACCCAGCTTAATCTGAGTTTGTTTGAAACATGTAGAGGGCACAAGGAAAGGCCAAGTGGCCGTAGTTGAGAGCCAGGATCAGTTTTGCTCTCCCAACGGCTTGTTTGGATAAATACACCAGCGCTGTTGTCCATTGTTGAATAGTCGTGCCTACATCCAGGATTGAAAGAGCGGTAGGATTATTTTTTCTGTTGCCCATGTTTCCAGTTCCTTCAAAAGGATGCAGGAATAGGCTTTGGCTTCAAAAATCGAGAAGAGCTACGAGCTGATAATTTTCCAGGTAGAGGCGGTCAAGCTTTTTATGAATGGAGAAGATGATTGAGCCCCTCCAGGAGAACAGGGTCATTGGTGTGGCAAAAGCGCGGTTAGATTTGTCACCCAGACGTCTTGCACCGTTTTGAACACAGAAGAAGAGATCCTGTTCGGCCCTGGGGCCCAGTCATTGCTCATTTTCATAACAGCTGCCAAAACGGCAAATTCTGTGATAGGCATTCCATGTTGGACCCACGGATCAGGGGCAGGGTGGGATGTCATGAAGGAGCTGCTGCCACCATCGGGCCAGTTGCATATAGCTGTTCCACATGACTGATCTAGTCCCTCTCCGCCACCCCCATTCTCTTTGGACTGTCCTGGATTGCCAAGATGGTTTATCTGTCTTGACAGACAAGAAGGGTTCTTGTCCTTTAAAAGAGAGAATTCGAAGCCACTCTGCTACTATGTACTACCTTTTATGCTGCCATATTTTCTGCCTTAGAGCAGCGATGGATTGGCGGTCTTTTTTGATACCACTTCTCCTAGCGGCTAGGACCTTACAGACAATGATCTTGAGGGCGATCAGCTCCTTGGTTCGATGGGGATGGGTGGGGGAGGGGGGGGGGAAGAGTGGGGGGGGCACTTCTTGAGATGGAGGAGCTGTTGCTCGGCGGTTGTCGTTGTCCATTCATCAGCTCTTGTTGGAGGTCCACTACAAGGACTTCCCAGTGCCTTGTAGTTGTAGTTAAGCTGGTTAGCTTATTGCCTGTCTTTATCTAAATGCAGGCTAGAGGTTTGCCTCCCAGTTTTAGTTGACCATTTGATTCTGTAGAGGACCTTGTGGTGTCATACACAAGTCCCTAATGTTCAAGTCCCTAGCTATGATTGCCTGGTTGGAAGTCATTAATTCAGCAACTCATCTATCACGGAGCCTTTTTCTTCTGGTGCTATGCAGGGCTGAAATAGCAGTTTATTAGCAGCAGACATAGGACTTGGGTAATAGGCTTTAAGTCTCTGATAAGCAAGGCTTGGAGGCTGTATGAGTTGGTGGGTATTATGGGTGCCATGATTTTTCGAGCGTGTTTGATGAAGATTGAAAGACTGCCGGACAGTACACCAAATAAGTTTAATTTTGTGGCTGACACATGAAATTCGTAGTACCCTGCGAGCGACGTGGGTGGTATGGTGCATAGCTCCTGGAGGCATAATAGGTCACCATTAAGAAGGTAGTTTAAAGAGGACTTGTCCTCAGAGTTTCTTGAGTCCTGCCCCATTCCAGGAGAGTATGGTCAGTTGTTGGCTACAACCTTTCTCCCAGATGAATTTCCTTTCCGTCTGAGTCCGATGTTAGGGACGATGCCTAAGGGGGCTTTGACCCACTGCGAGGTCTTCCATGGGTGTCCAGAAGTACGCTGCTCTTTGGTTGTTGCTGAAAGTTATTCAGATGACTTTAGAAGCCTTGAGCCATGTTTGATGGTTTCTATTGCTGTTGTTACTATTTGTGCCGCACAAAACAGACAGACCCCTTTTCCCAATTTTTGGGAGGGGATGGCAAATAAAGGAAATGCGGGAATTTCTCCAAGCAGAGGGGCTGAATATCTAAACCCCATTCTGCTAGCTGTAGCACGTCTTTAAGTCCTGAAAGTTGGTGTCACTGTTAGCGAAGTCCCACCAGTGTGGATTCACCGTGGGTGTCCTAAGAGAGATTCTGGAATCTTACCCATACAAGGTCATCTGAGTGAATGAAAGCCATAGATGGAATGGGTTTGAATAAGCAAACGATACTACTCCTATTTACGATGTCTTGTGGGCCTTTGATGTGGTACTAAGGGGGTTTAGCACTACCTCATGAGTGCAGTTTTTCATATAAGACTGGGGGCATTGCTGATTCGGATCTGTATGCTTTAGTTGGATTTTGTGGTCCTGTGCCCAGTGGCTCTATCGTGTGGTTTTCATTTAGGCTGTCTGGAATCGCTATGATGAGGAGCCGCCTGTTGGGCGACGAGGGCAATGAGAGTAGTCATGGAGGGGTCCCTGCTGAGTGCTCCAAGAGTACAGTCCTTGAATCATTTACTGGGGTGAACCGAGTGCTGGTATCCATCTTCTTGCTGTGGGACAGTTTGTGCCTGTGCTCTTGGGCTGGGCTTGCCTCAACAAGAGCCTGGCATTTCTGTATGATCCAGGAAGGGAGAGGGATCTTGAACAGAGCTCAGTTTGAAGGACTGGGTATAATGGAACAAGATTATTTTCTCTCAGCGTCGGGCGGTTTAGAATGGGAGGGTGTAACGCCGCTCTTTTTTTTCTGGCTTTTGTGTGCTGTTTCCTCAGCTTTTTCTTGGCCCTTCTAGACAGAGGGTACCCGGATGTCATGGGGCTGGTTGGTGCCTAGGTATTGTTCTCTTTGGGGGTTGACATTGGGGCAGGAGCTTGGCCCGGTTAGGGAGAGTACAGATTCGGACCATACAAGAGGGACCAGGGGGCCCTGGCTGGGTTCAGGAATGTCAAGTTTAAAATTGAGCTAAAGAGTGTACCCTCTGCACCTGCAGGCTCCTGAGTAGGTTTGCAGTGGTCTTTCAAACAGAGGTGTTTTTGCTATGGAGTTTTGTGCTGCATTTATGGCTGTCAAGGGCAGGTCCTCAATACTATTGGTAGCTTGCATTTCTGGAAATGATCCCCTGGTCACTTCTGGCATTCTAAACCACTTTGGGATGAGCTTTCCATGTTAGACTCCAGGATTTGTAGGAAGGAGGCTGTGAGTTCCCCATGTCGATGTTTTCAGCAGGAAAGCTGGTCGCAAGCTGGGTTGTTCCTGTGCAAGCGAACAGTGTGTTCCACTTTGACTCCTCAGAGCTGAGAAACCTGTAGTGATGAATTTGTGCAGCAACTGCATGCACTTTTTTCAAGGGCTCTCCTGCACACTATGATTTTTTTATGGTTCCTTAGATTTTGCTACAGGTGCCTGGGAGTTGAAAGAGGTATTGGATGGTTGCTGAAGGTTAGTGGAATCATGTAAAAAACGGCCCTGACCCCAGGGCACGCGTGTGATCTTTGCTCCACGTAGGATGTGATGGAGTTGGAGTGGACTGGGCTTGTGCTCGGGGCAACCATGGAATAGGTCATTTCTGTACCATCTGATTTGCCAGCGATGGAGGGAACCGGGGAGAACCCTTAGCTGGGGCAGTTTGTAAGAACTCCGTAATGAGGCCTTTTTGAAGAGCCTTAGAGGGTGATTTTGGGGGTGAATGCACCTCTGCTGTGCTCCAAGTGTACCTTGTTGTGACTGGGGGAAAGGCTTTGAGCGGGAGGAGTGTTTCCTTCTGAGCACCATGCTGATGGAGCAGCGAGCGACTTGTAGGAGCTTCAAGATGGCTTTGTTGCAGCGTTGTTGTTGCTGTCAGGGGGAGTTGAAGCAGGTGCGAGGCCTAGCTAGATGCTCTTCGCATTAGTGTGGCTGCTAAATTATTTCTTACTCCTGCCAATGTTCTTAATTTAAAATGGACCCTCAATGCGCCATGGGGTAGCGTAAAGGACTACTGGGGGATGATCCTTATGTTGGTGTAAAGGTGCATGCGTCCTGGCATGTAGGCTTGAGGCAATTTCTGTCCAGGGAGCCAGTGAAGCTCCCAGAGTTAAGGGGGGTGTTTAGAGTTCCTCTAGGAAGATCCAGGAGGAGTCTAGATGAGGCATTCTGTATGGTCTTCAGTCAGAGGCAGAGGTGAGCTGTGATCCCTGCATAGAGAGCAATGCCATAGTCCAGTCGGCTGGAGAGGAGGGCCTAGGTGATGGTGCGTCTTGAGCCTGGGTGTATCCATTCGAAGATCTTATGAAGCAGGAGGAGGAAACTGATTTGAACCAAGTAATCATGGTTAGCTTGCTGTCCACAATAATGCATAGGTTCCTAGCGTGGTCAGTGGGGGTAAGAGTAGGTCTGAGTTCTGGGGGCATCCAGGATGCATCTCATGGGGAGCTTTTGTTTCCAAAAATCAGTACCTCGGTCTTGTCCATATTGAGCTTCAGGCAGCTGTCCACCCAGTTGGCAATGTCTGTCATGCAGATGTGGAGGTTGGTCTTGGTGGCATCTTCAGAGAGTTAGAGGATGAGATGTGAGTCGTCGGCATAGGATATGAGGAGAGTCCGTGGGTTTAGGTGATGCTGGCCAGAGGGGTCATAAGTGTTGAAGAAGGTGGGGCTGAGCGAGGATCGTTGGAGTACTCTACAGAGTATTTCTTTGGGTTCAGAGGTGATGGGGGGGCGGACTTTTTGTATTCTTCCAGGGGGGAAAGATGCGATCCATATGTGTGTGGCTCCTTTGGTGCCCATGTTGTGCAGCCTTGTGATAAGTGTGTGGTGGGGGACCATATCGAACGCTGCTGGCTTTGCATAGGTTGAATATGTGGTAAGGGCATGGGACCGTTTGGGCCCCTGAGTGGACAGAGTTCATAATGGAGGTGGTGTCCGGTGGAGGCAGCTGGCTCCATTTGGTTAGTCGCATGTCTGTAGGGGTTGATGGATAGTTGTGTTGCTCGTAGAAGTTAGTTAGTGGCCTTGGGTCTGAAGTTTCTGTAGATGTTGGTTATCTTGTCGTGGAAGAAGTATGCAAAGTCGAAGAGTTCCTGTGAGGGGTAATGTTTATTGCAGCGGAGGGATTGGAGAATTTGTTGACGATGTTGAAGACTTCTTTGTGGTTATTGGAGCTCGATTTAATGCATGAGGCGAACACCTTTTTCTTAAATTCTCTCAGCTGTCTGCTGTACAAACTGAGGGCGGTCTTGAAGGTTATCTTGACAGTTGTGTCCTTGCTGGTGCACCAGCTCCTTTCCAGTTGTTTATAGTGTCATTTAGCGGTTCTAAAGGTCTTCAATGTACCAGCTATCCTGCTTGGTGGACCTTTTGTGGGTGTTGTTGCCGATGGGCGCAACGCTGTCGGCATAGTTGGTGATCAAAATGTTGAAGTTTCGGATGTTCTGATCTAGGTTTTTGGAGGAGATGGGGTGGTGTTGCGGGCACTGATCCATGTGTCCTTTGAGACTTTGTCCAATGCTCCCCGCCACTGCTGAAGCAGACTGGAGGTGGGGGTCCGTGAACTGGGGATGCTGAAGGGGATGATGGAGTGGTCGGTCCAGGTGAGTTCCGTGGTGTGGCTGAACCGGATGGGGTTGCAGGAGGTGAAGATTGGGTCTAGATTGTGCCCTGCAGTGTGTGTGTTTGGGTTTGTGGACCAGTTGGGTGAATCAGATGTTGTTCATGCTGTTGAGGAGGTTGGGAGTGTTGATGTAATTGTGGTCGCCAAGGAAAATGCAGTTGTTGGAGTTTATGGCGAGGGGCGATTAAGTCAACGAAGCTGAAGGCGGCTGGACGTGGCCCTGGAGGACGGGAGGAGAGGGTGCCCTGTGATTCTTTTTTTTTGCTGTCTGTTGGGAGTCGGAAGCGGAGGTGTTCCATGGGTAGGGTGATGTTGTCATTTATGGTAATGCTTTGGATGGATTCCTTGTGTACGATGGCAATCCCTCCACCAGGTTTTTGATGCGGTCGTAGTGGGTGATCTTGAATCCTTCTGATATTGAGGGTGCGGAAATAAGTTGAGCCAGGTCTCAGAGAGAAAAGGAAATCAGGGGTGAGGGTGAAGATTAGGTCCTAAATGTCAGTAGTGTTTGCATAGTGTGCATATGTTGAGAAGGGTGCATGCGAGTTGGTGTTTTTTTTGTGGTGTGTTCGGAGTGGGGCTGGTTGGTGGGCTTGTATGTATGGCGTGGCAAGTGAAGTGGCAGTGGGTGCAGGTGAAAGATCCTAGAGTGGAGCGTGGGTCGGTGCAGTAGCAATGTTTGTTGAGGTGTCTTTGGGAAGTAGGGGGAATCGAGGGTGTAGCACTGGGTGATGGTGTATCTTTCCAGGAGTCATGGTGCTGGGAAAATTGGGTTGTCTTTGGCACACCAGTGGCATGGTCATGCTGCAGCCTGCATTAAGGAGGGCCTGGTGTAGGCAGGACTTTGTTAGCAGGAAGAATGGTGAGTGGGAAAACCCAGACAGCTGCTATGTCACTGAATTAGACTGGAACAAGCAGAAACTGGGGCCACAGGCATGGGGCAAGTTAGGTGTTCAGGTGACTGTCCCTTCACCTATTCTGACTTACTTTACTTGACCTCTACTCTCCGTACACTTTGCTTCTTAAGGTTTGTCTCTTAACATTCTTCAAGTAAGAATACAGTATGCATGTATTTATTTGATAATCCACTTGTAATTTGAGTTTGTATTATAGCGTTTTGTTTAATGGATGACAGACTTATCTTAACATGTTGGGTTTTTGTAAAGCATAGCCTTATTACTGTGGTTATGCTGTGCTATATCAAAATGTAAATAAACTACTCTGGATTGCTTTACATATCAGCTAGTTCCAAATTTACATTTCATTACTGATACTATTAATATACGCTTGTGTTTTGCATTTGAAATTTGGTTCATAAAGAATTCACTGTTCTCTCTGCACTAATTACAAATTATGTCAGTCAAAAACAGATCTGTATCAGTGCTTAGTGTCATGTCCATGCTCCTTATATAAATTAACAATTTAGGTTTTTAGCACATCGGTGTTTATATTCCACATTTCCAATACTACAATTTCGGAACAAAAGTGTCCAAAGCAGTGTTTAATGATTTTTTTCTTGCCAGCCATCCTTTGCCAGACCTCTATATTCTCCTATTCTGTTTGGATCCCAGAAACCATCTCTTTGAGAGGCAGCTATTGCTTGATAGGCCATTTATCACCAGTAGTCTTGGTAAGAGGAGTTCTTTGGATACAAGGTAAAAGAAGTATAATTTCAAGATACAAGCTTGTATTTAACACTTTGCACTAAACTGCATACAGTTGGACATCTCACAAATCTTCAGAGTAGACACTTTAGTTTATAATGATGCTTACCGCTCACACATATCAAATATGAATAGGCAGCAGGATCCGAATGCAATGGGTCCAACTTGCTTCCAGTATCCAGCCAGACGATTCCTTTCGTTCTGATCCTACAAAATGAAAAAACTCTGGGTATGTAGTTCCGTCCATCATCTCCTTGTGTTTGCTATGTAGATCATTTGCCATTTTTCAAAAATCCACAGAGAAATTGCTATCATTAACAAAGAAAAGCTTGGACAGAAGTTGCGCACTCCAAATTTCTCCCTTGTCAATATTTTAAACAATGATTAGTTGGTGCAAACGAATTAATCCCCCTGAGTAGGGAATTCAAATCGTAGATAGTGATAGCACGTTCCTGAATAGGAAAATGTCTTTCGTTTTGCACTCAATCTCAGAGATATGATCTCTTTTGTGAAATTAAACTTGGGTAAATCGAAGTTTATTCAAGCATAACTTGGGTTTATTATCCGTTGTTCAAAATTAATGAAGTCAAAAAATTGTATTCATTCTTTATCAATGCATCATATATCCAACTGCCCAATGCATTTTGGGCTTTTTTAAGCCCTTCTTCAGGGGCGGTACTCTGAAAGGATAAGGTATAGGGTTCAGTAGATGTATACATTTTATAAACACTCAATAGAAACACTATTTTCGAAACATCCTTAACATTCCAGATGTACCACGGAAGAATACCCTAATGGGACTTCGCAACAGGAGCACCTTTACAGCACCCATGAGTCATAAAGTATTGGATGCCTACGAAACAATCGTCAATAAAGAACTCAAGAAAATTGGCTACCACAACAAAAAGGCATATTCTAACATAACCAAAAAAGAACAACAAGCCTTAAAAGAATTAGCAAACAAACCAGAGATTACCATACGTCAAGCCGACAAAGGTGGAGCACTGGTCATTATGGATACCATCTTTTACACTAAAAACGTTAATGATCACGTCAACAATTCAGAAACATACATACCTACCCCAACGGATCCAACCAATGATTTCATGATTGTGCTAAAAACCATCGTTAATACAGCTTTAGAACAGGGAGTTATCAACGATGAAGACAAAACATATCTGATCAAAAGCAACCCATCTACACCCTATATCTATATGCTCCCCAAAATGCACAAAAACGCCACAAGACCACCATTCAGACCCATTGTGTCTACAGTGAACTCACTACATGAACCCGTAGGGAAATATTTGGACAAACATCTACAAGCTTCTGTTCAGTCGATGACTACCTACATTAAGGACACCACTGATTCTCAACATCCTGGAGTCTATTCGAAATTTGATAACCATGGAAACCGTCCTATGTACCATTGATGTAAACTCACTTTACACTTCTATACCCCATGATAAAGGCATTGAGGCAATCGAGTCATTTCTAATGACCACAGACAAACCAGAGAATCTCAAAGTATTTCTGATGGAACTTATGCATTTCACCCTTTACCACAGTTACTTCGAATGGGCAGGAACATTTTACATCCAATGCTCCGGAACTTCCATGGGCAATTGTGCCGCCCCAACATACGCGAACCTCTTCATGCACCGTTTTGAAATGGACAACATACTTTGCAAACACGAGTGGACCCAACATCTTACCCTTTATAAAAGATACATTGATGACATTTTTATCTTATGGAATGGCTCAATTGATCATCTGGAATCACTAATTGAATCACTTAATACAGTTGACCAAAGAATTCAATTCACTCACTGTATAAACAAAGAATCGATAACATTCCTGGATACCAAGGTCACATTACATCAAGGACACCTCACCACTGAAGTTTACACTAAACCTACTGACCGCAATAACCTTCTGCACTTTCATAGTTTCCACCAACCATCTCTCAAGAATCACTTGCCCTACTCACAACTACTACGATTGAAAAGAATCTCAAGTACCAATGAATTGTTTGAATCAAGCAAATCCGCTTGCATTTCCAAATTTGAACAACGAAAATATCCTACCAAAGTTCTTGACAACGCCATTTTGAAGTCTAACAAGTCTACCCGACAGATGCTTCTTTCACCCAAACCACCAAAAACTTCAGATCAACGAATGACATTTGTGTCAAAATTCTCCACACAAAGTTTCAACATAAAAAAAAACATCCTCAGGTATTGGCCTATGTTAAGTATGGAAATGGATTTCAATAACATTTTTGAAATATCACCTAGATTTGCATACCAAAGATCACGCAACTTCAAACAAATATTGTCTAAAGCTGATGAACTTACTACCAGCACCTTCAAAGGTACTTTACCATGTCTTAATTGTGGTAATTGTAACTCTATCATCAAAGGTACCAACATCCAACACCCTTCACAAGGCAACACGATTAAACTCAAGGTTACAGCCACATGTAATAGTCAGAATCTCATTTACATGTTGAAATGTCCATGTGGTTTGGTTTATGTGGGCAAAACTGAGAGAAAAATCCGTATACGGATTAATGAACACAAAAGCAATATACGCACCAAACAGGCGAAATCACCAATCGCAACTCATTTTCACCAGCATCAGCATAACATCTGCCAACTGCGATTTCTGGTTCTTGAACAGATTCCCCATCTGAGGGGACGTGACAATAGTAAACATCTATTACAAAGAGAAACATTTTGGATCCACAAGCTGAATTCCATACATCCGAAAGGTCTCAACGAACGTTATGATCTGGGCTGTTTTCTGTAACTAAGGTCTTCTTTATTCACCTTAAAATGGAGATTTGAACTTTCACCCGACTTGTGATACCCTAGTACCTTGTGTAACTTTACAGTTCATGTTGAACCTCACAGCCATTTTATTTTATTTTATTTACTAATTTTACCTTATACACATGTACCATTGTACAATTACATTGACGCCCCCTAACAAGCTCCATGATTTGGTAATATCCTACATCTTTTGAACTGTCGTTTCTGGTTCGAATCATTCGAATTACATGTGTTTCTTCGGTTCCACACGCTGTCTTTTCCATTTTCACTTTTTGCCCAATTCCTTTACAGATTTAACTGCACTCACTTTTGGTTTATTATTTTATATTTCGTTGACCACGATATTGTTTGTACGTGCAACTTTATTGACCTCTTAGAACTACAAGTCTGTTTTCTTTGTAGTTCTCCTTTTCCCGCATTTTTTCCTTATCACATATCACATGATTACGTGTAGTTTCATCAAACTTCATTGGCTTCTTGGAACTACAAGTCTGTCTTCTTTGTAGTTCACCTTTTCCCGCACTTTTCCTTATCACATGTCTATATATCACATGATTACCATCCATTACACTTACCGGAGCGTTTCCGACTTGATTCTCCCGGTTTCAGGAGAATCTATACATCACCATACCAACTGTAAGTTTGATCTTCCGTTACTTGTCAGATATTGATTCAGTTCTTTTAAAAGGCCCCACGCTGCATGCATTTTTGTTACCCATACCACCATCTAGATTTCTCTTTTTATCTCCTCTTTACTTCTTCTCACAATTTTGGCAAAAGCACACCACATTACTTTGCCCTACACGGCATTTTCATTTTTATTCATTTTTTTTACTTACATTACCACCCAAACTTTCCTGGTCCATTTCGGCTCCACTTTTTCCTATGATTTTGGTAAGTGCACACCACAGTATGTTGTTTTAACATGTAAAAGAAGTGGATATTTTCATATCACCATGATGTGTAGCGCGCCTTTATTTTGGTAATTACTCATACTGGTATTGTGTTTTTCTACCTATCACGAACGTATTATTTTTAAATACTGCTTTAACATGATTATGTTTGTTACAATCAACATCTACTGTATAATTGTTTGGTCAAAGATTTCTCTTTTCTATTGAGTGTTTATAAAATGTATACATATACTGAACCCTATACCTTATCCTTTCAGAGTACCGCCCCTGAAGAAGGGCTTAAAAAAGCCCGAAATGCATTGGGCAGTTGGATATATGATTCATTGATAAAGAATGAATACAATTTTTTGACTTCATTAATTTTGAACAACGGATAATAAACCCAAGTTATGCTTGAATAAACTTAGATTTACCCAAGTTTAATTTCACAAAAGAGATCATATCTCTGAGATTGAGTGCAAAACGAAAGACATTTTCCTATTCAGGAACGTGCTATCACTATCTATCATTAACAAAGCTCACTTTCAGAAGCCACAAAGTCTGTTCTAAATTGTGTTTGAACTATTGCTGGATGTTTATTAGAGGAGACTAGGTGTACAGACTGATCCCCTGAGCACTGGTCAAAATAACTGGAAAAGGAAGGAATTAATGTTCAAAGACGGGAAGCAGTATATGCCATCGGTTAGCGCTGGTACGCATCTTTGCATGTATGACTAGATCCATGCATGTGACTTATGTAGCTCAAACAAAGCAACAAAGAAACAGAAAAAGAAGTATACAATGTGGGAGGCATATGGGTGCAGTGCACATTGGAAAAGAGGGGGATGGTGGGACAAAGGAGGTGTGAACATTGCAATCTTTTAGCGGCATCTGTGGGTAAAGGGGGAAATGGGTCCTTTTAAAAGCAAATAGGAAGTTTGTGATCGGATGTTTTTAGCACATTTTTAGGCAAAAGGCATCCAGTTCAATGAAAAAGGAAGGAATGGAATTAGGATACAAAAAGTGAATGCAAGTAGACTCTCCTCAAAGAGTGTGGTACAAACTAAGATCCGACCAATAGAGACTGTTTTAGCTTTGAGACCATTAATGTGCAATTCACTGGCAACAATTGTGGTGAGGATTACAGGTTACCTTTATAAGTAATAAGCTGAATATATATTTTCAGGTGTGGGACAAGGGGATTGAAAGAGGATGGCTTGAGTTCGAAATAGAATCTATGTTAGGATCACACCACTATAAATGGATTGAGCCAAACAATATTAAATCAGGATAGCCCTCAATCAGTATACCACAAGCAATGAAGTGTCCGAAGCTTAAAAAATCTACCTAAATAGAACTTGAATCTTCTGTGCTTCATGTTTTAACTGACCATTCATAAAATTACAGTAACCTACTCTTTGACCAATTGAAATGGTCTTTAGTCATTGCAATACCCAATTTTAAGGTATTAAAAACAACAAGATTGATTATATATATATATATATATATATATATATATATATATATATATATATATATAATCTATATCGAGCACAATCCAGCGTCAATCCACCTTCTCAGGAGACATAAGCAGAAACGGACCACCACACAATCAAATCTTTTTAAATCTTGAGTGCTTTATTCCACAATTCAGCCAGCATGACGCGTTTCGACCGGGAAACCCGGTCTTGATCACATGACGTGCCCTGACCACCCACGTGGTTAAATACTGGTATGTTCGAATAATGGCTCCTCCCAGTGATTATAAATATAAACAGATTAGATTTTTCTTTTTTGTGGTTTCGTACACATATTTAAATCAACAATATATTTTTTCCACAATTATGGATTAATGTATAAATATATGTACATATAAATATAATTACATTTGGGAAATAATGGGCCAGTGCCCATAATTCAATTTCATCCTGGGTTTGTTATTCCCAAAAGGAGTTTATACAAGCATATACCAGTATTCAATTTTTAGTTCTTAGTTTTTTTAGTGATTTTCCAAAAATATAGATTTATAAGAGAACCAATTCAGAGAACATTAGTTCTATCAATAGATTTATGATTAACCATTTTTAAAAAACCTTATATTTGAGAGGCACATTGCATTGGTCCGCAAATGTTTACTAATTCATTATTTCTTAATAAAGTGCTAAGTGCAAAAATCAGTGTCTTAGTGCAAAAATCGTGAGCATCCCCACTTAAATTTTATATAAATACTTGGATACTCATCATTAAATTCATAACAGTTTGTTTCAGCGAATTTCATGTTACTTTCTCAGTTTTTTCCACAGCTCATCTAAAGATATAACAATACAGTACATAACCACAGTTTATAAATACAGATATAAAATCATGTGCAAATAGCAATCAACAGCCACCCATTCATAAACATCAGATAAAAACCAGTAAAACCAAGTAAAACTAGTTAAAATCCAATAAAATGAAGATCGTAGCCCACATAAAAAACCATCCACACATGATTAAAATATCAATCCTAAAACCATTGTCATAAATAGTTGTTAATAATCTTTTGGTTATTCGATCAAGAGTTTAGCAGCAGGTTGGAGGTACAATATTTATAAAATTATTTTGAAACTTCCACAAAATACTTCAAAAAATATTTGTAAAAGTACACAAAATTATCCATAAAATACCTATAAAAAGTTATGTAAATCATCCAGTGTTTAAACCGTTCGGCATTTGGTATCCAATTGAACAATATATTGGCTTTCCAGTTTGCGTAATTGTTTCTCCCCGTTACCACCTCTGATGGATTTTGGTACGGCATCTATTACAAAATATTTGAGATCATTCAAATTATTCTGATGTACTAGTTTGAAGTGTCGGGCCACAGGGTAAATAGAATCAGAGTTAACAATAACCCGTAGATGTTGAAGAATGCAATTAAATACTTGGAGTTTTGTACTGCCAATATATTTTAACTGACAAGTGCATTCTAAAACAGACTGCATAGTCAGTTTTGCACGTGAACGGACCTTTAATTTTACACGTATTTGTGGAGAAAGCATCTAAAAACTCAGTTTTGTTAATACCAAATTTACATGCCCTACAAGAGCTACACTTATAAAAACCTGTCTTGTTTGTTAACCAGTTTGCTTTCTCTTGTACTTCTGGACTTGTCTTTACAAGTGCATCCCTCATAGAGGGTGCTCGTCTGAAAGTAATATATGGTGAATCTTGTATTTCTGATAATAACGAAATGTCAGATTTTAAAATAGGCCAGTTTTTAGTAATAATACGTCTGACCTATTTATGATGACAACTATACATAGTTATTAGTCTGACCGATGATTTTTCTTTATGAGATTAATCATTTGTACTTAAAGGAATGATATCTTCCTCAGTATTTGTTATAGCTGTATTTGAAGGGCTCTGTATTTTGGTTAACGCAGTTTTTAGGTCGAGGACTACCGGTCTGCCGAAAGGCAGAACCGGAAGTCGGAGATTTAATGACTTGGAGAAGAGGGGCTTGAACCCGCCCCTCTTCTCCCCTGTTCTCCATTGGCTGGCCTCGTAAATGCTGGCCAGCCACTGGAGAAGAGGTCAGTCACTCCGATTAGGCTCCGTCCTTTTCGGATCGGGGGCGTGTTTTTTGTGAGAAGTCTCAAGGAGGAGACAACAGCAAAACACGCCCCCGAATCCGAAAAGGTCGCTGCGTTTCCTCGCCTTCAGCACCAGACAGTATCGCGCTATTCGGCAAGAGGGAAAAGAAAAAAGTTATGGTGATAGAGCGAGGCACGGCCGCTGGCGCCCGAGGATTTCACTCTAAACTGAAGTTTCCCAGAAGCGGACTAACTCGGCCCCTGTGATAGCGTCCTGCAGGAGAGGGGACGATTCTTTATAAAAGAGGACCAAGTTCGGGCGATTCGGCCAAAGTCCCCAATCCAACCTGCAGCACCCTGACCGATCAACCCCAATGGATCGACTGAGTTATCGCAATATAACGGGTTACCTCCCTGGGTCAGTGTAGCTCCACAGCTCGGTGGATCGCGATCCTTGCTGCCTACAGACAGGTCGGTCACAAGCAGCACAGGAGCGCACAGACATAAAACATGTTGACATCTCCCCCCAGCCCTCCCTCCACGCGAGTTTCTGTCATAAAAAGGGAGAGCAAGGGATGGCGAGCCGAACTTACCGCATGCAGCCTGCACCTGAGCGCTAGAGCATGGGGAGGGACAGACGGACCGGCGGCCCCTCACGCCTCGGGCAGCAGCTCCATGGGACTCGGGGGCCGCTGCCCGCCGGCTGCCGCTCAAGCCTCCCCGGCGCCCCTGGGCAGGGCTGCGCGCAGCATCGTACAATGGAGGAGAGCGAGGAGGAGGAGCGGGAGGCGCGGCGAGCGGCAGCAGCCTGCGGCGAGCAGCGCGACCCGCACTTGCCATGAACAGAATGACGCCCAGGCAGCTCCTCTCTGCCCCTGGGCGCCCCGCGTCAAAGGCCCTCCCTGTTTCTTTTTCCCAGTGTCTGTTCTTCCCTCCCCCTCGCCACCGCCTCCTCCTCCTGCTGCTGCTGCCGGCCTGTCCCCATGCCTCCCGCCCCTCGCGCTGTGCAAGCCGCAGCTCCAGCGGAAGGCTGGTGCACGGGCAGCTCCAGCCCCTCCGCCAAGGAGCTGCCGCCGCCGCTGACCAATGGCGGCCTCAGGGGCCTCCCCCTCGCTCCCTGGGCGCGCGCGGCCCCGGGCTCACATATCACTTGACTCCTCTCCCAGGAGGTCGGATATGCTAATTCAGGGCCGCCGCCGCAACTGCAGAGTGTGGCGGTGGCAGGCAGCAGCGGCGGCGGCTTTAACGCCCTCCAAAGTTTTTGGCTTAACCCTTAGGAGCCACCGAAGCACCTCGTTAAGAAGCGCCGGCTACTGTTGTCCCGAGCGTGCCCGGAGCCGCAGCCCCCTTCTCTCAGCCCGTACTTTTTACAAAGTGTGAAAAACACAAGCGCTGGGGCAGCCGTGCTCTGTGTGGTAGCCGTGCTCTGTGTGGTAACCGCCACCATCCTAAAGTGGGATAGTTAAAGGGCAGTTTTAAAGTGCTGGGAAGGATCCCACCAGAAGTACTGACGTTGATTGAGAAGTGGCACCGCTGTCATGAAATGTACAGCTACCCTACTGAACCGAGCCAGTGCTGCCCTTCTCATTAAAGGTAGGTACATGTCCGAGAAGTGCCCGGCTTGGCTATCTTATTTTGCACTAAAGGAGCTCTGGTAGACGTGCCCTTCCTGCGTCATGTTTAGCAGGTTTGCGAGTCCTTCTCTTTTTAAAGAACATCAGGTGTACGTACTGTACCTCTGAAAGTATAGCTCCTCACAGAGAAGTGCCGAAGTTGGTCAGGTGGACGTACTGTACCACTGGAAGCAGAGCTCCTCAGGCAAGAAGTACTAAAGATGGCCAGCTGTATGTACTGTGCCAGAGGAAGTATAGCTCCTCAATAGAGAAGTGCCGAGGTTTACTAGGTGCTTATTAAAGTAACACTGGAAGTATAGCTCCTGCTTGGAAAAGTGCCGAAGTTGGTCAGATACATCTACTGTACCGATGCAAGCAGAGCTCCTCAGTCGAGAAGTGCCAAAGGTGGCCAGGTGCATGTCCTGTACCAATGAAAGTATAGCTCTCAACTGAGAAGTGCTAACTTGAGCATTACGTGTGTAGCATCCTCGCTAGCAAGCAACATTCGTGTTACCCTTACAACATTGTCGAGAATTGCTACTTAGGTCTGTTTAAAATACCCCATTTGTTGAGAAATACCACCGCTGTCCCACCCACTGAAAGTACTACTACAGCTGTGCTGAACAGCGCCAAGAAGAATGTAACTGCTTTCATAGAAACTCAAGGATGTGCTGAGGCGCCACGCCATGAAGATGCAGAAGTGTGAATAAGACGTACCACTATTGCACATCAATAGTGCTGCAATTTCGCTGGGAAGTGCCGGTGCTGCTAAGAAGTGACACCAGTGTCCCATGGAAAGTGCAAGAGCCCCACTGAGAAGTGTCAGTACTAAACTAACATAAGAGATCAGCTCTGCTGACCAGTGGCAATATCGATCCATTAGCAAGTCAGCGGTTTGCAGAGACGTTATAAGACACGACAAAGTGTCCAATTGCCCAGAGCCCCACCTTCCAAGGGGACCTGGGAAAGTGAAGTTCATCTCTGTCTATCTCTCTTGCTCTACCTTTAACCTGTCATGCTCGAGTGTTTGCTAGTAGTGGTTGTATTGCCAGAGAGTTGATAATAAAACAAAAAGTTGTGCCGAACAGGGGCAACACAAATATAACTTGCCTTGGGGTCTCGAAAATCAATAAAAGCAGCACTGCAGCTTTGCAGATAGGCTGTACTGCAATTGTAAAAGGTCAACAACCCCTCTGCTAAGAATGAATGACACTGTCCCAAAAGCTCATCAGCTCCGCAGTAACATTCCACCACTGCCCTGTTCTGAGTACAGTAACGTTGCTGCAAAGTGCAGTGCTGCCCCCTGTTTACGCATAGAAGCCTTAACCAGAAGCCCCATTGAATTACGGAAGCTCTGCGGTCAAGTGCCTTTGAAATCTAGAAGTGCCTGATCCGTGATTCCATCAATTGGCTACTGTCGTGCCTGGCTTATTTGTTTAATAACCGGGCCTGGTTCGCAGATAAACACAACCGTGAACTAAATATAACAAGCATTTACAATGCAATGGTCTCGGCATTGTTAAAGTTAGAGCTATTGGCGTTTTCTGTAAGACATCTCTCACAAAAATAAGACTTATTTTTGTGAGAGAGAGACAGATGTTTTAAAAACAAAAATAAGGTCATGAGCAATGCCAATAGCTCTAACTTTAACAATGCCGAGACCATTGCATTGTAAATGCTTGTTAAATCATGCATATTGTAACCTCTTGCTAAAAATCTCTGTACCGATTCATTTAGACAAATAGTTAAATCTTGTTCATTGCTGCAAATTCTTTTAATTCTAAGAAATTCCCCGTAGGGAATACTCTTGATCAAATGTCTAGGGTGGGTGCGACTAGCATGGAGAATCGAATTTCCCGCAGTTGCTTTCCTGTGTAATGTTGTACATATAGTATTATTTATATATAGCTCAACATCCAGGAACTCTACCCTCTCTTTGCTGATATTTGCTGTAAATTCCAGGTTAAGATTGTTAACATTGATAGTGTCAACAAACTCGTGCGGATTCAATGGTGCCATGCCACACTATACAGACATCGTCAATAAAGCGCCACCATCTTACTATATTTGACATGTGTAAATCTCCCAGGGTGTGGCTCAGGACATGCTCCTCCCACCAACCTACATGAAGACATGCATAGCTGGGGAAGAAGCATGCTCCCATCGCCACACCCCGTAATTGTTGGTAGACTTCCTTGTTGAATAGAAAATAATTGTTGTTCAAGCATATATGTATCATGGTTAACAACATTTTATTATGTTCATTAAATTTCACATCCCTGCTTTCGAGGTATTGTTTTATAGCTTTAAGGCCATCTTCATGTTTGATACTGGTATATAGGGAGCATATATCCATCACAATGAAACAATACTCACTGTCCCATGTAATCTCCCTCAATTTGTTCAAAAAGTGGCCAGTATCCTTTATATATGAGGGAAGCATTTCTACAAAATCCCTGAGAAAAAAAAAATCTACATATTTAGACATGGATTCCAATAGTCCACGTTGAGCAGATATTATAGGACGCCCAGGCACAGGGTTTACTTGTTTGTGTACTTTAGGTATAAAATATAACGTTGGAGTATATGGGTGATCAGTTTTCAATTTTTTTTATTCTTTACTAATAAGACCCATCCTCTTCCACTGTGCTAGCTCCCTAAAAACTAGATCTTTTACAGCTCTTAATTCAGGAAATGTTGCCTTCCTATAACATAATGGATCCCCAAGATGTCTATAGGCCTCTCTTATATAAGCATTTATTAATTTCGAATATCGTTGTTCATTATAACTTCTACGTTTATTTTTTACACAGTATGTTTCTGTTCAATGTTTTTAGTTCATCAATAACAGTCACTGAAAAGGTCTATAGCATCCCGTGGCATAATTGGGATAAAGGTCGATGGGGGGTGGAAAGGGCTGGTGGCAGGACTGGTACTTATAATCCCCATCTCACGAAGCTCCTCCTGTTTATTCCCCTTTGTTTCATCTGCATGACCCGCTAATGAATAAACATTTTTCAACATAGGCACATCCGATACCTGGAATTGGATACTTGGTTGATTCTCAATACTCATCACTGTAGCTGCACTGGTAGCTTTCTTAAGTTTGTGAAATTTTATAAGTTTCAATTTGCGTATGAATTTGAAAACATCAATCCGCGATTGTATGCATTTAAATCCTGATTTGGGGCAAAACGAAAGTCCTAAGGCCAAGAGTTGAATTTCTGCCTTACCAAGGTTTAAGTCAGTCAGGTTGATTACAGTGTTATTAGCTATTTGATCTTCTTTTATTAATTCTGGAGGAGAGGTTTCCCCCTTCCTCTTTTCCCTCTCCAATTGCCTTTTCCGCCTGCGCCTCTCACTGCGGCGCTGGTTTCGTTTGATCCTTTTAATTTCTGCTGTGTTCTGGGCCTTAAGGTGTTTTTCCGGTCTCTATGATAAACCCCAATTCTTCAGATGGAGTAAAACTAGCAGAATTAGTTGTTCCTTCATTAAGAAGACCACCGTCATCTGATTCAACACTGCTTGTTAAAGAGCTTGCATCTGTATCAGAAAAAACAACATTATCTTCATTTTGCATTTGTGTTACTGGGGCTTTTTGACCCAGAGCTTGTTTTTTTACAGATTCAAATTTTTGGGAGAAAGTGAATATTTTTCCCATCTCATAATCTCTTTTGTCCCTGGCGAACTTGAAAATTTTGCGCTCCTTGATAACATTCTCATGTTTGTCTAAACGTTTAATGTCCTCTTTGCCCTTTTTGATTACATCTTGTTGGTCCATGGTATCAAGTTCCTGATTTAGTTTATCTATTTGTTTCACTATTTCCGCCCTATCAATTTCAGCATATTTTATCAGGATACAGACCATGTTCATTGATGCATCAAGATTATTGGTGGCCCATTCCTGTAACATCAGGGGGTTGGGGTTCTGAAATGATTGTGCCATTAGAACCCGCAACCCCCATGGAACTCTCCCTGCTTCCTTGTACTTCTGCAGGGATTTTCCTTCCCACCATTTTGTTAGTTCTGTACGTTGTAGTTTTTCTAATTTCTTCAAAAGCATTTGGACATTTTGTTTCTCCCCACTATTAGTATTTGTATTTTTATTAGTGTTGCTGCTCTGGTAAATTTAAATACAAAGCGTCCGCAGCTGCCTCGCGGTCACGGAGCACGAGCCGCTGTAGCCATTACGGCGTTTCGTGTGGAAAATAATTATGCACGGTTCGCCGAAAAAGAGTATATTTGCTCAACTCCACTCGGCACGTATTAAACATATTTGATTGTTTCGAATCTCTTCACCCTTTTAAATGTCAGTAGTACAAAGACGCTGTTTCTGCGTATGCGTATGCACGGCTCACCTCAGAGCGTCCCGGTTTTACTTCGGTTGGTCCTCCGACTCCAAAATATTTCTCGCGTTGCTCACCCGAGGATACACCGCAGCAGTCAGCAGTCAGCATTCAGCTGTCGTGTCTACCATGTGACTTCAGGGGGGCTGGCTCTCAATACTCCTTCCGAGTTTCTCCACAAGTCGCGAACCCGATGTCAGTTACAATGAGCCTGCCACTTTTCGAAGAGGGGTCCGTATATGAGCGGTTGTAACAGAAACCGCCGAAATGATACATCAAGCACAATCCAGCGACAATCCACCTTCTCAGGAGACATAAGCAGGAACGGACCACCACACAACCAAATCTTTTTAAATCTTGAGTGCTTTATTCCACAATTCAGCCAGCATGACGCGTTTCCACCGGGAAACCCGGTCTTGATCACATGATGTGCCCTGACCACCCACGTGGTTAAATACTGGTATGTTCGAATAATGGCTCCTCCCAGAGATTATAAATATAAACAACAGACTTTAGATTTAGCTTTTTTCTTTTTCGTTGTTTCGTACACATTTAAATCAACAATATATTTTTTCCACAATTATGGATTAATGTATAAATATATGTACATACAAATATAATTCCATACATACAAAGAAGTTGCCACTCCAAATGGTTGCACTCGCTGGAAGTCTGGCCACAGGCAGGGCTGCTCCTTCAAAACATCTCCACACATGCGCCGCCTACACGTTTCTGGATACCTCTCTTCCTCTGGGCGGCATACACACCAATTGAGGAACACCAGCAGTTTGATAAGGAAATCCCACCTTTATTTTCAGAGTAACCCCGATAAGAATCAGGTGAGTAACGAAGCAAGGCATGATGGGATTTGAAGTCCTTTTAAATTTATATATCTATGTCGACGCCGGCGTCCATATAGTGCAGATAACTCGTGGGACAAACTATGTTTGAGACAGACAGACACACACACACACACAACTTTATTTGCAATACCTATTGACTGGTTTTCCTTTTTGTGGGAAGCTAGCTCTTTATATAGTTTTCCAAGGAGAGCTACACTGTGTAATGAGGCGTACCCCAAAGGAATTACAGAGGCACAAATGACACCTCAAATGCTCATTGGTGCTAGCGTGGGCGAGCAGTTGGGCATAGAGGGTAGTGCTAAGCATTTAGTGCACACAAAAGGGAAGTAAGCGAGACACACAAATAAATATAACACCAATTTATAAAAAGAACACATCTTTAACTTTTGGAGGCACAACAGCTACAGGACGAGACAACTTTGGCGCAATCTGCACTTGGTTGGTGCCAAGTCAGTTGCTTCTACAAAGTCCTTGCTTCTCGCAGCTCTTCAGTGTCTTTCTTCTTAAGTCGGCAGAAATTTGATTTGCTGGCACCACTGGCTCCCCTGAATACTAGATTTACGGGTGCTAGGGGAGTTTAGGGTAGTAACCGGTGACCTACTTACCCCTGGGGTCACTACGCCCCCTATATGACCACTTCCTGGGAAGTGGGCATAACCCTGTCCTAGAGTTCCTAAGTCTGCCATTACCAAGATGGTATACTTTTAAATTCCATATACACATCAGGTAGCCCATCTTAAGGGTAGAACATACCCCTCTGACTACTAATTATCTCACCTGTCCAGGTGCCAAAGGGGCAGTGGTCAGGGGGGGGGGGGGGGGGTTGGCATCCATTCACCTGAGGGAAGCTAGATTCTTTTACCTTGAAGCTCCCTGCCTTGGAATGCTAAATTTACCAGCCTTCCTGGAAGAGGTGAAAAACATCTCCCTCCAGAGCAGGCATTGTTCCTGACCTCCTGAGAGTGTGGACTCTCACTCCTGAGGGTCAGAAACTAGTCTGTGGTGGCAGACTGGACCAATCAGCCACCACACTAGAGGGCTGGTAGGTTTCAGGGGGTACCTCCAAGGTACCCTCTGGGTGCATGTATTAATAAATCCATCACTATCACCCCATCATTGTATTGCTTTGCAGATTAAATATCCCGCGATATATAAAAGAAACATCTAAATGTTCATTCTTGAGAAGTCTCCAGTATGTCATACACATGTAAATACCCAGTTCTGGTAAGGGCAAAGCTCTAGAGTAATAAAAGGTTAGAGTATTGATGCATCATTGAATATGGCACGGCACTTTATAAAAAGACATCCAAAGTATGACTTTGTTAAATATTGGAAAGAATAATAGAATTCACTGCAGCACATTCTGATACTTCACTCAAACTTGGTTGCCCCAGTCTGGATCAAGACCAATCCTAGAGGGCTGTACAGGTTCCCGAATTGTTAAAGAAGCATGTGGAGTTGATCATTTTCTTCTGGTACTTAATACTCACAGGAGAAGTTACAACCATGCTGCTTTTATGGTCCTGGTTTCATGGTTTAGTGTGCCTAATTAACATTACCAACTGCTACAATGAGTGGCACAGAGATCACGCACATTTAGGGATACTCAGAGGGATCTCTCAGTAAATTAACACAACAATTATTCAGAGCAGAAAACAAAGCCTGGAAAAATCACCACATGGAAATCACATTGGTAACATAACACAATGACAAAGAAAAAGACACTGAAAAGTGCTGGTAAACAAGAAATAAGTAACTAAAATACAACAAGCTTTGTGAATAAAGTCATTTGATTGGTGCTTTATCACGGTACAATACAAGTCAAGCACACAAATCAAAAACATTAAGGGTTTTTTTTTCTTTTTTTTAAAGATTGGTTTTAAAATTATTCTTTATAAATAAAATCCCTTGAGAACATTTACATCTATTCTAATTAATAGATAGGATTTGTTAAGACCGCCTGCCCATGCAGTCACAAGTTAGCGCTCCACTGAAATTTGTGTTTGCTATAGCTTTATGTAAACTTACAATTCTTATTAGTATGTGCCCATAAGGGAATGTTATCTAGATTTATCAGGTACCACATTTGATCAGACTAATTCTTAAAAATACAAGTGCAAGGGTCTTACCAAGGCTGCAATCTGCCTTTGCTACAAACTCATGTATCCTTGGGGCCCTATTATGGTACGGACTGCAGTGTAATGCCATACTGCTTAAGGAAACCAATTCCTCAACATTACCAACAGTGTCATAGGCTCACGTTTCCCTATACATGTGTCGGTCATATAGCACGAAACAATAGAAAGCCTTTTGGGCAATCCTTGAGAAACGTCAACAACACCCACCATCATATGCTCTCCACAAAAGATGATCCAAAACGATAGGAGCATTGCATAGAATATCCCCTGCCGGATGTCTCCAAACAACAACATCCAGGTCCAGTTAAATCCAATGGAAAACCACTCAACGGGCAGATTAATAAATGTCATGGAGAATCCAAGTGCGAAGATGACTCTACAGAGAAACAATATTTGGAAAGCATCAGTGAGCATTCATTGTTTTATTATAATTGAATTTAGGTTGACACTCACTTGCAGACTTTGATTATCACACAATAAAACTACTTTAGAGCAGGGCAGATTGCAATACGATTACCAAAAACAATTAACATGTATAAATTGTCATTCCATGGGAAACCTTTAGCGCACAGATACTTATGTTTGAGTTTTTTCTACTCATCACCTTAGTAAAGTTTACACCATGAATTGGTAGTTATTAGAATAAGGCAATAAAGTTTTAATGGTGAAGGGCATGAGATGGAAGAAGGACCTGTTGTAATCAATATAGGTGCAATTCCCGTGGCACCATTGAGTGTGTAGGACTTATGCCTCCTCCCTCCCCACCCCCTTCTGCAAAAGGCCATTTCATTACTTAAGAAGCAAACCATAGCTGACACAATAGGACACCATTATGCGGAGTAAAAGTATCCTTTCACATGGCTCATTTCCTCGAAACTTTTTTGATGTTGTTTTGTTAACTTCCTTAGCATGGCACAGGTAGTTTGAGAGCCAGTTGCAGATGCCACTTCAAATAAGAAAAGCACATGGGAGCAAGGCCATACCCATGGGGCTTTTTAGCATAGGTAACAAAATTGTTCCACACCAACTCTGCTGCAATGGGCCAGTTCTATATGGAGAGATGCAGGTGACAATTCAAAAGAGCAAACTTATCAAAAAATTAAATGCCCATTGATGGATAACGGGATAAACTCTACCGAAACAGGAATGGATTTGCAATACTCAAGATCAGTATCGCAGATTTTCTGTGAATCTCACTTAGATCAGAAGTGTAATATAGTGCGGAGAACAGGGGTGAACAGTGATCTTTTCAAATGTCATAAATAAGTAAAATACTTATTTCATCCAGGTCCTGCGCCTTGCAATCTATCAGACATGAAGTTAGAAATATTCACAGTAATTACATATCAGAGCTCATGACCAAGGATGGGAGCTCATTACTACAGTAGATCCTGTATGAGGGCATGTGAGGGGACCCCATTTTACCCTAGTTTTAGTGATCTTTCATAACCAAACAGAGTATCTGGGAGTATTCTCCTTGCTCACACTAGGGCCAAAGGTGCCCATAGTAGGACATGATCAGGACCATAGTACATATTGTAGTACATACGAAGGACTTCTGTCCCAAAATGTATGGGGGCATTTAGGGCATACTCTAGACAAACCTCTTCACAGCAGTATTTCATTATGAGCCTGAAAATACATTACCACCACTGCCCTTACATCAACGGAGAGCTGGAGAACAGGCATTCTATTGCCCGACAGAGCCTTCGTCTCTCCATCATTTTCAAACAAAAAAAATTAAAAGGAAGATTCTTTTACAGCGCCAAATCTAAACCAAAATTATGTACCGGTGTTGTACAGATAAATATATGCAGGGAAATCTGGTCAGAAACAAACTTTCACAGAAATGGCAATAGTTACTGCATTTGTCACAGTTGAAATAACATTGGACTATTTTACGTAGCACTTCCAAACAGTGAAAATGGCCATGCCACAAAATGTAGTATTCAGACAGACTCAACGGTTAACACATGTTAAATTTTGAAATGAACGTGGACCTGAAGACAAAAACATCCCAACTTCGGTACGGCGAGGTTTGCATTTTCTATGTAATCCATAGGAGTACATTTTTCAGGGGAATTCATTTGATCTTGCAAGAAAAAGACAGACAGAGAAAACTGCGCATAATAGAAAGATAATTTTGAATGAAAAAAAATAAATAAGCATAACTGTAAGCTGGCCAGAGAAAGAAGAAAAGGTAAAATACATGAAATTCCATAATATCTGCTCACAGTATTTTGGAGTCTAATCTCTCTTCGTCCCCTTTGTTGAAAAAACATCCTACAGAGATCTGAGCAACAGGAAATATATAACCTTTTGAGGGAAAAGTAAGCCTCTCAGTTTAGCCAACCTTTTCAAGGTAGTCTGTCACACAGGTGAACTACTCTGCCGCTCAACATATTTTCAGTTTTACGCCAGAGTCTGACGCATTTCTTCACATTTGATTCTTGTGCTACAACATAACTACATTATGCACATTTCTGGATGCCATTTCCATAGAAAAGCTTCATTTTTTACTTACTTTTCAAGTAGGACTGGAGCTCTAGTCATCATGGTGATTCGTCTCCAATACCAAACCATGATAATAATTATACTGGGAGTAAGAAACGTTTTCATGGCAAACCACACCTTCGTAAAACCTCCATTTTGAAAAATTGTCTGGAAGAAAAGAAAAAAAAAAATGTTTTAACAGGTGCTGCGGTCTTACACTGCCTGAAGAAACTCTGGGCACAGCTGTGCCAACGCTACACAACATCATGCTGCCTAGATCGTTAAGATGTGTAATGCACATATGTAACTGCATACCTGACCATCTAATGCTCATCTCTTTAGAGCGAAGGTTTTTAGATTCCAGTGTGCCAAAGATAAAGTACTTTGGTGCAAGGGCAGTAAAATCTCAATAACTACAACTAAAGGTACACAGGCAAAGCTAGCACCTATGTGAGAATGTAGTTTCTTACCTGTAGGTGTAGTTTTGCAGTTTGAAGAATTTTCTGGATTCACATGCTGTGCATTATTCCTCCATCTAGTGGTTGAACTGGAATTTTCCATTTGTTTGTAGTCCTCCCATTTTTGTTTTTATTCTGCGTCTGACAGCCAATTTGGTGCTTACCATGATGTTGTACACCCTCCCCTGGAAGCTCCCACCTTTGGTTGCCATCTTCAGATATTTGTTTTTCTGGTCTGTTTTCTCCTTCCACCTTCTTGGTGGAGGTGGCTCACTTGTGAATCCAGAAAATAATGCAAGCTGCAAAACTACACCTACTAGTAAGAAGCAATACATTTTGCAGAGTGAATCTTTTCTGGCTTCATGTGCTGTGCATAGATTCTGTAGCAGTTTTGATGGTTGGATTAGAGTGGAGCTTGGACTTGTAAACAGATGTAAGACCTTTTGTCTCACTTGAGCTTCCTTGTTCATTTGAATGTCTATACCTTAGTGTTTTTTCAACGTGTGTACAGATGACCAAGTTGCTACCCTACATATCTCCTGTACGGGTATTTTTGCTAGAAAGGAAATGGTTACTTTTTTTCCTTGTTGAACGGTCCCTTTGGATTGAGGTCAGTTTCTCCCATGCACTTGTCTGGCACAACTGAAAAGAAATGTAAGCACCATTTGGCAATTGTGCCCTTATTTACTGGTTTTCCTATATTGTTGTCTGCAAAGGAGACAAATAGTTGCTTTGTCTTTTCAATGTAATACAATATGGAGCGTCTTGCGTCCAGTATGTGTACCGATCGCTCTGCGTGAGTCTTTGGGGAAAAAAACGTGGAACTTCGATTGCTTGATTAATATGGAAGTGGGAAACTACTTGGGGTAAAAACTGTGGCTCGGTCCTGATGATGATCCTGATCTTGTGCACCTGCAAATATGGTTCTTGAAGGGTGATTGCTTGTATCTCACTTACCCTGTGCCGAGATGTTATTTCCAACAGAAATGCTGTCTTTAATGGGAGCATATTTAATGTTGCCTTGTGCAACAGTTCAAAATGTGCCCTAATTTATTGTGCGAGTAGACCATTCAGATTCGATGTGGTTGCAGGTTCCTCTTTTGGTGGTGAAATCATTTTTACCCTTCCAAAAACCTCTTTACTACTGGTGCTGTGGAGAAGCTTCTTCCTATGTGACCTCTTGTGTAGGCCACTATCGCAGCAAAGTGTAATTTAGAAGATGCAGGTTAACTTGCACTCCATAGTGTTTTAGATATTTTAAAACCATTGCATCTTTCACGTTCTTCCTCAATAATCCCTTTAAGACACCATAGAGAGTATCTCTTCCATTTAGCAATGTAGCACTTCCTTGATGTTGGTTTTCTTGCTTCCCTTTGAACAGCCATAGTGCTCTCTGGTAGCTTTAGATGATTGAATTCTAAGTCTTCAGGAGCCAGGCTGCCATGCTCAAAGACTAGTTCTGGGAGTATGATCTTTCCTTCTTCCAATAATAAAAAGTCTTGTTGCATTGGTAATTTCAGAATGTTCCCTTGTGCCATTTCCATGATCTCTGAAATCAATGTTTGCCTCACCCACTGTGGGGCAGTTCACATCAGTGCATTGGACAACCAGGCTGAAGAAACCCCACAGACTCCCTATTCTGATCATAGCGTCTTTCCAGCCCATTCAGGTCAATCCCTGTGCTGCTCTGCAGCACGAGGATTGGATGGGAGTCTGTCCCTGGGGCTGCTGGGACCAGCAAGAGGCACAACGCCGCCAGCGGCTTCAGGCAAGTTCTTTTTCAATATATTTTTACTGAGACATCTTCTGCATTACCGCAACCTCCTCTTATGTGCCGCTCCCTGTGCTTCCACTCCCCCGACCACCCTTTGTTTGTGGCAGCCGCCACTGCAATTGGTTCACATTAGTCCAGTTCATTGTAAAATAATCTTTGAAGCATGCCAGCCACAGCACGTATGCAATACTTTTGTGTTCAGTGTGTTTTTTCTTTTAAGACGGGACGGGTATTGCGTGCAGTTTGCTTTGAAAGTGGAGGGGATATTGCATAGAGTGTTGGAGCTCTGTTTATTGTGGTAGGATTTGTATATGCAAGTGTTCTGGGTGGTTGGCAGTTAGGGCCTTATTACAAATGCAAATGTTGATTCTGAAGCAAAGTCTTGTTTGCACCCGAATCAGCATTATATGGTGCGGTACTAACAAACACCTGTTTTTTTGCCTGTGCGATTTACTAAAGGTTAGCACAAAAATGAGTCCAATTCATGGAAAATAGAAAGAAATAATTTTTTTTACTATGAATAGCATAAGCCACCATTGTTTATTACAATATGGGCCAATTAAGGCAGGTCAGGGGTCTCTGAAATCACAGTGTGCCAAACAGTTAGTAAAAAATCAAATCCGCTCTGACAAAGCCAGCCTAAAAACAAAGCCAGCCCTGGCAAAGGCAAAAACTACAAGTAAAAGTGGAAGTTATTGCCTTACCGTCCGAACACACAAGAATTAAATAAGCTTCTCTGGTCCCAGTGGTAATTCCCCACATTTAAAATCCTTTAGGCAGTGCTGCAGCGGTCTCTGTTCCTCCTGGTCATTCCTCATTCTTAGTCCTCTAGGTAATGCTGCTAGGTGCTACTCTGGTTCTGTCAGTAATTGCTCATTCCAAGTCCTCTAGAAAGTGCTGCAACTGCTTTTCCGGTCCCGTCAGTAATTCCATGTTTTTAAGTCCTATAGGCACTGATGGTAGCTGCTAGTCTGAGGCCGTTGATAATTCTTCATTCTAAGCCTTCTGGTAAGTGCTACTAACTGCTTCTCTGCTCCCAGTGGTAATTCATTTTTAGTCCTCTAGGCAGTGCTGCAGCTGCGTCTCTATCCATACATCCCCTACATTACAAATTAAATAGGTAAAAGACACTTACAAGGGCAATAGCTCTAGCTTTCACAAATGCGAGACCTATTGAATTGCAAGTGCTTTTTTTTGCAGGGCATCTTCTGTGGCCATTTGGTGCTATATCCATCCTCCTCTGATGGCAGATGTGTGACTTCGAAGACTTTTTACATGGGTACCATCTATAGTTTCCAAACTACTGCTTTGGCGACCTACTCGTCTTTGACTGTGTTGGTGTCTTAAGGTTACAGGGAGGTGGAGGGTCGCATGTGAATCAAGAAAATTCTTCAAGCAGCAAAACTACTACTTTGACTGGTAAGTAACCATTCAGTTTTGCAGCATAAATCCTTTTCTGGATTCACAAGCTGTGCATGGACTTTGTAGCAGTATCTCTGGTCACTCTTGGAAGTGGAATTAAAATGAGCTTGTGTTTGCAAACAGATTCTTCAGTACTCTGTCCCACTTGTGACTCTTTGTTCACTTCGATGTCCACACAGTGTTTTGTGACACTGTGGTCTGAACACCATGTGCCTACCATATATATATGTCGCTTATTCGCACATTTGCTGGGAATGCCAAGGTGGCTCCCTTTCTCCCCTGTGAAATAGACTCTCAGACGTGCCACTAAGTGCATTCCTGTTTTTTGTTGCCATAACTGGATTGTTTACACTATCCATCTTGCGATGGAGCCGTTCATTACTTGTGATCCTTTGAGCCTGTGCAAGATGTGAAGAACTGCCTCCTCTTTCTGATCTTCTTTGTCCTCTCTAGGTAGTAGCTCCCAACCCTGCGGACGTACAGTTTATGTAGAGTTCTTTCAACTTCCGGTTGTTGGAAGAAGCCTAAAAGCTGGATTGTTTGGTTAATGAGGAACTGCAATATGATCTTAAGGCAGAAGTGTGGGTTGGTTCACATGACTAGCCTGTCCTTGTGCAATTGTGGGTAGGGCGCTTGGGTTATTAGAGACTGTTGTTCACTCATCCTGCACAGTGATATGTTTGGAACTAGGAAGGAGGTCATGTTGTCAATCTAGAATTGCATGGTCTTTCCTCGCATCTGTGTCTGAAAGGCCTTCAGGGCCAGGAAGACAGTTTTTAGTTCCAGGGCATTTATGTGCTGGATTGCTTCTTACACTTTCCAAAGCCCTCTCATCCGTATTCCCCCCCATTGTGGCTCTCCAGCCCCCGTGTGGTATGCATCCATGGGGACTGTCACAGGTGGACTTGGTTGTGGGAAAGGTCTGCCAACTGTTATGTTCTCCACATTCCACTATTCCATCTCTTCGTGCATGGTCTTCTTCACAACCACTAGAGCCTCAACTCCTCGCTACATGTGAGCATTGACTTTGGATCGGTCTCATGTAGTTTTGCATGTTGCATCAGGGTAATGCTCAAGGGAATCATGCCTATCATTTTAGCCATAGTGCTCACTATCAGACGGACCCCTGCAGTAGTAACAAATCTGTTCTGTGATTGGCTGACTACTCGAGGGTTGGGAAGGCTCTTGCCTCAACTAAATGGAGTCTTGTTCCCAGAAACATTTTCTCTCTCCAGCTTTGTAGACTACTTTTCTAAGTGGATTGTAATTCCAAGTCTGAAAGGCGTCTATGATTATCAATGCGCCTCTTGCATTGCGAGAAGCAGCTCGCTTGGACTAGCCAGTCATCTAGATATGGATAACTTACTTCTTAGGTGGCCGCCACTGTGTCTAGACACTTTGTGAAAACCCCGAATACATTCTGAAAGGGAACACGATGAATAGATACTGGCTTTAGTTGACAACGACATGTGGGTACCTTTGGGATTGCAGTTCACAAAGATGCGTAGGTAGGCCTTTTTTTTTTTAGGTTTATGGTTGCCAATTAGTCCTTTTCCTGAGGGATGACCTCCTGTAGCATGGTCATCTTGATTTTTTGCAATTTTAGGAACTTGTTTATTAAGCAGAGGTCCAGAATTGATATTAGAGTTTTGACTGATTTGGGATGAGGAAGTATTAAGAGTGGTTTCTTTGGAATGTGTGTGCCCACCCACCCCCAACTGGTGTTATGTGGTAGGGCGGTTGATAGCGGATTCACTTGGTTGAGAGGCTGGCTCGTCTGGAGGGCTGTCCTCTTGCTCTGCCCTGAAATGACTGGCCCTGGGTTGCACAAAGCAAACACAAGGAGACGGACGTAGCGCTGAAACTTTTCAGACACTCGCCCCCAGTCACAGATCTGGGTTGAATCCAACATCGTTCTTTTGCTCACTTCACCACCTCAGTACAGACCAAGCTATATGCAAATCAGTCTTGACCCGGTGCCTCATGAGAACAGTCCAGCCCGAACTGCCAAGCCAGGTCTTCCCTTAACAGGAAACAAGCATCCTGGGACCGGTTTCGGTGTAACCCCCCATCATCAGCCATTCTAGCTCGATTCCAGTGGCAAAGTGAGCAAGGAACCCACATCTGGGCACCCCAAAACCGGTCCCAGGATGCTGAATAAATCCTAAATGTACCCCCAGTCAAGAGATCTGGTTTAAATCCATTGGTCTTTTGCTCCCCATGCCACCCCACTTTAGACCCAGCCATACGTAAATCAGTCTTGACCCGGTTTCTTATGGGAACAGTCCAGCCCAAACTGCCAAATCAGGTCCTCCCTGGAGCGGAAATAAGCATCTTGGGACACATGTAGCCAGACGTGCCTCCTCAGGGCTGTGCTGGAGACCATCTGTCAACTGACAGTCTGCTGTGTCAAGGGCAGACTTCAGGCATGTGTTGGTGATGCTCTTCCCCTCTTGCACAAAAGCGGCTGTCCGCCTTTGGAACTGCTCTGGGAGATATTTCATCAGCTCTCCCATTTCTTCCCAGTGTTGGTGGGTGTATCAATTTGGGAGGGTGTTGGATCCTCCACTGGGTTTCTGAACCTCTCCATTATGCCTCACCATTTTCACTCTTGCTCTTTCTCCAGGAGTGGGCTATAGAAGGTGGGAATACTGGCTCTCTTCCTTGTTGTGGCCAAGATTATGGAATGTGCCATGGCATTTCCCGGGGTTTATAGTGAGTCTTTGGAGAAGCATTTTTATTTCTTTTGACACTCTGGGTTACAGTCTAGCAGGTTGCTGGCTCGGAGAGCCTCTCTTCACCAATCCAGAATGCTGGGGAAAATAGGGAGGTATTCCTTTGTGCTTTGCAGGGTACGAGAGTTACAAGGAGAAAGCATGCCTGTGCCGTCTCGCTCTCAAATTGCTTTCCATGCCGGTCTGCTGCCCTTTTAACCACAGTTATACATGGGAATGTTGTTTGGAGGGGAAGGCCTCAATGGAGTAGGAGTGGACTCACTCCTTCGGTGAGTCAGCGTCTAGGTCTTGCCTTTGGCCGCCAAAGCTTTCGACATCTGGGAATAATCTTTGGCCGTCGATCTCTTCATCTTCCAAGAAGATTTCCTGTTCTTCTTGCAGCTCTTATGCGGCCGGCGGGTTCAACTCTGCCCCCTTCGTCTTTTCCTGGCTCAGTTTTCCAGTGGTCTTCAAAGGGATTCAAAATCTAGTAATGAATGCTTTGAAGTCTTTTTTCTTTTGAAAAATCACAGCAATCTCCGATTCAAGATGTCTTTTGCTCCTTTCAACTTGGATTGTCGTCATTTATCAGAGTCTGCAGCCTCTTCTTTGGAGCTGGAGCTTCAATGTACATTAGTTCCTTCGCACGCTTCTACTCATCTTTTGATGTTGAGCCCTTCTCGAGGAGGTGGGGGGAGCTGGAGGGGAGGAGGAGGGAGTCCCCACTAGTATTACTCTGCCGGGACCCCTGCGGCTCTTTGTGTTTCAACTAGCTGTTGGTTGACTACTTTCAGTGAGGACATGGTGTTGTGGGAATTAAGAGTCTGACAATTTTAGGTCAGCTTCCCCCCCCCCCCCCCCCCCCATTTCTTCCCAGTTACCATCCAGTTACCTCAGAGTCAGGCCCTTCAGCTTGTGCTGTTCTATACTCACATTGTACTCTTCTTTACTCAACAGCCCGAGCTCTTTTAAGAATGGGCTTCCCTTTTTCCGTGTCTGCATGTTGGAGTAGTGTGCTTATTTCTGCTAGTCTCTAGTTCTCAACGTCTGAGGGAGGAACTTGGTGCAGGCTGTGCAGCCTTTGGCAATATGGTCCCTGGGTAAGCAAAGGTTACATACCTGGTGATTGTCCTTTTGGGCAAGCGTGTGGTAAAACGAGTGTTCTCCAAATCCTGCCCCCTTTCCGTGCATTCTATGTCCACGTGGTTGCTCTCCCACATGGTGCACCTGCTTTGCGGTGATAGCCAGTTCTTCAGTGGTTTTCAGTTTGTCCCCACAGAGGTCCTTAATTTTGTATATTTTCCCGCTTTCTCTTCGATAATTTGTCGAGTCTTGGTCTTCTTTCTCGCCATCCGTGGATCTTTAGCTGATGCTTCCAGACAGCAGCAGAAAAAAGAATCTAAAGATGGAGACAATGCACAAGGGCTTCCGGGGCAATCGTCTGACCTAAGAGGAGTCTGGACAGATAACCAAATGGGCACATAAGGCGCACAGCAAAAAAATAAATAAAAGAAAACTAACATTAAGATTCCGGATACAACCACTAGATGGCGGAAAATGCACAACATGTGAATCCAAAAAGGGATTAATTCTGCAAAAATTAGTTTCACTCCAACTCCTTAGTGTAATATTTCAGGGCCCTAGGCACGAATGCAGACAATGATGACACAGACACCATTAGTTAGGGTGTAGAACTGGCCCAGAGCATATGCGCCACACCCCTTTTATTGGCAGGGTCACATGTCCTGTGATGCCTGTGCTGGATGGGGTGTAAACCATCCCTCGGGGAGTGGCCAGTGTTAAAATAACTAGAACAGTGACCATCAGGTCACTACATTCCTCCCAAACGTTATTCAAACTAGAAACAATAAAGTCCAACCTCTGGGAGAGAATAAAACAAAATAAACTTCCGCCGAGTCTCTTCAGCTGCCTGCAAAGCAAGACGAAGCTACAACAGCAGCTAGGACCACCAGTTCTATTTGGTACAGTTCAGTGATGCCCAGCTGGTTCGGTCCTCTTTGGACTCTGGAAGTTACCAAGGTCTTTCTAGGCATCGCTCTTTGTGACAGAGTGGGTGGAGTGAAGGTGGATCAGATGGATGTTACGTTTTTCACCAATCAGGCCTGATTGTAGTGGCAGATCTACACAGCCAGCATTGCTTCTCTCTACATGGTGGAGTAGTTGCAAAACATTCGTCTCACCAGGATGCCCCTCTTGCAGGTTTTCCCCTCTCATGTGATGTCCTGGAGGCCCTCTGCACCAGGCTTCCACTGGGTGTACTTCAGGGTCGCTCCAATACCCGGGAGGGGGGGGGGGGGGGGGGGGGGGTCTGTCGGTCTCTCGGAATACCACCTTTAAGTCCATAGCTCCATCTGAAAAGGGTAGTTGTTTACTCCTGCCACTTAGCACAAGAGCTTAGTCTTCCTGGGACCTGCAGAAGGGTGGCTGTAGACTCATCTCTTATGGTGGGACCCGCTCACAACGGCATCCCTGAGGTCTTTGCCCCTGGCTCGCCACAGTCTGGTGTGGCATGGTCAGATCCTCTTCTTCAGGACATCCGATCAGACTCCCCGCCCAGTCTCCCGTGTGACGACCCTCCCCAACCAAAGGTGAAGGTGAAGGTCATGCATGGTCCAGCTTGCCCACCTCTGCAATCGCCAGGTGTTCCGAAGACTCATAGATAGGCAGTTTCTCCAAGTGCCACCAATGTTCTCCAAGTACTGTGTTCCGTGACAGATGTTCTTGCACTCATCACCTTTGCCTTCTGATGTGAGAGTTTGTCAGCTCACACACGCCTCTCCTGTCTTCTTGAAATTTCTTTGCGGTGGCGTCATGCCCCACAATTTCCTCCTTATTCTTTCACTGCACAAAGGGGTCTAGTCCCTTCTTCTTGCTAGTCTTCACTGAACAGGCCTCTCCATGTGACGTGCACTACACACAGGTCTACCCCTAGGACAATGCATTCTCTTCTCTCGGTGAACAGATCTGTCATCGCAACCTTCTTCCTTTCATTACCTCTGACTTCAGGTCAATCCTGTCAGACCTATCCTCTGTCCTACTCATGGACGTCTCCTCAGGTCACCACTTCTCTGACCATCTCAGGTCATCTTCCCTCTCAGGCTCCAGCCAGACAATCATCCTCGCTGCGCATATCTTCGGCACGCTTCCGATTGTACGCCCTTCATTTTGGTGCCTTGCGCACCTGGTTCTTCCTCCTGCAGTGCCATCCTTGCTTCTCTGGACGCACTTGCTGCGCATAGTTTTCAGTCTTCCACTGACAGGTGCTTGTTCTGCTGGGGGAATGTTGCTCACCCCCTTCTTTCCCTTGCAGTGGCATGCTTCTGCCACTGGGCACACATGCAGAGAGCACCTTCTTCCATTCTTCTGGGACTTGCTGCTTTGGGCTGGTGTCCTAAACCACCCTTGTTCTTCTAATGGCACTCCTTCCAGTGTTCCTGATGCTGCAGTGACCACCTGTGGCCACCAGACATCACTGCACTCTCCGTCTCAGGCCCTCACAGGCTGTCCTCAAGGTTCCCTTCTTGCCGGTGTCCTCCACACTTTAAATGGGGTCGAAGCCACCGTTCCTGTGACGCAATCCCCTTCTCTCACGAAGGCACCGTGATGTGCACAGTCCTTGGTGTACACAGTATCTCTGTAGAGGTACAGCTTTGCTCCAGCTGCTTCTAGAGTAGGGCACTGTTGGCTAATCCCCGCCTCCTCCTTCGTTAATTATGCCTCAGCAGCTTTCCCCGTGCTGCGAGCCCTTTCACTGTGCACTCATTGATCTTTCGTTTTATTGGGGGATTTGTGTGTTGGTGCAGTTCCCAAAACAGCCACTAGATGGCAGTGCTGCTTCGCCCTATGTTACACAGTCCCTGCAGCTGCCCAACACTGTGGGCCTCGTACTCACCCCACCCATAGACAGGGCACCTTCTCCAATGGCCGCTGCCTTGATTCACTTTGTGGGGCACTCACACGCTGCAGGACTCCCTCCCCTTCACCCCAAGTTTTTATTTTTAGGTCTTGCCTGAGCCTGCGCATGCGCTTCTCTGGCGAGACATTTAGTGAGTGGGTTTAAAAAGCCGACCACAGCTTTTTGTGTGCACTAGAGCATGCGGTTACGTGCACAGTAACGCGCATTCCTCGATCAGGCGCCATCTGGCTTTCCTCTCGCTTGCTCTCCCAAGTGCATGCTTCAATGCTCCTCCCCTTTCCCCCCACAGAGCGCGTCTCGCGTCCGCACGTCTTGCTTGCTTTGATTTAAGCTTCATTACTTCACACGCAGCCAATGCTTGTTATTACATCCTGTCTCCCACCCACTTAGCACCATCCACTTGCTGCTCTGTTTCCTGTCTACCCTCGTTCTCTGCCTCGACGTCACCACCTCTATTTGCTGCATCTCTCACCATCACCAATTCCTCTTTGGATGGACTTCGCTCTTCAGTGCCACCTCCAATATCCCCTCCGCCTTCACTCTGCCCTGCTCCCTTTCTTCCTTGCTCCCTACATCTCCCCACCCCTTCCCTCTGTTCGGGGCTTTTACTTGTCGCCCAATAAATCCATCGGAGTCCTTTCAGTTAACTCCCTCCTTTCTCCCCAGACAGAAGCCAGGATGTTACCCCCCCCTAGTGTCCACCTTCGCTGATGGCCGGGCCCCACCCCTCCGCCATTAATGAGATCAGTTCCACTGAGCAGGCCTTTCAGGGGGCTGCACAGAGCCTGAAGGGGCTCCTGCCGAGCGGCCCTTTTTCCTGACCCATTCACATGAGAAAAGTGTCGCTTGGAGCCTAGTCTCTGTGATATTTAATTGAATAGTTTGTTTACATACAGTATAATTTAAATATATTGCATTTTCTTCACCTTCTCCTACCATGACTAGTTTCAGTCTTGAACAAGCTATCAATAGATCAGTTACATAAATGGGTAGCCATCTAATTAAGTATATAAAAAGGTATATTATAGGGAAGCCCAGAAAGGTACTCTACCAGGAGCTACAATGTTTAATAGCTCAGCAACTTACACAGACTTAGTAATGGGGCCCACAGAACACAGGCACAGCATCAGTCAGCGCAACAGCAGCATCACTCAACTAGGCGCCACCGCAGCAGCATCACTCGGCGCCACCACAGCAGCATCACTCGGAAACAGGCAGAAACAAGTTGCCAGCATTGCAAGAACAAAAGAAAACTGAGGAAATGTTTTATTGTAAATACTTTTTTTAATATGGTCGTTCAGTTGTACAGAATGCCTTCTTGGTCATATATAAGGTAACAAAAATTCTCCTGACACTTTATTAAAACTTTTCAGCAAGCTGCACAGCAGCCACACTTCTCTACAGCACAGCTTAAAGACATTGACAAGTCAATAGCTCTGGCTAAACACTTATAATGCCCCAAAGGCGAGACCTATTGGCTATGCCAATTCTGGTTTCTTTATTGTCCCAACTGAGCTGCTCGCCAAGGATGCACTTCACTCGCCACCTCCCAGGCGGGTGTCTCGCAGCAGCTCCTTCCTCACAGCAATCTGCCACAACGGAGATATCCGCACCACGGCCGTCTCACTCGTCCTCCATGTCGCACTGAGATGTAGACCATATACTACTGTAGTGGAAGGCTGGGTCCACCGCTGATCGCATATCGCAGCATGAGTAGCACCTGGCCTGGACGTATGTCGATACTTCGCATACCATTACTTTGCACGATTTGAGTGCGATGTTTTTACGTAGCATAAACCATTACTTCGCAAGTCTTAACTGCGCATGCATTTAGAACGCAAATGGTTAGAAATGTGCTTTAAATGCTTTTATTCTGCATTATATTACTACGCATAGCACTATTACGTTTTTTTTGCTGTGATGGTTCATGCTAATTAAAAACATTGCACTAAAATCATGCGAAGGGCTTTAGGGTGGGGGAGTTTCTTAAAATTGCCTATTAACTAAATAATCGTGAATTATAAAAAATATCCTTTTTTTCAAACTCATATTTCATACTTTTCACAATTAATATGTCCTTCACAAAATTATTCGTCCGAAAATAAATCTTTAATAATTTATTCTGTGTACATAAATCGAACATACAATTTATATATCATTATGTATTCCATTGATAACGTCTATAAGTTTTTGAATACAATAGCTTCTCAAAATTGTACCTCCTCCTACTATTTCTACACACTCATTAAACCATAAAATCTCAACACTACCCAAACCCTCTCACACTACACTACCCTAAACCTTAATACACTACCTCCCTACACGACCTTCCCCCTTCCTGGACCCTACACTTCACGCCCCCCTCCCCCGACACTACCCTAATCCCTAAAACACTACCCTCCACTACACAAACACCACTACCCTAAACCCTAATTCACTACCCCCTGCACACCCCTCCCCTTTCCCGCACCCTTCACTCAAAACACTACCCTGCATGCCCCCAACACTACCCTACACCCTAAAACACTACCCTACACAAACACAACACTACCCTAAACAGTCACCCCCTGCACATCCCTCCCCCGACCCACAGTCCGGTCCCTACTCCCAAACACTACCCTTCTCGACCCCAGTCACTACCCTAAACCCAAATTACACTACAAACAACCCTTAAACCTTAAACACAACCCCCTGCACGACCCTAAAAAAATACACTGCCCCACTCAACTCTCTCCCCCCATGGTCCCTCTCTTCACCTTCACTCTTGGATCCACTCTTCTCCTTCAAGCGTCTTAACAGCAGCACGTTGTTGTTTGGAAAAAGCGCCTCCTTTTCCAAACAACGATGTGGATAGTCTGCAAAGTATTTCACTTTGCAGAAGTAACGGTAATTGCGTAGTAACAGCATGCTAAGTAAAAGCATGCATACTAAAAGTTCCTGCGAACTAAAAAATGCGCACTAATCGCAATATGTAGAAATGCCTGCGAAGTAATGTTAGATTACCCCTGGCCTCACTGACTCCAACGCTCGTCTGAATTGCGGGCGGGGGACCACGCCCATAACATCCATATTCAGCCGGGCTAGCCGCCACTTACTCTTCCTGCTGCCCGGTGAGTGTTTTCCTTTCAGGCCACTACGGGAGGCCACATCCAGCATCGGGGGAAGGTGCTACTCTCCATTCGGTCTCCTCGTCCCCTGATCAACGGCTGGGAGCCGCACACTGTCCCTTCTTTGCTCTACCCCTCCGTAGCAGTCTCTCACCTCACGGGCTGCAAAGGGGGCTAGAGCACCAAACGGAGATTCCGGTTTTCCATCTAGTCTTTCTGGTGGTTCCTCTTCTTTCAGGGCTCACCTTCCGCCCGATAGCTGATCGGGCCTACTTCCTTCTCACACCAGGGGATGCAGCGGCAGGCTGGCACCTCGGCAGTCCAGGCCCCATTCGCTCTCACGTTGGGGCCTCCACAGACCTTCGCTATGGCCGCTCGCCTTTGAAACGCCATTCCTTCAGCAGTCGGTTGCCTGCAAACCTTCTGGGACACATGTGCGGGGTGGGTTCCCGATCACCTCATTCACCCCGGGGTTTTCACATGCCCCACAGGCCATGAGGCACGTCCTGTTCCTACTCACAGGGGGTGCCACAGGCAGCACTCTCCACCTACAATCACTAAACAAAATGGCTGCACACGCGGGCAGGTTCCGCTCACCGTCCATGTAATGTTGCAGGGCCCTAGGCCCTCATGTAGACAAAATGATGACCCAAACACCATTTTAGTCAGGGTGTAGAACTGGCCCAGGGCAAGTGCGTCCAAACCCTTTTATTGGCAGTGTCACATGTACTGCTGACGCCTGTGCTGGATGGGTGTGGGATGGGGTGTAAGCCATCTCTCGAGGAGTGGCTGGTATTAGAACAGTGAGCAGGAGGTCACTACATCTAGTAGCGATCTTTATTTAGTGGCAGCAAATATGGCAATTTATGTATTAGGTAACAGACCTTTTTAGCCACACCTTCTCCAGAAATCAGAAAAGTATGACAATGATAGATGGAGGTGTAAACTGGGCTGCAGGGCTTGGCTATGCTTGTGGGTCAAATGTAAGACAGGTCATACATTTTACAATGAACAAAGCACACTATGTAGGACAATAATCAAAACCTTTTTTCACATAGAAAAGGCAGATATTTGGTATAAAGTACTAAGTGCTGTAAATAACAAATGTTACTTTTATCAAACGTAATAAATCTCGATTTGCAAACATTGGTAAGATGGTAGGCTGAGATAGCCTTATGGGGATTCAAACTTGTGACCTGTGGGTTATCACATATCTCGACGGAAAATGTTTAGCTCAGTAAGCCATCTTTCCTGCACTCTAAGACATAGGCCGAACTCTAACAATCAGTTGTAACTTAGTTTTTACACAGCACTTCAATATCGAAGCTCTGGCAGGTGCTGTAAATGACAGATGTTACTACTCCCCAAATTAATGGCACTCAATTTAAGAAGGATGCAAGACTCAGTGGCCTATACCAATTAATCTCAGTCTTCATATTACTGCATGTTTCGTCTGCAAGCGATTACTCACTCATGAGAGTCCTGGCAGCTAAGATGTGGGGGAGCAACAGAGTTGGCAATAATGAATGACAGACAAGATCACTGCGGTGTCAGCAACCTCACATACTTTAGACGTTAGCACTGCTATTCCAAAGACGTGGACTTGCTCACTGCATGGTCAACCGTAGGCAGACTTTTCTCTGCAGGTGGTGTGAAGTGGAATCAATGTATTGTTGCTTCTTCATGAGCCCAGCGGAGTTCAGCTTTTCTGGCCCCAAATTCCACTGGATTCAAAGAGTGGGTTTTGGAATTTGAAAAAGTACCAGCAAGCAAACTCAGTTGGTGGATGGTGGGAAGTGCATTGAAGCGGTCTGCATTTGGTTTTTAGAAGGGATGGTTATTCCTTTCATGTGGTAAAGGGATGAGGCAGTGAGAGTAGATTATGGTGGTACCGGAGGTAGGTATTAGATGTGTGTATGGGCAGGTGTAGCTAGCTAGGTTTAACCTTCATGACAGAATTACCTGCAAGTTATTAATCCTAGTCATCCCCTTTAAATAACATATGATAAAACAAAAACGTTAGTTACAAGTAGATGTACAAAGTTATGAAGACCCGCAGCTATAGGTTTTTGTTTACTGCACTAACAGCCATAGTATTGGTTTATGTACCCATATGTAATTTAAGTTATGAGACAGTGACTGGAAAGGTGGTACAATTTAAGGTGGTCTTAGATAGTAGATTGCAGACAGTGGGCCGAGTCCAGACAAACAAATTCCTTCTGAAGGTTGGGGATTTTATAATAATCTTAAATGCAGGTCAGGGCTTCCCCAACACTATAATCCCTCTCGACCCCTTTAATTGTGATAGTGAATCTTGGAACAGGTGTCTACACCTTTCACATCCTTACAGCACCATGAAAGTGAGGAGTTTCACCACTGAATTAAACGTTTCTACAGAGAGTTTATTGAAACTGGACCAGTTATATATATATGACACAAATCGCATCTATTTTCTCAAATAAACGTCCTTCTCCACCTACATACAGTGCGGACAGGGATGGATGCAAGGGATTGAAACCATTACAACATGAAGCCTGTAGGGTAACTGAGTATTATTACATGGCCATCCACTAACATACTAGCAGGTTTGAAGGGGTCACAACTCCTTTAAACAGAACGCCGTCAAGTTATTGAAACATAACCCAAAGCCCCAAGCAGTCAATGTGGTGGGTTGTTGTTGCACTCAGCTGCACTGTGTATTGTGTACACGGAGAGCACCAAACCTCTGCTGGGAAACCTCAACAGTTCATGGGTGGAATGGTTTGAACCAAGGAATTGAAGGTTGTTTGCAGAGGGCCGCTGATGGGGCTAGGAGTCTCCAATAAGCCAAATTCTTATCATGGTCGGCAAACTCCTTCCCAAACAGGACAGACACAGATAGAAAGACAGACCTTTGCCCCTTACTGGTTTAGTAAGCATCTATAGTTAGCCAGTGCCACAAAGTGGGTTTTAGGTGCAGCTTGTTCTTTACCTTACTGACCACAATCCTAGTAGCCTCAGTCCAGACTCAGAATAGTCCCAGCCTGATTGTCAAAACTGCTACCAATACTACTCCATTTTAGATTAGCCGGCATGAATTCTATCCCCGTCCTCAGCCTTCACTACTCCCCCCCACCCCCTCTCCCCCCCTCTCAAGTCGTCAGGGCAGCACTAAACAGCAAGTCATACTACTTCCCATGTAGCAACACACAATTAGTAGCCACTTCTGCTACCTACCCATAGAAAGGTGAAATCATGACCCAGGCATCACATTGTACTTTTCTCATGGTCAAACTCTTAAAGCAACATAAATTCCAAACCTACCATGTCTTACAAATGCAGATACAATAGATGTATTCAACTACCACAATTTAATTGACCTTGAACTAGGAGTGTTAGTCATTGTTGTGAATGACCCTTTTTGCAGGGTTATCCCAAAACGTTTTGATTCTTCCTCCTTTGTTTCTCCTGACCTGTGGTTGGTGGCTTCAGGTCTCTAGCACTGATCAGCAGTGGCAAAGTGCATATGCTCTCTGTGTAAATTCTTATTGTGATTGGTTCTCCCTGATTGGCATATTTGTTTTACCAGTAGGTCCCTAGTGCACTTTACTGAGTGTGCCAGGGTTGGCAACTCAAATGCCACTAATGGACTAGCAGCACGGATTGCGCCACCCACATGAGTAGCGCTGAAAAGATCTCAGGCCTACCACTGCAGTGCCTGTGCGCAGTTTGTTAATTGCCATGTTGACCTGGCCAGCGTACCCAGTTGCCAGGCCTTACCTTTCCCCTTCCCTACACATAGGACACTCCTATGGTAGGCACAAGGTACCCCCCTGGGCAGGTTGCAGTGTATGTGAAAGGTAGGACATGTACTAGTGTGAGTAACATGTCCTGATAGTGAAAGACTGCCAATTTCGTTTCTCTATTGAAAGGCTCTCTTGCCCATAGGACAGAATAGGGAATGCGGAGTAACATTTTACCAACATATCTTCGCATAGAAGTAAGATAGAAACTTGAAGTCTGGTATCACTGAACTCAGAATTTAATAACACATCTTTTAGGAAGAATGGTTTTTTAAATTCTGTGTTTGAAAATCATACTTTTAGAAAGTGGCTATTTTCTTGTTCAACCTTTGTGTGCCTCTACTGGTTTGTGGATGGACTGCCTGGTTTGAGAGTGACAGGGGCTGGGGTGGCTTCTGGAGTCTGGGTGAGTCAGCGCTAGGCTGAATAGGCCAATCTGCATTTTGAGTAATGGGAGGAGTACCTGTGCCTTCCACAATGCTGGCTCCACCTTCTGCGGTGTGTCTGAAGACCCTGGCCCACACTGACAAAGGAAGAAGTTGTGCACTGGTAGAGTGCATCCAGAACTGGTTTGGACTGGGTCCAAGACCCCTAACACAGAGACCAAATACTTGGGGTATAAAAATTAGATCTGAAATCCCTGTAAGTTAGACTAGTTTGTGATCAAGAGGAACCTGTTGCCAAAGAGGTTAGCTGAAGAGACTGAGAAGTACTGCCCTTGCTGTGCGTCTGGGGTTGGCCTGCAGTTTGCGGTTTCCACTGAGGAGAGGACAAAGGGACTTTGCTGTGTCCCCCCGTTTACTGTGAGTGTTGGAACAAATACTTTACACATTGCCTTTGCGATAAACCTGTCTGCTCGTGCCAAGCTACCAAGGGGGTTATCTAAAGTGTGTATCCCCCGTACCCTGACTGGAAGCAAGGGTCCCTATTTGGTCAAAAGGTACCTACCTCTGCCAACTAGAGACCCCCATTTCTAACAGTCATGAATTTCAAGGACTCATCACTTTATTCCAAAAAATGTAAATTGTATTTCTTTTCCATATTCTGTAACTTCAGTTAATCTGTATTTTTAGCTCACTAAAGGAACAGATGAATGCACATACAAATGAACTCACCACAATCCGGACATCTTTCAAATCCCCAATGCCAAGATTAACTTTTTTCCTTTCATTGACAGGGATTCGGATATTGACTAGATAATACTTGTGAGCTACACTTCCAAGTTCTATAAGTGGTAGAACATCACATTCATATTGACGACCTTCATTCTCGGGAGTCTACAAATGGAACAAAAATGGAGAGAAAATAATCTTTATGTTAATTATTGCAATTGGCACAAAGCAACATGCAGAAAAAGTATCTCCTTTATGTGTTATGTTTGCTGCATCTTGTTCTAATAATCAATTCAATCTCCTACTTGGACCTTCAGCTCCATTCTAGAGAGCTGAAATCCAACCAATCCCCCCCTTCTCATTTTGCCAACTTTTCTGCTATTGATCGTCAGCATAATTACTGTAACAGACAACTCCCCTCGTTAGCTTTAACTATGCCCAAGGTGCCCCGTAGTACACTTTGTTGCATTCATAATGTTATTTACTCATACTTGATTTTAGTTAATACATTATTATCTCAGTAGTTTGGTTCCTACAACATTGATGTAGGGTCCAATTAACAACGCTTGTGTTGTAACTTGCTCCTATTGTATTCCTTGCTTACTCCTGCTTTCCAGCGCAGGAATTCAGAAGTATGCAAGGAGTACTGCACAAGTAAGTCATACATAGTCAGAGCAAACTCTTTGTGAATCAGACACACAGCAAGTAGATTGCAGGTATAATTTAGAAATGGTATTGATGGTTACAAACCATTATTACCACCTAACTTACTGCCTGCTCTCCACCTCTGAAGAATACCGCCAAATAGGTTGGTTCCTTAGGTATTTTACATCTTAAGAAATTACATCGGCTATAGGAAGTCACCAAGGTCCTGAAACCACTGGACCAATCTTCCAACCTAAAGCAGTAAGAGAAATGCTACCCAATTACTTCTAGGAAGTCGATATCAGAGCCTTGAACAGGTGCCACAGAAATTTAAGAATAGGCTTTTCTGGACATGAGGCACTGTCAATTTTAGTGGGGTGGGAGGGGGGATATTGCATAAGCATCCACAAAGACCAACTAAAATAATAGGGACAACCCTGGAGGAAGCTGCCGGTTTGTTCCAATCAACATTTAGAGAGCTGCTACATTAACCTTCATTAATCAATACAGACTGCAAGTAATAGCATAGCAGCCCACCACGGTTGTGATACATTCTAATGCAAGCATCTGGCGTTTATTTATTTTAACAGATTTTATTTGTCAAATAAAGATATTGCAGAGCACTGCCATCCAGCAACTCATGCAAAGAAGATGGATACAGAAATGACTGACACTTTCTGGAGCAAAATAGGACAGATTGAGAGCAATACAGTTGCAATAGTACCCAAAGAAATAAAGAGAAACAAACCCCCTAAACCCCCTCCCCCAATTGCACCCACGCCAACCCAAAAGCAGAGGAAACCTTCCCAGCTGGCCAGATACTGTACCCCCACATCCACCAAGCAATATTGCATATCCCCTATACCGGGAGGGACGCCAAGTCTATGGGCCTGGCTACTGAAACGGGTTCCAACTCCAGGCCTCGATACTCGGCCCATCGCCGCCAAATTTTATAATGCTTAAGCCGGCACCCCTAGCCACAAAGATAGGGATTTCTAGCCCAATACAAAAGTCCATTATAGTTTTCCAAATGGATTCAGAGGGCGCCCTCTAGGCCTTCCACGCTTTAGCAATATCCCGCTTAGCCAAGGTGAACCCCAGTAGCATAAGATGGCGCTTGTATATGTTCCCTCCTATGTCGTCCATCACATACAGCAGGACCAGCTTTGGGGAGTTTGGGAGGTCCCATCCCAGCACCTCAGAGAGGCACAACAAAACTCCCCACCAAAATCGTGCTAGGGCAGTGCAGTGCCAGATAGTATGCAGTAGATTGCCCTCCTCGTGCTGACATCGGAGACACACCGGGGAGGCCACCAATCCCGCCCGCCAGAGCCAGACCCTCGTAAAATAGACCCGATGGAGATATTTAAACTGGATAAGGCGAAGGCTCACTGCTATGGATGCTCCCCGTGGGGAGGCCAGGGCCTCCACCCAGTCCTCTTCCTCCAGCGGGCCTATGTCCTTCTCCCAGACCTCTTTAAGTCTCTGTAGTGTGGGGGAGCAATGCGTGACCAAGGACTGGTAGATCTTTGAGATGTTGCGGTCGTGGAGGTCCCCCGTAAATATCTTAGCCTCTATGGGACTAAACTCAGCCAAGGACCCCAACCCCTCGATATATGGGGTGATAGCATGTCGGAACTGTAGGTATCTGAAAAATTGGGTTTTAGGCATTTGAAAGTCTTTTTGGAAATCCTGAAAGGACTTCAGAACCGAGCCCCGCATGACATCCCCAAGAGTAGAAATGCCGATATGGTCCCAGCCTCGTAAACCTGACAATGTAGCCAGTTGCGGCAGTCGCCCATTGTGTCAAAGGGAGTCTCCAGAGTTAGCCTGTTCCACCACCCGGTCCTCCGCAGCGCCTGTCACCAGATTTGAAAGACAAGTTTTGTAGCCGGGGGCAAGGAGCTGCATAACGATGCAGAATAAAGTATAGTATGTAGGGTGTGGTCCCCCATACAACATCTCTGGACCGCGTAGGCTGGATCCGCCCTATCCACATACCAAAACTCGTTGAGGACTAATAGATGGGAGGCCATATAATAGGACAGGATATCAGAGGTTGCCAAACCCCCACAATACGTGGACCGAAAGCACGTCCGCAGGGTCACTCTCGCCATTCCACCCATCCACAGTAACTGACCCTGGGCTGCATTAATCCGTCGGAACCATCCGGGAGAGATCAGATATGGATGGTTTTGCAATTGGTAAAGGAGGCGGGGAAATGACACCATCTCAAACATCTGGCTTTTAAATAGGATTTTTCACTGAGTAAATTTAATAAATCCCTCGTGTAACACATTTTCACTGTGAGGATTGGTTTCTCCTTGATGCCACAAGGTTTGATAACTTCTTGTAATGAATAGGATAAAAAAAAAACAAAAAAAAAAAAAAGACTGGGTGAGGTTACAGGCCAGGGGTACTTATTGGAAATCCACCTTACACCAGGAATGCTTTTCATTGTTCAGTGGAGGGTAACAACTTGCTGATGCACAGAAAGTGTGGTAGCTTCTCCCTAGAGGGGAGGGCAGGAAGAGATGGAATAAAATATTTACTGCACAGTCTTCTTATCTAGGCGTACCACAAAAGTAAGGCAGAGGACAAGTAACAGAAATAGAATGAGGATTGCTGGTTAGTAATCTCATCGTAACATTTACCACCATTTAGGCGAATATAAACAAAATTTTGATTTTACAAAATTTGATAATTTGGTACAGGAGAAATTAATGGCAGGATACTACAGCTAGATTCAATAAATCACCAAAATTTATGCCATGTCTGATTTGTGTGTGAAGTAGCGTAACTTTTATGTACTATTCATCACTAGACGGATTATGAATGTGTTTATTGAGAAACAACTTAAATTATTCGGAGATCAAATTACAATAATAAATCAGAAAAGTGATCCCTCGCTGAAACTGTAACCAATAAGGCTAGGGTCAGACACCTTGCTACCAAGTTCTGAAAGAGTTAAATGTTTCCAGCAATAAGAAGCCAGGTAAATGTGCTGAACTACACTGCAGGGATGGCATCTCCGCCATCATCCTCAATCTAGACATCTCTGAAGAACAAGGATGGAGGTGGTGAAAATCTTGCATTAAACTCAGCTGTTGGTAATTAGTATGGTCCACTTTTTAGTCCATGTTTTTGCTCACTGGGTCACGGTCTGCCTGGTTGACCCTTCGTAAAGTGTAACTACTGTCATGCAAAGGCACAGGGAGACAAAAACGACCCAAAACTGGCTTGGGGACTAATTTGCATACATTTGCTCCGAATTTGTAGCGGGTTGAAAGAAGATACAGGTGTGGCCCTGACCGAGTACTAGTAACGGAAAATGTTTCAAGTATTCCATGCATTACCTTTCTGTAGATCGCCTTATCAGCTATGACATTGTATGAGCAAGCTCACATAAGCACGGTGTGAACTTTTGTCAGTCAAAAACTCAGCATACTGTTAAAATTCACATTCACATGGACACTGCTCTAGACAGACCACAGACAGCATGCAAAGTGCGTCTATGGCTAGAACCCTCGCTTACGAGTTAAATGTCCATGTTTTATTCCATTAAATGAATAAACTAACGTATATTTGGCCACACCTCACCCATGTCAGAACAACATGTTAGATATAAGCGGTTGCATGCGTAATTGCTACTCCACTATGGCCGCACTAAAATCTAAACTCCATCCCATTACATTGCTGAATGTAACACTTAGTTTAAACCTGCCAGAGAAAGTCATTTCAAAGTGAGAACTCACATGAAGACATGCCTCACACCACGCGCCTAAGCGTGCTGAACTCTGGGCTAGGTCAGAAAGGAATTAAATATTATTTGCTTATCGTTTATCAAACTGCTTTCCCTCTCCCTTCTTCACAGCTTTTCTATAGCCCTCATCAGGTGCATCTTAACGATTTTTAAGGCCTTGGGCAAGTTACATTTTATGATCCCTCTTAAATCACCTCACCCGCCCAGGTTAGCAACAACTTACAATTTTTAACCCATCTTCAGTTTTTTCAAGTGCACAGGTTGCCAAATAATATTGAATTATCCAACAAACTTTCAGAAATGGAGGCAGGCAAAACAAGTCGAAAGCTCAAGCTGTTAAGCCACCATTATCCAACTAGTGCAAAGGAAAGCACCGACAAATATATATTTTTTCAATTTGCTTTAGCTTTTATTTCGTCCTACAACAATACTGTAATATAGTATTTATGGTCTAACCAGCCTGTTACTTCCATTGTGGGAAAGACAAGTAAGGGAGACTTAATTGAGGTGTAGTGGACTAGGGGAAAATATTAAAAATAGGACATGTGCACGTAATGCTTGAAAATGTAGCTATAATTGCCAGACATTCTTATTCACAAATACTCCCCCTTTCACAACTGGCATTCACACTGCAACAGTGAACAATCCATGCACGGATCCAAGGCTTTTTACGATTCCAACAGATGAAATCTGATACCTTTCTTCTAATTTTTCTTCCCTTGCACAGTCACTACTCTTTTTGTGTTTCCTCTGACTTGACGGGGACCTTTAGCTCGGATGTATATTAAGAATTGGGAGCGGTAAGAGTCAGAAAAAGGGCTTAGAAGTAAAAAATATAGAAATGTGCAGTAGAGCACAATAGGTATAAGGTAAAGAACAAGGTGAACTAGGGAGGCAAATAAAGAGAAAAGGTTGAGCTACCCACAAAAGGTACAGAGGGGTAAAAATAAAAAAAATAAGTTAGGTCGAGAAAGAAAGGTATAGTGAGATGTAAAGTTTTAGAATGAGGTAGCAAGAGCTAGTGCAAAGGGAGGGTGAAGCCTAGGCGGGGGGAGATAAATGATAAAGAGGAGAGAGGTAGAAATGCAAAGAAAAAGAACTAGAGAGATGTAATGGTGAGAAAGAGGAGAAGGATGAGAAGTAAATGTATAAGGACAGGTAAGGTAAAGATAATGCAGCAAGAAAGGTCCGTCCAGGGTAGAAAGATGATGTAGAAAGAGGTAAAGATGGAGGCAGCGAGGAAAAAGTACAGATGAATGAAGAGGGGACAGTAGTAGAACAAGCATTGGCATAGCCAATAGGTCTCGCCTTTGGGACCTTATAAGTGTTTAGTTATCCAGCAGAATATCCTTGGTGCAACAACATCAAGTGTTGCATGGCTAAACACTTATAAGGTCTCAAAGGCGAGACCTATTGGCTATGCCAATGCTGGTTTTTTTTCTGATCACGTAATAGAGATTGCTCCGTTTCTTATATACATTTTTGCACCATGGCAACACATGGAACATACTGAATTTGCTCATGTTTGCGTGTAGAAATATCTTGGTGTCCGCTTTCACTTGCTGAAGGTGGAAGCCAAATTGGGAACAAAATCAGTTTCCTCTTTTCTTTCTTTTACAAAAGCAAATATTGCAACGTCAGTTTGCTTTTTTGAGATATTTTAATCAAGCATCATGCTTTTTGTCCGGTAAAGTGTTGCAAACGTAAAATCTTTAATAAGTAAAAATCGAGCAGTTTGTACAGTATCTTTGCAGTGTTTTTCCCTGGTGAGGAATTTAAGAATCACGGACTGCAACAGAATATGTATGCTCTATTTTCTGTTACCCAAATAGCCCACATTTGCAACAGAGCATTTGTTGCAGTTTTACTTCAATGTAAATTTTTCTGAGTTCACAAACTGCGTGAAGGCAACACGAGTCCGGTGACTTGCAGCTGAACAGGATCACAGATGCTAACTGGGGACCAGTGTGTCACTGGGAGTAAATAACTTAGTCTACCAAGCCTAGTCTAGTCTAGCCACTGTGTGTTCAAATATGCACATGGGACAGGAAAGCCATAGAGGGCTGGGGAACTTAATTTCAAATGGCATCACTCTACCCAGTTAACTGAAAAAAACAAAAATGTCTAAGAGATGCTGTAGTGTGATCTCACTGACACTTTACTCCTACCAGCACTTGTAGATGAAAGAAGGACACCCGAGGACGCACCAGGGGGCTGCAGTCAATGTTTGCTAGATTGCCACACTAGGAATTTTAGCAAGTTTAAACCTAGATCTCAGAGAGCAAGAACCGGTCATTTGAAAAACTGACTGAACTATGGACTGTATGTACAACACTGTAAAACCGTAAAATGAGCCTATGCATACGTTCATTGTTTGAGGCTAAGCATTTTTTCCGAACTTCGTGTACTGATACTTTCTGCATAGCCCACAGAACGTTTAGCAACATTATATAGTTGTACATTTGTGGTTCTTCATTACTTTGAAATGGTTTACATTTTTGTTCGACTGGTTTGTGACAGCATTGTATAGCTATTCCATTGCTAGCGGCACAGCACCCAGGATAATGTGCGCTATGGCTAAACACTTATAAAAGGTCCCAAAAGCGAGACCTATTGGCTATTCCAATGCTCGTTAATGCTGCTCCTCGATTGACTATTTTGGAAAGGAGCCCTGGATGAGTGATTTCATCATGATGGGGCAGGAGAGGTGTCAAAGTCCCTCAAAGAAAATATATCCGTGGATAACTCCTAATGTACGGTGCCGGGATTCATTTTTTCACGCGCTGTACAGGAAGCCACACTTGCCTTAACTGACTTTGATCTTATAGTTTTTTTAACAGTACAATGATTATAGGAAGCAGCATGAAGATGGAAAGGCCGTAAAATTGAAAGAAACCTTCACAAGAAGCACAGCTTATGTAACTAAGGGCACAGCCCACGGCATATGAAATAGAATCCTGTGTTTGACTCATTCATGCATCCTTCCTTACCAGGCGAAGTATAACCCTAATCAGTGGTATCTTTTATTTTATTATTTTGTATTGCACCTCTATCCTGGGCCATAAACAATAAAAAAAAACACAGCAATGTAAGAGTCAAAGGCACGGACTGTTATTCAATTGGAATGCAATAGTGCTTTGAGCCCAGGACATCAATGCGAAACAGACACCATGTCGGATCGTTTCGTATCACACAGTTGACATCATTGCTTTGCAAACAAGCATTGCCCGCGTGGCCGTATAAGTAATGCAGCGCGGCCGCGAAAGTCATTGCGATCACGGTGAAAGCGATCGCGATGACGCGCTCTGTGCTCGCAAAAATGACATTTTTTAAAACTGCGAATGGTGATGCAAGTGGTGCGCGTGCGACGGGAAAAAGTGCTGTGCACGGCGTCTGCGCGTATTAGCAAGCTGGTGGCCGGCAAGGTAGCACTTTTGAAGCAGCTACTAAATGTCTTGCCAGTGCAGCACATGCGCTGGCTCGGGCGAGACCTAAAAAGGGGCAGTGGATAAGCCATGTAGCAAATGAACAGGAAGGTCAATTGAAAGATTAGGTGATGAGAAGGTTCAAAGAGCAAAATGGGATTGTGAGGTACATAAAGGTTGAATGGGGAGAACAATAAATACTGTGAAATGGATGTAGGAGAGATACAGGGGAAGCTGGAAACATTTGAGAAGCACAAATTGAGAAAGAAGGTAGAGAAACAAAGAAAGTGGTCACAACAGTGTGTAGAATAAAGCGGAGGTAATGAGAGTGCATTTAAGAGGGAGTAAAATGTATATAGACCAGTGAGGTATAGAGTCAACTACAGAAATGGGATATGTAAATGGAGATGTAGAAATTGTAGCACGTGAGATGGAAGCGAGGTGAAGTCAAGTCAGAGTTAGATGTCAGAAAGATCGGTAGGGCAGAAAAAGAGAGGTGAGCGAGGTAATGGTCGTTGAGATAGTCATAGTCAAAAGTGAGGCAGAGAAAAGGGTGTGGTTTTAGTAACCGATGAGGTAGAAAGGCATTAAGTACAATCTGAGAGGCAGAACAAGAAACATAGTAGGACATTTTAAAATGATGGGGGGGGGGTGAGGTAGAGAGTGCAAAGGTGTACTGAAAAGGGGAGATGAACAGTAAGTTGGAGGGAGGTCGAGAATTAAAAAGATGGTCGAGGTCAGGTTGGGAGAAATGACTGACGTAGTAGATATGTGAGGTGGAGAAAAAGAGGTAGACTAATAAAGTAGACCGTGGGGAGGCAGGTTTAAGTAGAAAAGATAGATAGAATGAAAGGAGGTTAAGAGTGAAAGACAAGAAAGAGGAGTCCGATAGAACGAGGAAACAGTGGAGTACGATGGCGAGACTGGTAAAGAGGAGGGATGAGAGGTAGAGGAAGGTGAAGTAGTAAAAAGGTCCACAGAGCAGAAGAAGAGAGATCAAGAAAGGTGAACTATAGAGCTTAATCTGTTTTTGTACACACCATTTTTGCCATAGGACATCCAACTGTTACTTTAGCGTACCACAGGGGAGGGTGGAGGACCTGGCAATTGCCTTAAATCCTAATCAACTTTCTTCTCAAAATTTTAAATCTACGCAAATGGTTCGTAAACTTGCCACAACACCCCAAAAAAAAGAAAAAAAAAAAAAAAAGCCCAAGTTTTCTATGCTGAAAATCTTACATTTTCCAGAATCCTCCCTCCCCCCCCCCCAATGCACAGTTGTGGACAATCAAGAAAAAGAAATCTCATTACAGCAAGGAAAACTGAACTTCTTTTCAGCAGAAATTGTTTAGTATGTGTTTAAGTGACATTGTGCAAACCTGGTTACAAAAGACTTAAAAGGTAGTGGTAGGTTTTTAATAAGTTGAGCAGAAGGGAAAGCCTGCTGGTGTCGTGTCAGGCTTACAGAAGGCTCGGAGTATGCCAAGGGAGCAGAGGAAGTATTTATGGGTGGTTGGTATTCACGTGATGGGATGTCCCTTGTGTCAAGAAGTTTGTTCAGATGTCAGTATAGCACTAAGAAAAAGATTACTCGCAGCACTACATTTTAGAGTGAAGCTTCATTTATTTAGGTTAGGATTGATCAGCGCTCGTTTTGTTTCTAAACTATGGTATGAGACTCCCAAAAAGAACAAGACTTCAAAAGATTTTTTAACAAGAGGGTCAAAATAGATAGTATAAATGGGAACATAAAATGCAAGCATGCCCTACCTTTTCAAATTGAGCATCGCATTTTAATTTGCGCTGCTCTTTTGAGTGCGCAATTAATGTCCAGTCTTCACTGAGGCTATCACGATAACCCATAGATACGTCCAAAGTAATCATAGCATTTTCTTCTGTAATATAACAGACAAACAGTAAGAAGAATGGCATAAACAAGGTGATTGCATTTAGAATGCTCTTTGGATCATGTAGGGCAAAACTGCCACATGGAAATGCATAATTACGAGTTACACTTTATCTATGCATGTTCATGTGCAAAATGGATACAATGAATCATGGAGCAGCATCACAAAATATTCATTACCATAGAGCTTTTGTGGAAGCCATAATGCAGCAAACATCCTTAAGTCATAAACTGGTTTACAGTTCAGTGCTCCCCCAGCTGCGTGGTGCATTGTCAGACGTGGGGACCATCTTGGTTGGCTCAAAGGATTCTTGTGATTAAACATAAAACCTCAGATGGAACACAGTACACCATGCCTGAGTAGCAACTACAGTTATTAATCCACTCAAGGAAATACATTGTTATTAAAGTACAGGTTACAGGGCATTACAGTTAGGAAATAGAATTCGAAAAAAACAGAAATTCACTGGAAAAAAAAAAACAAAGGTTGCAGGGACATTATATTTAGGCTCACATTCCACTCGCACATAAACATTTACCAGTTAAAGTTACCTCAGCTAACTAACTTACACCCCCACAATGCACTGCTTATGATCCCACATATTACATCACTCATGACATGATCAGTGACATCACTACTAAAATTCACAGAATCACTCACACACCCATGAAGCATCTCAAACACCTCACCACCACACAACCACTGACATACCCATTCACAGACCTATACTAACACTCGTAGACCTACTTTCTAAACCATACACCCACTCACACATCACGTCATGCATACACTCAATAACGCAGCCACTAACTCCCTTTTATATACACTCATGTACGTAGTCACGGACTAATACAACAGTCACACATCCACTCATACAGACATGCAACGTTACACATGCACTCATACACCTGTACAATCACACACACCAAAACACTCAACTACTCACACACCTTCCTACTCACCTATGTAGTAACTCACACTGCCACTCACTCATACAGTTACTCACATGCACAGTCACAAATATATGCCAACACAAATACTCAGTCACTGATACAAGCATATACTCTCCCACACAACGCCTCACACTGTCACCCACTCACACACTCACCCATCTATACACTCATCCAATAACTCATCTATCCTGTCACTCACCTATATAGACACCAATGTACCTGGTCAGTCACCCATTAAAAGACTCATTCACCATCTCATTAACCATTTACAGCAACTTACACGCCCATGTCACTGACCATTTCATGAGTAATCTAATATGTGAGGTCACACGCAGTGCATTGCGGGGGCATAAGTTAGTTAGCGGAGGTAAATATAACTGCTGTGTTTCTATGGTTTTGTACGAGTGAAACGCCAGCCTAACTAGGAGGGGGGGGGGGGGGGAAGAGAGAGAGAGACACAGAGAGAGAGACACAGAGAGAGAGAGACACAGAGAGAGAGACACAGAGAGAGAGACACAGAGAGAGAGAGACACAGAGAGAGAGACCCAGAGAGAGAGACACAGAGAGAGAGAGACAGAGAGAGACAGAGACAGAGAGAGACAGAGACAGAGAGAGACAGAGACAGAGACTGGGATCCAACAAGTGTTCAGAGGTAATCAGTGGCAACAGGGTAGCAAAGAAATTCCAAGTTATTGGAAGCCTTGGGGCTGCCGTAACCAAAGGTAGCAAAATTACTGCTGTGAATGAACAGTCCGTGACTTCATTGAGAAACGTGTTCACTGTATCAACGTCTCCGGTATGCACATCTTTGGCATTTGTTGCTGGATGTAGGGGTCCAGGAGACTGTTTCATTGCCATAATGGATGCCGGGGTGATGGAAAGATCTGTAAATACGACCACGTTTCTATAAAACAGCCCGCACTCACCTTGAGAAAGACAAAAATCAATGGGCTCAAGGAGATATTTTTACCAGTCTAAAGTAAGATGCATGATGGGATTTGCAGTCCATGATAAGGCGCTGCATGAATGCTCTTCAAGCGAACTTGGGTCAGCTGTGCTACCACCAATGGGAATGAAGGAGCACATTTAAAAAGGACAACAGCAAAAGACACCTCCTGTATCGGAGGCATTTGAAGAAGGCTTACCACCGAAACGCGTTACGATAATAAATGATTTCCTGGAGCCCCCTTTGTGTCAACTAGTCTACTTCACGGAGTAAGAGATTGTTAAAAATGTATCTATATATAAATAAAAAAATAAATCAAGCTTTGCATAGGTCTTGTAGATAATTTCTATTAAAAAAAGCAAAAGGGTCAATTTCCATGGTTTTCTGATTTGGAAAATATAAAAAACATCAGATACAGGAAAAAGGGTGATATAAAGTGCATGGTGCAAGCAAATTAGTTCTAGCATATACAACTTAAAAAAAATCTAGAATTTAGCTGGAAATTAACATCTGCATCCATTCTATTATTGGATGCCATATTTTTAAAAGCTTTCTGCATCAGGGATCATTTTGAACAATGGATATTTCTCACACAGCGAGTTACAAACTCCTGCCACCATGTTCTTCGATACGGATGATCTTTTTGTAACCACAACCTTACAGATAAAGTGGGCATCATTTAGGGCAAGAAAATAAACTTACAACTTTGAATGAAGGATCTTTGATGAATATTCTAATTTGATGGGAATGGATGCAGCTTGGGATCCTAAAATGATCACTCAATTTAACTGATAAAAGATCAAATTCCAATCTCTCAATCACAATACACTCCGCAAAAATATAAATGAAATCGGCCTCTCCATTCTAGCATCAAAAGCCCTCAGAAGTCTCCCTAAGCCCTCGACTTATGAAGTAGATTGGACCTATGATAAACGATTCAGTACTTTAAGGTGATGTACTTTAATAAGGGCGATATTGAGGACTGACTGAAAAAGTAAGTTACTCAGCCTAATTTCATCTACAGAGATCTCGATTGCAGCCAAGGCCCATGAAGGTGCTGCAGACAAAATGGTGATGTCATCTGCATAAGCTAGCCCTCTAGCCTCCATATGAGGCAACCCAAGTGGCTGAAAAACGTGTTGATGCTTTTACAACTTAGATATATGGATCCAAATATAGGGCAAAGAGTTGTTGGGGGGGCAACCTTGCGTTGCTCCTCTGTTGATCTTAATTTTATCTGATTATAACCTCCCCCTATACACATAATTCAAACTATAGGGAAAGTATTTTACCAGAATTAAAAACTTCATGATCCATACATAGCTGACCAAGAACCTGCCATAAGACCCTGTTGGATGCCTCAGGATCAACCTGTAGGCTAACCCATCACCCTAGAGACTTGTAGTGCTGTTTTAGCAGTGTTAATGAGAGGTTGTGCCCCTAGCAGGAACAAATCTGTGCTGCATAGGATCAACAACACTAATAATGGATGTAACCAAATGACGGATCAATTTTCAAGTATAGAGTTTTTGAATTGCCATTAATCACAGAGATTGTCCAATAAGAGCCACACTTGCATGGATCCTTATTCTTTTTAAAAACTACTACTGCTATATATATTTCCCTCCATGAGGGCAGCACATAATTCAAAAACATCATTGAATTAAAAAGATCAAATAAAAAGGTAATCGGGTCTGCAGAAAATACTTTCTAGAATTGCATTGAATGTAATCCTGACCAGTGTTCATTATCTCCTCAGGTCTGATTCCCAAAGGTCCTTACACATACAGAGAGTCCACAGGTCTAGGCACGGTGGGAGATCCCCCTACCTTTCCGAAATCAAAACTTTGAATTCACTTCTATCCATCCTTTGTTTTGCTTCATCTTAAAGGATCTTTAGGAAGGGCTTGAAGACCCACACGTTCAATGCTTTAATCAGTGGTTTAATATGCGAATCTGTTCTCTAGGGCAGTCCTGCAGTTAGCGCCAAGATGAATCCTCGGGAGTAGCCGCCAGCTTTATTAATGCCATTGTATTGTAAATAAAATTCATAATATTCTTATATTTGATTATTTCCTCGGTATTCTCAAGATGCAGGTTTTAATGGGCACATAGTAGGTTACTGGCTCCATCTCAGGAACATTTGAAAGGTACTTTGTTCAAAAAATTAAAGGTGTATTAGAGACATGCGATTCCCTACAAACACTAACTGCCTAATCAATCACCAATTTAAGAAGTTTAGATCGTAAATGTACCTCATTTGCCAACTCAACCTGGCCTTGCCCTATGGCGCAACTTAAAATCTGTCCCCGTATAAACATCTTTAGGCAATCCCAGACCACAGTAAAGGTTGCTGACCCAGCATGGACACCATCAAATTCCCTCAATGTACCCCTTTTATAAACTTTATGATAGAGATGTCTACTAGAAGATTGTGATCAAATGTCCATTTGGGTGGAGCCGGAGGTATATGAAAATTGCTCAGATTCACTTAAAGGTGCTATGCATTATGATTGGAGACAATTCGGGGGTTAAGTTTCATCCCCAAGTACAGAAGGATCGCTTGACTAGCAAAGATCATATTAATCTGGCAAAGACAAATGTAAACTCGTGCTGGTTTGGGAGACAGAAGTGCCAGACATCCAATAAAGCATATGCTTCAGGGAACCTCTAGATTTCTTACTTAAACTGCTATAGCTTTAGTAGCAGAAAGGTGAACAAAGTCCAGGCTGAATAACTCTCCCCAAATAAAGTGGAATAGCAACAAAGAAAGAGCAAACAGTCATTGAAACTCCCCTATCATAATCGCAGCAATAATTCATCAGCTACAATTAGCAGTCTTCACATCACCACCTACCATTCTCTTCCCTGAGCCAAAAGGGTAACTCAGCAATGGGAAAGCCTCCTTGCCAGATGCTGCAAGTATCACACCCCAAATTCCTACGTTTACCAGACTCTAGGGTGGAAATAAGTCTCCTATAAACATAATTTGAGGTCTGAGAGAATGAAGCGGTTACTTAATGAGCCAAGGACCACATTCCATTTACAATCCAGTTTAGGCCACGAATAGCTTAACAACTATGATGCGACATATTAGGTGCTGATTGCATTTATGACCCAGCCAACAAGCAGAAGACTTGCAACTTTCCAGTGTTTAATTTTTAAATCCCAACCTTTGTGAACTCACAGGGATACCCTTACATACCCTAACAAGCATAAGCAAAGCCTATCTGGTCTCGCCTATGTGAAAGCTATTGGCTCTGCCAATATCCTTTAGCTATGTCAGGCCTGGTGGCTCAGTGAACTAATGCATCCACTGCAGGGGACTGTGTGCGACCTCATGGTCAGAGGATCAAATCCCGGCGGGTCCACTCAGCCTTTTATCTATCAGAGGTAAATAAAATGAGTACCGTTGGGTAACAATAAACATCTGTTATTCAGCGCAAAGAGACCTATGGGTGAGCGTGCGCTTTACAAATACACGTTATGTTATGTACGGCAGCGTGGCTTTGCAGCCGAGCTAAAGGTAAAGTTAGAAAAATGAAACAGCCAGCACTTTTTTCTACCTTTACTTGTATCCACGCTGCACAGCCATTCTGCTGTACAACAGGTGTAAAATGCATTGGCAAAGTCGGTCAGCTTTTTTTCACATTGGTGCATTCAGCGAAGCAGGGAAGGTAGTGGTCACTGTTTACAGGCAAAGTATACAGCTATGCAAGTGGGAGGCCTTCTCTCCCTCCACCTTCCCAGGCTGAGAAACGTAAACAGGTCATATTTCCTTACCTATTGCAGGCAAGGAAAACGTGAAGTTAAACCCGCAATTTAACTTTACAGACATTAAAATCCCATTTATTGATTCAAAATGTCAACATTTTCTATCTCAAGTAGAAACGTGAATGTTCCCTCGACCAATAGCACATTTTTTATGCAATTTACACAAACATCTGATACCAGGAGACATTATATCCACTTGAAGGCGGAATATTTTTGTTGTATGAACACAGAATGATTTCAGAAAAGTCCAGTCCCCTCACCACCGCATCCCCCCCACACACCAACTGCGATTCTACTAATTAAATGAACATCAGGGATACATTAGAAGGCTAATGTCATACCTCAAGGGCAGTTAGTGATTCAGGCAGAGTTAAGCTATATAAAGTGTCTTGATTAAAAGAAGTCTGTGCTCACAATTCTGGCAAGACTCTTGGGACGATAGCAACCTGTTATACTTGGCAGGCCTTCAATAGGAAAGAGATCTAACACGCGGGGTTTGGTAGATGGGCATTCCCGAGAAGTCGCACGATACATGACGCAGAGCCTAACTGAAGTAAAAACAACCTTTTAGGTGGATGGTCTTCATAGGCTACAGGTCTCAGCCTATGCACAAAAAGGAGCTAAGGGGGTATAAAGAAACAGGTCGCCCCCCACTCACAGAATCCCACACAACAATAGACCTGTTCTACCAATAAATGAACTGCTCAATGCGTCCACCATACATTTACAGTCACACAATTTTGTATGACAAGACAGCGGATATATTATATATATATATATATATATATATACCGTCTGTTCTAAGGTGACTTAAATCACTTGGTATTCTTTAAAACTAGATGTGTCTGCAAGCTCTCTCTCTCTCTCTCACAGTATATCCCCACCCTATAGTGTAAGTGATCAATAAAGGAGGGAAAATAATATAAAAAAATTGTGAAAAAAATTGGCAGTGCCTCACAGGAGTAACACCATGGGAGTTTGCAGACTGGTTCTCGCCTGCATCCTCAGATTATCATTAGCAACAGCCAACTTATAAACAACAAGTATTTGCAATACAATAGGTCTCGCATTAGCAAGAGTTTAAGCTATTGGCATTGTAAATAACAATGCCTTTTATTTATAGGTTTTGAAAATTAACACAAAATAAAAAGGCATGGTCATGCACAATGCCAAAAGCTCAAACTCTTGTAAATGCGAGACCTATGCAAATAAGCGGCAGTCATAGTGCCGGGCTGCTTAGAAAGTGAAAGAGTGCATAATGCGCTGAATATTTCAGGAAAGTATGCCATGGCTGCAGTAGGTGAAACTATTTAAAGAAAATGGAGCCAACAGACTAAAAAAGACTCACTGTGTAACAACCAAAGTAAAAGGGCCAGTCCTGATGGGAGGGTATGAATAAAGAAAAGGCGGTACTAAGAAGGGACTAACAAGCCTATTTAACGAATCAGAAGCCAGAATTTACAAAGGACAATGACACAAGCCAATGACTAATAAGGGCGGAAAGTGGGCCAGTTTCTATTCCATACTCCAATACAGTCTGGCTCACAGAGCAGCGCAGGCGCTGCCCAGGCTCGACCCAAAAAAAGTACACCTAAATAAGAGAATCGTTGAACTTCAGCTAGTTTAAAGTCCCTCACAAAGTGGTTCCTTTTCTTGGCACTCCTCCGTCCACAGACCATAATAAATGTTTTAGTCAGATTTAATTTTAGATCCCCTGCTCCGTGTATGCAACAAAGGCATCGATCAATCAGCTGTTGTAGACCAATTCATTTCTCACTTTACTTAACCTTTCCCACCTCTGCCAGAATCTAAATGTAAGATCTGACCATTCACTTCATTCCACACAGCCAAAGCACTGACCAACTCATGAGTATTTAACAACCTGGACTATTCCAGTAGTCTACCAGTGGGTTTTCATCAGTCTTCTTTTCTTCCACTGGACAAGGTTCTGAACTTTGCCACTAAAACTTTATACAACCTTCCTAGACACACACACACCTCGGCCCATCATCAGCTGTCTCACAAAAACAGGGCACTCTACAAACAGCACTGGAATTCAAGGCAACACACAAAACATCTACTGTTCTTTAACATGGAGGGAAAGTAAGCACCAAACTGCGTGGCACACCAGGTATGGGAACACATGGAGAGAAATATTGCCTTTCAGCGGGATATGGTATAATCTAAAGCTCCGTTTTTAATATATAATCAGGGCCTTCGGTGGTCATATCACTGAAAATACAGGATTTGAAAAAAATATTGTTGTCGACGGGTGCTCATGGAAGACAAATTCTATGGACTGAAATCTAGAGAACGCTAAAGTGATTCTGGTATTTTACTGACCTCTGCTGGTTGTTTTCTATCAAGACAGTTAAATAGAAACAGTTTAACAGAAAATAAAAGTCCCTAAGCGTGAGCAGACAAGTCCTAGGGCTGATCTCCAGAGCCAACAAAGTACATACACACATTAGTATATGTTAAGTATATACAAGAGGTCTCGAATGCTCGACCTAAAAATGGTGATACATGGAAAGGAAAAAGCAAAGTGCTCAGTGTGGTGTATGTAAACCCTATGAGGTGTATCGGGATCTTTCATAGAAACCCGCTACTCCTAGTCTAAAAACGAGCTAAACAACCACTAGCTACGCTACTTTATTCCTTGCTGTGTCTGCTCAATTAAAAACCAACATGTTTCATTGCCACTATGATCTTACGGCAATTTCGTCAGGGCACGGGTCAATTTTCCACACGGCACCAATTTTCTCTGTTTTTTATACCGGGTGGATGCCCTTCATCGGCATACCTGCAACCCCTTTTAAATGCGTGTGTGTACTAGTCCACATACGCAATATTGATCACTTGCTGCCATACGTCAGTCGTGTCAACCCGAGTGACTGGCGTTAGCTCAGCTCCTCCCTACAGGTCTCGGCCACCAGATATTGGCGTAGCCAGTGTGTCACGGGCCCCATACAATGAAAGAAATGGGCCTCCTGGAAGCAGTTTGAAGTTTGAAATACAATGATCAGCGTTTATTGGGCCCCAGAGATCTCTGGGCCCCAATGTCACTGCTCCTCCTGCATCAATTTAAGCTATGCCCTTGCTTGCAGAAGGGTTTGAACTGAATCAGAATTGTGCAAGCAATGCCTGAATGCAGGCAAATTAGCAAAAACTAGCCCAGGATGAGTTTCAAATCCACCAGGGATCGGTGCGAGTGTATTTCTTGGCAAAACAAGCAATGACGAGAGGAAGGTAAGTCAAGTGACAACAAAGGAGGGAAGATGGGGTGTAAACCGCGAAGATTGGCAGGAGAGGAATGGGCCTGTGCACTAAGGGGGTTGAAGTTGAACTCGACGGACTGTAGGAGGCAGACTGCAAACACCAAATTGAAACCAGAATAAATATGGAGGAAGCAACAGGCAGGAAGAGTGATATGTGGTGGGTGGGGGGAGGGGGTAGAAATAGTACCTGAATCACGTTAGGAGCAGGGAATGGGCACAGATTAAGTTGAATCAATCTGTACTTGGTCCATGCTCCACAGTAAGCATCAGAAGTGATCTTTTCAGCTGCAATGGCCAATTAAGACAGCCTCTAAAGAAGAGGGACGCTAAAGCAGGCAAATGGTAAAAAATTAGCCGGATCCGAGCCTTTTTTTTTTTTATTTATTTTTAAAAACAACAATGTCTCACAAGCCAGGCACTTGCTCTCGCAGGCTCGACCCTAAAAACCTTGCGGCTTCCTCAAACCCACCACTCCCCATAAGCCAAACATTAACCCACTAAAGTATTCCCATCCAAAGAGCCATTACCCGCTGTACCATTTTCCCAAATCACCCCCCCCTAATATTCTCCTGACATAAAAGTCACGACCTCAGAGAAAAAGAAAGCCCCAAAAAGAAAGAAGTAGCACTTGATGGCTGTTATGAAGGATTTAGTAAATTCATCCTTTGGCAAATGCAAGGCCACACCCATGTTAGCAGTAAAAAAGCAAATAAAATTAAATAGGTCCTACACTTTAACTGGATCGTGACAGTAAATATTTTGATCCCTATAGGTAATGTGTAAATTTGCAGGTTCGAGCAATACTGTTGACTCAACTTTCTGAAGTGCAATTACAAGATCAGAGCAACCAACAGAGCTACACCATCTCATGGCAAATGATCTGAGCGAATAAAAATAAAAAAAAATAAAAAATCTACACCAAATGATTCAATAGGAGCAAGTCGGCGGGCAACATAAACCAATAAATTTGCCAGCATAAATGAGGATGGCCATGGACACTGCAATGCTCTTTCTTCAAGAGTCTACTGAAATGAAAATCTAGGATCTCTCTGGATGAGGCAGTGCATGTCCCAATCCTCAAATTGAGGAAAAGCTGGTCTAAACAGGTCGACAACAAAAACCTCAGCATAGTCGCCTTCAGTAAACCCTATCACCTGCAAGTTGTCTGATACAGTTCTCAATATCCTTCAGCTTAGAGGTAATTCTTCGTATCTGAAGATCTCATGACCCTCCTCTTGGGCTGGAGTTGCCTAAATAGAAGGTCTGATCTGCAGAACCCAGGATGTAAGTCTGTGGCTTAGATGAGGTCAGATTTCACAGCAGGGATTGACCGGGGGTAGGACATTGAAAACTTTGCTCATAGTCTCCATAGTTCTCTAGGATTGTAGATCTGTGTGACTAGTTCTTCTGTTTGCTCAGCTGTGAGAATAATCCTTTCAGTGCCACCTCCGGATCCTATCGCTTTGCTTTTTAGGTGCCGTCTTGTCATGGAACTATGCTGTGACAATGTCGTGTTGGTGAGTCTGGCAAATCTTTGCTCTGTATGGACTCGATTTCTGATTCAGAGTTTGAGAATATCAGGACTACCTGCATGAGAAAGGGAGTACAAGGACTCCAAAGGATGAGGTGTATCAGAGGCACCTGCAGATTGTACAACATTATTTAGAGCAGGATTCATAACAGTATCTACTGTACTGCCAGGGGGTATAAAAGCTAGGCCACTAATCTCCGTTAGCAATCCCAAACTTTCTGAATCAGGAATTGCAGATTGAAGCATACAAGTACCGAGTCCCTTGCCCATAGCTTCATCATGTGTAGCGCCATTGACACAGTTTTCCACATTAAGACCATCAACCCCGGAAAGACCAGATAGCCAGGCTAAGGTAGCATGAGTTTTACAAGTAATTTCTAATTCAGACCCCAAAACTGGTAATACCCTTTGCCAGTCACCTTATTGTCCCAGATCCATTCTTCCGATCAACACCACAACTCCATAATTTGGAAGAAATAAAATTCTTTTTTGTTTCCTCTTGGGACGGAAGGGGTCCTGTGCAATCTGAGTGGGAGGGCAAGGTAGTAAACCACCATATTTTATTGGCACCTCAAAGCTGTAGTCCTCTGCGAAAGACAGGCTTCCTTTGCTTGCTAATTCAGTACTATGGTTGTTAGTTTAAGCAGGTTGCAGGAGCTCTCCCAGAACACCCGCATTTACACCAGGCAGGCCCACCACAGCATCTAATCAAGCACTGTCCGCCTGAGACAACTGTCGGGCCAGCGAACACTCCCCAGATGCCATCAATGCCCATCCTACTTAGCTGGTTAGCTGTGGTTAATTGGGCAAATGTCCATTACCATGAGAGGCCATCCCAGTCAGCCCTCTGGATCTCTGGCTGTTGTCTGCTGGACAGTTTGCCTAAGTTAACAGAAAAAACACGGAGACTGCCGCCCACCAGCAGCCGCAGCTGTGAGGCATGGACAATACAAGATGAAGGGTGGAATCAGTTTGACGATGGCTGTAGTAGCGAGAAGAACTAGCAAACCCCAGGTCCAGAGAGCAGTCGGCACCAGAAATCCTCCCATCAAAGGCAAAAACGATCATATTCCTCCACCTGAAGATTAGAGTTAGTATTGCCAAAACTTGCACATCAGCTTTCTTTTTCCATCTACACTGTGTGGCTGATCATTGGCAGGTCTTCCTGCATCCGACCACAATCAGCCACATGCTGCCATCTTCAAAATCCCATGCAAAGAATTTACATTTTGTGGAGATTCGCATCTTTTCTTGCCCGCATCCCAGCTAAGGAATCACTATGGGAAATAAAAAGCTCCTAAACTCTGTGAAAGGTAGAAAACAAGAAAAAACAAAAAAATGTAACTAAAAATATTTGACGTGAAATTTGGATTTACAAACATTACAAGGAATGTACTCTGCAGAGCGCTATAGGTTTTGACTGTCAATTCAAATGGCCGTGCTGTGGATTACCTCATTAGTCTCAGGCACGGTCCAACCTTTAGAATGACTTACCTATGTAGTTCTTCTCCTTGTACACAATGTCAAGCTGCAGAATTAAAAGCAAGAACTGGAACCAGGGAGTCATTTCATTGCCGGGGTAGGGAATGTGAGCCGAAAATACAATATCATTGGCCTCTATGTGCCTGCTGATTGCTTCCTCTGAATCTCGGATCTTCTCACACTGGTTTTCACCCCATGGCATGAACCAGCTCAAGCTGTGATGTTTTTTTCTTAGGTCAACGCATTTCACAGACAAGATGTCGATTGCGGTTGTGGGCCCTGGAGCTACAAAAACAAGAAAAGAGAAGTGCATAAGACTCATTATCAACTGAAATCCAATTGATAAGGAATTTTCACAAAACCATAAAGTACTAAATTGCAATTTAGAAAGACTAGAAGTACAGATAACTATGATTAAACATTTGCAAGAGAAATAACTTTAAAAATACGAGCAGTACCTGCCTGAAGGTAATTAGGCTAAGGACAGTACAGAAGGAACACTGCTGCACAAGCGTGTACATTAGTACACCAATGGGAAGCATGTAGGTTATAAATCAAGATGCACATTGCTTAGGTGGTACTTTAAAGAATATCAAACGTCCCAAAATAGACACTCAAAGCTCGGAATTTTAGTATTAGACCAATACCTATAACATGGTTACCTAACCAATGTACATAGTAGGCTGAAGCAGGACCTCAATAGAATTAGTAAGGTATCACCTTTACAGTGGCACAAATGTTGATCATGTGCAATGGATAGGTGTACGCACTAAGCCTAGGATCTATACAAGTCTTTAACAGGAGCTGCCTGGTCTGAAGGGCCTTCCTGAACACAAAATCTTTGATTAATACAAAGGGGGTTTCAAGCATTAGCCTCGAGGATTGAGACAGAAAATCCTGCGGCATGCGCCTCAGTGGGGGAACTATTTAAGTCTGTACATCTATGTATCCTAGATGCCACTTGATTACTGTGTACATCATGAATTTCTTTTAAAAGAAACTAAGGGCCTTTCGAAGTACAATGGACAAAGAATTAGACACAGTGATAACGCCGATTTATGAAGGGTTTGCAACCAGTGGACTTGCAGGAGAAACTGATCTCAATAGTGGAACAACAGTACCTAATCGAATATGTCTGCCTTTATTCCATCACACTTTCCAATCAGCAAACAACGATCAGATATGAATTCAAATGAAAATGCTATTTTGAAAGGTGAAAAAAATGTAACAGATTAACTTGGTAGAAATCCAATATCGATGGATCACAAAATTGCTTCTATGAAGCTACAGAAGAGAAAGTTTTAGTCACAGCAAGACACCAAAATCAAAACAGATGGTCTCTTATTGATCAGCTTTTTTCCCTCTATGCACATCTTCCCTTCCCCACTTCCAAGAGACTGAGCCTTTTGCTCAGGCACCACTCATGCAGCCAGCCAATCATGAGCCAGGGGACCTGGACTAAATAGAGGTTGGTACATATCAATCATCATTCACATTGCCGCTATAGAAAGGAATGGTCCACAGGTAAGTGCCTTTGGAGATCAGCCCCTTGACCCTCTACTACTTTAAGCCGTTGCCAACATGCAATTCCTTGGGTCAAACTTTACAAGAACACCAGTGATGCAGACAGAACCTTATAAACACCAGCACTAAAAAAGCCAAAACCAGGTCAGCATGGGGGTGACAAAGCTGTGACTACTAAAAAATGGGCTATGGCCAAAAGGCCCAGAGTGCGGTTTCTAGGGAGAGTGGGGTGGTGTATTCATTTATATGTTAGTTTTCCATTTAGTACACACTAGTAAGAGGTAGAATAATGTGAGCTTTCGATAGCTTTCACTGAATTCAAACGTGTCTGTATTTTAAAATACGTTTTCCAATGCATTACACAGCTGACATCCCTTTGGTGGCCGGGGCCAGGTTTAACGCTATTAATTCAAGTAGAGTCTATTGTAACAATTCAAAACTCAGCCCTGACCCCTGGCCGTACACCGAAAACAAAGCCTGCGCGGGTCTCATTCTATGGCTGTCAACACGGATTACAAAGTGAAGCCATGTGACTGAACATGCAGTTAACTTGTCCCATGCTCAGACCACATTCTTCCCTTCTAATCAATTATACAACTCTGAGGAGCCACCACTGCCCAACGAGCAAGCACAAAGGATCTCGGCTTCATTAAACTAAGCAGCAGCATGGTTGAAATTAACAAGCTAATTTACAGAACAATGAAGCTTAAACCAACCCAAATCCAGAATTCAGTTTAAAAAAACTATTTAAATATACAAAGACATTTTATATTCTAGAAAGATGGATACATAGAGACATATATAATATATAGCTATCCATCTATATATATTTAAAGGTTTTAAGTTAAGATTTGGAATGAAACCTGAACAAACGTTGCAACAAATACTGAAAGATACCAATTATAGTCTAATAAACTAACTGTAATTTGCACCCCATCATGCATATCAACAATGTCATTTAACAGGTCATGAGTGACGTAATGTGTGAGGTCCTGAGCAGCGCATGGTGCAGCATTTGAGCCCACTGGGTTGTTGAAAGTATTGCATTTGATGCGCAAGTTACAGTTTCCACGGCAGGAACTAACAGGGTTATTTCAAGTTATTTTGTAACCATACCTGCACTTTGACTGTGTTCAAGTCAACTCAAGAGATTTGTTTTTAACCTACATTATATAAGACATTCCACCCCGAAGCTAGCCCAATCACTACACTACCAAAACAAAACAAAAAAAAAACACCACTTTCTCCAGTACCCTTCTAGGGGTTGTGGTTACTTTTCAGACTCATGTCACAACCCTTCCTCCACCTTCTCCCCTTCATGAGACTTGAATGACTTAAAAAAAATAATAATAAAAAAAAAAAATTTAATACAGGGCTAGAAGATCTATTCTTCTTTGCATTCTGGCATTATACTACTTCCTGCTCCTCCCACCAGGTCTACCCCAGTTGGGAAAACACCTGGCACTGCATGATACTCCTGTCATGAGTCAGGATGATGCACATTACTTCCATCACAGTACTCGCATTAACGTGCGGCAAATGCACTCTACAGGGACAGGGGTTACTGTATACTGCCATACACTGAACAATTCCACTTAATATACAAGTATCGTTTTGGGTTTCCACTAATACTTGTCAGAATGAGCCAGCATACATTTTTTATGGAGTCCTCCGCAGGCATTTTTGCCTGCAGGTTCGGAACCAGTGTTGAGATGGATTGAATGAAAAGCGTACTTCCTTAATTATATTTAAACAGTGGGATGCTAATGGTAAAATGTCTTCAGAACACAAAAAACACTTTCTTTTGCATTCCTTTGGCCCTAAAGGGCTAAGAACTTATAGTAAATTTACAAAACTGTTTCAAGGTGTGGCGATAGTAATGCTTTCAGTATTGCATTGGCTAATTTGGAAAATCATTTTGCTCCAAAGGTTTGGATTGGTATAAAGAGTGCCTATGGGAAACGATATGCTTGTTAGAAGGATCCATCAGTACTCGGTTGTAAATATCGGAAGGAGTTGCACATTATTCTCAATCCAAATGGTAGAGAACAAGTATTAGTTATGGACAAAGGTGAGAAAGTTGGGGAGAAAATGTTAAAAGAAAAAATTACCCTCGGTGTTTGAAAACAAGATCAGCAAATTGGGTGGTTTCGAACATAAAATCAGACTCAGGAAACGGGCTGTACCACAAATATATAAAATTTGGAATGTACCAATATCATTGAGAGAGGATGTAGCAAAATAACTGGATAAACTGGTGGAAGCTGGAATAATAGAACCTATTGAGGCATCAGCACGGGTTTCACTCTTGGTGGTGGCACACAAGAGTTATGGAAAACAGATTATGTGTCGATTTACTGTGAGAAGTTGGCCGGGTATATGATGGCCCCTATTTAAAGTGGGCATCTTGCACCCATCCAAACGACCCTTATGATGTAGGAGGTCAAAGATAGCCTTTAGAAAGCTGTCCTAGTGGTAGCTGTGGAGAGCAGCCTTCAGGCTTGATCTTGAAGGAATGTACAGCAGCTTGTTTTACCAGAATAGCACCTCCTGAATTAATCAAATGAAAGGAGAACCACACAGTAGTTATATCAAAATATGTATTTATTAATATAAACACTATCCTCTACACGAGGATAGCACACAAATCACACAATACAAGATCAATAGAACAGTTGTAAGTAGCACAATACAAAGGGGGCTCCATGGGGAGACCAAACCATATACTAAAATAGTGGTATAACAATCACGACTTTAGTCAAGACAAGGTCTGGAGCAAGTAGAATCGCTTGGACTCCAAGGAATCACCCAATTTGAGCAGATAGGGACCCCACAGAGGACGGGTGCAGTGTGCTAACACGACCACGGGATCTGTACAATTCTATGGGGATGTCGGGGTTTGCAATTTTAAGGTTTAAGGACCCTTCTAGGAGGATTTCGAGCAAACCCTTTGAAACATAAGAGGTTGGAGAGCCACCCCACCCATGGATACCATAGTGGCAGAGTTATCGATCCCAGAGGAGCCGGGTGCGTAGGTCTGGAATGGTGTCGGAAAACGCTGTCGTTCTCAATGGAGGGCTGTGAAGAAGTACTGTTGCCGTAAAGGTGAAAAGGGTCCGGTGGAATGCAAGCCTGGATTCTGGAAGGAAGGAACCTGAAAGCAGAAGGGACAGAGTCTGGGTCACTTCATAGGGGTCAGGGGCTCGGTAGACGAATGCACACCGATGCCAGGTGCTTCAGGTGCGAAGGAGGAATGCTCGACTCTGCAGCCACGAGATTCAGAAGACGATGACAAACAGGAGCCACATGCGAGCTGTCCCATGAAGGATGTAGAGTGCTGAGGGGTCAGTGTACGGCTGGAGCACTAACAAGTCTTGGCAAAAGCAACCCACGCAGGAAGGTCAAGCAGGTTACCGTGTGGACCAGCAAGGTCCAGGAGACTCACCAAGCAATGGGGAGTTAGGGCACGTCTGGAGCAACCAGGAAAGCCCAACAGAAATCAAAATCACCCTCGGGAGGACCCACAGGCCGAATTACCAGGTGTTACACGGGGACCTCAAGCAAGATTGCAAATACCAGCTCATGGAGCACTCTGTGCGAGGAGGCGGGAGTTCTTTGGAGCAAATACTGCTCAGGGTCAGGACTACATGGAGTCCAATGCACAAGCATCGCTAATAAGCATATGTAACTGCAAATGGACGCGGTGCACAGGAGTTCGGTTATGCAGTCCCCACGAGGGAAACTGGCCTCAAACTTGATGAGCAGGCAGCTCAACCTCAGGGACCTTCTTAACCCACCTCCTGTGTTGCTGAAAACTCCGTAGTCCACAGGAGCTCTGGAGCAGCAAACCGGTCTGTTGCATTGAGGGGCCTGCAAATGCAGGGGAGGAACTCCTTCACCCCAAGGGAGATTCTTCAGTTATCCTTAGTGCACCATGGAGCAAGGGCACAGACAAAGCTTCAGACTGAAAGGGGGACGAAGTTGAGGCCAGTCGAGGTCCAGAGTGTCCAGGCACTCAAAGGTCAGGGGTTTCTTCTTGTAGAATCTTGTCTCACAGCCAGGAAAGACTTTTTTTAGCCACTGGAGAGGGTTGGACAGATTCAGGGGACCCTCCTAGGGGAGGGGGCAGGACAGAGGGAAGGTTACACCCATATCCTTAGTCCAGTTTCACACCAGAGCAGGAGCCAGTGGCTCCCAGAACTGGTTTGAAATGGACTATGCACAGGGACAGCAAATGTGCCCCAGGTGCAGACTTTCAGGCAATCCGAGTGCACTCACCCAGCCCCAATACGCTAAATCCTGTCTGGGAGGTGGTCACACCTCCCTGTGACAGGATGCCTATTGTGCTGCCTTTCTCTGCTCGAGCTTGGCTCAGCAGCAGGAGGGCAGACATTTGTATCTGGTCAGCAGCATCCATTTTGTGCTGTCTGGGTCGAGAAGGCTGGCACCGGATATATCAGTGACCCCACGAAGCTCGCTTCAGAAGGGTGGAATCATACCTCCACACTGGTAACCAGTGTGGGAGGCATGATTGCAAGGTGTTTGATACCAAACACAGTATGTTTCTATGCAGCCGTTTGAGATAGCATTCACCGCGAGGTTATAATGCACCTCTACCTATATGTCCAGCTGAGTCACAGACAACCCGGGAGAAAGGTCTCCGAAAGCTGCAGAGAGGCTCTGCTCATGCAGGGGCACCCTCTCACATAAAACCCAGCACCCTGCCTTCAGGATTGATAAAGCCTGCTATAGGGGCAACTTATAAGTTTTAAGTGTAGTGACCTATAGATATAGTAAACCTATATCTAAAGTAAGTGGTGCAAGCACCAGCTTACACACCTTTAGTTCCATTTTGCATGGCCTCTCATGGGTGGCAGAATACACGCTTCAGCCCATGGGAGGCCTCTGGGGTACGTAAGACCTGGGTACAATATACTATGGACTTTTAAGGGTACCCCCAGTATCCAATCTGGTTTTTTCCCTAAGTACCTGTCAATTTAAAGGAGAAAGCAGATAGACTGGGATTCTGATTAGCAGGATCCCAGTCAGACTAGTCACAAACAGTGTTATCAAGCAGAAAGTGGGGGGGAGGGGGGGGTAACCATAAGAAGCAGATCCTACTTTCCTACATGAACAATATTATAGTTGACCAATTTCCCCTACCAAAGATAAACAAAATGCGGTCATTGCTAAAAATAAGCCAAGTGTTTTTTTACTATTGATTTTTGTGCAGCATATCACCAGATACCATTGTCAAGTGACAGCAAACAGTACACTGCATCTATCACGCCACAGGGCTGCTACAAATTCAGGATGATGCAATTTGGATTGGCATCCGTAGCCGCTGTTTTTGAGCGGGTTAGTGCACTAATTATTTGGTAATATCAGGGGTGCACAGTTTCTTCAAGATGACATACTGGTGTATGGGGAAAAACAGATTAGAGCATGATAGAATCTTGGAAGTGTTGAGAATTCTGGGTTCACAGGGTTTAACCATTAAATATTCAAAATGTAGGTTTCCAGAGAACAGCATTACCTACATAGGGTATGTAATTAATAGTGATGGAATTAAACCAAAGCAGACATTGATTGATGCCATTCAGAGGGCACCTGCTCCTAACTGAAAACTCTGGTCATTCATAGGTTTAGCAGAATTCTGCTCAAAGTAAATTCCAAACATCATGGCAAGAAAATACAACATGACAAGAGTACGTTTGAGTAGACACCCAAGTGCAAATCGAATTTTTGTAGTGTGAGAGTGCATTAGGAATGTAACTTCATTGAAAAGTTTTGATCCAGATGCATACATTGTAATTACCACAGACGCAAGAGGTAAGGGGTTGGGAGCTGTCCTATCCCAGGTGGAGAGTGATGGGAAGGAGAATGCGATTGCTTATGCCTGCAGATCACCATCGCCTACAGAACAAAAATATTTCATAATAGAAAAGGAAACATTGGCTTGTGCGACATCATTTCAGAGTATTTGTGTGGGAAAAATGTTTCACATTGAGATGTGATCACAAACTATTAGTGAAAGTGCTTACTACTGAGGGCACAATTAATCAGCCAGGGTGGTGAGATTATCGATCAGACTGCAAGACTACAATTACAAAGTAGATTTTGTTCCTGGCATTGAAAATGTGATTGCGGATTTCTCATCAAGAATGCCCGAACCACTGAAATTGTGTGAAGATGAATTGTGGAATTCAGATCAAATCGCATACGTCGAGACCAGGGAGACATTTGTATCAAAAGGGACATATGGAACACAAAGTACGTAAAGGATGAAGTGTTGACCAAGATTAGGGAACATCTTGCAAGGGTATATATCTAGCAAGAGGAATTCCTCCAAAACATTTGAGGAAATCAGTTGTGAAACCTATTTCATGAAGCACATTTTTGGCATTGTTAGGACTAAACAGGCTGCTAAAGGATCACTTTGGTGGCCTGGTATGGATGTGGAAATAGAGAGATGTGTTCATGACTAAAGTTTGTAAACCAGTTGATAAGTCCTTAGTCACAATGGGAGTAAATCCTGTAGCTGATTTTCCATGGGAGTGCATAGCTATTGGTCTAATGAGACCAATCAGCACAGAATACAAGTAGATCATATTACTTATTGATATGTATTACATAAGGCCCATCCTTAAAATTGTGGAGAAAGTAGAAACTAAAAAAAGTTTTCCATCTCTTGAATCAGGTATTTTTGCTATAGATGGTATTCCAGCGAATTCACTTAGTGATAACGAGGTGCAATTTACATCCATGAAGGCTAGAAAATGCTTTAATAGATTAGGTATCAAATACAGGACAACTGCATGGTACAACACCAGCAGTAATGCCATGGTGGAGCTCTTCAACTGTTTTATAAAGAACATCATTCAGTCGGCTGTAAAAAAAATAAAAAGGATGGGAGGTTCAGCTCGAGAAAATGGTTTGGGCATACAAAGTATCGATGTGCAAATCTATGGGGTTTTCTCCTTTCGTTTTAATGAGAGGGAGAAACCCAAGAACCAAGTACACACCTGGAGAACTGATCAAATCCATTATGGTACAGTGGTCAGAGTAGTCAGTAAAAGGGAGGTTGGAATCAATGCAACCTAAAGAAAAGATTGGTATGATAAGCATGAAACAAAACAATGTGTAATTGTAGTGGGTCAATGGGTAACAGTAAAGAACCTGGTAAGGTCCCAAAAAGGAAATTAAGTTCTATAACCCTATGGAAGTTGTAGAAGTACTGAGCAATTCGGTTCGGCTAACTGATGGAAGGTTATGGAATTTGAAGAGAATTGCTAATGTTCTGTGCCTTCTTCCACAAGAAATGATATTCCAGATAATGGGTTTGTAACGTATGGGATATTTGAAGAGAACAATGCTTACAAAAAATGTTTTTGGAGATACTGTGCCTGTGCATAATGGTGCCGATGGATTGATACCGTACTTGTACATATGGGTGCTAATGGATTTGATGCACCCATTATTGTAGAGAGATTTACTGACAATTAGTGTTTCTTTCAAGAGTGTAATGACAAAGAACCTTCCTCTCAAAGATGTAACTTGTCTAAAAAAGAAAAAAAAAAAAAAAAAAGGGAGGGAAGAGATGGTTGGAAGATTTTATATCAGATAGTTTTCCTTTGTAATTTGGGAACGTCTAATTTCATGTCTGTAGAAAGCCGGCTCCGTATTTACTATACCAAAGTAAGGTATAGTGTGCACAGAGTCCAGCGGAACTCCAAAAGGTAGGCAGAGGTAAAAGTAGATAGTACCTTAATCTCCATTTGTGGCATTGTGGGAGAGCGTTAGGCTTTATCAGAGGGTAGTGTTAAGCATTTGTTGCATACTCAGGGAAGAGATTATGTCACACAGTCAAAGACTAAACTCAGACCAATTTGTTTGCATCAAAAATATTTAGTTATTTTCTTTCTAGAACCAAGCAAAGCCTGGTGCAGGCAAGTGAAATAATACTTTGCAAAATCTTATGCAGTGATTTACAGTTGAACGCAGGTTCAGATGCAGTTGGTTGAATGACAGTTAAGTCTACAGTTAAATTACTTTTCAGTTACTTAACAGATTACGGTGCATGTTACTTTTTAAGTTACTTTTGCACATAAGTGTGATATGCCTAGATATCACACTGAGACATTTCTTAAACAAAAGGTAAGCAATTAACTTTTAGCACATTAGCAATTTTTCAATATTTTCATACAAACCAACTCGACACTTAGATATTTTTGAGGAAAAGCAGTCAATGCACTCCTATGGAAGGAAATGAAGTTAACTGTTGCAGGCAAGTACTTATTTGTGGGAGTTGGTATTCTGGGATTAGAACCAGGGTTCCTCCAGGGTTCCCCCAGGGTTAAGGATGCACTCTCGAAGCACTAAGGCAGACGGGTGCGGAGGCCCAATGTTATCTAATGGGGGGGATAGGGGCCCTCCGGTTGGTGGCTGCTTACTAGCAGGCCAGAAGGTTGTGGGAGCAAAGCGCCTGGTGTTAGGGTCAGGGCAAGGGGGTCAGATTCAGCACCATAGGAGCAGCTAGGTACAGAGTGCCCGGTTTTCAATGGGGATACTCCAGTTGCAACAAAGACTACAGATTCGGGTACGAAGATCTTCTGGAGATGACCACAAGTTGGAGATGTAAGTTGGGATGCCTGGGGATGCTGGGACATGTCGGGTCGGGGGATGTCGGGTGCAGGGGTGTCTTTAGGCATCAGGTTTTTTTTTTTTACCAGCTCCAGTTGCGGGAATCCTCCAGAAAGGGGTTGCAGGCGTCAATTGGAGATTCGAGGCAGGTTAGAGATCACCAGATCTCAGGTCAGTATCGCCGGGAAGACCTCGTCATGGTGTTGGGTCACCAACACGTGCCGAGGGCATCGGGCACAGAGTGGTGCAGACTCACAGATTTGGCAGGAGCCAGAGTCTGTGGGTGAGCAAATTCGGTGCTCATGGGAGACAGTCCTGGCTTTGCAAAGCAGGGCAGGTGCTTCGGGTTATTGAGGGCTGCTGACTGCAGGACACAACAGGATTTCACTGGAGCGGTTTCGAGGTGGGGGCAGGCTGGTAGGGCCGGGGCCAAGTCAGTGGGCGTCCTCCTCTTAGTTCAGCACGGATTCTTCGGTCCTTCTTTTCTTATAGTCTGTTCTTGTCTGAGGAGCCAAGGTTCAGGGTTGCCCTTAAATACTAGGTTTAGGGGCATTACAGGGAGGTAAGGGGTCGGGCCAATGGGTCCCTTCCTTGGGGTGGGTACACGCCCGATTATGCCACCCGCCAGTGGAAGGGGGGCATATGCCTCTCTGGTTGGCTGGGTCCCCCCCGCCCCCCATCTGCAAGATGGTGGGGACTAAGTTGTGCTTCACCTCGCCTCCCCCACCTGGAGGGTGGGGTTGGCAAAGGTGGGCACATATCCCTTCATCACTTAGTTTTCCTGCTGATTCTCCCACCCAAAGTGGGGGGTCAGAACCGGTGGGGGCCAGTTTCTGGAAGCAGCAAATGGCTGGGGTAGCTCACAACGGCGGCAGGCCTTTGAGGCTTCCTCTTCGTGGACCCTGCCCATCTTGGGGGAGGAAGGATGGCACCTCGTCCCGGGATATGCATAGTTTCAGACCCCAGAGAGCAGCAAGCTCTCGACCTAGGGGTCCAGAAACATGTCTGGTGGTGGCAGTTGGCAAGCAGTCACTCAGCCAGGACACTAGAGTTCGGTCGTTTTTCAGGGGACATCTCTAAGATGCCTTCGGAGTGCATTTTTCATTAATTCCCACACTGGCATCAATGTGAGTTTAAGGTGCTGATAAGTTTGATACCATACTTCCCCATTTTTAGTAAAGCCATTATGGTGCTGTGGAGTTTGTAATGTCAAACACCCAGTACCATAGACATTGTAAGTGCAGTAATGCCATTAAGAGTATAAGAATTGACTGACACTGTAGGGGTACAGGGCTCATGCACCTCTACCCTCACCACTATTATGACCTATGCCAGGGCAGTGGGTTGTAGGCATGTCACACAGGGATGTGTGCCATGTCGACTCTTCACTTTGTTCTGCACCAAAACACGCAGCCGTGAGTGTGTGTGTGTGTATATATATATATATTATATATATATATATATATATATATATATATATATACATACACACAGGGTCCATACAGGACTTTGTGTTTTCCGCACTACACTTCCCATAATGCACAGTCTCATTTGAGCCTCCCATTGGTGGGTGTGTCATATGTGAAATGGCGATGTGGGTTAGCGGTTGTGCACACAGTTTCCGTTAAAGCCTCTGAAGAGAAGAATATGGAGCTTCGAAACGCGTCAGGCAAATCCACTACGGAGCGGCTCCTACAAGCGGATCCCCGTCCCTACCTACACATAAGTCAAGCTGCTGGTCAAGTGCTACTTACAGGTGGACAACTTTGGAGCAGAAATATAAATATTTAATAATAATAAATATTATATATATATATATATATATATATATATATATATATATATATATATATATATATATATATACACACATACATACATACATACACACATATATACACACACACATCTATACATTCACTGAAAAAAAAAAAATAGGTTTCGGGGGAGTTATAGTTAGCTGGACTTTTTACTCGTACAAAACCATTGCAATTCCCCCGTTATAGTAAGTTCAGCTAACTATAACTCGCGCGCCCGCAATGCACTGCTGATGACGTCACATATTACATCACTCATGACATGGTCAGTGACATCACTGATGACATCTCAAATGACATCTCAAATGACATAACTGATGACATCATCCAGTGAATGTGTGTTTTTCTGAAAATTACATATGTTTTATATATGTATATCTCAAGGTCGATGGAAGAATAAATGGGTATATAAGTGTCTAAATGGAGGATTTGTTTTTTAAAAATTGATTGTATAACTGACTGATTAAGTGTATCTTAGTGAATACATGGCTTAGTGAGTAATGTTTAAATATGTAAATATCTGTATCAGTCTCTCACTTTGTGTATAAGTGGCTGCATGGGTTGGTGAGTAGCTACACGAGTGTCTATATAGGTTATTAGTTGTTTTTTTGAGTATCAGTAGGAGTGTCTGTATGGTTCGGTAGGGGGTATTACTTAGTGCATAGGTGCATGAATGAGTGACTCACTGTTTGTATGTGTTGAAGACAGCATGTGTGCAGGACTGTATGGGTGGATGAGTGTGTGCATGGGTGTGTTAGTGAGTGAATGACTGTCTCACTAGTGTCTTTATGAGTAACTACATATGTTTTAAACTAGTATATGTGACTATTGGTGTATATAAGTGAGTATATGTGAGTGAGAGATTGAAAGAGTTCCTGTATGAATAAGTATGTGTTTCTATAAGTGATTGTTTAAAAGACCAAGTATGTGTAAGTTTCTGTAGAAGTAAGTGTGGTGGTGTGTGTATAACTGTATATGCAAGTAAATGGATTTTTGATTCTTTATTAGCATGAATGACTATGTGTGTGAGTAACTATGGATGAGTGGCGTTGTGTAACAGGATGTATAGGTGTATGAGTGAGTACATGTATGAGTGACTGTATAGGACTGTTGGTGAATGAGTGGAATGAGTGGATGTGTATGTGGATCTTAGAATTACTGAATAGGTTGTTGTAACTGATATTGGTATGTCCATTGTTTTGAACATTGTAGTTTCTATTTTTGAATGTGTGTATCAAAAGGTTATAATAGGGGGAGAGGAGGTCTGCCACTATCACAAGGATGATGTCATCAGTGATGTCATGAGTGATGTCACTGACCATGTCATGAGTGATGTAATATGTGACGTCATCAGCAGTGCATTGCGGGCGCACGAGTTATAGTTAGCTGAACTAACTATAAAGGGGGAATTTCAATGTATGAGTGAAAAGTCCAGCTAACTATAACGCCCCTGAAACCTATGGTTTTTTCAGTGAATTTCTAAGGTTTTTAGAATGCTAATTCCTAACTATTACGTGCCTGAAACCTATGGTTTTCAGTAAATTTCAAAGGTTTTTAAATGCTAATTTCTAACTATGCCTACAGAGATAGGACATGTGAAGAAAGAAGAAAAAACGCACAGAAAGAAAAAAAAAGAAATGCAGAAAGTAGTAACAGAAGTCCTCAAAGACGAAGAAAAGTGCAGGAAGAAGGATAACGTAAAGAAAGAACAAAAAGAAGAGCAGAAAGAAGCCTTGTTGCAAAATCATCCTGTACCCTCAACTTTTTCAGACGGATACTGGTGGTAACTGAGTCTGACTAACCAGTCCTAGAGCCAGTGCTATATTAAAAGACACTCAGAATACAGTGAAAACACCTACATACACTAGGGAACACTATGCGTTGGGGTCCCCATGTGATCAGCATGACCTCCTCTGTAAGCCCCTAGTATATAATAGGGCAGGGGATTAAAACTACCCCTTAAAACGCGCCACAGGGCGTGTTTGCACACGTCACCTCAGGCCCCGTCCATCCCTTCCCCACTGTGTAAACACACCCTGTGGCCGTTTAAGTTGGGAGATTAAGTCCCCTTGAATCCTAAGGGTCCCTAGGGTCAAACTAGCCCACTAGGTACCTCCAGTAAGCACCACAGAGATGTAAAAAGGGGCGTGGCCTCAGAACACCTGTCTGCAACGCAGCTCCCTGGCACATACTGGAGATACCTGTTGGGCTAGTTGGCCCTCAGTATTGAAGGGGAATTAATTCCCCAACTTACAACTGGCCAGGGGGCGCGTTTGCAGAGTGCTGCAAGGAGGGGGCGTGGCCTCCAGCGCGATGCCCGTCTTTTATTTATTTTTTTAAGAAGGAGGGCTGTGCGGCCCCCCTTCTTTTTCCAATTTACTGGCCCCGGGGACCCCAACCCCCGGGTCAAGACCTTTTTTTTTTTTTTTTTATTTCTTATACAAACATGGGTAGCTATTGAAGGGCACATTTCGTATACACGCACACCAAGCCTTTCAAAGGGGATTCGACAAAAATGCGACCAAACTATGCAAGAAACCCCCCCTCACGGTTAATAAAACACACATCCACCGCCGGATGTGTAATACTTTTTATTTTACTCTCTGGAAAGGAGACGAACCTCACAAGAGTCACAGCGTGCTCCTGGCTGAGCCCAATGCTGTGTTACACCCACCAGTGCCCGCCGAGTGCCTCACACCTCTGTGTTGTATTCCACCAGCTAGTGCGTATGCTAGGACACTCTCTAGCCCATGTGCACTAACACCACCCCGTGAATATGCCATGCCACACTTGTCTTCGCACGGGTTATATTGCCCCATCTAACGTGCCTTCCTCGATGCCCATGTTATAACGCACAGCGCTATGCCATACATATTACAATCTGGGATCCATATCTTTGTCACAGTGCATATGCAACGTTACACTCCCCAGCACATATTTTATATTACAACTTTAGAGACTAGTTAGGTTACACAACACTGCCCTGTGCATATTACACTCCAAGGCGCATATCGCATAGCACGCGCTAGTGCCTGTGCTATCTCGCGCTCTCCAATGAATCTGTCATTGCGCACAATGTATTGCATATTATATTTCACGCCCGGTTCATCTTATATCACACTTTTGGTGCATAGTTTATACCATATACCAAGGACCTGTTGACGCAGCTACAGCCCGAAGTGCTGAACGGAAGTACACCAAATTTGGCAAAGAGGTAGTCCTCAGTTCAGACTCGTGCCTTTCGCTTAAATGGTGTAAAGCCGTTCAGTAGTTCCTGAGAAAATCAAATGTAAAATGACATATCTGGGCGGAGCCTAACCACACATCTCATCGTGAGATCTGATTGGCTGTCAGCACTTCATCCAAGCAGTGTTGGCAGCCATCTTGGGACCAATATACATGCTAGCACCTCATTAAAAAGCATTGCAGTTAATAGAAGGTTTTAAGACTTTAGTTCCATTATAAATCATTTGTTGATGAAACCATACTCATTTTAGGAATTGTGGTGTGTTCTAAGGTGATTTTACCATGTAAAAAAGCCTTCTGCTGTGATATCATGAATCATGTTTGAGAGAAAACTATTTTCTCATGCTTTTCCCCACAGAGGTTTGGAAGGTGATATAAAAGCTAAACTGAGAGCATATTTTCTGTAAATTCACATTATCTTTCTCAGTCATGTGAGAATCAAGTCTGACATTCTCAGTAAAACATGTACATCCAACAAGGGCAGAGACTGTCAGTTGATTCCTTTGTGTTCTACTGCAGCTTCCCAGAGTGTTCTAACAACTAGAGCGCTAACAGTCTTACTTATGACAAAAGTATTGCACACCTGAAGCCATCTTGATTGGAATAAAGTGGTAACACTTAAAACATTTAATTTACAAAGGAACAAAATGAGGGGGTTCATTTTGCCACAGAAAGTATGATTAGTGCTGCAGAAAGGAAAATTAGGGCATATTTTGACCTCAAATCCTCTTCTAGTTCATAAAAAAATTCTGACATGTAGACTGAAACATGCACTTTGAATACCAGCACCAGACTTCCCTGGTGAGCAGTAGCTTTACAACAGTGATCTAATGAGCAACTAGAGTGCTAACATTCTGAATTTATGACAAATGTGTGACACATCTGAATGCCTTCTTGATGGAATCAAAGTAAAAAACTGAAAGTATTTCCTACTGAGGAGACTGCAGTAAATGAGGAAATTAGGAAACTTCATAACAAATAAATCTCCCAAGATGGCCACCAGAGACAAAAGAGCCCAAATGCAGCACAAATATCACCCAGATGTTGCCCACATGTAGCCCAATGACATAAGAGTGCAAAGTACATTTTTTGTGCATTTGCAGTTTTATATAGTGCAGACTTGTCAGGTATTGGAGTGCTTTACATGAGCATTGGTTACATCACACAAGATCAAATTCATTCTGGTTGTAGACATGGGGAGATAAAGTGATTTGACCAGAATCACAGAATGTTGAGCTGAAGCAGAAACTCCAACCTGGTTCCCCAGTTGCAAAGTCTGCAGCTCTGGAAGTAACACCACATCCTCTCCCCTAGGTGCAACAGTTAATCAAGTGGTCAACTGGATAAAAAAAACTAAGATTACAAATAATTTAAAAGTTCTTTGTCGCTATTTGAAAACTCAGAAAATATGTCCTTATTTTAGTTTTTTAAAGCACTAACCATAATTTTGATGCAAATAAGACCCTCATATATGTAATTTCTAAAGGAAATTCTCTAGGCATTACAGTTTTGATTACATGAAGAGGACGTCAGGCGTTCCACACTTTTGTAATAAATATGGAATGTTAGCAATCTAGTTGTTCATTGGGATACTGTTGAGAGGCAGAGGCCAGGGGCACAGATTCTGAAAATTGAAGGCAGGTAGGAGTGTGCAGAGGCAACAATTTGACCACATTGGGCAGGCAGGAAGGGCAGTGGCAGCACAGACTATGGAGGGCAGTGGAAAGGGGGGCAGGGGCAACAAACCAACAATACAGGACTGGCAAGAGAAGCTGTGGCAATATAATAGACCAGAGGTCTTCAAACTTTTGGATGCAGAGACCCCCCTGTCAACATTTTGAGGCGCAAGGACCCCCTCCTGACAAAAATGTCTAAACCTGTTGACTAAATTGCGTGGGATGAAAATGTAAATGAGGTTATGTGATGCCGCGTATTTTGGGATAGCATTGCTTCATTATTTTGATATTTGTTACACACAGTAACGCCGAGGAAAGATTTCACCCAATCAGTACCCATTTATAACCAAAATACAGCAATTATCATCAGAAAGATTTCAAGTCAACCTTTGTGAAGGGCCTTCCACTCTGCAGCAATACGTGCTGCCACATTAGAAGCTCACCTGGCCCTGACCGGAAGAAGCAGGGGTCCCTTAAAACCCTGGCGGTTTTGTGTAGAGTTAAGCCGTTTACCCATGCAGCTTTCCTTTCACCCCCTCCCTTCCATCCCTCTCTCCTCTCCTAACCCCGGATCCTTCTCTCACTTTGCAGGTCATTTTCTTTCACCCCTTTTTACAACTTCTGAACTCTCCCCATTCAACCTCTCACTTCACCTTTAATCACCTCTTGCCATTCTGTCCTTTCACTGCCCTCATCTCTAACAGTCTCTCACATTTATCTCATGGCCTCTCTGGCCCGGTCACCTCCCGTGCCCCTCAGCACTTCTCATTCACCTCGTCTCTTCATTCAAATTTTTGTCTATTTGTATCTTACACCTCTCCAGTCCCCCCATTCCTCTTTCACATCTCCCCTTTGTTCTAACAGAAGCCCTCACCTTTGGATCACACTCACTTCTTGCGTGTCCACACTTCTCTTCGGCAATTCACATTTCTCCTCATCCCTGACCTCTTCAATCAAATTCTCTCACTCCCTTGCTGTCCTCTCTCCTTTTGGGTGCGGATGCAAGTTCAGAATGGGATGAATGAATGTATGATTACTGATGGGCTTGTTTGAGTGAGTTGCATATTGAGTAGTGAGGGGGACAGGTGAGTGAAGTGTCACATGAGTGCAGGATGAGTAGTGTACTCGTGTGACTGCAGATTGAGGTAAAGTGTGAGCAGGACAAGTGCATTTTGAGTGCAGAGTGATCACTGAGTGCAAGGTGAGCGTGACAATAAAGGGCGAGAATGAGGAATGAGTTGTCTGAATGCAGGGTGCATTCCCAGACCCATGAAGTAACTCAGCATGTTATTGACGGGGGGTAGACTTTCAGATCTAAGTTAAACTATTGCGGCATTAATCGGGGATCGAGGGTGAAGTAAATAAATAATGTGCTGATCCTGCAACAAACTTCCAGTCCTATGGTTAGGGTTACCAGCAGATTATTTTGATGGCCCAGTCGGTACAAAAAAAAAAAGCAGTAACCTAAAGCGGTATTTTCAGCGCTTATCTGTGCATACTTCCCAGGGCCGGCTTTAGTGCTGGTGGTGCCCTGTGCGACAATGTTTGTTGGTGCCCCCCCAATGACCACCCCCACCACGGATTCTTTCACTAGCACCCTTTAACAGTGACCAAGTCTCCATAACCCCACACTCTCAGATGCATTGAATTAGTTATATAGTGCCACTCATACGAGTGTAGGGTGTCCGAGCACTTTGCATCACACACACATTACACAGAGACAATCAATCATAAGTGTGTAAATCAGTGTATAGGAAATGTTACATAAGCCAAAGGACTAAAAGTATAGGAGTCACATGTCATCCATACTGGTAGGCAGTATAGTTCAAGAGTGCTTGGTGTGGAGAAGCACAAACTCAGAGTCGAAAAAGAAACAGCATAGTTGGGAGTTTCCTTTAATAATAAGAATTGATTTCTAGCCAAATTAACCCTTTTTGCAACATTAATCAATGGTCTAATAATGTATTCTTTGTAGTGTGCATGCTGTTCTAGGATGAAAGTTAATAGCTCACTATTCTATATTAGGACTTTAAGTTATAAATTGCAAGTAACAAAAGGATGTCTCTTTTGAAAGCAGTAACCTGCTGATCTCTTCACATCATATGCACTCTGTAATCTACTTGGTACACGTTCTTTGCAGCAGGCATATTAACCCTCTGCACTAACTTCACCTAAGTCAAAACCTCAACTATACAAAATTCTGATCTCTCTCCAGGAAGATAATTAATCACACAAGTTATCTTGACATTTATGTGAGGCCTGGTAATTGCCGAGGAAAGAAACGCTGCAGCAGGTGCTTCAAAAGCACAATAAACTTTCACACACGGTGCCCCCAGGAAGCCAACTTTGTATTCCTTTCCATGAAATGCATTCTCACACTACGGCAGTGAATGAAAAATCCAAATGTAAGGAATAGGCACAGTGGGGACCCAGGGGGTACTGGAACCAGCAAAAAAACCTAAGCCTCTGTAACCAGTTTACAAAGGCATGTTAAAATGCAAATGGTCTTTAAAGACCTGTGAAAAAACACAGGGGTGCCAGAGATAGGAATCTCGACACTGCCCAGCTGAGCCCCCAGCAGCTCAAGTTTCACTGCAGCAGCCTGGGCTGAGACACAGGACGGGGGAAGTGTGGAGGGGGGGGCTGAAGCCCTTCGGCCTGGGCAGAAGTGTGACTGGGAAGGCGCGACCCCCTTTGCATCACTCCACGGCCCCCCTGGGGGTCGCGCCCCACAGTTTGAAGACCCCTGTAATAGACCATTGTGGGCAGAAGGAAGAGGCAGTGGTAGTACAACCATACATGCCAACAGACCCGTTTCAGCCAGGCAACGTCCAATGTTTTTGAGCTCAAATGGGCTTTATTTGATCTGTCTCCGGTCTACAATCTCCTCTTTTTCAATGTAACTCTAAGGGGAAAATCAATAACCCAGTTTTTCTTCAAAATATCCCTCTTACCAAGTTCAAAATGTTCACAAGTAGGATACATTGGATCATGGTAGGCAGGAGGAATTGGGGTAGGGACATGGACTCGGATAACAGAGGACAGGAGGGACATGGAGAGGTGCACCAAACTGACCCTACAGGGCAGGCATCAGGGTTTGCAGCAGCACAATACACCACACAGGGCATGCGGGACGGGAGTGCAGCACAACAATCCATAGAAAGCAATAGGGAGGGGACAGGACCATGCACATGGATAGAGAACAGAGTGGAAAGAGGCAATGGTAGCTAGCTGACCATAAAGGACATACAGGACAGAAAGCTGCAGCATAACAGACCATAAAGGGCAGGAGGGACAGATCAGGGGCATTACAATGGAACAGACAAGCCAGGAGGGAGGGAATAGGGTCTACACATGGAAACAGAGGGCTGGGGGCAAGGGGTCAGGGCAGGAGCAGCAAGATGACCATGGAGGTCAGGCAGGATGGGCACTAGAAACAAGACACACCATGGAGAGCAACAGTGAGACTATGATGGCATACACACAGACCATGGAGGGAAGTTGGGAGGGGGTCAGGGGCAGCTAGCTGACCACACAGGGAAGGTGGGAGGGGCCATGGCAGCGCAGAAGACCATGCATGGCAAGCGGGAGGGTTAGTGACAGCACAATGGCTATGATGGGCAAGAAGGAGGGTGCAGGGGCATGCACAAAGACATCGGAGGGCAGGGGGGGAAGGAGAATAGGGGCAGCAAGCTAAGCACAGAGTTTAAGCAGGAGGTCAATGATGGGGCATAGAATTGAGCAATGGAGGGCAGGAGGAGTGGACTGGTACATCATGCTAAATGGAGGGCAGTGGCAGCACATCAGACCATGCATGGCAGGAGGGAGGCGGCTAGTCCATGGATTCAGACAACAGAGGATAGGGAGGAGGTGGATGGGGCAGCAAGCTAACTGTTCAGAGAAGGCGGGTATTAGGAACTTTATTGTTTTTAAAATGTGTGTCTGTGCGAACTACTTAAAATATGAACAAGTATGCAGCAATCGCACTTTAATTCAGGAAGAAGAGGAAGTTTGTGACTGACTCCGGGCTCACTTGGCTGAAACACCCCCTGACCCTCCACCCCCATCGCAAAATGTAATTCCGGTGAAAAGGGTAGGTGGACGCAGCGTTATAACAGTCCTGAGAGCACGATTGAAAATGAAAACTAGATATAGTATAAACTATGCACCAAAAAGTGTGATATAAGATGAACCGGTGCGTGAAATATAATATGCAATACATTGTGCGCAATGACAGATTCATTGGAGAGCGCGAGATAGCACAGACACTAGCGAGTGCTATGCGATATGCGCCTTGGAGTGTAATATGCACAGGGCAGTGTTGTGTAACCCAACTAGTCTCTAAAGTTGCAATATAAAATATGTGCTGGGGAGTATAACGTTGCATATGCACTGTGACAAAGATATGGTTCCCAGATTGTAATACGTATGGCATAGCGCTGTGCGTTATAACATAGGCATCGAGGAAGGCACGTTAGATGGGGCAATATAACCCGTTCGAAGGCAAGTGTGGCATGACATTCACGGGGTGGTGTTACAGTGCACATGGGCTAGAGAGTATCCTAGCATACGCACTAGCTGGTGAAATACAACACAGAGGTGTGTGGCACTCTGCGGGCACTGGTGGGTGTAACACAGCATTGGGCTCAGCCAGGAGCACACGGTGACTCAAGTGAGGTTTGTCTCCTTTCCAGAGAGTAAAATAAAAAGTATTGCACATTTGGCGATGGATTAGTTTTTTTATTAACCGGGAGGGGGGTTTCTCGCATAGTTTGGTTGAATTTGTCGAATCCCCTTTGAGTGGCTTGGTGTGCGTGTGTATTAAATGTGCCCGTCAATAGCTACCCATGTTTGTATAAATAAACGACAAGGGTGTCTACTTGGAGAGTACCCACCGGCGGGGGCGCCGGGATTAGGCACGGTAGGGCGTCATACAAGTCAGAGCATCACTAGCGGTGTAAATACATTACACACGTGGATTCATTGTATGCATAGTCGCCTTTTAATGAATATCACCCAAATCGTCACGGTATGTCCAGCATGTCCTAGGTGTTTCTATAAATATATATTTTTTTTAAATATTAAAAAAAGCAAAGGCCGGCCCCGGGGGATGGGGTCCCTGGGGCCATAAGTGGCCTGAGGAGGGGGGCAACGCAGCCCCCCTCCTAAAGAATAAAAAAAAAAAAAAAAAAAAAGCAGCCCATGACCCGGGGGTTGGGGTCCCCGAGGCAGATTAAGGCCTTGGGAGGGGGGCCACGCGGCCCCCTTCCAAATTTATTTTTTTCATCAAAAAAAATACAAATAGGGTGCAGGCCATAGAGGATGGGGTCCCCAGGGCCAATAAATTAGAAGAAGGGGGCCACACATCCCTCCTTCTTAAAAAAAAATAAAAGACAAGCATCGCGCCGGAGGCCACGCCCCCTCCTTGCAGCACTCTGCAAACGCACCAGTTGTAAGTTGGGGAATTAATTCCCCTTCAATACGGAGGGTCCCTGAGGGCCAACTAGCCCAACAGGTATCTCCAGTATGTGCCAGGGAGCTGCGTTGCAGACAGGTGTTCCTTTTTACACCTCTATGCAATGCAGCTCTGTGGCGCTTACTGGAGGTACCTAGTGGACTAGTTTAACCCTAGGGACCCTTAGGATTCAAGGGGACTTAATCTCTCAACTTAGAACAGCCACAGGGCACGTTTACACAGTGGTGAAGGGAGGGGACGGGGCCTGAGGTGACGTGTGCAAACATGCCCTGTGGTGCGTTTTAAGTTGGGGAAATAATGCCCTTTCAATCCTGAGGGATCCTGGGGGCCAACTAGCCCACCAGGTGCTTCCAGTAAGCGCCACTGCTCTGTGTTGCAGAGAGGTGGTGCAGGCCGTGCCCCTCTTTTACACCTCTCTGCAATGGCGCTTACTGGATGTACCTAGTGGGCTATTTTGCCCCTAGGGACCCTCAGGATTCAAGGGGACTTAATCTCCCAACTTAAAATGGACACAGGGCGTGTTTACACAGTGGGGAAGGGAGGGGATGGGGACTGAGTTAACGTGTGCAAACACGCCCTGTGGCGCGTTTTAAGAGGTAGTTTTAATCCCCTGCCCTATTATATACTAGGGGCATACAGAGGAGGTCATGCTAATCACAAAGGGACCCCAACGCATAATGTTCCCTAGTGTATGTAGGTGTTTTCACTGTATTCTAAGTGTCTTTTAACATACCACTGGCTCTAGGACTGGTTAGTCAGACTCAGTTACCACCAGTATCCGTCTGAAAAAGTTGAGGGTACAGGATGATTTTGCAACAAGGCTTCTTTCTGCTCTTTTTTGTTCTTTCTGCACGTTATCCTTCTTCCTGCACTTTTCTCCGTCTTTGAAGACTTCTGTTGCTTCTTTCTGCATTTCTTTTTTATCTTTGTGCGTTTTTTCTTCTTTCTTCACATGTCCTATCTCTGTAGGCATAGTTAGAAATTTGCATTTAAAAAAACCTTTGAAATTCACAGAAAAAACCATAGGTTTCAGGCACGTTATAGTTAGGAATTAGCATGTAAACAACCTTAGAAATTCACTGAAAAAAAACATAGGTTTCAGGGGCGTTATAGTTAGCTGGACATTTCTCTCGTACAAAACCATTGAAATTACCCAGTTATAGTTAGTTCAGCCAACTATAACTCGCGCGCCCGCAATGCACTGCTGATGACGTCACATATTACATCACTCATGACATGGTCAGTGACATCACTAATGACATCACTGATGACATCATCCTTGTGATAGAGTGGCAGACCTCCTCCCCCCCTAATAAAACCTTTGATACACACATTCAAAAATAGAAACAAAAATTTTCAAAACAATGGACATACCAATACCAGTTACAACAACCTATTCAGTAATTCTAAGATCCACATACACATCCACTCATTCCACTCATTCACAAACAGTCCTATACACTCACTCATACATGTACTCAATCATATGTTCTCACACACCTATACATCCTGTTACACAATGCCACTCATCCATAGAGTTACTCACACACAGTCACTCATGCTAATAAAGAATCAAAAATCCATTTACTTGCATATACAGTTCTACACACACCACCACACTTACTTCTACAAAAACGTACACATACTTAGTCTTTTAAAACAATCACTTATAGAAACACATACTTAAAACTTGATCAAAATTAGATCAGGACGTAGATATAAAATTATATCAGCGAATAATTTAATTTTGCCATTCCTTCTATTGCCGCTTTGATGTCAGGATTTTCACGAATTCTTATTGCTAGGGGCTCAATAAAAAAAAGTAAACAAAATGGGGGACATCGGACACCCTTGTCTGGTTCCTCGATTAATATTAATTGTCCCTATCGCATTAACTAGCACCCTGGCTTGGGCACCTTGATAAATATTTTTCAACATAGTAGTGATCTGGACTGGAAAACCAAATTTTTGCATACCGAGGAATAAAGCATCCCAGTTTACCAGGTCGAATGCCTTTTCGGCATAGACCATTGAAACCAAAATTGGAATTTTGTTGGTAGAAACATAATCAAGGGCCTGGATAAAAAACCCGGTATTTGACGACATCTACCTCCCAGATACAAAGCCAGACTGGTCAGGGTGGATTGAAGCCTGGGCAATCGGGGTAAAACGTTGGGCCCATATTTTCATCAAAATCCACATTAAGAAGGCCGATTGGCCTGTACGAGTTTACATCTTTATGATCTTTCCCTTTTTTAACAAAACTGACGATGATAGACTCCTTAAACCTCGGGGGGACAATGCCTCCCGATTTAACAACATTAAATAATTTGACCAGAAAAGGAGTCAGTTCTTTAGAAAAGATTTTGTAAAATTCAATTGGGAGCCCGTCTGCTCCACAGGCTTTCACCCCAGCTATAGATTCAACTGTATCTAAAATTTCTGTATCCCGAATATCACTCTCAAGTTGATCAACTAACGAGGGAGGTAAAAAAGGAAGATTAACTTCATCAAGATTTTATGAATAAGATAAACCCCTACCTCGTATTTAGTGGAGTAAAGCTGAGAGTAGTGATCCATGAATACTTGAGCTATACCTTCTTGATCTTTAATAATATTTTGAGTCTTGGGGTCAACGATCTCTGTTATTAAAGCTTTTTCTTGTTTAGTTTTTGTTTGACCCGCTAACATTTTGCCCACCATTTGACTCTCCTCGTATACTTTGTTGGAAAGTTTTAGAACTGTTGATTTCCTCAATTAAAAAAAACTTTTAAGGCTACCTTCGCCCTTTCTAACTGTAAAACAGCATCTCCCCTCCCCACCGATAAAGTATCTCTCAGATTAGTAGCATGATCTACAGCCTGTTGGAGTGGTTTGATCTTTTCCCTTCTTTCTCTTGACTTAGCAACTGAATGTGCCTTCATTTAAATAAAAAAAACTCTAGTATCCACTCTTTGGTTTGAACTATCCAGTTGGGATCTCAAATTCTAAAGAAATTAGAGAATGATCTGAAAATGGGTTAGCACCATATTGGTATCTAAGACCTTAAGAGATCGCGATATAAGAAAAATAAAAAATAATCAATCCGAGAAGCTGTATGAAATTGTTTAGAATAGCAGGTAAATTTCGCAATAGTCGGATTATGTTGACGCCATTGATCCATGAGTAGATGTTCCTGTTTTAAGGCTTCCAAGACTCTTTGTTTGGGGTTTAAGTTCTTTTTTATTTGAGGTGTCTTTTTCAGCTCTTGAATAAAATTGAAATCCCCGCCCAGAATTATTTTTCCCGGAACCCCTCTGAGTAGCTCACTGATTTTAAGTAGGGCTTTAGTATCTACTATTGGGCCGTAATAGTTCAAAAAATTTAAAGTCGTCCCGTTTAATTTGGCCACGACCCAGAGCCAACGCCCTAAGGGGTCTCTGCGAATTTGACCAAATTCCCAAGGAAGACTGCGGCAAAAATAAATCGCAACCCCTCTTTTAGATAACCCAGGGAGATATACTTTAGGAAAATTAGTTTTCAAATGGGTTTCCTGGAAAAACAATACCTGGGGCATACAGGATACTAGCCACCTTATTAAAGCTCCGTATTAAGATTTATTTAATAACCTATTCGCATTAGAGATAATCCGACACGTACTACTCAAGTTTTATTTGAATTTGGCCAATTTGAACAGATCGGTGGATATAAAATTAATCAAAACAAAACGGAGATCCTAGTATTGAACGCGGATTGTAATTTTTTGCCTTTGAATCTCAGATCAAGCACTAAAAACAGAACCGATTAGATACTTGGGTATCTATGTTTCTAATCCGTTTGATCAACTATTAGCTTGAACTATTTATTCATGCGCAATAAAATAAAAAAATTTGCTTGATAGATGGACTCTTCTTCCTTTAACCTTAATTGGCCGTGTAGCATTAATTAAAATGTCAATACTCCCCTTATTAATTTTTCTTTATAAATGTTCCGTTAAAGATCAACTCCAATTTCCTCCGAGAAATTGATCAGGAATTTTGTTTGGAATAAGAAAGCATCCAGCGTTAAGTTATCAGTATTGCAGTTGGGAACCGCTCAAGGGGGTTTATCATTGCCAAATATTTGTTTTTATTATATGGCAGCGATTATGGATCTCGCAGCACGTTTATTAGATCCTAATGGGCTGCTTGATATGTTTTTTTATCATAGAATGATAAAAGAAGCAGGTTCGCAAGTTCCGATTTTTTTTAAAACAGTCAAACTACCCAAAAAGACTAGGTATAGGACCATCCGGGAATTCTCCGATAGATTACAGTCTTGGTGTAAACTGGTAGGGTCCGGTGGTTTTTATTATTTAAAATTGGACGAGTGTAAAATCTTTGGGTTGCAGATTCATTCTAGTGAGCTCAAAACATGGAGAGATTCTGGATTGGGCGATTTGGGCTCATTTTTTCTAAACCCGAAACTTGTTACCTTGCAAGAGGTCCAGGTCAGGTCTAGTCATCAATTAAAGACAGGGTTTTTAGAATACTAGCAGATTGTAAATTTAATAAATAAATAAATACAGTCTTTTGGAATGCGGGTCACCATCAGCTGCTAATTTCAAAAGGATGTCGTTTTTATCCCGTTGGCTGGCTTATTTTACTCCAAAAGCTTTAAAAAAAAAAAAAAAAAAAAAGCTTTCCGGGAGTCTAAAATAAATGCTTCCGATGCCAGCTTCAAGAGGGGGGCGACTGGCTTCACATTTTTTTTACTTGCCCGAAACTCGAAATATTTTGGCGTAAAAAAATTTCTATGAATAAGTCAGGCCATTGACAAAAATGCTTGATCCTGAAGCTCAGGTTGCTTTATTTGGTATCTCAACAAAAAGATCTGATTTGTCCAAAGCCGAAGAGTTTTATACGGCGATTTGTTCTTTAGTAGCCTGCTCCTTAATCCTTCAAAATTGGAGATCAGAGGAGATGCCTTCTTATCTAAAATGGGTGAATAAATGAAAAGGACAAAAAAGTTGAAGAGGCCTACGCCACAAGAGTTGGGGCAATGAACAAGTTTACTAGAAACTGGAAATTGTTTAAATAGTGATTAATCAGCGACCGGCACCTAGCACCTTGGCACAGGACACTTTATTTATGTAAGAAGTCCAGGATTAATATGCACTTCTTTTTTGGGTTGGTAAAGGGTAACAATAAGAATTTTAATATAGGGTTATCTATATATCCCTTGTTTAAGTATTTTGCACCATCTGTATCCTTCAGGTTTTCTGCTCTGTATCATCTATAACTGCTAAATGTCATTAATTAAGGATTTCATAAGATCTTGTTTGATGTTTTCATAAGTTTTACTATCCCTGATCATTGATTATTGTATAATGTTTTTTATGCCCAGGTCAGCTGCTCAATAAAATTGCAAAAAAATTCTTTTTTTTTTTAAAAAAGAAAAACACATACTTATTCATACAGGAGCTCTTCCAATCTCTCACTACTCACATATACTCACTTATATACACCAATACTCACATATACTAGTTTAAACCATATGTAGTTACTCAAAGACACTATTGAGACAGTCATTCACTCACCAACACACCCATGCACACACTCATCCACCCATACAGTCCTGCACACATGCTGTCTTCAACACTTAGTGAGTCACTCATTCATGCACCTATGCACTACGTAATACCCCCCACCGAACCATACAGACACTCATACTGATACTCAAAAAACCAACTAATAACCTATATAGACACCCATGTAGCTACTCACCAACCCATGCAGCCACTTATTCATAAAGTGAGAGACTGATACAGATATTCACATATTTAAACATTACTCACTAAGCCATGTATTCACTAAGATACACTTACTCAGTCAGTCAGTTATACAATCAATTTTTCAAAAACAAATCATCCATTTAGACACTTATATACCCATTTATTCTTCCATCGACCTTGAGATATACATATATAAAACATATATAATTTTCAGAAAAAACATTCACTGGATGATGTCATCAGTGATGTCATGAGTGATGTCACTGACCATGTCATGAGTGATGTAATATGTGACGTCATCAGCAGTGCATTGCGGGCGCAAGTTATAGTTAGTTCAGCTAACTATAACGGGGGAATTTCAATGGTTTTGTACGAGTGAAAAGTCCAGCTAACTATAACGCCCCTGAAACCTATGTTTTTTTCAGTGAATTCCTAAGGTTGTTTAAATGCTAATTCCCAACTATAACGTGCCTGAAACCTATGGTTTTTTCAGTGAAAAATAGCATATATATATATATATATATATATATATATATATATATATATATATATATATATATACACACACACACACACATGCTAACTCAAGACACGCACAGCCTAAGGCAGTGCGTGGTTTGAGCGGAGGGCCTAGCCCAAAACCAGGCCTGGTGTCATCTCTATGTCGCGCACATCCAAAATATGTGCATGGGGGGGGTGTTGTCCAACTGTGGCGGGGGTGGGGGGGTTAGACACAGGACCTGGGCACATGTCGGGTCCTGTGGGCTGCCAACTGCTCTCCACACATGGCCTGGCCCTGCATCAATCCAAAACACATGCAAGATGGTTAGTTAGTATTGTTTTCATATAGTAATGAAATATTAATTTGTGGGGAAAAAAAACTAAAAATAGCTTCAAAAAAAACAAAAACCACAAAAGGTTAAAGTGACATTATAGTTATGTGACTTTGTCAGTTTAAATGCAGTATTTAAAAATATCATAATTTAAAACCGCACACACCGTGCACTGCTTATGACCTCAGACATGACAATACTTATGCCATGTTCAATGTCATCATTGCTAACACTGAATGGTGGGGGCACAAGCTGTAGTAACTCAAAATATCTGGTGTTTTTCAGTGGTTTAAAAAAAATTATCTATCTTCATAGCAACCATCACTCTCAGATGATCCAGCCGCACTTAACCCGTAATTCCTACAACGGTGCTAGACAGTATTCAGATGGTCATACGTTGTTTATTTCATTAAAACAGCAAAACCCAACATGGAAGGCCAATATCCATATCTTACTAGCGGTCACCAATAGGTAGTTAAAGTTATGCCCTATTTTCCATAATAAAAAGCATTTTTGTTTTACTAATGGCTTTTGCTACGTTTGACGATTCTTCTCAAGATTTCCCAAACTAGCATGCACCCAAGTTCAGCTGCTGTGTCGTCAAGTGAGGTCCAAGAAAAAGAGAAGGGTCCCAAAACTAGCTTTCCCCCATGCAATTTCCCATAGGGATTTTAGACAACTAAAGCCTGAACTGCTGGACGGAATTATACCTAATTTGGCAGAAAGCTAGCACTTGGCCCAGAGAGAGCCCATTTTATAATTTGGTGTAAATCCTTTGAGTAGTTGGAGTCATTTAGGAAAATATAAAATATAGATATCTAGGGAAGCGGACCCTCCATGGATTGGCTGGTTGCAATCGGTCAGGAAAGTTGTGCCATTTTATGAATCGAGCCATGGTCCCGGGGCCTCAACACTTAAGTACACACTAATTTCAGAGGTCTGGTAAAAGTACCTTCACGCCATGGTGTGTTAGAGGGTTCTCAGAGGGACCGCAGTAGGTCAAGACATTGCCTTAAAACATTTTTTCCATGTGTGATGATCCCCGGAACCATCTCGGCGCTCATGTAAATACACAATGGTTCCGGCAGCAATATAAAAATAAATATATAAAAAAAATGGCAAGTAAAATAAATACACACACATACTCCAAACCACTGATACACCCGTAGAACCACTTCCATCTATACCAACATCCACTCACAGACCTATACAGCCACTGACACACAAATCCAAACACAGACCAACCGACACACCCACCCACAGACCGACCGACCCACTCACCCATGCAACCCTGCTCACAAACCCACTCACAAACCCACCCACTCACAAACCCACCCACAACACCACCAAGATACTCATACATCCACTGACACTGAGCCACAGACCTGTTGCAAATCCTAAAGGTGGTAGTTTATATTTAATGTGGGTTTTTGGTTTGTGAATCCACAACTGATCGGAAAAAAATAAAAATAAATTAAAAACACAAAAAGAAGCAATGTTTGGGGAAAGTGCTGGCCCTGAAATGAGTTTGCTTATGGTGTACGGATGAGAGCTACACATAAGAGGATGCAGTCTTTTAACATTGTTGAGGAATACCCTGTTGCCTTTTCCTGTGAAATGAAATCCATAATTTCTATATATACCATCCATATCAAAGCATGGAATGTTATTGTATAGAGAGCCCATGTTGTGGTCTCCAAGGAATGCAGATATAGTTAGAACATGTTTCCTAGGTTTGTCTATTTCTGGACAAAATTCTTTGACTACTTCCACCTGCCTTTTGTAAATGTTGAAGAACACCAAGGCAGCATGTGGAAAAAGTGCTGTTAATTTACCAAAGGTAACCTTAATTAGGATTTCCGGTCCTACTCCAGTTATTTTGCACAATCATGACGTCTAGATGTTGGCAATCTACAATGCTTTTAACCAAAGGCAGCAATTGATGCCACCTTGACCCTCTCTGGCGAACCCAAGTACCGTCTATGAAACTTTTTCTAGCACGCTCTCTGGCACTAAACATAAAACTACGACATTACTACACTGACCATTTTGGAGGGAAGTAGTGGTAGCACAGAGAAGAAGGCTGCAGCTGAATGAGGCAGTTTTGAAGATGTCAGTTAAAATGGGAGGAGAGCACGTAAAAAATAAAACAACATTTGAATGGTGGTAAGGACTTCCAGGGAACTAAATTTAAGTAGCGACTTGAAGAAGAATTAACAAACTGATTGGCTTTAGGAAAATAAAAAGTTATGTTAAGGATATGCTTGAAATTACAAGCAGTAAACCACATCTGCTACAGTTTACTTTGAAGCTAGTATGCTACTCAAAGAAACCAATCTGAATTGTAACCTTGTGGTAGCTACAGAGTGTTGCAAACAGTCACCATGTAAACTAAGCTAAAAGCAGGGGGTGTTGGGGGGGGGGGGGGGGGTGAGAAAGAGGGGGGAAAGAAAACTTCCACACTACACTGTGAAACTCAAAACCAGTGTGGTGAACAAACATTACTTTTTAGGGACTGTTTGCTTTGTAATGGGGAAGTTTTTTTTACAAAGTGAAATGCAGATGCAAAGCATTAACTGCACAATGGTAATAGCTTTTACTGGCTTCATTGCGGATCCTCTGTGAATTTACATGGTGGCCACGCTAAGAGCTGCGACAGATCCATGAATCGGCCCAAACACTGCCAAACAAGGCTTCTTAACTGGAGTCTTAGACAGGGTTAAGAACCATTGATCATTTAGAAATGGTATAACAAAAATAAATGAAATAAACAAGGTTTTGATTTACTCAGTACAGGACTATCGTTGAAAGCACAGCGGGAAGGGTAGCCACTCTTGGTACGGACTTTTAAATGCCAAGTCGACCTGGAAGTACGGAGAGTGGAACACCACTGCTATATTCCGAACTTGAGGTTTCCACTGACAAGAGATTCTAAGTGATACGGAAATCAAAAAATTGGAGAACAGCAAAGATTTCACAGATATGTCAATTAGGGTATCCTTTTAAAAAGTAATAAAAAAAAAGTTATGAGTGTTTATAAGCTAAACCAAAATGTGTATGTACAGAGCCAGTTATATACGGACATAGTCACTTACATATCCAGTAACACACACACAGAGGGTCTTTATACAGTCTCTCAGATATGTAGTAAAGTACTGACACTCCTATTCACCCATCCAGACAAATAGCCCTTTAAACATGTTTTGGGGCTGCTACTGCAGAGTCTGTGTGTGCAGTTTTACGTCCAGGTCGACTTGGCATTTAAAAGTCCTTGCCAAGCCTTAAACTTCCCTTTTTCTATATAGAATTCAGCCCTAAGGTACGCTGTAGGTAGACCATATGGCGAGTTGCTATGTGCTTAAAAAGTATGACATGTTCTTTTAAGTTTCAGTGAGTTACATGCACACTTACAGACCCATATGACCAGATATACATCCAGTCTCCCACCCATACTGCGGCTTACATACCCATTTACAAAAGCATTGAGCCACTCACACACCCAGTCAGATAGTGACATAGGCACTTAAACATTCACTCACACCCCCACACAGCACTTCTGTATCCAGCAGTAACAGAGCCAATTGTACACACAGTTACATACCACAACACTTACTAACAAACCCTATTAATCAATCCATTCAGCCACTTGCATACACTTTGAGACCCATAGAAATACTAATACAGCAAGTGACACACCAACAGTTACTTACATATGCAGCGACACACCCACAGAGGCACTGGTACACTCAGATATGAACTCAAGTACTGACACAACCAAGTCACTCATCCATACACCAACTCAAACCAATGTATATCCAAAGTGACAGACCTACACTGTCTGTTACACACTGACATAACTACTTACGTAGCTACTTAATTGCTTACAGTATGTAATGTAATTGTATGTAATGTAAAGCTAAATATATTGTTTATCTGCTTTTCAGAGGTCTACTTGCATTTACAAAGGAAGATTTACAATGCTGAAAAAGACAAACAAGAAGAAAAAATAAAACAAAAGAAACATTGCTATCTGCTTAAAACGGAGAGTGAAAGGGGATTAATGTGGAGAATGCGCTTACAGAGAAAAAAGCGGTTGGTAAGAGAACCAAGAAGTTTATTAAAATAGTATGTGGAAAAATGCAAAAAACATAAAACAAATATGCAAATATAAAGCGAGGTTTAAAATCAGCTCAGAAAGGAGGCGTAAATGAAACAAAGTGAAAAATCTTGATAGAAAACTACTTAAAATAAGAAGGTAGAAACAATTTCAAGAAATACGAGAATGTTTCCTAGTAGGGTAATACAGAATTTGGTAGGAAACATGAACCAGCAAAATAGCAAAAGAGAAGCACTGAAGCAAAAACAGAGTGCAGTTGATAATGCATTTGTTGTGAAGCACAAACTATATATTTTGATACTGAAGAGGATGAGAACACTGGTAAAAAAAAAAAAAAACAGTGTGGTCTAAGAAAAGAAAAAGCCGCCTAAAATATTTCATAAACATACTTATTAATAAAAAATTACTTACAATAGAACACATTAGTGCATGCAGTTGAAACAACCGGTCGGTGCCATTAAGCGAAAGATGGTACTCATTGCAAAAGAGGAGATGGTTTCTAGAAATGTAGAGGAAGAGATAGTGGGAGAGGTACATGGCAGGTGTAGACATGCCCCTGTAAATAAACAAGACTGTAGCAGTATTTGTAGTGTTTGCCAGGAATATATATTAAGAACTTTTCTATGTGAATTTCCAGATAAAAGTGTAAAGTGGAAAATTGCACTGTAGCAAGGATAAAATCCATGCAAAATGAGGAAATATACTATTTTACAGGGACATTCACTGGTGCATCTATCCAAGAAAATGTGCACAAGCACCTTTCATCGTTTCCGAATATTGGCTGTTCGTCATTAAAAAAAAAAATTGAAATTTAGTTAGAAGACATTTACTTTGTAAAAAGTCCATCACTCTGTTTAGGATAAATTAACAAAGCGCTTTTGTATGGTACAGTATCAGGGGTTGAAAAATGTGTGACAATATTCAGTTACGTTTCTTTGGTCCTGAAGTAGAGTATGGAGAAAATGAGGAGTTGGTATGTCCAGGTGTAGAGCAACAGAACACAGGTATCAGTACTGGTAACTGTACAAGAAATAGTCATTTTTAACGCAGTTTCTACAGAGAAACCAAACTGTTTCCATATGTTGTTGTTGCGCTTACTACAAAAGCTAAATTCAAAATGTGGATTTGTTCGGAGTATGAAAATGTAGATAAGTGGCTAGAAGTTGCTGTGTATTTATTTATGGAAAAATGATTAGAGGGCAACAAAATGCCTACGAGACCAATGCATAAGTTAGAGTTGGTCAAAATTCCTGAGGAACTGCGACATCTAAATGTTTATTAAACAATGCTGAAGCAATCTATATACCCTGTTCAAGCAATAGTTCTTATAGAAGCAAATAGAGTGGGAAACTACCACTGACAGCTACAAAAGGCCTTAAAAAGGTAGAGTGGTTGTCACCCGGTAGGTAGGACAAGAAGGGAAGGAGCCAACACAACGGCTGAATTTTACGTGAGTGATTTATTTAAGCAGGAGTAATCCAGTGTAAGGGTTCAATTAGCTCAGAACCGGGTTTGTTCCGTCTCTTGTCCCTTCTTCTGTGTTCCCCGGCTTCAGCTTCCCTCTCCCTCACTCTGGTAGTTCTCACGGGAGGCAGTAGATGCAGAAAGAAACAAAAGAGAATAGGGCTTTAGGTGGACGTTCTACGTCTCTTATCTGAGTGGGAAAAGGGAGTGCGGGAAGTAATCACCATGGACTGCCACCAAGTGTGAGAGCCTAAGCGTTTTCCCCCCCTAATCGAAGACCTCAACCCCTCCTTCTGGACAGCCCGTCGACACTTCACCCGCTTCCCCCTTTGAATGAGAACAGCCCCCGGATTCTCTTGCGTACCTCGGGTAGCCACACTTCTCCTGAAGTGTGGCTGGGCGATGCGCGGTGTATTCGGCCTCCTGGCCTTTCCTCTGTGGCTTCCGCTCTGCTCCCGGACTCTCTCCCGTCGTCCTGGTTGGGTTCCCTTCGTCTCTGCTCCTCCGGCGTCTGCTTCCACTCTCCTTCGCTGGGCTTGGCTTTCGCGCTGGCGTCTTCCGGATCGTCCTTCTTCAATGGCTTGGAGGACACGGATAGGTCGACAAAGGCTGATGTCACAGGGGCGAACTCCGCCTCCCCCGAGTCCGTGTCTTCGTTAAAGGGCCAGTCCCTAGGCTGCAATAAAGATAGAGAGTCACTGTCCCTGTTATCTTCCTGAGCCCCGTCGAACCTGTCACAGTGGTGTACTTACCTTTATATTTTAAATGCAATATTAAACCTGTGAGTTTAGATAGAGATGTAGATCAACCACTTAAAATTCTAGTCAATGTGGTGCCCACAAATAGCAAAAGATTCTGGCAGGAACTAGTGGATGTAAATAAGGAGAAAGCTGCATTCTCTCTCAACCAGAATAATCGGTATTAAAAAGACGTAGATGTTACACATGGAGGCTGCCTTCAAATAGATAGAAAAAGTGGATTGAAGTAGATCAGAAGGAATGTATAAGCACTACAGTATCCATCCATTGCGAAGGCGTTCCTATGAGTGTGTGTGGGAGAAAGGTTTAGAGGCTCGCTGTTTTCCACAACTATTTCCAACTGGAGTAGCATGATGTTACGATCACTGTCCAGGGCAAATACCAGCAGCTGAGTAAAGGTCAACAAGAGAATATTCAGAGGACCTTAGATTTCAACAAAGTGAGATATATAATATATATATACATACACTGAAAAAACCATAGGTTTCACACATGTTATAGTTAGCTGGACATTTCACTCGTGAAAAACCATTGAAATTCCCCCGTTATAGTTAGTGCAGGCAACTATAACTCACGCGACCGCAATCCTCTGCTGACGTCAGATATTACATCACTGTATTTAGACACTTATTTACCCAGGTCTTCTTCCATTAATTTTTAGCTATACATATATTACAAATATTTTTTTTTCAGAAAGACACATATGTCATCAGTGATGTAATATCTGACGTCTTCAGCAGAGGATTGCGGTCGCGTGAGTTATAGTTGCCTGCACTAACTATAACGGGGGAATTTCAATGGTTTTTGACGAGTGAAAAGTCCAGCTAACTATAACATGTGTAAAACCTATGGTTTTTTCAGTGAATTTGTACGGTTTTTTAAATGCCAAGTTATGTATTTTTTTTTTTTTTAAGGTCTTTTGCGCACCCACGTTACGCAGTTCGCGGAATTTTTCAGTTTCTACCGTACGCGCACGCTACGCATACTACGCGATTTTTCGCAAAAAAAGGACCCCCTGACAAAGGCTAGGGGGTCAGGAACTGCCCACCCTGCCCCCTTTTCACGTTCTCCACCTTTGTTTTTCACCCCCTCAGACTGCGAGACACAAAATGGCGGCCGACACTTCCTGGTTTCGACCGATTCGAATGTTTAGTAAGATCTAACAACCAATCAGAATCAAGCTCGCTCGTGCGGTAAGTTTTACCGTAAACGCACGGTGCGCGCTTATAGATATATATATGCTTTTAAATGCTATTTTCTCGGGAAATACTGAACAGATTTACACCAGACCTGCAAAAGGCACATCCCTGACCTGAGGACTACCTCTCTGCCAAATTTCAAGTAATTCTGTTCAGCCGTTCGGGCTGTAGCTTGGACTAAAGGTCCTATGGAAAAATGCATGGGGAAAACACGTTTTGGGACCCCCCCCCTTTTTCTCAGCCCCCGCTTGACGAATCCCCCTGAGACTTTCAGGGAAGCAGCGGAGCGCCCCACCTATTTTGAAAATTTCGCGAGGATTCGTCAATCGGCGCCAAAGTTATTCCAAATAGAATGTTGCGGATTGCCTATGGAAACACGATCCTAACTATAACTATCTACTGGCGACCGCCAGTAGATTATAATATATATCACCTGTTATTTGAAAGTGGTTTGTCTGGACCATCATACACTCTTAACCAAATACTTAAGGCAGGAGTAAATCTACAAAATGTGTCCGCAAAAGACTTTGCTGACAAAATACAGGGGAAGTAATAAGGACCAGTTAGTTTCCGTGTGAAGGAGCCCGGGACCGGAGCTCCTATTTCAGAACTCAAAATGTTCAGTGAGTCAGCGCGAAGGGAGGCGGCAGCCGACATGTTTAAGAAGAAAAAAACAGAAACAATACGCACAGAATACTCTGTCTTATCTAACACCATGCAAACCCAATTTATGAAATTGGAAAGGCTACACGAACGTGAGGTGCGCAAATGGTGGGAGGCGACCTCTCTCCAGAACTACATCGAGGTGGAGAGGGTCCCACGGGGTCTGCGCATCTACACGGTGCCTGCTTATGAGAATCCTGACCCACTACTGCTAGAGGAGTGGGCTGCACATACGGCTCTATCTTGTAAAGGAAGCCTCGAGATTTTGGTGAAATTCGCTTGGAGCGACAGAGCGAAGGCTCTAGCAGAGATAGAGATGATGGAAGAAGAGATTGCGAAGGATTCTGATAAAAATAAACAGGATGACTTGAGGGAGAAAATGAAAAAGATTACAGCAATACGAACTGAAAATACGTCAGAGGAAACAAGAGAAGTTTGACCGCGATGAAAGGGACTACTCAATGGGTAGAGTACTAACATTCGCGAAGAAATTTGATGGGCCTAGGAAGGAGATGTCGAAGAAAAAACAGACACCAATAGTGGCACCAGAAAGAATAGAAACCTCAGAGTCTGATCTGACGGAAAATGAACAGTCCGGAGATGACACAGCAGGCCCCTCAAGAGAACAACAAGCATTTACAATGCAACGGTCTCGGCATTGTTAAAGTTAGAGCTATTGGCATTGCTCATGACAATGCCGTTTCTTTAAATGTTTTAAAAACAAAAACAAAATGTCATGAGCAATGCCAATAGCTCTAACTTTACCAATGCCGAGACCATTGCATTGTAAATGCTTGTTCTTGTTTGATATTGTGAAATTCAACTGTAGAGGTACACATTTGACTTCCCCTTCACCCACTTTACAGTCCTAATGAAGATGAGAGTGAAGACCCTGACAAAACTGGATAAACTGCAAAATACACTTCTTTGCTCCACCCCAGATGGGACTCGAACCCACAATCCCTGGTTTAGGAGGCCAGTGCCTTATCCATTAGGCCACTGGGACTACTTACTACGGTCAGAAATCTCAAGCTACAATTACTTCCTCCATAACCGAGGTCTACCCACTCATTGCTATTCGGTATAAAACAAGTACATACAGTCTTCAAAAATACCCATGCTGCGGTGATCAAAGTTTGAAATGTCAGCGCTTAAGTGAACAGGTTAATCCATCATGTTTCAGCCCTATTGAGCGGCGTATAGTTACGATTTCTACCTGGGCAAGTGAATGAATAATATATAATAATCTTAAATAAATATTTTCACGGTCAGGTGCAAAATACCACTGCTGTGGATGATTAAAGTCTGTGTAAATAGAATTTACCGGAATCCTAACGAAGCCATCAAGCTGCAGTTCATGCGATTGAAGATCGAATCCAGTACGCTGCAGTGCACGAGACTGAAGATTCAAACAAAATAGGACGATTGCCAATAACATTAAAAAACACTGATTTAACCAGCCACCCCATATGGGACTCGAACCCACAATCCCTGTCTTAGGAGGCCAGTACCTTATCCATTAGGCCACTGGGGCTCTATATTTCACGCCGTTGCCATGACCCTTCCTATATTAAGTGCTCCTGCGCAGGCGCAGGGCAATTATTTATTTTTTTCCGTATACTTCCATCTTGTAAACATTCTGAGTTACAAGCAAGACGAAGGTTAAAATTCAGGGCATTGCGGGGCTCAGTCTACGCGGAAGTTCACATAAATTGTGTGGGGACGGCGTTTTACAGGCCATCACACAAACAGATCTCTGAAGGAATTACCAAAAAACACTACAGTTCAAACAAACATTGTTTAAATTCGTAGAATTTAAGAATACACTATTAGCTCTCGCGCAAATACATATCTCCCAGTCAGACTCAGTAACACTTCACTTTATAATTTCTCTCTTTCGACCTTCAATTGGGCTCCCTGCGCAGTAAGCAAATCGGTAGGTTCAATAATGCTTCGGTCCAGGCAAAAGCAGGAAAAATGACATTAATCCACCCCAGATGGGACTCGAACCCACAATCGCAAGGGGGCTCAGGTGGAGGTGGAGGAGGGGGTGGAGGTGGTGGTGGTGGGGAACAGAAGCCGGGGAGCTGAAACTAGGGGGTGGAGGGAGAAAACCGGGAGGAGGAGAGCTAAAATCGGGGGGTGGATACAGCATGAAGGGTTCCATGGTAACGGTACCGGTATCTACTAAGTCCTGCAAAATCCTGCTACAGCTTGTTGAACACATGGACAGGCGCAGGAAACTCGCGTCACTGCAACAAAACATGTGGAGCTGCCAACATAGAGAAGGAACTAACACGACAGCCTTCGAGTTGAGCAAAGGAGACCAACTCGAGGAAGACGTGAATCCTCAATCTTTTAAGGAAAAGTATTCAAAATAAACTACACAGTAATCAAATACGTCGTTAGAAACCGAACGGGAAGTGCAATTTCTCTTCTCTGTACTTTAAACTTTTTTTTTATCTATAAATGAATTTTACAGCTTTGTAAAATCGCTGTTAAGATAGTTTGCAAAATTCTTAAATGCATATATTAAAAGCCGCTTGGCTAATAATTATTTAGTTGAGTAACCATATTTATTCATGAAATTAAAGCTACTATTTGCATTTACAACAAGCCGAGGGCACCTGAAGACACCACTGCCTTTCTCCGAGGCAGAGCAGAAATGCCTCGGAGAAAGGCAGCGTCGTTTTCGGATTCGGGGGCGTGTTTTGCTGTTGTCTCCTCCCTGAGACTTCTCGCAAAAAACACGCCCCCCGATCCGAAAAGGACGGGGCCTAATCTGAATGACTGACCTCTTCTCCAATGGCTGGCCAGCATTCAAGAGGCCAGCCAATGGAGAACAGGGGAGAAGAGGGGCGGGTTCAAGCCCCTCTTCTCCAAGTCATTAAATCAGCCGAGACCTAAAAAAGAAACCCTTTTCACGAAGAGTTCAATCTGATCAGGCAGTCGTGGCTAAGGGGGGGGGGGGGGGAAGCAAGCCCCCGGAGGCCGACACAGACAGACCAGAAGGGGCGGCTGGAAGAGGAAGGGGCAATGGGGCCAGAGCCACTCGAAGCAAGAGAGGACCAAGATGGTAAACGAAGCTGACAACCTCACCATCGTGAACTTAACATCGAAACAACTAACTGAGACGGAAGAATCCGTATTGAAACTGGGAATATCATTCTGCCCGCAAACCAGCTTTGAATTCACTCAAACCAGAATCGACCTTTTTAAATTTGTAAGGAAGTTGAAGTTACACAAGTTCTTCAAAATGAAACCCACAATGAAAGAAGCCAGAAAGATCAAAGGCAAAGTAAAAGAAACAGATCTACTGACATTAGATGATTTAACAACACTGGAGTTACTAGAAGAACTACGACAAGAACAATATCAGACCCAAGACCATAGTGAAGATTCACTAACACAAAGAACTAGGAATTCATCAGGAGGCACCATGCAGTAACTTCAAACCAATTTCTCAATTCTTGCCATAAATGCCGCAAGACGCTATTGATGTCTTTTCAGACGCGGTTATCAAGGACCTGGTACAATTACGGGAGAAGGATAAACGAGGGATCACAAGAAGGAACTTATCGAAAGCCCAGGAAGAAGCTCTTAATCTGCAGAAGGATCCAACCATAATCTACAAACCCTCCGACAAAGGAGGAAACATTGTCTTGATGCCAAGAGAGCAATACGTAGGAGAAGCCCTACGTCAATTAACAAATAAACATGATTATGAACTAACAACAAGAAAGAGATACGAAGAAAGTGTAAATGAATATCATACACTAATTAAAAAATGGCAAGACAAGTCTATGTTAACAATGGAGGAATTTCTTTTCTTAAGAACTTTGAACCCCACCATTCCCACCTACTACCATCTACCAAGATACACAAGGACACAACAAACCCACCGGGCAGACCCATAGTGTCATCATTGGGGAGCCTGACGGAAAATGTGTCCGTTTTTGTGGATCATTTTCTATTCCAAGCTGTAATACAACTATCCTCGTATATTAGAGACACGAAGGACTTCCATTTCCCGTATTGAGAATTTACAGTGGGAGTCATCTTTTGTTCTCATAGTCCTGGACATCACAAGTCTGTACACTTGCATAGATCACGAACACGGATTAAGGGCGGTGGAATATTTTTTGAATAAGAGGCCACTAAAAATGATGGAACACAACAACATGCTGATTGAGTGTCTAAGATTCTGTCTATCTAACAACATATTCCTATTTCAGGGGGAACTCTACAGGCAGGTCTCGGGGACCGCGATGGGCACCTGCTTCGCCCCCAGCTACGCAAATTTATTTGTGGGCTGGTGGGAGGAGCAGGTGGCCTGGTCACCCCTGAATGCCGCATGGACAAGGAACATCATAACCTGGCATAGATACATCGACGACCTCTTCCTAGTTTGGAGGGGGTCGGTCGACAGTGCCAAAGAATACATCAACCATCTAAATCAGAACAATCTCAATTTGCACTTCACAGGCGAGATAAGTTCAGTGGCAGTGAACTCTCTCGATCTGGAAGTGAAAATACAAGACGAGAGAACAACAACTGCCCTATATCGGAAGCCGACAGCAGGCAAATGGTACATTGCATGCTACGAGCAGCCATCCAATAAAATTGAAAAACAGCATCCCATATGGAGAATTTTTACGTTTGAAATATAATTGTTCAAGGGAATGTGACTTTTTAGCCACAGCTAAGGAAAAAGTCTTAAGAGATTTGTAGCTAGGAGGTTATGATTTAACACTACTAGAGAACACATTGAAGAGAGTAAGTAAGATACCCAGGGAAAAACTAATAAGGGCCAACAAGAATGGAACAAAGAAAGAGGAGAGCAAATTTCGCCTTATCACTACTTACTCTGAAGATGTTGACTATAAGAAACATCTTTCGAAAAAACTGGCATGTCCTGAAAACAGATTCCATCATTGGTAAGGACATTCCACCGATGCCACTGATGACCTTTAAGAAAGCCAGGTCACTCAGAGACAAACTAGTCCATAGTCATCTAGATAATCCCATAACAAGACAAGGTACACTGAGTGAATTGAAGGGTTTTTACCCTTGTGGCAAATGCAAGGCCTGTGCATTCAGCAGAAGGGTACTAAACTATGAAATCAAGGGAATGAGAACACGCAAATCAATTAAATTCATAACATGCCATACCACCCATGTGGTTTATTGTTTGACGTGTCCCTGTAAGTTAAGATACATCGGTAGCACCATACATAATGTAAAAATAAGAATCTTAGAGCACATGCATGCAATTACCAACAGAGACATGAGTTACCCAGTGGCGAGGCACTTTGCCATAAAAAACAACAGTGACAGGAACCTACTCCAATTCTTTGGGTTAGACCATGTACCACCCCACATCAGAGAAGGGGATAGTGTGCTTAGGTTGAGAAGACTGGAGTAGAGGTAAATCATTGATTTGCAAACAAAAAATCCTAATGGCATGAATAGCGGAGAGGAGTTAATAGTGCATTTGGGAATTTAGCCCAAAAATAAGAACAAGAATGAATTCTAACATGAAATGTGGTATTGTAAATCTGTAAAAAATTCTTAAATGAAATGTATATAGATGGGTTTTTTCCATGCCGATACACAGCTGTATTAATGAGCACAATGAGGGATAAGGGGCGGCTCTGCGAAACCGCCGACAAGCCGATCCACGGCGAGATTTTTTAACAACAATGTCCAGGAGGGCAATATGAAGGATGCATATTTATGCGACATAATATTTGTTAAACAATACGAATGATATGGATATATAATCGATTGAATGTAACAGTGTATGTTTAACGTTGCGTCCTGCACATTCAAAGATGGCGCCCAAGAAATACATAGTGGTGTGCTGGTCCTTCCTTGCTCGTAATTCCCGGAAATATGTAAATTTGTATATAAAAATGGCGCCGCGCTCTGTATATCGTTTACACACTGACGAAGGGAAACCCCGAAACGCGTCTGAAGCGCTAAGGAATAAAACTGGCCCTAAAAACCGAAACCGCGAGTGCTGTTGCCTTTTTCTCCGGATGGGAGTAAGGGATCTTGCGAGCTGTAGATAGATATATATATCTATCACCTGTTATTTGAAAGTGATTTGTCTGGACCATCATACACTCTTAACCAAATACTTAAGGCAGGAGTAAATCTACAAAATGTGTCCGCATAAGACTTTGCTGACAAAGTACATGGTAAAGATAGAAAGTTGGAGTATAATTTGATGGCATGTCAAATTGGGACCAATGAGTATTGGTATAGTTTTCACAGTGAACTGAAATGTAGATTATAAAATTTAGGTGTCCCAACTTGGTTTGTGACCCTCAGTTGAGCGGAGTACGCATGGGAAGACTTGCGTGACATTGAGAGAAGCAAACTGTAACGTTAAAGCCATCAATTTGAAGACACCAGGAGAACTTTGCTCTTTAGATCCTGCAAATGTTTGTAGGTATTTTAACCACAAATTGAAAGCCATGCTCTCTATCTGCAACACAACAAATCCACCTCTTGAAGAAGTTACTGATTTCTTTTGGGTTTAAGAGTACTAAGCAAGAGGTGCTCCACATTTACATATGCTGTTGTGGATAAAAGATGCACCAAAATTTCGAACAGACACAGAGAAGTCTATACTTTCTTTCATAGAACAGTACGTTGCGTGTAGCATCCCAAAAGACAGTGAGGAAAAAGGCCTAAGAGAGTAAATTCTGCATTTTCAAGCACATAGGTGTGGGACGTTCTCTTGGCGGAAATACAGAGCAAAAGGAAAATTTCACACAAAACGTCATTTTGGATTTCCAAAACCTGTTATTTCAAAAGGAAGCGTTGACAGTTTATTTAATTTTTTTATCTGCAGTGAGACATACACTTACTCAAAAATCACCAACCCCCCCCCCCAAAAAAAAAACACAACCTGAAATGAACGAAGGCTTCGAAATATAGTAAGGACTACAATCTTGTCATTCTAAAAATATGAAATGCCAATATGGATATTCAATTTGTGGCAGACAACTCTATAGCGGTTGCTCGTTTCGTAACTTCATACATAACAAAATCTGGGAAGACAGATGATAGATATTTGGGAAGAGATTTCTGCTGAAAAGTCTTGAACTAAGATATTGCATAGCTTAAGTTTGAAGATTCCTTCAATCAGAAAAATTGGATCCTTTGAGCGATGATCAGATGAGTTTAGACAGTTTATACTGCAAGTCAAGAGGAATTGTTTGGGTAAGTCTAGGCCTAGCATGCATGTGAAATAGTGTGTTGAAATCTTTTACAGACATCTCCCTGCTAAATTGGGATATCAAAATCTTGGCCAGTATCTTGGCCTCCCCCCTACGCAAAGTCCTTTCCTCTCGGATACATCATACGCAAATAGGTTTTGTGCCCAGCCGCTCCTCCGGGAACCACCTATGTACCCTGGCCCACACGCTTTGGTAAGCCAAAACAATGCAAACAGATGAACTGGCTCTCACTGAATGCCGAGAAGGCATTAGATTGCATTGAATGGAATTACCTCTTTGATCAATTCATCGCTAAGGTGCAATTGCTGTACGAGAGCCCCACTGTGCAGGTCAACTGTGGGGGGCTTCCTATCTGACGACTTTGCGATTCGTCGAAGGACTTGCCAGGGTTATCCCTTTTCCCCCGCTCCTTTTCTTCCTAGCCATGGAACCCCTGGCCTCCACCATACAAAACGCGGCTAATGTCATGGAAAACCCTCCCTACCAGCACCTCTAAAATATACCTCTATGCGGACGACATCCTGCTCACACTCATGGACCTGCACCATTCCATACCATCTCTACTAGGCATTATGGACTCCTCGTCCGTCTACAGCTACAAAATCAACTGGGACAAGAGCAAAGCTCTACCCATCTCGGCTGGCACCACTAAGGCGGCCATACACAGACACCCTTTTCGCTGGCAACCCTCCCGCCTTAAATATCTGGGTATCCTGGTGAACAGAGAACTGGTGGGAATGGTACTGGGCAACCTGAACCCACTGATTGCTCAGATGCAAAGTGACTTTGAGAAATGAGCCACGTTAGGGTTCTCTATGTGGTGCAGGGTACAAACCATACAGCTGTTGACACTCCCACGCTTTATCTACCCACTTGGAATGCTCCCCATCCAGGTACCTCTTACCACACTTTGCCTCATAGACTCCAGGATCCAGTCCTTAATAGGGAGCTCCTTGAAAGCCCGCATAGCAGCGTCCAAATTGAAAGCCCGCAGAGACCTGGGCCTCCCATCTGTTGAATACTATGTCCTTGAGCTCTCCCAGTTGGCGTATGCGTTACCTGGGCCTAGTGGGTGCACATCGAGCTGCAGATCAGACCCTTTCTGCTATATATGGCAAAGAGGCATGCCAACATGACCCCAACCATCCTGTACTGCATGCCATGTACAAGGCCTGGCAGCACGCACACCGCTTGCTAGGCCTAATCCACGGCTCCACGAGAAAGGGATGGGGGAAAATTCTACACCAAACGTTCATGTGCCTATGCAATAGTCTAAAATGTCTAGACCGAAGCAGGCATTGCCGCCCAGCACATCAGCTTGCCCCTCCCCAGAGTTGCTGTGCCCCCCTACTGCGCTCCCACACCCTCTTTTCTGCGTCCTCGCCACTCCTCCTCTCACAGGGTCTCTCACTGTCTCACACTCTCCCTCTATGACCCCGCCCACTTTTTCTTCTCCTTATAACACAAACTATAGTCCGTACCCCTCCTTTTGTATCGCTTTTCTGCTCCCCCATTCCACCCCCTTCCTTCCCTTCCCTTCCTGCCCTTCTCTCGCCCCTCCCCTCTGCCCCTAGCCCTCCACCCTCAGTCCGCAGACCAAGGGACCCTCAGTACAGGCCCCTCCCTCTTCTTCATTCTGATGAGAATGGAGAAGACCCCAGGCGCTGCTGGACAGAACTGCTCATTCCTGCCTACCCTCATCATTAACATCCCCCCACCCAGTAGCCGGCACCCATCAGGACAATAGTGTAGACCTATGTAAGTGACAAATGATAATGGTAAGGGTGGCCACAACTGACAGCCAGTACCAACTCCCCCACGGCAACCATACGTCCCGCCACCAGACCTGCTCTTCCACTCAACACAGATGTAGATATGCATGCCACACCCTTCCAGGCAGAGGTCCCACAATTCCCCTCCTACACATCTCCCCTCCCCCACCCATATGATATATACCATGTACCCCTCGTCCCCACTCCATATGATTATTGTAAATGTTGGTAGGATGATGGTTTCTCCATGCCGTACACCCCTGTTATTTTCAATTTCTTCAACAACAAAAATTGCAAAACAAACAAAAATAACGGAATGACAATGGGGCAGATTTACAAAATATTATATCTCATAATAGTTTGTGAGCTGTAGAAAAGAGCTAGACATTGCAATTTAGCAAAATTGCTCAATATTTTTGTTGGGAGTCTCAGGGTGAAATAAGCATTGGAATAGCCAATAGGTCTCGCTTTTGGGACCTTACAGGTATTTAGTTATGCAGCACAATATCCTTGGTGCAACATCAACTGTTGCATGGCTAAGCACTTATAAGGTCCCAAAGGGGAGACCTATTGGCTATGCCTATGCCGGTTACTATTGTTTTGCCTTCTGGATTTTTTGATATTTAATATACCTGCATTCAGTCTAAACTTCCTGGATTCAAACTTTAAGGCTTATTTAATCGATTATGCTGATTTAGTTGCTGGTAAACTGTTACCTGTAGGGAGACATTGCCTTGTGTATTTTGAGGTTAACACCATCTCCCATCCTAGGAGGCTCTTCATAGCGTATCTGATAAAGAGAGCATCAACCCATTTCTACATCAACCTTCTCCGATTCCACCGCAAACTGGCATAATACACTTAAAGGATTCTTCTGAGAACACTAGACTAAACTCACTAAACAAAAGACATACAAAAAAAAAAAAAAAAAACATTTAGTTGCTCTCGCTCATATTAGTCGATTCCGATTACAGAAAAACTTAATTACGCCGCGCGTCTGTAGAACTTGATTGGGTACGTCCTCTTCCAGCTGGTACTTAGTACATGCATAGGCATAGACAGATGACTTTAAAACATGGAGACGCTGTTTTTAGAAGACACAAAACGAGCAGACATTTTCGAACAGGAAACTTAAGGCCTTGTAGGGACAGCCTAGTTGGAAAGGGGTGAGAGGTTGTATTCCCTTTAACAAACTTCAGCGAAAGTAACGGCCATCTTAGTATGGGCTGGTTTCATAATAATAAGGGCACGAGCAACTAAACAAAAAAAAATCCAGTTTTTTTTTTGTAATTTAGAGCCGGAGCAACAAAATTAAAAATGAAATTAATAGGGCTTTTTATAATGTTAGTATTGTAAATAAGATAAAAATTACATAACTTCTTGTGGCGTACTGGATTTTAAAAAATCTCATAAAATGTTTGGAACAGACGTAAACTGAGCGTAATTTTGAAATTCGTAATTTTTTTTCTTCTTTTTTTTTAAAGGACAATCCAATAACTTCATTCCCAGTGAGCCACCCAGTTCCTGTGCAAGAACCCGTCCATCGTAGCCCTTACTTGAGGTCTACAGACAGAGCGACCCGGACCGTTCGTCGTCTTATTTCCTTTATGCACTTAGGGTCACTGCTGAGGAGTACTTATAAATGCAAATACAATTAGTACGAGGGCGAGATGCCAGTACCTCTTCGAAGGAGATACAAAAAGGCGCTGTCACAGCTCGTGCGACATCCAGCCTGACTGAAGTGTTAGCGGGCACGTGAGTACTCCAAGCCAAAGGGTCATGGCTGTGCATATTCAAGCTGTCAATATGCACGGTCACCCTACCGGAGCCACTCCTTGGCCGGCATACCTACCAGAGTGATGACATGAGAAATTCCTGCCACCCTTCTATAAAGCAATTAAACCAGCGCATGAAGTGTCGTAAAACCAAAAAGGGTCCATGAAGCTAAAACTCCAGTTTACAGGCAGCCGGAGAAAGACAAGCTTTTTATCTGCCTGCTTGTGAAAATTCCCACACTACCAAAGACAAATAGTACGCTAGGAGACACAGAAAGAAGGGGGGGGGGGGGAGAGGAAAGCGTGGGAGAAGGAAGGCAGGTTAAGAGGAGGACAGGCGTGTAACAGGAGGCATTAGCCAAGTGGGACAAGACATTGGACAATTACTATCCAAAATGGAGTATACATCTTCAAAATGTTGTTTTTGAAAACTACAGATACAGAAATAATGTCAGAGAAAATGTGGATGAAGGTGAACTTGCAGTAGTTGGTTGTTTGGTACGACACAGCAAAGGCAGTTTAATTAACCAAAGAAAACTGAGTTGCCAGACTGCTGAAAAAAAGTTTTTCTGCTATAAAGACTTAATGCTACAATGGATAGTACTGATTATTTTCAAACTATCTCAAAAAGTTAAATGATTAAATGGAACACGAAGAAAAAAAATGCTGCTGAGGTAGCTAAAGAGAGCTTGCAAAGCAGCCAAAGTTCAGGTCCTCAAATAAAAATAAAAAAATTAAAAAATAATAATAAAAAAAAAAACACAATTGGACAGCCAATAATTGAAAATGTAACTACTATTGCAATGAACGTGGTGGAGACTGCAATGAAACAAGCAAGACAGGAAACAACGGATTTAGAAGACCTAGTTGGACACCTAAATGATGAGCAAAAGGAAATCTATTTGGGAGGTGAAAGCCCGACAACATTGAGTGTGCATGCACGTCATGTAAGCCTATACTGCATTAGGTCAACGGACAAGCTGGTACTGGTTAAAACTTCCTAATACAAGTTCACTGCTTTCCTACATAAGACTACAGACTAATTTGTCATGTGTACTTACAGCACCCACTGGATTAGCCGCACACAATATCAAAGGAGTTGCTTTACATCAAATGGTGATGCTGCCTGTGGAGCAGGACAACAAAATGGAATCAAAAGTTATTTGGTGAGTTTTGCCATGAAGTCGAGAGTGCTAAAAAAGTTAACGCTTTTAATCATCGATGAAGTGAGCATGGTTTCAAATTTAATGCTGGCCTTTGCACATTTGAGAGAGCAACATATTCTAAGAACACAGACTACGATGTCCTATTTGCAGGAAAACACTTGATTGTTTTCAGAGATCTACTGCAAATTACACCTGTCGGAGGAGAGCCTGTGTTCAAAACACTGCTCAAGATGACTCTGAATTCCTGGAAAGCATCGGAAACATGAATATTTGGTTAAACTTCCAATACAAAGAATTGCTTACAAATATGCGACAAGCATCTGACACTGAACATGGGAATAATCTGATGGATAGGAGTGTATGTGTTCTTTCAAAGGAGGGGGCAGCATCTACTAGAAAGTAGTCTTCTTAAAAAACTGTGTTCAACGAAGAAGACAGAAGCAGAGCTAATGTTCACTTCCATACGAGAAGGAAAACCAATTGTGTGTCTAATGTCTAAACTGTAGGAGTGCGCTCCTTTCAACAAAGAATTACTGCAATGGGAGAATCAAGAAATTTTGAAACTTTCCGCAATAGACAAAATGGAACACTAGGATGTCAGTGTATTGCTAAAGGAAAAGCTACAAGCAAAACTGGATTCATTGGAAAAATCTGTTTCATGAACAGCAGAATTAGAGACATTTTTAAGTGTTTGCAAGAACTGTAGAGTAATTTTGCGCCTATATTAAAATTTAGATTAATTAATGGTGCTAGGAGTAAAATTTATTTCAATAGCTTTACTAACAGGAGTGAGGTAGAGTACCTAGTGATTACATTTGATCAGATTGATAGCATAAAGCAGATTGGAAGGTAAGATTTTTTGCTTGTGAAAGACGTATGTTAGTGGGAAAAGGTTTCCAGTTTCTCTAGCATTCGCTGCTACGATTCATAAATCAAGGTTCAAGTGTAGAGGCAGTATTTATTAGTGTTGAGAGTATAGTATTTAAGGAATGTATGACGTATGTACCCTTATCTCAATTTAGGAAATTGTTCTGTTTGTATCTAGTAGCATTGGAGGACAGCAAAGCAAGTGCAGATGCAAGTAGTGTTAATGAATACAACGGATTGAGAAGTCTTCATGCTTCTCATTTTGGACAGAATCCCATTCATGAAAAACGCACCATCAGTTCAAGGCAAAAACTAAAGTAGTTTAGTGAGGTTGTTGGAAAGAAGGAAATGAGAGAACAAGGAAGTTAAGAAACAAAATAGGCAATAAGGGAGATCTTCTTGGTTACCAGTTGCCAAACCCCTCTGGTGTCAACTGCTATGCTAATGTTTTTCTAAACGTTCTTTCCATTAGATCATTTGGTATATGCAACTGAATAGAAACCAGAGAAGAAATTGTGGTCTGCAATGTCTGCTATGTTCCAACGTTTACATAGTGATAGGACTATAACCCATTGTGCTTCACACATTGGAGCCCGTGTAGATATATGTAGTAGATCAGTACAGTTTAGTCCAAACACTCAACAGGATGCACAGGAGTTTCTAATGATGATGTATGGAGTTTTAGAGGAAGGGGAAAATATTTATTGAGGAGTTATTTGGACTTAATTCATCATAGAACCATGAGTGTGAAGACTGTTCATGCACATCCAGTACAGAAATTCATTCAGAGTGATTTATTTATATTACCAGATTGCAAAACTGCGACTTTTGACAGATTGTTGAAACAAGCCTCACAAATCAATACATGTTCAAATTGTCAAACAGATCTTGTGTCAACATTACCTGAGCAAATAAGTGGCAAGTATATTCTTTTAATGCTACAACTATGTACAGGAGATGGCAATTAATTGGAAACCGAGAATGGAAAATGGACTAAGTATAACATCTGGTCATTACATTATCTATCTGCAAAGTAAAAGTGGATGGGCAGAATGTAATAGCAATGTACAAGTCAAGGAAAGATTGCCTTACAAGCTACCAAATTCTTATCTTTTCTTTCTGGAACCAAAGTACTAAGTAGGATTACAGTTGTAAAAGTGGTATAGTGCATTTGTTCTAGATCTATTACTAGTATTTATGACACCATTCAGCCTACCAGGAGTGATATCTTTACAAGACTTACCATATGCTGGTGTTCTTTACATATCTATTAGTAGTTCTAATAATGAAGGTCTCATTTTCAGTATACGATTTCTTAAATGAGTCATAAAAGTATAAGAAATTGGAGCGTGTGCAATGCACACGGTTGCTGAATTGCAGTGACTTTGCAATGCAGTTCTGGGTTCTTTTTCTACAATCTATGGGATAGGTTTTTTTTTTTTAACCTCTGTTTAAGGATGATGCTTTGTATAGTACATCATGTATGGTGTACAAGTATAGAAACTGAGAACAGTAAAAACATGGAAAATGAAATGCTTTTAATTATAGCATACCTTTACAAGCATGACACAGGTCTACTGATTTCTTTGAATTATGACGTTATGCATTGTTGAAATTGATTTTTTTTTTTATTGAATACCAATTCATATTTCTCTTTTTTATACAACTCAATGGCAACATCTATTGGAGTAATGTAGTTTACTAATTTGTTCTTTCAGTGTTGTTCCATAACATTACATTTTCAGGGTGCTCCAAACTACAATAAAAAAAAAAAAAAAATAGACACCTGCTTAAAATTTCAGAGACGGTCACTTACACTCCTATGCAACCACTCACATACCAACTCACCCACAGACTCACACAGGCACTTCCTCACCCATACTAGCACTTACTCAATCCATACAGCCACCCACACAGTCACTCAGACACTCACTTATTCAAACAGCCACTTACACAGCCGCTCGCCCATACAGGCGCCCATATAGCCACTCATGCAGCCAATCACTCATCCACACAGCCTGTCGCATACCCACTCACTCACCCATTCAGCCACTGACATACCCATAGAACAACTTAGAAACATACACATTTATACCTACATAAAAACACAGCCATATAAGCACTGAAACACCCAAACTGACACACACATTCAGACATTCACTAAACACATATGTAAGAGTTATTTTCTTTGAAGCAGAAAAGGTGGTTCCAACAAGAACAATTGTTTTGTTTTGAAACAGTTATGTTTTCTTGCAAATTTTTTAATTTAAAGGCTGTCAATTTTTGAAAATGGCAACTATAAAAAAAATGAACTGTGAAAATGAAACGTATACAGCTTGTGCAATATGCCCCCCCCCCCCCAACAAAAAACACAGATGTGTGGCTTCCTACAGCCTCTTGTAGAGCAGGCATGAACTGCTCTCCCTCAGTCAGGATTTTCTTGTATACTGTGCAAAATGTGCGTATCTTTGATGGTCCTCGTGGTCTTGTTGACAGATGTTCCGTAACCTCAGGTGGTAGAGTATCTCCAGGCACTAGCTGTACAACACCAGATAATGAACTCTGCGGCACATCACGCTCTTTCTGTGCTCTTGCCAAATGCCAAGGATACATTGTTTTTAGGCGTTTTGAGCATGGAACTAGTACTTTTTAATTGTACCCCTAGATAAGATTGTGGCAAAGAATAAATTGGACATCCTTGGAATTTACTTTTGTCTCACCATTTGGAATTTTGAAAACCAATCCATGCAATTGATTCTTTCACGAGAGGATGATCTTCTGATGAGCTGTCCAAGTGGTGCTCGTCTAGCTGGTCAGTCCTTGCAGATGCCATTATAAAATGCACTTCCAAAAACCACCAAATCAATAAAGAAGCTTGCAGCTCCATCTAAGAGGTGTGAAGAATAAGACCACACCCAAAGCACATAAAACTTGGTAGGAACTTTATTCAAAAAGGTAGATAGGTAGTTTAACCATTAAATCTTTGTTCATGGTCACATGGGATTTGCTCAAATATGTATTATAAAAACCTTCAAAGATTAAATAACTTAATGGAAAATAACTAACTATAGTTAAGTGAATCAATTACCTCAAACATCAAATATATGCGGTCTATATAGGTTAAAAGTGGTTCCAAAACATGTGGTACCGCAAATCTCCTGTGGTACAAGAAGTACGTATTGGGTGCGATATGGAGGGGGTTCGCGACGGGTTAGAAATTAAACTGCTGCCATTACAGTGAACTGTGAAAAATTGGAGGAATAATAAAAATAAAAAAACGCAGCTATACAAGGGGCCAGCAGAAAGGCATGCTGTCCGCCTGCGTTTAGAGGAGGGGTTTAAGGGATAACTACTGCAACGAAAACAAATGTGTATTGTTTTAATCATTTTTACAATCTCGTGGGATTCTCAAAAGATTGCAAATAGTAACAAGCACTAAAAATGCAATAGGCCTCACCTTTAATTAAGTTAAAGCCATTTGCTTTGCTATACAATACCATTAGCAAAGCAAATGGCTTTAACTTATCAAAGGCAAGCCCTACTGCATTTTCAATGCTCGTTTGTTTTGCAAATGCTTGATGTTTGTGAAAAATTCATTACACCCTGTGTTTCTTATTTCATGTTATCAGTTTCTTGTGGTTAAGTATGACACGTGCATATTTTCCAGAGTATTTTTCTCTATTCTGAGTGACTGAAAATCATTGTATGCACGGTCTCCTCATGTACAGCTTCATTAATTTTGTAAAGCTCTTTAGAAAAAAGCGCAATGGAATCTTTATTAAGTGAATAAATAGCCAGAGCTACATCTCAACGCCTTACAGAAATGTTTTACATAATGTAGTGTGAAGTAATAATGATTACAGGACATTCAATTTTGCTAACATTCTTTGGAGGGTATACCCAACGGGCCATCAGAAATGCTTGGAGCACTAGGTTTTACGTTTCATATTTTTCTTAAAAATGATTTCAGGTAATTTAAGTGTAACATTGTATCCACATTTCAGTACAGAATATAACTTCAAATCCACTGTGGACGTTTTTTGCTTCCAAAATGAGCTATTTTATTTGAGAAAATATGAAGTTTGTCAATTAAGTCCGTGCCATGACAATCAAAGAAACACTCTCTTCGATGGTCACTGACCACTGGTGCATTTCTGCCCACCAGTGCAGTGCACAGGGGAGCTATGATACCTTGCACCCTCAAGGATATGGGCACAGAGAAAGGCTGAAAACCTATGGAACAAAAGCCTGTGGCACGGGACATTAATGGTCAATCCCACCGGCTCCGCTGCAGCAACGCGCGAGCAGCTGGAAGCAGACCGGTCACTCCTGGCAGGTAAGTGCACACCCCCTGCCCGAGCGCTTTTGTTCCTTCCTCCCACGCGCACGTCACCACACAGAGCAGCATGAATGTAGCAGGCCAACAAAGCATCCGCTACACCGCGGAGCAGATGACTTCATTCATAAGCAAGGAGTAGCGCTCGTGAAATGGAGGCGCTCATTCCACACCCCGGGCCCAATTACTCACTCAAGTGGATGAGTGGATTGTTTGAAGCCTCACATCGTCTACATCCATACCCGACCAAATGAAATGGCTCCTACGACTCTCCACAAACAAGCTTGCACTGTATCGTAACCTACCAGCCGGCCCAAAACACCCGACCTCCATTCTGACATCACCGGGCGCATCCAGCAGTCTTCAGCGCCGAGTGTAAGGCGAAAGTGAACGCGCGCCAAAGCGTTGTGCCCACACAGCAAAAGCGTGCACATCTCCTGTCTGGGTGCCTGGAGGCACGGCAAAGAGGAGTCCAGGCACGTGCACATGCCCTGTTCGGGCAAGGACCCCGAAGGAAGACAGGAAGGGAACCAAACATGCTTCCCTCCCAATAGAATGCACGGATTTGGCAAGCGTACCAGTAAGAAGCGTGCGTGAAGCTTCCACCCTGGCTTCGCAAGCCAAACCAACAACAATAGGATCTCGCCAGGAGGGGGCAGCGCAAGCGCTGCATCGCTAGGCGAGACCTAAAAAGGAGCATACGAGTTCAATACACTCCATTAGCAGGAATCCACATTGTGGTGCTCGTTTTTTAGATAAAGTGTGCAAGAAATCAGTACTGTGATGAGTAGATGATTATTTTTACTGAGGTTTATTCAAGTTCGTGAGCATCCTACAATACTCGGAAGGCTAAGCCTGCCACTACATACCAGGAAATTGAAGAGCATTTGGTAGGCTATGGTGGTTAAAAGACTGGAAAAGAAGTGCTACCAAGATCAAAATCTAGTAGGCAAATAAATCAAAAACGGTGTGTGTATATAGCAGCAGCTAATGAGCGGAATTGTTTTTATGTATTTTAAAGTGGTTTGTTTTCTTTGTATTATAGATGTTCATATAGTATGTTAATATAGTTGTTTTAGTTCAGTATTCTTGTTCAATTGTTTTGTTGTAATAAAAAAAAAAAAAAAAAAAAAGAAAGTTTAAAGTCACTTAATTACTTTCGCAAAACTGATCATAAATTTCAATTTTATTATAGTATTGCAATATGTAGTAAAACTGCCAGTTCCATGTAGAAGCACTGCGAATACGCTACTACATGTACATCAATGACACTATGCACATATTTTATCCTACAGAGAGTTGGTAACGGAGAAACCAATTATTTAGTAATGCAGCCATGGTTACTTGCCATGCAACAGTGAGGTGTTCCTACAGAAATTCGAGTGGGTGCAGTTTAAGGAAGCTTGTTACATTACCATTTATTATCACTACACATCCTTACTAAACACCAGTTGGGTGAACGTGTTTGGATGCAAAGAAATGCAGATTGTTTTTCAGAAAGATTGGATCGCCCCACAGCTCTCTGGGGCCTGGCGCCTCTCCTGCTGGGCATCTGGCCGCTCCCTACCCGGCCTCTCAGCCCCCCCGGGCGCAAGGGTCCGGACATCAAAGGGCTCCAGTCCTATATCTGGGGTGACCCGGCAACAAGAAAACAGTTGTATCTCGGAGTCGAGAGCCCTGCTGATCGGACCGCGGCTGACCCTACGGAGAAAGACTCATCCTGAAACTACCCCCTGAGCCCTGCTGACGACGTCGCGGCTCCACCGTGCTTAAAGACCTTCACGAACCTTTGGGGCCCTGCTGACGCCGTCGCGGCCCGACCTTGTTGACCTTGCCATCAGAGCCCAGCTGACCTCGTCGCGGCTCGACCGAAGCAGACCTACCACCGGAGCCCTGCTGACTGTGTCGCGGCTCGACCGAAGCGGACCTACCACCGGAGCCCTGCTGACTGTGTCGCGGCTCGACCCAAGCGGAACTACCACCCGAGACCTGCAGACGCCGTCGCGGCTCTCCACGTCCGAGCTACTTGGAGGCCAGCACGCAAGGTCTGGCGCAGAGCCTCCCCGTACCTGGCTGATACTGAGACTGACCCGCTACCCTATCCCCCTAAAGACATTGAGACTCTTTTTGGATCACTCGATCCCACTGTAAATATTGAATGTGCTACCTTTGATAAAGAACCAAGATAAGCAACTGATGTGTGGGGGTGTTACTGGGCCTAGTACGATCTCAGGAGAAGGACCTCTCCTCGGAGGCTTCTCAGCGGCGCTCGGCTATAACTTTGCGGAAGGAAGGTGGCCGGAGCAGTCCTCCCGACTCCCCGGTGGTCCTCCCTCCAACATTTGGTGGCCAGCGACGGGATCAGAGCCAGACACAATCGTACAAGCAAGTAACGCAACCACTACCTAACCAGACGGAAAGAAGGGAACCATGAACGACCAAGAAGCAACCATCGCCGCAACCTTCCAACTGGAAAAGCTGGAAGAATACACCCACAAAGAACTGAAACAATTCTGCAAGGACAAAGGGATCCCAACCACAGGATTGGGCACCAAGGAAGAAATGCAGAAAGCCCTGAAAACCTGGGCAGAATCCAAGACCACTCCACCCCGAGCCGAAGGAACCGCGGCCCGGGGCGGAAACCGGCCACCGACCGCAACCCCGACAGATGGGTGACGAAGCACCCTGGAAGCCGGCCTGTCCCACGAGGAGATGCAAGAACGGGAGAGGGCCCGGACACACGAAATGGACCTCGCCCGACTCCGGCTGGACGGTGAACTCCTGCTGGCAGAGAAGAAACTAGCCTTGGAGCAACTCCGGCTGCAGGAGGAAAATCGAAGAAAAGAAACGGCAGCAAGAACTAGAAGAGAAACGGCTAACCCTCGAGCACGAGAGGGGCCTCAAGGCACTCGAACTGAAATCCAAAACAGGGGAGACCGGCACCCCCGGGGCGCTCTGCTACTAACCGAGCCGAAGGTTCATATCCCCAAGGTTGTCGTCAAAGAATACTACAAAAATGACGACATCCAGCAGTGGTTCCGAGCCTACGAGGTAGCCATGACCTCCCATCGGGTACCCCGGAAGGATTGGGGTGCCGGCCTATGGGGGGAGGTTCCTCAGCGAGGGCCGGGATACCCTGCTGCAACTCCCCGACGCGGTGATGACCTCATACGACCACATGAAAGAAGCCCTATTCACACGCTACGGACTATCAGCCGAGATGTACCGGCAGCGCTTCCGGGACTGTAAGAAGCTCCCCGGTACCACATGGGTCGAATACGTGGACTTCTTCAGCCGGGCCTTTGAAGGGTGGATAAAAGGGAGCAAGGTCACCTCGTACAACGAACTGTTCGACCTCATTGTCTGGGAGCACCTCGCCAACAACTGCTTTGTGGAACTAAGGCTACACCTCCTGGACAGTAAGCTAACCGAGCCCCGGAAGCTCGCCGCCGAAGCCGACCGATGGGTCAACACCCGGGTCCCCCGGAACCCTGTGGGGGGGGGGGGGGGGGGGGGGGGGGGACTACCAACGGAGTACCACAGGACCTCCTCGCCAGCGGGGCAGAGGAGGGGGGTCCCACCGCAGTCGAGACTTCCTGACCGGGCCGCCCAGAAGCCCGCCCCGAGGCCAAGCCGCCAACCACACGTCCCCGACCCTGGTCCGAAGGGGGACCCCCATCGCCAGGCCTGGACCCCGACCAACAGTGACCTGCTTCGGCTGCCAACAGACAGGCCACTATGCGAGCGACCCGGCCTGCCCGGTGAACCGGCGGAGCGGGACCGCTGGGCCCCCTCCCCGACAAATAGCCGCCGCAGCCCTGGGGGAAGGAGAGGAAGAGGAGGAAAACCGCGAGGACAGGTCCCCCGAGTGGGAGCCAGCTGCCATGTCACTCGTATGCCTGGGCCCCCGAGAAATGGTGCCCCGGGCTGCCATCCCAAGCAACACCCAGAAGTACCAGCAGTGGGTCACCATCAATGGACAACGGGCCGAAGCTCTCCGGGACACTGGGGCCAGTGTGACCGCTGTCCGATGCCACCTGGTGACCCCCGAACAAATCCTGCCGCATGTCCTATGCCCTGTCCGGACCGCGGACAACACCGAAAGCATGTGCCGGATGGCCAGGACCCCCTTCGAGTGGGGAGGAGTGTCAGGCACCCTCAAAGTAACTGTCCGCGACGACGCCCCGGTGGACTGCCTCCTGGGGAACGACCTAGAGAGCTCCCCCTGGGCCCAGGTGGAGCGCCAAGAGCATCTGGGGATGCTAGGGCTGCCCGAGTGGGCCTGCGCCACCACCCGATTCATGACCGCCCAACCTGCCGCTGCCGCAGCCCCTGACAAGCCTACAGGCCCAGAACTACCACCCTCCTCCGGCACGGAGGAACCTGACGAGGAGGCCGGGCCATCCGAACTTCCTCCCGACGAGGCCACCTCCCTCAGCGAGATCCCCGAGCTGGCCCAGTGGCGCCACGACGGACGGGGGCCCCACCCGCGAACAATTCCAGCAAAAGGCCTGCCCGTCCCTCGAGGGAGCCCGACAGCAAGCGGCCGCCCAGGCCTCGGGGGGACACCACAGGAACCCACTGGATCTAATGGGACATTGACTTATTGTACAGTGAGCAGAAAGTCGCCGAACTGGGAGACGGCCGGGTGTTGGTGGTTCCCCTCCGATTCCGAGAGTTCCTCCTGAACTTGGCGCATGACGTGCCCCTCGCCGGACACCTCGGGCGAGACAAAACTTACAGCCGCCTAGGGACCCATTTCTATTGGCCCCGAATGCGGAGAGACGTGGACCATCACTGCCGGTCCTGCCAGACCTGCCAGGCTAGCGGAATGACTGGGGGTCGAGTTAAGGCCCCCCTACAACCATTTCCAGCCGTCCACACCACATTCGAACGAGTAGGGATCGACATCGTGGGGCCCCTCGACCCCCGGACCGCCCTGGGACACCGCTTCATCCTGGTACTGGTCGACCACGCCACCCGATACCCCGAGGCCATCCCACTCCGCACTGTGACAGCTCCAGTGGTGGGCCGGGCCCTGATGGGCATCTTCTCCAGGGTGGGGTTCCCCCGAGAAGTGGTGAGCGACAGGGGTACGAACTTTATTTCAAAATACATGAGATCCCTCTGGCAACAATGTGGGGTCACCTACAAATTCACCACCCCCAGGGGAACGGACTGGTCGAGCGGTTCAACCGAACCCTGAAGGGAATGATCAAGGGTCTGGAAGAGCCCCTGAGGAGGAGATGGGACGTCCTGCTGCCCTGCCTCCTGTTCGCCTATCGAGAGGTACCACAGAAATCCCTGGGCTTCAGCCCCTTCGAACTATTGTATGGGCACCCCGTCCGAGGGCCCCTCAGCCTGGTCAAGGAGGGCTGGGAGGCGAACGTCCAAGATGCCCACCCCCCCCCCCCCGACGTCTACCGATACCTCCTGACCCTGCGGAACCAGACTCGGAAGTTCCGGGCCCTGGCAGAAGCCAACCTCGAAGCCAGCCAAGAAGACATGAAACGCTGGTATGACGAAAATGCCTCGACCATCAAGTTCGAGCCGGGCCAGCAAGTCTGGGTCATGTCGCCCGTGGACCCCTGCGCCCTGCAGGACAAGTGGACCGGGCCCTTCACGGTGGTTGAGAGGAAGAGCCCCGTCACCTACCTGGTCGACATGGAGTCCCCGAGGAACCCCCTCCGGGTCCTACACGCCAACCGGCTCAAGCCCCACTTTGCCCGAACTGAACTAAGCCTGCTGCTGGCTACCGACGACAGGGGCGAAAGCGACTCAGAGCCCCTACCAGACCTCCTGGGGTCCTCGGGCCAAGACTGCTCCTTGGAGGGCGTCCACCTCTCCGCCACCCTGACCACAGAACAGCGCCATGACTGCCGGAAGCTGCTGCAACCCTTCGCTGCCCTCTTCTCCCTCACGCCCGGGGTGACCCCCTGGTGCGTCCACGACGTGGACACCGGGGACAGCCCCCCGGTGCGGCACCGCACCTACAGAGTACCCGACCGAGTCCGAGCCTGCATACAGACCGAGGTCTCCAAGATGCTCGCCATCGGAGTCATCGAGCCATCAGACAGCCCTGATACAGAGTCCTGTGTGGGGGTGTTACTGGTGCCGAAGGCCGCTGCCCCCGGCACCTCCCCGGAACTCAGATTTTATGTAGACTACCGGGGCCTGAACGCAGTCACCAAGACTGATGCCCACCCCCTGCCACGGGCAGACGAGCTGATCGATCCCTTAGGGGCCGCTCGCTACCCAAGCACCTTTGAGCTCACCGCTGGGTACTGGCAGATCAAGCTCACGCCCGGCGCCCAGAACGATCCGCCTTTTCCACCCCCAATGGGCACTACCACTTCCGGGTGATGCCCTTCGGTATGAAGAACGCCCCAGCGACCTTCCAGAGGCTGGTGAACAAGGTCCTGGCCGGGCTAGAAGCCTTCAGCGCGGCCTACCTCGACGACATTGCCGTCTTCAGCAATCACTGGGCCGCGCACCTAGGACACCTCGGAGAAGTCCTGGCCGCTCTCCAAAGGGCCGGGCTCACAATTAAGGCCAGCAAATGCCAGATCGGTCAAGGATCTGTGACCCATCTGGGCCACCAGGTGGGGAGTGGCCAGGTGGCGCCCCTCCAGTTAAAGGTAGACGCCATCCAGGCGTGGGAGCCCCCCGCAACCCAAACCGCTGTCCGGGCCTTCTTAGGCCTCACAGGCTACTACCGGCGATTTATTAACGATTATGGCAGCATTGTGGGGCCCCTTACGGAGCTCACTTCCAAGAAACAGCCCAAGGCGGTGCACTGGACGCCCCGCTGTCAGACCGCTTTTGAAGCCCTCAAGGCGGCCATGTGTGCTGCCCCTGTGCTACAGGCCCCTGACTACAGCAAGGAATTTGTGGTGCAGACCGATGCATCCGAGTACGGGGTTGGGGCGGTCCTCTCCCAGATGGACGCCGAGGGCCTCGACCGACCTGTGGCCTTTATCAGCCGCCGACTGCTGCCACGAGAACAGAGGTGGAGCACCATCGAGCGAGAAGCCTTCGCTGTGGTATGGGCTCTCAAGAATCTCCGGCCCTACCTTTTCGGCACCCACTTCAGGGTCCAAACTGACCACCGGCCCTTGCGGTGGCTAATGCAAATGCGGGGCGAGAACCCCAAGCTGTTGCGATGGTCCATCTCGCTGCAAGGGATGGACTTCACCGTGGAGCACCGGCCCGGCAACGACCACGCCAATGCTGACGGCCTGTCCAGATCCTTCCGCCTCGGCGAGGAGAACCCCCAAGGAGATGGGTGACTCTCCCTGCCTTCAGCTAGGGGGGGGGGGAACGCGTGTTGGAGCCGGCCTCGTGGCGTGGTCCTGTTCCCCCTCGCTAAGCCGCACGAGGTCCCATGCACCTCGGGGCTCCTCCATTTTGGATTATACATCACTCCACGTGACCACCTACGTGACCCCACTCCACATGGCCTCGGTCCCAGCGAGGCCCGACATCGAGGCGCCAACCCCTGGCCCGGGGGATACCACGTGAACCCTTCCCACTCCCAGCGGAGGGCAGTATCGATGGGACCCCCAACCGTCCTTCCACTCCAAGGTGCGATCGCCCCACAGCTCTCTGGGGCCTGGCGCCTCTCCTGCTGGGCGTCTGGCCGCTCCCTACCCGGCCTCTCCGCCCCCCCCGGGCGCAAGGGTCCGGACATCAAAGGGCTCCAGTCCTATATCTGGGGCGACCCGGCAACAAGACAACAGTTGTATCCCAGAGTCGAGAGCCCTGCTGATCGGATCGCAGCTGACCCTACGGAGAAAGACTCATCCTGAAACTACCCCCTGAGCCCTGCTGAGGACGTCGCTGCTCCACCGTGCTTAAAGACCTTCACGAACCTTTGGGGCCCTGCTGACGCCATCCCGGCCCGACCTTGTTGACCTTGCCATCAGAGCCCAGCTGACCTCGTCGCGGCTCGACCGAAGCGGACCTACCACCGGAGCCCTGCTGACTGTCGCAGCTCGACCCAAACGGAACTACCACCCGAGACCTGCAGACGCCGTCGCGGCTCTCCACGTCCGAGCTACTTTGAGGCTAGCACGCAAGGTCTGGCGCAGAGCCTCCCCGTACCTGGCTGGTACTGAGACTGACCCGCTACCCTATCCCCCTAAAGACATTGAGACTCTTTTTGGATCACTCGATCCCACTGTAAATATTGAATGTGCTACCTTTGATAAAGAACCAAGATAAGCAACTGATACAGAGTCCTGTGTGGGGGTGTTACTGGGCCTAGTACAATCTCAGGAGAAGGACCTCTCCTCGGAGGCTTCTCAGCGGCACTCGGCTATAACTTTGCGGAAGGAAGGTGGCCGGAGCAGTCCTCCCGACTCCCCGGTGGTCCTCCCTCCAACATAGCATAACAGCTAGAGTTGCAAACTTTGGAAGTGGGGAACCAGGTTCAGTCTTGGTCTACTCTCCCTGTGCCAACCCCAAAAAATATAAAAGGCAGTGACATGCCGATATCAAAAATATAAACAGCATGGTTTTTAAAGTGCCGGTAGAGCTGGGTTTGAATCAGTCATTTGTTAAACATTTTAATGTTTTTATAGTTGCCACGTATTAATGCAAATCATGACAATTGTATGGGAAAGAAGATGTAACATCATCCAGAGCTACAGATGCAACTGGGGAACTGGCTTCAAGTCTCGGTATACTCGCCCCACGCCAACCCAAAAAATAAAAAATAATTTTTTTTTTTTTTTAAAGGCAAAAACATGCCAGTTTCAAAATACTGTACTATCACAACAGCAATACTTCATAAACTCCTGTTGGGTGAACATTTTGGGATGAAAAAAAGCCAATTTTGGGGGGGGGGAAAAAAGAACGTAGCATAAATTCCAAAGCTGTTCACCTGGGAAACCTGGTTCCCAGTCTTGGTGTGCTCTCCCTGTGCCAAAAAAAAAAAAAAATGCCGACATTCTCAAAAATGTTAATACTGTGCGTGTTTGGAAAACGAAAATGCGTCAGCAGAGCGCATTTAGATGGAAAACCCCAAAAACATTGAGAAAACACGAGACTAGCCCAAAAAAAAATTAATAGTTTGACAAAACTAACATAAATAGACAGGAGGGAACGACTACATGTCATAGGGCCAGGCTCCATAGGCGGGAATCAAACACCAAAAGGAGGGACAAATAAAATTAATGAACCACTGAAGGAACGAAAAACGATGGGCATGCTTGAAGCCCACAGAGAAGATATAGCATGTCTCGAAGAGATATGGCATGCACTGCCTTAAGACCCAACAATTAACAAATATGCATACGAAAAGCGCTCCATTGTTACAGGCATGTGATTTGTTTTTGGGTTTTTTCTTTTTTAAACAGAGTGCAATAGCATGTGCATATAGACTTCATAGCAATACACAAAATAAGGACCGGCCTAGAATTAGTTACACACACACGCCAATGTTTTTCTAGCTCTAATTAGATTATCAGCTAACTAACTAAATAGACATGAGGCCTGCATTCACACATCATCCTTTTGACAGTCTCCATAATGGGGTCATATGGGCTGTATGTTTGCTGTCTGCATTTCAAAAGGTTTGTGGACATGGCCACCTGGCTCCCAGTTGCATCTTTAACAGTCTTCCATTCCAAGCCCTTTGTGAGGCCTAGATTCCCAGAACTGGTTTAGGGTCCCCACCCCCATGTTTTTCTCTTCTAACCCTCCCCATAGGTAAGCGCCTATTTCTTTCATGTTTCTTCCTTTCCAACAGATGCTTTAAGTCAGATTCACACTAAAATTCAACTTGGGGAAAAGATACATTCATTCAAAAAGCTGGTCCCTCATTAATGCTTGCACCTTCAGCACTTTAAGAGGGGTTTACTGCAGAATAACGCAGTCTATATGCAACCAACATAACACGCCACACCTCAGGTGTCAGCAAAACACACAAGATGATGGACGGAATGTTGCACAATGGCAAAACACTCACCCCCAGTCACAGATCTGGGTTTAATCCATCTGCATTGTCAGCATTCCGTCCATCATTTGTTTGTTGTAACGCTTTTCGCCCTAAGTGGGATGGGTATTCCCAGACGTGGGACCCGTGCTCACTACGCCACTGGAGTCAAGCTATCCTGGCTGATGATGGCTGATAGCCAGAAACCGGTCCTAGGATGCTTGATTCCGGTCCAGGGAAGACATGGCTTGGCAGTTCGGGCTGGACTGTTCCCATGAGGCACAGGGTCAAGACTGATTTGCATATGGCCATGTCTGAACTGGGGTGGTGTAGTGGGCAAAAGAACGATGGATTTAACCCAGATCTTTTGACTGGGGGAGAATGTCTGCATTGTCAGCATTCCGTCCATCATTTGTTTGTTGTAACACCTCAGGTGTCAAGCATCAATGTATGCAGGTATGCTGCTCTGTCTGCATATTTGCATGTATTCATCATCTATGTCAATGTGTGCATGCAAAATACATATCTGCAGGCCTTGCTAGCGCCGTTTAGGTTTGCTTTACTGACATCAGATCAAGGCTGTGACAGCTTTTGACATGTACGAAAAGGAATACCATAGTTAATGGTTGACCGCAGGAGAGAGGAATGCAAGCAAAATGCTTTAGGGATGACTTCATCTTGTGCTCGGTCTCATTTAGTATCTGCAGATTTCTTTGTTGGGACTGGCAGGCAGAAATCCAATTTAGATAGAAAACAAGTGAAGCAGGAACATGCATCACATTTGGCATGAGATTCAGTATTAGACAGGGATTACTTGGTTACAGAAGGCGTGCCAGAGCCCAAAGCTCTGCTCAGAAGACAGCGGCCAGTGCAATTAAATGTTGCTGTGCAGTCTATTCCTACTTGTACCTCTAATCTACTTCCAGACGCTCCCTGCTCTTTTATCTCACTCGTGCAGGTTCCTGCTCCCCACCCCCCTTTGACGTTTTTTCCATCTTTCCCTCCCTCCATCTTACGGTTTTCTTTGTTTTTTCCTCTCAATAAATGTCCGATGCAGAAAAATAGATTCCGATGGCCCCACCCGCTCAAATTAAGCACTGGTATTGGGACCATTTCAAGTTATAAGGGGGAGGCATTAGTTCAGTTGCTGCACTAACCTACAATTAGGCATGGTTTACTTCGACCGAGATTTAAAGTTTCCCTTGCAATAAATAAATTTGCAAAGGCAAGAATATTAAAAGAAAATTTATATTTGCAATTTGTATAGGTACATATTGTAATTTGGAGAAAGAAAAAACAATTTAAAAAAAAGGTGTGTATAAATATAAATGGTTGTTTAGCGTAGCAAACTAGTTTATTGGCAATTAATTGAAATTGCAGGGCACATCTGTTTCACAAATCCATAATACACCAAATAGGATGTTTTGAGACCTTTGTGGCGCAGCATAATTTAGGCACTACCCTTGCTAGTCACAGAAGTGCAACTATATACGTGCATCTAAAAGTATACATGTGTGCCTCAATGATATTAATGCATTAAACGCAACTAGAGAAACTGAAGCTTTATAAATGTGTGCACTAATGTTCATTTAAAATGCTTACATGTATTCATCATTCACAATTCATATTTCAAGTTACATTCGCATAAGTAAATGTGCATTTTTTATTTCAGGTTTGCATGTATAATCATGTATTTGAAATGCACATTAAATATCTAGTTAAAGTTAGCCTGACTAAAGGCCTTGATTTTGAAGTGTGCTTAGCTTGGTCAGCATGTTTTCTTTTACAGGTACATTTTCATGGTTTCATTAGCTAGAGAAAGGAGTACTGGTGTACGTATTAGTTTATTGATAGTAAGGTATGAGAAGAGAAATCCTGGCAAGAAACGGGAAGACCCAATGAAAAGATGGAGCCTCCTATTAATTGTGTATCAGGAACGGGGGGGGGGGGGGGAGGATTCTCAAACCTGCAGTAGCTATCCATGTTCTGTGGGATGAGAAACTCTAGAGATGTTGCAAATGCGCTCCATGAGAAGTGAGAGGACGGGTTCCTGGTGGCATAGGAAGAGATACAAATGTTGCTGGAGTTTGTGTTTGTTCTAATGTTCACACTGTTAGGAGTCCGGGCAAATCTCCTTAGATTTGGAGAGGTCCAGGCATCTCTGCTTCCTTTATTCTTGCAAGTGTGAAGCTTCATGCCAAACACTGGATTCCTTTTCTTTTGAACTTCTACTGGAGTCTGATCATGCTGACATCTTCTGCTGATATGTTCATGAACTAAAAACCTTCAATAGATCATTCTTTCTTTGAGCCATGCAAGAGTAGAGAAGTAATGTCTCTTTATAGAACACCTGTGGCGATCGTAATTCTGTATATTGTTCTACAGCACCCAAACCAAGAGATTTTACTTTGCTTATTGTACTAATGTACTTATTGTATTTGCATATTAAACTGGATTAATTGAATAGCCAAATAAAGCCCTGTAAATGGATCTATTGATTTATGGTCCCTACTGTGGAGTCCCATGGGCTTCACAAGTAAGATTAGTGTTTCCTCCTTTTCAATGTTTGTCAGCTGGAAAGGTCCAAGAAATCTGTGAGTACAATCTTCGACAACTTGGCTAAGAGACCACAGTTTGTAAGGCCCAGGGCGCTCCAGCATGTGCACACACGCAGCACGGCAGTCATGGACCCATTTGAAGAAAAGGTCTAGCTTTCAATTTCAAAGTATTTTAAGGATTTTAATTAACAGATACATCAGCATTACTGTCGCAGGGTTAGCCAAACTTAGCCTGTGTTACAGTCATTACAGGTATATGGGTATATGGGTATATGCCTAGCTAAACCCCTCTATGTGGCTTTCACCCATATAAACTCTAGGACTTCGTTCATCAGCTCCACACAGCACAACTTGATAACATGGAGCAGTTGGTGCCACATTGTGTCCAAGCTGTGGGGTCTGCAGCTCATGTACCAAGTCATGGAGTAACTGAGCACTGTAAGCTCCACACTTCTGTCAAAAACAGGTGCATGACCTCCCTCCTGCACACAGATACCCGACAGAATCATCAAGTGTCCCAAGTTTATCACTGCAAAGTAGTACATAATGCAAGAACATGGAAAGTGAAGTAGGCCGTCACCAAGTCAAAATATTTATTTTTCCAAGTAAAAAAAAAAAAAAAAAAAAAAAAAAGAGAAGAAGAGAAAAGTCTGTACACTATGGACAAGAATCCAAAGCACTTATTTACCCAACAAATTATTGGCCGTCTGTAATGGTGCGTCTTTGGTTACTCCGTTTAAGGCAAATAACCCAGTGGGTTGAATACCCTGATGCTAAGCATCAGCTTAAATACTCCACAAATGTCTTGCACTCAAAACATCACCACCAAGAAGGATTATGGTTCCACTCAAAAAAAAATGTGAAGTGGTGCAGACTGCTTTTGCTTGCTGTCTAAATTTGCTAATTAACAGGTCAACAAGGGCTGTTACTGATACTTAAAGGCTACAGCCCTTGCGCAGACCAGGGTCAAACTGGCAAGTTACCACCACATTGCTGAGAAGGAACACTGAACGTACAGATCATTAGTGCTACCAAATGTTATAAGTTATGATGAAAATAGACTAGTGATGGTCAAAATATTCCACTGGCGGATGCACAGAAACTGGGGTACCCACTTAGACCCAGGATGTTGCGCATATGCCAACATGCAAGAGGACTCAAATGTTAGGCACCAGTAGGAACTGCAAAACCTAATTTGTCTGCAACTGTAAGGACGAGAAGGATAGTTCCATTAACTGGACAGCTAGTGCAATAGAACCAGCTGTAATAATGGTACAACACCTCTGGAACTGATACAGGCACCATAAGGCTAAGAGATAGGACAATGCAGACTGACCTCATAGTAGACAATGAAAATAAAATATAAAAGGTCTCTGTACTTCCACAACTAAGGCAATAATACTTCTGGCTTTTAGTTTGCTTCCATTGCAGCTTTTACTTTGCTGGCCTATATACCGGAATCACAGCAGTCTTCATCTGTAACCTCATCTTGGTTGTTCGCGACAACCTCAAAAGGGTGTGGGTGGGGCTGTCTGAGCAAAGCAGGCACCTTAATCTTCAAATGAAAGATATTCTTCAGAAGCCATTTTTCAGTTGTTTTAAAGAATTAATAGTTCAATCTAAGATCATATATAGTTCTAAAGCGATGCACTGTATTTTTTAGTACCTCATCTTGAGTTTGATTGGAAAGAAGACCAGAGGCAGAAGGTGGTCCCCCTATACAAGTAGGTAGATATTGAAAACTGATTTTGAAACCTTCTACTCAAATATCTTTAGTGTTATTTCAGGTTTTGATTAAGGGCAGTAACTTTAGCCAACATTCAGTATGCCCTTACATTTTTTTGAAGTACTCCAATTTAATTAATGTTAACACCAAAAACAGCTCCACACGATGACAAACTGGAGGTGAATGTATCCTGTATGAAAAGAAAAGTAAGAAGTATGTCCTCATCAGTGTTCCACCTATGGGTTCGAAGGAAATTAATTTAAAAAAATTGTTTGACATTTCAAGTGAAGAATACAGTTCTTCTGCCGTGCAAGGCAGTATAGTATTAACAAAACATATAACTAAACTGTGATTGACCTTTTCCCGAAAATCGGAGTAATAGTTCTCTTCTATATCAGTATTTACAGTTGCAACGACATACATTTAGGATTACAGTACATCATTACTAATCAGTGTGCGAGTTATGGATGACCAATCTTTGCATATATTGATGTAGAGGTTCCAATATGTACCAAGGTCTAGACGTTACAGGTAGTTCTTCTGCATAGAATGCAAGGTTCTCATTACATTAAACCATGTCTTTCAACCAGTGTTCAGGTTTTGGAGCCAGGCTACTTTCCCAGTGTAAAGCGACGAGAGACGCTTGGCTATTAACAGTGCAATGCGCACATACTTACCCAAGTGCTCCTTTTAAATGGGGTACATTACAAAGTAAACAATTTGGTGGCGTACATTGCAACGTAATCTTAGTCATTTCATGCATGTGTCTCAATACATCCTCCCAGAATAGCATTACTCTGCCACATTCCCAAGCGAGATGTAAAAAGTCGGGGTGACCACAAGGCTTACAAGCACTGATCTTCCCGAGGCCGCATTTATATAATTTAAGGGGAGTATAATAAGTCTGATGGATATACTTTAAATGATTAATACGCAGGTTGCCGTTGGGCGCAAGGGCTCCAGTCAGCTTGCAAATATGCTCCCATTCTGTTTCCAAAAGTGGTGGGTTTAATATATCGTTCCAACGGGCCAAACTTTTATCCGGTTCGGGAACCCTTTCATCCCGGATCTCTATATAGTTGAGTTACTAATTTACGCCTTGAAGGCACAACCAGCAGCATCTGGAAGGCTTGCAGCGTAGGGAGGGGGGGGGGGGGGGGGGGGTTCCAGTCGGGTACGTGATATAGTGGCCTCTAACAGCCTGTCTTAACCTATGCATAGTAAAGTTGAATAATAGTGAGGGGTTGGAAATGTGAGCTAAGTCGTCCACTGTGAGAAAGTGTCCATCTGGATATATATCTTGCATGGTTACCATGCCCACTTCTCTCAGTGCCCTAAGTGAGCCCTCCTCCCGTGTGACGGAGAGTGCCGCGTGATGGGCAATGCCGGTGCATATAGTGGGAGTTTGTTGACAATGTTACCTATAGTCTGCCATGCTGCAACAGTCGAGTCTATTGGGGGGGGGGGGGGGGGGTATATATACACATGTGATCAAGACAGTGTTTCACTGTCGAAACGCGCAATGCTGAAATGCCAAGGATGCGGATAATTTAAATGCAATAAACTGCACTTAAAAACTACGAAGAACACGCTGTGGTCCATACCCGTTTCCTTGGGGGATCCCAGGAACGACCGGATTTTGATACATATATATATATATATATATATATATATATATATATATATATATATATATATTACCTACTGGCGGTCGCCAGTAGGTAGTTATAGTTAGGACCACGTTTCCATAGGAAATCCGCAACATTCTATTTTGAATAACTTTGGCGCCGGTCGACGAATCCTCGCGAATTTCTCAAAATAGGTGGGGCGCTACGCTCCGCTCCTACCCTGAAAGTCTCGGGGGGATTCGTCAAGCGGGGGCTGAGATAAAAGGGGGGTCCCAAAACGCGTTTTTCCCATGCATTTTTCCATAGGACCTTTAGACACAGCTACAGCCCGAACGGCTGAACAGAATTACTTGAAATTTGGCAGAGAGGTAGCCATAAGGTCAAGGAAGTGCCTTTTGCAGGTCTGGTGTAAATCTGTTCAGTATTTCCGGAGAAAATAGCATTTAAAAGCATATATATATCTATATGCGCGCAGGGTGCGCGCACCGTGCGAGCACCGTGCGAGCACCCTAACGTGCGCGAGCGTAATTCTGATTGGTGGTTACATGTTAGTCAACGTTCGAATCGGTCGAAATCAGGAAGTGTCGGCCGCCATTTTGTTTGTTTTCAGTGCGAGAGTGAAAAAGGAAGGTGGCGAACGTGAAAAGGGGGCAGGGTAGAGAGTTCCTGACCCCCTAGCCTTTGTCAGGGGGTCCCTGAAGGACCCCGAAGGCAAACATTTTTTTTATTTTTTTTTAAAAAATCGCGGGGGTGCGCGCACAGTGCGCGCACCCTGAAAAACAAAAAAAAACAAAATTTACAAAAAAAATAAATAATTCGCAGGGTGAAAACCAAAAAAAAAAAAAAAAAAATTTTTAATACGTAGTTTATTGTAAAATAAATATATAAAAAAAATACATAAATAAATTAGCATTTAAAAAACCGTACAAATTCACTGAAAAAACCATAGGTTTCACACACGTTATAGTTAGGAATTAGCATTTAAAAAACCTTGCAAATTCACTTAAAAAACCATAGGTTTCACACATGTTATAGTTAGCTGGACATTTCACTCATAAAAAACCAATGAAATTCCCCCGTTATAGTTACTGCAGGCAACTATAACTCACGCGACCGCAATCCTCTGCTGATGACGTCAGATATTACATCACTGATGACGTGTCTTTCTGAAAAATAAATATTTGTAATATATGTATAGCTAAAGATTAATGGAAGAAGACATGGGTAAATAAGTGTCTAAATACAGTATTAGCATCAGCAGAGGATTACGGTCGCGTGAGTTATAGTTGCCTGCAGTAACTATAACGGGGGAATTTCATTGGTTTTTTATGAGTGAAATGTCCAGCTAACTATAACATGTGTGAAACCTATGGTTTTTTAAGTGAATATATATATATATATAGATTTTTAAACGCAAGGTTGTCCTTAGAGGATGTCACACACCTCCGGATTCCACACACTACATCGCAGGCGGCTTCACAGTGGAAAGTGCAGCACGCGCTTCTGGGCCATACGCGTTTCGGGCTCCCTCGAGCCCTTGATCACTGGCAGGTAGGAAGGCAGGAAGCAGTACTCGAAGAACACTTCTTTATTGAATTTATGCAGTCCCGCCCCAGTGGGCGTCACCAGGGGCATCATGGTCATGGTAGTCCTAGTGTTACCCCCAAAGACTGAATGGTTCTTAATCCAAGTGGCGTATTCGCTATCTGCCTGTAGGAATTCTCATCTAGGTGAAGGGCATGACAGCACCCCTCGTGTGTTGCCAAATCTTGCCTGCGGCGAAGGCTCCTTCGGTCCATATGAGCGTTAGTGGTTCTAGCGCCCAGGAACGCCTAACCAGCGTCGGGACATCCTCGCGGCCGGACGAGCCGCTAGAAAATTTTCAAACGCAAGGTTGTCCTTAGAGGATGTCACACACCTCCGGATTCCACACACTACATCGCAGGAACGACCGGATTTTGATATATATATATATATATATATATATATATATATATATATATATATATATATATATATATCTCAATTCCTCCTTTCGCAACACCAGCCGGTGTTGCTGCAAGACACGGACACAGGTATGCTGGTACAAGTATTTTGCTCAGTTTATTTCCACTCAAACTTCAATCCGGTTCTGACGCGTTTCGACCGACACAGCGGTCTTGATCACATGGTTTACACGAACAGAACGTGGTGCTTTAAAATCAAATGTGTGACACCTTACGTATAGACATGAAAAAAATACTTTACGTATAGGCATAGAAAAAATACTATCGCTTTGTTGAGATTCTCTCTCATAGGAATATACCAGGATAAATCCTGTACTCTATTATAAATGACAATTTCCAGAAATGTACTATTACAATGAATGTATCCATATACAATGAAAAAAGGTAAAAACAAGGTAGTTTGCTCAAATGCGCAATACTAGTTGGTATACTAAGCTGAATGGGGAGATGGACATAGGAAAAACTTCAATTTCCAATGATGTGCAAAATACGCAATATATGTGCAAAAATACGCTAGATGGAAGTATATGTGCAAATACAGCAAGATGTGCAAATCTGCTAAAGAAAATGTGCAAATCTGGCAATCTATATATTTGAATGTGCAAATACGGCTCAATATACATAACCCCCATATGATGTGCAGAATATGCAAAGCATATATTATAAACCAACATTATATCCTAAATGCATTATACATGGAACAATTCTAAAATAAGTCTGGAAAAATAGGAGAAAAAAACCCTATACTCTTATACTTAATGTCTAGTAGAGTCACAAAAAGATGGCACACAGACAATACTGTAAAAGCACAACTAAAAACACATAATGTGTGAATATGTGTAGGCCGCGAGGAAGCTTATAGATTAAAATACCCGTAAGATCTACTCATAAAACTAAACTCCGGTGCACGGGAAAGATATGAGATGTCAAAGTTACTCCTCTCACATCTTCATGACTATAGAAAACTCAGTGATGTAACTGTACATACAAATATTGGTAGACCAAAGGGAAACAGAGAGAGGACCCATATGTGCACATTATGCTGATGAACCCACAAATTTGCAATACTCAATACTGATCTTAAAATCTCATAAAAAATGGTGCAAATCTTCCCCATTGTTCAAACCTCCTGGTATACGGGTGTCTAGCTCCAGTATATATTTACACTCCAATTGCCTAAGGGTTTTTTCACGATTGCCCCCTCTCTTTTGCTTAGGTACCGAATCTATAATAAAGTAGCTCAGACAGCTCAGAATGTTGTTATGGCAAGCTTTAAAATGTCTGGCTACTGGGTACGCAGGATCGGAGTTGACTATAGCACGTAAGTGCTGCAGAATTCTATTGTAAGCTTGTAGCTTTGTACTGCCGACATATTGAAGTTTGCATGTACATTGCAATATATAAACCACATGATCAGTGCGACAGGTATAATGACCCTTCAAATATTTGGGCTTGTCGCTGAAAGGTGTCATATAGTGGTAGGTGTTGGTTCCAAACTTACAAGCTCTGCACAAAGAGCATTTAAAAAATCCTTTTGTGGGAGTAAGCCAGGTGCCTCCTACTGATACTTCCGGACTACTGGAGACCAGTTCGTCCCTCATAGAGAACGCACGTCTATATGTGACGGTAGGAGTATTGGGAAGTACTGTCTTTAGAGTGGGGTCAGTCAACACAATGGGCCACTCTTTACAGATTATTTTTTTAATTTTCCTGGCCTGTCTGCTGTAGGTTGTGATCAATCTGATTTCACTTTTGCTCGAATCGTTATCAGGAGCAGTACTGGTGACTGCTGGAGTTTCCTGATTCGCGGTATTTTTGACTACCAAAAGATCATCCCTATTTCTGAGATTTGCTTTAGTCATAGCTTTATTTAGACTAAGTTCCTCATATCCACGCGCTAACAGCCTATTCTTGGCATCCAACTGATGTTGGTCGCGCGCTGCAATAGTGCTACACGCTCTGTGGATACGCAGGAATTCCCCATATGGAATACTTTTTATAGTGTGTTGTGGGTGGAAACTCTCTGCGTGCAGTACCGTATTTCCTGATGTCTTTTTACGAAACAAACTAGTCTCTAATACCCCGTCATGAACATGTACAGTTACATCAAGAAAATTGACCACGCTAGTGCTCACATCTACTGTGAATTCCAGATTCAGGTCGTTATCATTGATGTTTTTGGCAAATTCAAATGCTTCATTTTCCGTGCCCTTTCAAATGACAAACACGTCATCTATGTAACGCCACCATGCCAGAATGTTGTTCGACCACTGTTTCACAAAGTGGGTCCTGAGGACATGCTTCTCCCACCAGCCTACATGTAAACATGCATAGCTGGGAGAGAAGCATGCCCCCATCGCCACGCCTCTCAATTGTTGAAACAACTCACCATTAAACTGAAACATATTATTATTAAGACAAATACGAATCATTTTCAATAACATGTTGTTGTGGTTGTAAAACTCAATGTCTTTCACCCAAAAAATGAGCCACAGCCTTCAACCCATCTTCGTGAGCTATACTAGTGTATAGTGCTGTGATGTCCATAGTCATAAGAACAGCATCAGAAGGCAAGTTTAGATTATTCAATTTATGTAAAAAGTCCATGGTATCTCTTATATAGCTAGGCAAGTTGATCACTAGTTCCTGGAGGAAATAGTCTATGTATTTCGAGGTATTCTCAAATGTACCATTGATTGCCGATACTATAGGGCGTCCTGGAATCGGTTTGACTCCCTTATGCACCTTGGGGATGAAGTATATACTCGGAAGAATCGGATACTCCTTATTCAAAAATTGTAGTTCTTCCTTCGTAAGCAGCCCTTCTTTATGCCAGATATATAATTCATCTTTGTACTGTTTATTAGTACTCTCAACCAATGCTCTGGGTATCCTACGATAGCATTCCGAGTTGTTGAGGTGACGGTATGCTTCCTCCTTATATTCTTTTTTACCCCATAGGACTACGTTACCTCCTTTATCTGATTTATTGATAATGACATTGCTGTTTTCCTTCAATTTGGACATCAACTTGAAATAGTCTCTCATTCTTTGGGTAGGTTTTGTCTTGTTGCTTAGAGTCTGGTGCTGTAATTTTTTTAGTTCATCAGTGACTCTCTTGAAATAAGTCTATGGAATCACGCGGCATAGTAGGCATGAATGTGGAAGCCGGTTTGAACGGACTCTTGCAAGATTTGGAAATGTTAATCCCTTCATATTCTGCCACCTCCTGTGTAGCACTTGTAACTTCCTGACCTCTACCCAGTGCATTTAAAATATTGATGGCTTGCATGTCCGATGCCACTAGTCCTCTGGTGTTATTCTCACTCGTACTCACATAACTTGTGGGTGTATCTAGTTCAGATCTCTTATTAGACTCTTCACTCAATTTGTTTTTAATGGTAAAGTATTTTTTTAATTTAATCTTCCTAATGAACTTGACTACGTCCACTCTCGTATGCACATAGTTAAAGTTGCTTTCTGGGCAGAACGAAAGGCCTAATGACAGTAGTTGTTTCTCCGCCGTACTCAGTTCGACAACCGTAATATTAATGATAGTGTTGTCACTTACTTCTTGTACTGTCTCCATTGTTGTCCACGACGATTTCGCCCTCTTGCACTTCCTTCTTTGCCGCCTTCGGATGTTTCGCTTCTGGCTGGTTGTGATTGCTGCTGACGTGGGCGCAGGGTCTGTTTGCGTTGCATGCGAACATAATCCAGTTCTTCTGCCAAAGTTAAAAGCCCAAGGTCCCCCGCTTCGTTGCTTGAGCTTGGGTTGTCCGAATCCACCTCACTGGTAGTTGCGCTAGTCATGGCGCTACTTTCTGTTGATATATTAGAGTTCGCGTCATAGTCAGCCTCAGGTTGATTACCTAGAGAAGACATAGGTGCTGTTGTAGTTTTGCGTTGTCCACTTTGATTTTTGCGTAATTTATCGAACTTGCGGGCAAACGTAAACACCTGTCCTTGTTCATAATCGCCTTTGTCTCTGGCAAATTTATAAGCCTTCCTCGTTTTGATGACCAATTCTTGTTTTTTTATGCGATCCTTCATTTCATTAATGCTTTTTTCAATGAGGTCCTTATTCGCTTGGAATTCTGGTTTATTGAGTTCTTTTTGAATACGGTCGATTTCCTCCATATTGGCTGCTCTGTCCACTTTAGCATATTTAATTAGCAGGCATACTAATCGCATTGAGGCTTCCAGGTTGCTCTCAGCCCACTCTTTGAGAAGCATAGGATTGGGGCTGTCAAAACTTGGCGCCAACATTATCCTTAAGCCCCTCGGTATACAGCCCACCTCATGATATTTTTCCAGCGAGGTAATTTCCCACCATTTAGTCATTTCGCAACGGCTGTGTTTCTCCAGAGACTTCCACAAGCTTTTTACATCTCCGTTTTCCGAACTTTCATTGGCATTGGTTTTGCCACTCTGTTTCATAGCGGGTAAATTTAAAAACAGCTCCTCTGCTGCCATTTCACGTTCTCTGATGATATCACTCGACATGTTACCGTGAAGTTTGTATGCTATCAGAGTCAATATTACAAGCACTGCCGAATATTTGATATCGACAGTCACCCAGCACCTCACTCCTGCAGTTTGGCACGTATCTGAACTTAATGCGTGCTAGTCGGCAAGCAAACCAGGTCCTCCGACTCCTATTTCCTCGCCTTCTCGCCTCGCTGTCAGACTCTCAATGCCGGATGCAGGGGGCCGACTTCCACATTGCTCATAGATGAGCGCTTCTCCAATCCAAGTCCGTGTATGGATATATATATATATCCATACAGACACCCCCCGATAGGGGAGTGTGGATCTCCATCTTCTACCGCAACATGCGGGGTGTACGCATGTGGTCGGACCCAAAAGTATGCATATTGTGCTTTCGCACACAAGTAATGCAGCTCACTCTGGCCGGTTTACCCCCAAATTAAGCGGATGAGTGAGGACCGCACCTCCTTGAAAAAGTGTTATTTAGTAATATCCAGATCAAACTGACATAAGAATAGAAAGTGTGGAAGTATAACCATTTTGATGACTGCAATGCAATCAGCCAGAGAAAGTGGCAGCCGGTTCCATCTATCTAACCGTTACTCTAATGAAGCGCATGCTCGGCTTCTTCTGGGTCGTGGTGTACCCAGACACCCAAGTATTTCACCGGGTCTGTGGTCCACACTAAGGGGTACTCCATGCTCGGAGGGGTCGCGTTAGCTGTGAGGGTTATCACTATTGATTTATTCCAATTAATTTGCAGGCCTCAAAATAGCCCGAATCTTATGTATTGCCTCAATACCTTCGCTAAATATCGTCCCGGGTCTCTTATGAACAGGACCATGTCATCAGCGTAGTGAGATACCGACCGGCCGTTGTAGGAAATTAAGTGCCGAGTCTCTAGGTCGCTGCCGAATTATGCATGCGAACGGTTCTAGCACTAGTGCGAACAGTAAGGGTGACAGAGGGCACCCCTGTCTAGTGCCTCTATGTATCTTAAGTGGTTTGGACGTTAAGCCCCCGACGCGCAAGAATGCAGATGTGTGTGTATAATAGCCGAACCCAACCCAAGAACAACGGAAACCCCATGCGCTGCAGCATGTGGAACAAGCAACTGCATTCTATGGAGTCAAACACCTTTGCTGCATCTAACATCACCGCAACGGTGGGCAATTCAGGATCTAAAACATGGCAAAGATAGTCCTCCGATTGAGAGACGTAGATCGTTCCAGAAAAGAACTAGATTGGTCCAGGAGGACCAAGCTAAGCATGAGGGGTTGCAATCTGGTAGCGAGCATCTTTGCCAGAATCTTGGCATCTAGGTTAATTAGTGAGAGTGGCCAATAACATTCGGAAGTGTCTGGGGCCTTGTCTTTTATAAAAAAAAAAATAAAAAAAAAGTGTAATAATCAGTGCCTGGCGGAGAGACGGCGGTAGCATACCAGCTTCATGTGCCTCCGCATACATCTCCAGTAAGGGAAACGTGACCAAGTCGATATATTCTTTATAAAATTCTACCACAAGTCCATCCGGCCCTGGCGCTTTCTGGTTGGGCAGTGTGCGAATTGCGGCTTTTATATCCGTCTCGTCTATTGGTTGGTCTAGATGGTTCTCTGCCAACCAAGCGCACACTGTCAGATAAATATACCGTCAAGTCTTGGTCAGTTGCAGCGCCGCGTGATGTATACAAATCTGAGTAGAATCCCCGGAACTGGTCTAGTATCGCCATACGGGCTTAGTGTTCCACTCCCTAAGAATCTGTAATCTTGGTTATGTGGTGATTGTCTTCTTGGATTTTGATTTTAGTGGCAAGATTACGGCCTGGTCGACCCCCTTCACCATGTGCTTGTGCAATGTGTCTACGTGCTTTGTAGCGGATCTCCGATTCCGTCAAAGAGTCGTATTCTGAAAGTAGGTCATTAATACGAGTGAGTTTCGGGGCAAGGCGCGGTTGTGTATTGGCGTTCCAGCGCTGTTAGTTTGCGTTTGGTCTGTTCAAGTTGACCCCGGATATCTTTTAAAATGCCAGCCGTAGTACTGATGCAGACCCCTCGTATGGTCTCCTTAAAAGCCTCCCACAGTATAGCTGCACTCTCCACAGTACCCCTGTTAATAGCAAAATATTGTTTTATGGCTTGTCTGATAGGGTCGTTGTAGACAGGATCTAGGAGAGCATGGGCACGAAAGCACCAAGCATAGGGGCGATGGACATTGCTCTCAATCTTGAGTGCGAGCATCACCAGATTATGATCGGACAGCGTGCGCGGGAGTACAGTGACATCCATGACCCAATCACTCGCCCTCTCGCTAAGAAGCCAGTAGTCCAGTCGGGACCAACTGCCATGAATAGGTGTAGCGTGTGTACCCTCTCTGGACAAGCTATTGCGCAGCCTCCAGACAGCGATGAGACCAAACTCCAGCATGGCATGGTTGATACTTTGGGCTATCTTGGGTGTACGCAGACCCTGCGGGCTCGATTTATCTAGGTGTGGGTCTAGGTAAGTATGGAGATTCACCCCCCCCCCCCCCCAAATAACAACCGCCTCAGGCCACGCCCGCATAACTTTGTAGATCAGTGTAAAAGTTTCTGGCTCATCTGCTATGGGCCCATATACGTTGACCAAAGTGACCAGGGAGGTACCCAGTTTACCATGCACCATGGCGCAGCGCCATTCTTTGTCCATGTGTGTTGATAGGAGTAAAGGGAATGCCCCTCTGAACTAGAACGAGCACCCCTCTGGCATAGGAGGAATACGATGAAGCTAATTTGTATCCAGCCCATCTAAGAGCAATTCTGGTCTCGGATGTTGTGGTCAAATGCGCCTCCTGGACGGGAGCAATCCGATTATCGTGATGATCTAAGTAGGAAAATACCAGTCTAATTTTTGGGGGGTATTTAGCCCTCAAACAGTCCACGTTAAACTACTTCTCACCCATCTTTAGATTGAAACAATAGATCTACTGATTTCAGCATCATGTCGCTACAGTCAAAGATTACAGTCGACGTGAGTCTTGGTTGGCCTGTCTGTTCAATCACACTAACATTCCTCAACTCAGAAAACTCCACCCCCCCCCTCCACCTCCACCCACTTCAGCATACCCCAACCGCCAAAGCCATCCCGAGATACTTCTAACAGTCCCCCCGTCCCACCCACCAAATAAACCCATAATAATAATGAGCTGTGGATCACACAGGGTGGTGGGAGCCGCCAGTAGCGAACGCCTCGGTGACCAAATTCCCCCCCCCCCCCCCCCCCGTGACTCTGAGACGGGCCAGGTAAATCATTGCATATGGAATATGTTCGTCCCGTAGTTTTTTTGACTGCCACAAATTTTTTCCATGCTTCCTGTACCTGTTGCGTGAAGTCTGGGTAAATGGAGATTGTCATCCCATCGTGTGTGAGGTTTCCCAGTTCTCTGGCCTTCCTGAGGGCCGCGTCACGATCTCTGTAATTCAATAGCTTAGCTATGATCGGGTGCTGTCTTGCCCCAGGTTGAACGGCGTAGCAAGCGATCTGTGCGCTCATTCGACAATGAAGACCTCGGAGAAAGTTTCCTTGCCAAACAGTGTCACCAGCAGGGTCTCGATATAGCGCTCCTTATTACCCGTGTTTTGTCGATTCTGCTATGCCCATAAAGAGCAGGTTATTGCAGCGGGATCTCGCTTCTAAGTCTTCAGACTTCGCCATTATAGCTGCAAGCATTTTGTCCGTCTACTCCTGCTTAGTTTCTATGTGACGCTACGCGTCTTCCGCGTCTGACATTAGTCTTTCTGCCATATCTATCAGCTATGTGTGCCTATACAATCTTTCAGACATACGATCTACTCTGTAGGTCAAAGAATCAATTTTCCCATCCATGTTGGTCAGTGTTGCTTGGATCGTTGTGAACATGGATTGAAAGTCTACAGCGGTAGCAGACCTGGCATCCGTTATAGGCATCTGGGTTAGCATTTGCTCTACCCCGCTGCACTCTGCCACCTTTTTCAACTGTTCAAAATGGAGTTTAGGCAGATTCCTGTCAGGCTTCCCCCATTGTTTCGGCACTGTGGGCAACCAAGCGTTGGGGCGTAGCATCTCGTGGGCCAAGATCCCTCACCACTTGGTTCAGCGTGGACAGTGGCACCCTGCAGCAGTGTTTGGGTGAACTCAGCTATGCACTTATACAATAATAGTTAGAGGACAGTGAGGGGTTGGCCAGAGATCTTGCGTCTGACAATTCACACCGCCTCTTGGTAACAATAGGCCTTGCTCTATATCTCAGTGTGCCATCACTGCTGTCTACAGGGCCACCATGACAGACCGGCAGCACCATTGCGCCTCGTGGTCCATAAACATGTACAGTCAGCCTTCCCAGCTACAGGTTCCTAAAACCATGCATTGAATGTGGGACTGGTCAATGCAGAAGCAGGCACGAAGCAAGGGGGAGATGCGCCAATGCTCAGCTGCGCAGTTTCTACCTCAGTTCCCACCACCCTCGTGCTCCGTGTCACAGGTGCTTAGTTTTCACGCCATAGATCCCACGTGGCAGTCATTAGCAGGTCTGCTCAGCAGAAGTGTTGTTCCGCTATGTGCTGCACCGTGGTTATTAGTACATTTGTCTCTTGGGGGGGATCCACGGTTGTATAGAGCAAACTAGATTAATGGTGTTCAAAGAGGGAGCAGCGATTGCGGGCCTCCCCACACCACCCGCAGGTGGGCTGGGGATCATTTCACAGATGGTGCGCTGTTGCAGGCACCACGGGCGTCCCCCACTCCTCACGCCCCCACATGCGCGCCGCACAGATAGCGCCTTCAGTGATCCGGGTTCACGTGCCAGGCAGCCCCTGCTTCTTAGTCAGGGAGTGATCTGTGCATCGCGGTCTCCTCCTCACCCCCGCCGGATGATGTGCAGTTCCAGTACACTGCAGGGCAGTTCTGGGAGCGGAGTTCGTCCATCACTCAGTACCCACAGGGGAAAGGAAGGACTCCCTTAGCCGTCCAATCGCCGTGCCGTCCAGGAGTGCAGCACCAGTGTCGCAGGCCTCCACACATACGCACTTCCAGGCTCCGCCCCGGTTCAGATTAGACAGCTGTTTTCGGTCATTTTGGGGACAGTTGGGGCCGAAATAACAGTTGCACCTTGTCGCCATCACCCTCCGGTGCAGTAGTCTGTTATCTCATGGAGCAGGATGTGTGGGCGCAAGATATTTGCAGGATGGGTAAGCGACAGCGGGAGCTCGCTTACAAAGCGGCCATTTGAAGGCTCAGTTAGCTTTGCCCCCTCAGGAGACTAATAAATATGTATTCAGTACCAAAGATCTGCTAACAATAAAGCCCTCTACCTGAACCATATCATATTGCTACCAACCATTCTTTACAATAGATTTAACCGCACACAGCATACCATGTACGGATTGTTAACCATTTTGTCTACTACACCGGATCAAACTATGCTTATAAACATCTGAAATCCAAAAGGAACAGAGGCTAGAAAAAGGGCTTTGGCCAGTGGAGAGTCAACTAAGTCAAGCTAGTTTACCCAGGTGGTAGGACAAAGAGGAGTGTCAGGATTTAAGAGTCTGCTGCAGTTCCAATTACTAGGCTCTTTGTGTACCTCTCAACTAACAGCTGCACAAAGTTAGTAATGAGGCAAGATCCAAAAAGCTTCAGACCAAACCTATAAAATATCCACACTCTTTATCCTGAATCCAGTAACCACTTTTGTATGGTGTTATTTTTAGATGCCAGAACCCCAAGAGCTCTCGTACTCCTGACAGTTTCCGCACTAAACTTCTAGAGAATAAAAAAGGATAGCTGGTGCACCCAGTGACTATTCTGCTCTCGGAGGATAATAGTTCAAGGGCCCGAATGAAAATGAATCTCCAGTACTATGGTGTCCATGCCCCTCAGATTGGTGGAAATTAAGCTTTAATATAACTGTCTGCCATCTCCAGCACTTTAGCTAACATTTGGGAGGAACGTCTACACAATCACATGGCTCCACTACAAACTGATAGTTAAAGGGAAATTATCTCTCATAATTAGCTCCCTTAAATAAACTCTGCACTTAGCAATAAAAATGTCAGAGCCAAAATGCTTCTGCTTTTCATTTTCAAATACCACCCTTCCAATGACACAGAATAAGCTGTCTTTTGGCACAGTAATGCAATCAATACAGACCCACAGCATATTGCAGATGTGTATACAATGTCAATTAACATATTATGTCATAGGTGAGTTGTCTACATATTCTGCCTCACTTTTGCATGGGTGTAATAAAGCATTCATGCAATATTGATGACACCATATGCCAACTGTGTGTTACAGGCAAGCCAGACAACTTGGCTTTGCTAATGCTCAACATCATCTGCCAGCAAGCATATGGAATCAAGAGATGATGTTGACGAGTTCCCTGCATGGGCATTTTCCCTTCAATATAGTAATTGTTAATTTGATATACCAGTGAAAAATGGGGACCTAGAAGGGCTTCCAGCAGTCTTTTAAAAAGACCTCACTTGAAACGAAAGATTGGCACTCACCGGATGCCACCAAGTACCAGCTAGCTGAAAAACAATTCTCTTATAGCTTAAGTCTCTGGCAATAGATGCACAAAAGATCCAAATATTTTCAGTTCGATAGCAGGATCAGAGGGATACAGACGTATTACTTAACTTAGAGTTATGTTTATCATCATTATTTTTTTTCTGAAACGATAGTAGCTAACTGCTTGAGCTCAATGATGCCTCAAATAGTCCTTCCAGAACGGATGGGATTTCTACATGGGAGATCAGTGGTGGTCAACCATGCATTCTTGAGCACGATCACTCAAACTCAAAATGTTAATGTTGTCGCTGTCATCCTAAAACGCAAAAAAGCATTTGATCGAGTGGAGTGGGAGTTCAGGTTTGTTGTATTAGTAAAAATAAGCAGTGGTAACATATTGCTCAAAATGGCCCGGGTGTTATACACTGCCCTTATGGCTTGGGCGCGGGTAAATCGCCATTGCTCTATGCAATTGTGGAAGAACTGCTGGCATGTACTCTCAGATAACACCATGCTGATAGAAGACTAACATTACAGCTGTACAAATTTATATTGTCAACATATGCAGAGGACATATATGTCAAAAAACCCGCTGCTAATCGAACACCAATTATGAACGAGATCGTAAACTACGTGAGATGCTCCAAATCATCTATCAATTTGGGGCAAGTTCATTATATTTCCCGTTACTGCAGTCATGAGACAGTGTACATTAGACTTCCCAGTGCGATAGAGGATGGAACTGGTACGATATTTGGGACTTAAAGTACACAGCGTCCCTGGTCAGGTTATGCAACATAACTATGGTGTTGGGATGATAGGAATAACTGATACCAGCAGTCTAATAAGTTTTTCGATGTTCTAGTTAGCAGACAGAACAGTCAAAATAAAGATGGTAGTCCTTCCGCGATTCCTTTTCGGTATCTTAATATACCCATTCCATTACTTAATGCATTAATGAGATATACACACACACATCCACAAATACACCGAAGCACACGACTCTATCGTTACTCTTATCCTTGGACAGTAATCTGAGATCCTGCCAATCTTAAGATTTTCCTTAGAAGTTGTTCACAACAGTTGATGAATCGGGTCACTTTGATCTTTTAATTCATTCCATTGAAGATAGAAAGCAGCAGCCAACGCGCTTTTCATCCTCCTGGACTTTGATAGCAGCCTTGAGAAAGTCCAGGATAAGAGTAATGATTGAGTGGTGTGCTTCGGTGTGTTTGTTGGACAGTTGATCTAGGCTGCATTTGCAGTTGTAGCGGACTAATACCCAAGTGGGCGGGTATTGCGATACCATGAGAGCACCCTTATGAAATGTGGTATAGTGTATATTGGTATCATAAGTACAATACCAATAAATAATAGAGGTGCAGATTGATTAAGCATACCCACGATCATGGTATATATATATATATATATATATATATCTATCTATCTACACACACACACAATATATATTTATATATTACCCAGGGCATGTAAGGCAGAGTGTCCACACAGACTATAGCACTGGTTGTGCCACCCGGAGTGTGAAAAAGGACAAAATGGCCCCAGCCTGTCACTGCAGACAGGAAGGGCAGTGTGTACACTGCTTGTTCGATTTTGCCATTCAAACCAATGGCAAAGCCACTACTCCCTTAACATTATATGCAAGACACCCCTTAGGAAATCCTATGGCAGGCAGCTGTATAATGTAAAGTAAGACTTGTATTTTTGTTACTATGTCTTAAACAGCAACACATTGAAATTGTTGTTTTGCCGAGGAAAATGTTAGGAGCCCTATTGGCTAACACAGGGTCACTGGCTGGCATCCCAGCCTAGTTAACTTCTGAATAGAAATACGAATGGTATTAAACTAAATTGTGGCATTAAATCAGACATGATGCTCAAGCCGAGATTTAGATCACTTTTAAATTTAAGCAACTTTTAGAAAGTTGCCACTCTGTGTCCAGCTAGTTCAATAGTCTCACTAAGGACTTAACACGCAGACAATATTCTGCCTACCAGGGAAGACGTGTGAACAACTCCCAAGCTAAGGAACAAAGGCAGTAGCCGCAGAGTGAGGCATTACTTCCTCGCCCAGAGTGTTATCCCAAAAGGCAAGCTTCAATTCGGAAGTCGTCTTAGAAGATTGTAGTAAGCAGCATGGAGGCATGCAGCATGGACAGGTAGGCTTATTACTACAAAAGGGCTACACCATCACAGGACATTCACCCACTGCAAGTCACCAGCTTTCACTATTCATAGATCAACATTTCACATCCCTTTACATCATGATATTGTCTTATAGAATATTCACCCAGTAAAGTTCCATAAAGTAAGCAAACCCACACAAAGTACAACATATCTTCCCTTCTTCCTACAACACACACACACAAAAACAAAAACCAGAACACATAAAATAACCCTGGACCACAAAAAACACAAAAGAACAAAACACAAAAAGGAAAAAAAAGGCATCAGGTACGAAACCTGCTGGGAGTAATTATGACCCAAACTTTTGCTCCCAACCTTATTCTGGGATTTCCCAGAGCAAACAAGAATTTCCTTTGGTTGCTGACTATTACACTCACAATGCATTTTGGACAAAGGATTATGCCGAACATACTCGCATGGATTTTCTACCTTAAAACCTTTTGCTAGGTTCCGCCAATAACTTGAACGGCATTACCACAGATCTTTTCCTCTCCAATAGGGTCACTAAACTTGCTTCTAATTTTTTGCACTTGGACAGAAGACTTAATGCGAACCAGGTCACCAACCTAAAGTGGGACGAATTTGACACTTTACTTTTTATCATACCAGATTTTCTGCTTCTCCCGAGTTTGACTCACTCTTGAGCCATTTAGACATCCATGCAGGTCTGAAGCTGGTAATGGCTTTCCTGCCCCTCAAAATTTCAAAAGGAGAAATTCTAGTAGTTGAAAGCAGTTGTTCTGTAGAACCGTAACATAAGCACAAACTTCACATCATGGTTCACACTTCTAACCCACTTGATACATTCACCCACCATACAGTTCATCCTCACCACAAGATCATTTGTCTCTGGGTGCTATAAGGAACTTCCCAGATGGTTGACCCCAAAAGATTGAAGAAAGAATTGCAGTTCATTACTAGTAAACTGTATGCCATTTTATGAAATAAGAAAATCAGGAAATCTTTCCCTCATAGATTTCCCTAACAAATTCTACTATAAAACTCATACTTGGCTCTCTAACCATCTTGAGCTCAGGCCATTTTGACCTATAATCCACTAAGTCAATAGTGCACCTGTCACCACCCAGCAGGGAATCAGAAGTTTCCACGATAGCAACACCAAGCTTGACCTAAGGCCCAGAGGGAACACAAAGTACTATAAAAGGCCACCTGCAACAATACTCCCGAGCAGGATGGCTTTTGTTCCTGCAGAAAAGAAAAGGGAGGAAAACCCAGACCGGTTTTCCTGGGGGCATGTAGCCCACAGGCAGCCACACCTCTAGGAAGGGCTACAGAGCTCCTAAAACACCGAGGAAGGGTCCCGGCATTTTGGGTGAAGCTAAATTAGTGCACTCTGGTATAGCCACATGCCACACTTCGAAGGAAACATGTCACTATGCGGGAGGGGACCCAGTTACCCATTGGCTAGTGACTGCATGGTCCCCTCAGGGCACTTTCCTGGAAAATAAATATGGCACCCTGCTCACAGATCACTTTTGACTTGAAGATAAGACTGAATAAGGACTGCCCTGCTGCCCATGAAACTACAAGCAGAGAGGCTTCACTGTCGAAAGGACTGTTGGTACAAGTTGTTAGCCACCACAGAAGATTTGCCACTACAAGTCCCCGAGCGCATAAAAAGGAAAAATACAAAATAGTCAAAGTTGCACTGAGTTTGGATTTATCGTCCAAAGGACACTACCCCACCTAAGGATTTCACCCCAAACATGGTGCAATGAAACCAGAAGCCCAGCATCAGCTGGCCTGCTACGTAGAGGACTTCGAGGAACTTCAATCGCTGTAGCCAGAGTCGCCCTTCCACACCTGTGGACCGAGGGACAAAGACACCCCCGTCAACCAAAGCATCTTTAGCCTGCATCCCCAGCATCAGGCCCACTAGATCGTACTTTATATTGTCCTTCCTGTAAAGTTTGGAGCCTGCCCTAAAAACTCTGATGGCTACGTAAATGTCCAAAGTATTCGCTCTAGGCTCCCTAGAACTCTACCCTGTTGGATTTAGTCATCCAAGCTGTGCAACATTTGTAGAAGTAACTCCTCCAAACTTCTCAAAAGTTTCTAAACTTTTGAGGTTGACCAATGCTTGTTTGCAGTTGCATTTAAAAATATTTATAAGTTCAAATATCTTTATCTCCGGAACTTTGGTCATAGAGGTCTCAAATTTATAAAAATATGCTCTATTTTTTTTTTTTATACATTGCTGTGTCTCTTGTTTCGAGACTCTTATTTCGTGTTTTGGTGCTGTTAAATGCTTTACACCACTCTCCTTTGTCAAGCCTTGCTGCTCGAAGCCACAGCTACACAGGGTGGGGCTGAAGGTTTTTACAAACAAGCCTGACTGGACCCAAGACAGTTTTTGCTAGTGTATTACACGATAAAGCCCCACAGCCATATTATACAATACATCCAAATCCTCCCACGCACTCTTCAAAATAAAAAAAAAACAATGTGTTGACAGAGAAACAGACAAACATATGTAAAAGAAAACCAAACATTAAATAAAAAAAAAAATTAGGACATTTGTTTCGAAGTAAGAAGGTAGAGTCTACTCTACAACAGTTACAGGGGAAAAAAAATGTTTTAAAAAAGGGGAGGAGTAAAAAGTTAAAATGAAAACAATCGTAATTTTTTTAATTTAAAAAAAAAAAAAAAAAAAAAGAAGAAGAGGATAAACCAAACCTGGAACTGAGTATTTAAACACAAGACTACTGCAATACTCTTCTTTGGAAAACTTGTATAAAAACCAATTAGTTATTTCCATGTATGCTGGTCTATGGAAGTGCAGCTGAAAATAATTAAACCTTCACTTAATAATGCTCTTTTGTTGTTACAGAGTGCCCCGGCTGCTAAAAACCGCAGGCAAAGAGACTAATAATAAACAGATGGCTAGTAAATGCAAAACAGCAAAAACACATAGTTTGTTCACAGAATGGTGATCCCTCGATTTCTTATCTGGGGGTGGAGGGCATTAAATAAATACATAAAAAAAACCCTAGGCTACATTCAGTGGTGGTGGTGTACCAATACAGTATTCCTTCAGCCACAATAGAGGACATTGCATCCTGATGCGCCGTATTACCACAGTAGTCCAGGTCGCACCTGGAGCGGTTGCTAAGAAATCAGTTTACCGACCACTTTTCAGTAAGATATTCACACCCATTTCCCACTTAGACTTCACCAGTTTGTACCAAGCACCCTGAAGAGTGGCGGCGGCAGACCTAGTTCAGGGTGGGGCTAACTAAACCTCAAGTATGCAGTTTTATCGCATACAGTGGAATCGGTAATTCAGTCGAGAAGCTAGACCTTGGAACAGAAAAGTACAACTGTTTATCTACTATACAATGGGCACAGATTGGCAGCCTGAACAGGAAGCTCAGATCTTGGGCTAACACCAATACCAACCATTTCAAAGTCGAAAATTAAAATACAGGTATGCAAAAACGGATTATACATTCTTTAAGAAAGATGAAATTAGATTACTAGGGTTTTAAACGCTTCTAGAGCCTGGAAAGAGATACAGTTGACAGACTAGTATCAACAGCACCTAGGTAAGGTGCCAGCTAAATTGTATTTTCCAGAGCACCTACTGTGTGCAAGTGGTACACTAGGAGATATTTGGCCGAATGTAGAACGGGCTTCTAGCACAACTCCGAAATCTCGCATAGTGAACAGCGCATCGCCTTAGCGAACAACTTTGTTCTGAGAGCGAGTCATTTTGTTCTGCAGTCTCCAAAAATACATTAAAGCAAAACATGTAGGCCTGGGGCCATCTTTGTCATGCCAGGGTTATTCTCTTATTACTAAATCGAGTGGGCTGGGGCTTCACCGGATGTGGCCGCATAAAAGGACAAGCGCAGACAGCTAAAAAAAAGGATGCATGATCCAGCCCTTACAAATGACTCAGTGGAAGCTTGAACTGCTATGGTCTGAGCCGAATTGTTTGGTCTGGAGATGCAAAAACAATGGTCACTTGAAAGGTTCTTTTAAATACGTCCATCAGCGTCGGCAACACACCCACAGCTACTATTCCCTTCTACAAATAACTCAGACTCGCCTCCTAACCAGGGTCAGCAAAGTCAGTTACACATTAGGAATTAGTAAAACTACTTATTCAAGCACCTCAGACGGGGGAAAGAAGCGCTACAAAAACTAAGTTGTTTTCCTAACTTTTCAGGGACAAACAGATCTATCCACATGGCCTCAATAGAAAAAGTTGCATCATTTAACCTCGGACTTCAGTGCATGCATACAGGGCATTGGCTAGTTCCACCCAGATCAAGGAGGGCAGCCCCCCCCCCCCCCCCCCCCCCCACATCATAAGGAGGTCTGCTTTGTGTAAATGTACTTTGTGGATCTCCAGCAAATATGGCACAGCATTGTCCCTCATGACCCGTGGTTCTTAACCTCATGTCTGCTACAACTGCTTAGGGGGTGTCTGCGACCAAAAATTAAAGATTAATAAAGTATTGAAAGGAAAAGCCTCTTTCCAAAGTTTTGGGCTGATGCTGCTGGTTTTTTGACTCCGCGAATAGAGAGGCCTGCTAACCAGCCAGACCTCCGTGCCAGTTTTCTGACCCCCCCCCCCCCCCCCCCCCAAAGTACATGTCAGATTGATTTACACCCAATTGGTACCACTTTACTTACTGATTATAAATCCCTAGTATATGGTGACCGAGGTATCCAGGGCCTGTAATCTAAAGTGTCACACAAAGGCCGCAGCACCTACTGTGCCACCCTGGATGTGATAAAGTGCAAACGTGCCTCCCGGCCTGCCACTGCAGACTGACAAAACAGTTTTAAGCTGCTAACTGAACTTTGCCATTTTAAACTAATGGCAAAGTCCAAACCTCCCTCATCGAAATAAGTAAGTTACCTTTACAACAGGCCTATTGAGTGCTAACACAGGGTGTTGCAAGTTAAAGATAGCTCGTGTATTTTTAGGTCTTAACAGTAAAAACGCCAAATTGTCATTTTTACTGCGGAAACATTAGTAGCCCCATTGATGAGTACATGGTAACACATGGACGACTCAACTGTGCTAGCTTCTGAATGGGACTACTAAAGTCGATGCTTCAAGGTATCAAAATGGTCAGTAAATTAAACCAGACTTGATGTCGAAGTCTAATGTAACTTTTTGAGAAATGCAACTTATAGAAAAATACCACATTTTTGCCCAGGTCTTCCTCTGGCCACTCGCAGATCTTGGCCACAAGACAGCCTTCTACACTCTGGGAACAAGTGTGAATGACTCCAAGGAGTACAAACAATAGAGGCCTGTCTTGGAAGAGACATCACCTCTCCCTTGCCGGAAGCCACACAGGGTGTGCACCCATAAGGAGAGCTTCAAAGCGGAAGACACCTTTGAAGGGCAAATGGTGAACACAGAAAAGTGGCGGTTCTTTTGTGGAGGTACATGAGTTGGCATCAGGGGACAGAGAAGGGAAACCAGCAGACAAACATTTTTTTCCAAGCATGTAGCTCTACGGTAGCCACACCTAAGGTGGGCCACCAAGTACCACACACGAGAGAGGGGTCCTGATATGTTGAAAGTGGGCAGGGTAGTGCACACTGGGATAGCTAGATGCTACACTTCACAGGAAGTGGTCACCAGGAAGGGAGAGTGAGTCGCCCATTGGCCAGGAACCCCCCCCCCCCCCATCCTCCCCAGGGCACTTTCTGGGCGTAAATGGCACACCTAGCATCAAGACCTCAGATCACATCTTGACTGGAGAGAGGACCGAAGACAGACTGCCATGCTGATCCCTGGCAACGACAGGCTGCACTGAAGACTGGACTGCTCTTTCGGATTCTTGGGCTAGCAAAGAATGGACTATGCTGGTGTCTGGCTCATGGAAAAGTCACTTTCAAGACCCAGACAGCAGAAGAACTCCAAGAGTTAATTGGCTAACAATTTTACAGCAACAGGGTCACAAAATCTGAAGAAGCCCGTTATGGCCACTCAGTAGCCACAATCTCCTGATCGCCACTGACCGCTGTGAGAAGTTGGCCTGGTATATGCTGTCCACTACTTATAGTGGGCAACCTGTACCAGTCCAAACAACCCTTATTGATGATAGGTTTAAAGACAACCTTTATTGAAAGCTATCCTAGTGGTAGCTATGGAGAGCAGTCTTCAGGCTAAGTCTTGAAGGAGTGTAAAGCAGCTTGGTTTACCAGATTTTAACCTCTTGAATCACTAAATGAAAGGGGGAACCACACAAGGTATATATAAAATATATGTATTTATTTCTAAACACTCACTACTAATCTCTTTATGAGATTAGAGTCCAAGATAAACAATAATACAGTTCTAAAAATGACAGTTAATATACCATGGGCCCTAGGGGTGGACCAAACCATATATTAAGAAAGTGGTATAAGAACCACGACTTGACTAGACCATGCCTAGAGCACGTAGAATCACTGGGACCCCAAAGAACCACCCAAGGTAGTGACACAGGAGACCCACGGGGGGTGCATGCAGTGTGAGAACACAGGCGCGAGCCCCATACTATTCTATGGGAAAGTTGCGGTTGGAATTTTATAAGTTAAGGACACTTAGGAGAGGGCTTTGAGCAAACCCCTTTAGACTTACGGGGTTCTGGGGTTCTAGGGTCAGCACCCATGGGAGCACCGGAGTACTTGAGTTACCTCACCCAGGGAAGCCAGGTGCAGTGGTGTCAAATGGGGTCAGGAATAGTCGTTGATTTCAAAAGCGATCTGCTGCAAAGTGCTACTGCCGGGAAGAAGAAAAGTGTCCAGTGTGATCCAAGTCTGGATCGAAGATCAGAAGAACCTGAAAGCAGAGGGGACAGAGTCTGGATCACTTGCCAGTGACCAGGGGCACGATAGATGAATGCCCAGCGATGTCGGGTGATTCAGGTGCGAAGAGGTGAAGCTGGACTTGGCAGCCACGAGGACCAGGAGGAGTCGACGATGACCAGTAGCTGGATTCGAGCTGTCCCACAAAGGACGTTGAGTGCTGCGGTGTCAGTGCCCGCATTGGCCCCAACAAGCCTTGGCAACAGTAACCCACGCAGGAAGAGAAAAGATACTTCGGTGCAGACCAGCAAGGTCCTGGGGACTCTCCAAGCGATGGAGAGTCAGGACACATCTGGAGCAACTAGGTAAGCCCAATTAGAAGTAAAGTTGCTTTGACAGGGACCCACCAGTCAACGGACTAGGGACCTTGAGAGAAAACACAAAGGGCCAGCTCACAGAACACTTGTGTAGTGTAGGTGGGCAATCTTCGGTGCAAATGCTGCTCGGGGTCAGGGCTACAAGTAACCCAAAGCTCAGCTGCAGGAGTCGTTGGAAAGCTAATGCTTCTGCAAAGTGACACGGTGTTGAGGGGTTTGGGTTGCACAGTCACCACGAGGGATATGGGCCTCAGACTTTCTGTGGGCACTGATCGACCTCTAAGACAATGGAAACCCACCTCCTGTGTTGCAAAATTCTTCGGAGTCCGGCGGGAGCTTCGGAGAGGCAAACTGGTCAGATGCATCTTTGGTGCCTGCCTTGCAGGGGAGTAACGCCTTTACTCCAAGGGAGATTCTTCAGTCATCTAATTCAATGTAGATCGTCGAAGTTCCAGGATTCAGTATCAGAGTTTCGTCCAGGTGTAATCTAAAGTCCTGTAGCCAGGGATTCCTTTCTTATACCCAAGGAAGGGGTGGGCCAAATTCTAGGGACCCACCTATGGGAGGGTCAGGAAAGCGGGGTGGCTACACCCATTTCCGTTGTCCAGTTTCGCACCAGAATAATTTAACAAATAATGGGGTAACCCAGTATCCCTCAGAACCTGGGCAGTACGTTTATAAGGTAAACAATGGTTCCGTTGGGTGAAAGAATTACTTTACATGTTAGGCATAGTCAAGCGTTATTCAAGAAATGTACAGTATTCTACTGTAAGCAACACGCAAGACAGGTCATTATGCAAATTCTTTATATATAAATTTCGTCATTCATATATGTATGCAATGATATTTATGGCAGGCCGTCAAGCAATAGTGTGATGATACAAGTGACACAGTGAAAAAGTGCTCGGTGACAGTGTGCGTGATATATACAGTTGTTTAAAATCGAAAATATTCGAAAGTGGCCAGAAGGTTCTATAGTAACGCTGCGTAATGGAAGAGTTCCTTTTTGGCGCAGATCCTATGTAAAGGTCCACAAAATAGTCGACGTTTCAACCCTAATACTGCACTCTTGAAAGGTCAGTGCGGGTCTTCATCAGGACTTGGAAAGAGGGTGACGGCCTGTTAGTGACAAAAGGGACTCGGTCAGGTGTGTTGACATGAGTAAAGGGACAAAAGATACTAAGGGTGGCAGAAGACTCACCTTAGTTAGAGAGAAAATCAATTCTATTCAGTGTGTGGATGATCACCGGATGGGGTCCACCTTGTAGGCGAGGGGCCTGTAGATAATTAATTCAGGGTAAATATGATTCAACCCAGACAAAGAGGTGATCGATGATCAACGTTACAGGGGAGAGACTAACTTGCTCACCTATGTTGATACAATGGTCCCGTGGTATTCAGGGCTTCACAGCAGTAAAAATCGCATCTAGAAAACAAACATTAATGTGTTTGAGTAAAGGCTACTGTAAATCGACCGCTCACCGGAACGATTAATTACAGAGTTGGCGCTCACCTATATTGATGCGCAGTGCTGTCAAAAATCCAAGCGATTCTAATCCCTTAGTGTGGGTGATGTTGGCTCTTCAAACGAAGTTTAACTGTAAAAAAGCCAAAATCAGGTTTAGCATTTAAAAGCAAGAAACCCAATTAAGAATGTTTGGACTCAAAAATGTGTGTGGGTCGCTCGGGGATTCTAAATTACCTCCTTCGGAAGGACGGACGGCAGGCCTGGGGGTCCTGGCTCATCTGATTGAATCGGCAGTGACGTCCGAAGTGAGTCTGCATAAAAAGCCGAGAGCAACGTGCGCGTGTACGCCAAACTTGGTTGGTTGCTAAGCAACGTATTGAGCTGGCGCCAACGAACGTGACTAATCATCATAGGTTACCATAGTAACGAAGTAAACAATTACGTCAGATGCGAAAACTACGTGGAGATTCAAGCACCAAATGACGTGCCACGAGTGACGCGTGGCGCGAGCGCCAACCAGGTGACTAGTCATCCTATGTTGCTAAGGTAGTGAAGTAACCAGTTATGTAGCGAAATCGAATATCCCCAGCGCGGGAACCTGTTACAGTGAGCGCTCCATAACTCGTAAGTACGGTGCCAAACGGGCACCTGATACACAATCGGCATGAGATTAAGATCTCTAATCATGGTTTACAATGTGTTCCGGTAGCTAAGATACCAATAATTATGGCTACATTGCACAGGTTCACAACAATAATTCATATAACATCAAACCATCATATTCATTAGAAAATTTAGGTAGTGAAAATTCATACAGAATCGAAAGATTGTTCTGTGTTAATCAAAGGTTCAAGTATGTTATAAAAGGCACAAGTGCATACTCAATGTTTGTTTATATTATTGATGTTATATGGTCAGAATACTACACAGGGTCTATCTGGGGAGGGTTACAGTAGGCCCATTTGTTTCGAGATCTCCTCCATCTCGTTCAACCCATTTTGGACCGAGTCAAGTAAATGGATCCATCTACACTCCTTGTAGTTAAGTACCCTCACAATCGACCCTCCTCTGCTATTTGGGATGATTTTTTCCAGTACCCACCATGTGATTTTGTTGGGAGAGTGATTGTGTGATGCATAATGGTCAACCATAGGGGCTCCGTGTACTTTGCATCTTATCCTACTCATGTGCTGCAAAATTCTGACCTTCACTTTCTGAGTAGTTTGTCCGACATATGTGAGTCCACAGGGACACTGGATAGCATATATAACATTCATGCTATTGCAGTTAGTAAACTGGGAAAGTTTGAATGTTCTACCAGTATGCATGAATGTGGTTCCTTCATAGCATAAGTCACATGCCTTGCATTGACCACATTTGTGGTGTCCAGATACAGGTGCCAAACCCAGGAGATCCCTGAGGTCAGGTTGTTTGGGTGTGTCCAGGTATGCATGAACCACCGAATCCTTAATGTTCTTGCCTCTTTTGAAAGCGAATGTGGGATCCTGCGATATCTGTAGTTCGCTCGCGACTAGGTTCCAGTATTTTTTGACGACTTTCTTTATTTCATTACTTTTGCTGTTGAATGTAGTCACACAGACTATCTTGTCTGTATCCAGTTGTTTTTGGTTGATCTCCAACAATTGTTCCCGGGGGCAATACCATGCCCGTTTCTTTGCCCGCTTGAGTAGGCCTGTAGGGTAACCTCTCTCTCCGAGTCTAGAAATTAATATTTCAGATTCCCTGAAGTAGTCTGTCCTTCTTGTGCAGTTCCTCCTCAGTCTGAGGAATTGGCCATACGGAAGGTTGTCTCGTAGACTGCGTGGGTGATGTGACTGGTATTTTAGTAATGAGTTGACATGCAACAACGAAGCAATTGATTTTCTGGACCTAACATTCCGTTCACAAGATAATCTGCTTTACTGTGATTTGTATCGCAAACCCATGGAAAGGAACTCATTACTAAAATACCAGTCACATCACCCACGCAGTCTACGATACAACCTTCCGTATGGCCAATTCCTCAGACTGAGGAGGAACTGCACAAGAAGGACAGACTACTTCAGGGAATCTGAAATATTAATTTCTAGACTCAGAGAGAGAGGTTACCCTACAGGCCTACTCAAGCGGGCAAAGAAACGGGCATGGTATTGCCCCCGGGAACAATTGTTGGAGATCAACCAAAAACAACTGGATACAGACAAGATAGTCTGTGTGACTACATTCAACAGCAAAAGTAATGAAATAAAGAAAGTCGTCAAAAAATACTGGAACCTAGTCGCGAGCGAACTACAGATATCGCAGGATCCCACATTCGCTTTCAAAAGAGGCAAGAACATTAAGGATTCGGTGGTTCATGCATACCTGGACACACCCAAACAACCCGACCTCAGGGATCTCCTGGGTTTGGCACCTGTATCTGGACACCACAAATGTGGTCAATGCAAGGCATGTGACTTATGCTATGAAGGAACCACATTCATGCATACTGGTAGAACATTCAAACTTTCCCAGTTTACTAACTGCAATAGCATGAATGTTATATATGCTATCCAATGTCCCTGTGGACTCACATATGTCGGACAAACTACTCAGAAAGTGAAGGTCAGAATTTTGCAGCACATGAGTAGGATAAGATGCAAAGTACACGGAGCCCCTATGGTTGACCATTATGCATCACACAATCACTCTCCCAACAACATCACATGGTGGGTACTGGAAAAAATCATCCCAAATAGCAGAGGAGGGTCGATTGTGAGGGTACTTAACTACAAGGAGTGTAGATGGATCCATTTACTTGACTCGGTCCAAAATGGGTTGAACGAGATGGAGGAGATCTCGAAACAAATGGGCCTACTGTAACCCTCCCCAGATAGACCCTGTGTAGTATTCTGACCATATAACATCAATAATATAAACAAACATTGAGTATGCACTTGTGCCTTTTATAACATACTTGAACCTTTGATTAACACAGAACAATCTTTCGATTCTGTATGAATTTGCACTACCTAAATTTTCTAATGAATATGATGGTTTGATGTTATATGAATTATTGTTGTGAACCTGTGCAATGTAGCCATAATTATTGGTATCTTGGCTACCGGAACACATTGTAAACCATGATTAGAGATCTTAATCTCATGCCGATTGTGTTATCAGGTGCCCGTTTGGCACCGTACTTACGGGTTATGGAGCGCTCACTGTAACAGGTTCCCGCGCTGGGGATATTCGATTTCGCTACATAACTGGTTACTTCACTACCTTAGCAACATAGGATGACTAGTCACCTGGTTGGCGCTCGCGCCACGCGTCACTCGTGGCACGTCATTTGGTGCTTGAATCTCCACGTAGTTTTCGCATCTGACGTAATGGTTTACTTCGTTACTATGGTAACCTATGATGATTAGTCACGTTCGTTGGCGCCAGCTCAATACGTTGCTTAGCAACCAACCAAGTTTGGCGTACACGCGCACGTTGCTCTCGGCTTTTTATGCAGACTCACTTCGGACGTCACTGCCGATTCAATCAGATGAGCCAGGACCCCCAGGCCTGCCGTCCGTCCTTCCGAAGGAGGTAATTTAGAATCCCCGAGCGACCCACACACATTTTTGAGTCCAAACATTCTTAATTGGGTTTCTTGCTTTTAAATGCTAAACCTGATTTTGGCTTTTTTACAGTTAAACTTCGTTTGAAGAGCCAACATCACCCACACTAAGGGATTAGAATCGCTTGGATTTTTGACAGCACTGCGCATCAATATAGGTGAGCGCCAACTCTGTAATTAATCGTTCCGGTGAGCGGTCGATTTACAGTAGCCTTTACTCAAACACATTAATTTTTGTTCTCTAGATGCGATTTTTACTGCTGTGAAGCCCTGAATACCACGGGACCATTGTATCAACATAGGTGAGCAAGTTAGTCTCTCCCCTGTAACGTTGATCATCGATCACCTCTTTGTCTGGGTTGAATCATATTTACCCTGAATTAATTATCTACAGGCCCCTCGCCTACAAGGTGGACCCCATCCGGTGATCGTCCACACACTGAATAGAATTGATTTTCTCTCTAACTAAGGTGAGTCTTCTGCCACCCTTAGCATCTTTTGTCCCTTTACTCATGTCAACACACCTGACCGAGTCCCTTTTGTCACTAACAGGCCGTCACCCTCTTTCCAAGTCCTGATGAAGACCCGCACTGACCTTTCAAGAGTGCAGTATTAGGGTTGAAACGTCGACTATTTTGTGGACCTTTACATAGGATCTGCGCCAAAAAGGAACTCTTCCATTACGCAGCGTTACTATAGAACCTTCTGGCCACTTTCGAATATTTTCGATTTTAAACAACTGTATATATCACGCACACTGTCACCGAGCACTTTTTCACTGTGTCACTTGTATCATCACACTATTGCTTGACGGCCTGCCATAAATATCATTGCATACATATATGAATGACGAAATTTATATATAAAGAATTTGCATAATGAACTGTCTTGTGTGTTGCTTACAGTAGAATACTGTACATTTCTTGAATAACGCTTGACTATGCCTAACATGTAAAGTAATTCTTTCACCCAACGGAACCACAGTTTCGCACCAGAGCAGGGGCTGGCAGCCCCTGCAACCGATTTGAGTTTGACTATGCACAGGGACACCAAATGTGCCCCCAGTGCTGACTTCAAAGCACTCTTGGGAGTGCACCCACCCAGGCCCAATACACTAAAGCCTGTCTGGGAGGTGGGGACACCTCCCTGTGACAGGAAACCTATTGTCCATGCCTCCCCTGTCGAAGTCCAGCAGCAGGAGGGCAGACTCGTGTCTGTGGCTTGCAGCATTCATTTTGTGATGCCAGGGCTCTGTTAGCTGGTACTGGGTATACCGGTGCCATCATGTCTCTCCCTCTAGAAGGATGGGATCATACTCCCACACCAGTTACAGGTGTGGGGGTATGATTCCAAGGTGTTGGACACCAAACATGACATGTTTCCGTGCAGCCATCCCAAAGTTAGCATTTACAGTTTGGTTATAATGCACTGAAGATTATATGGTTTGGCTGCATCACAAACAAGCCCGGAATAAAAGGTTCAGAAGGCTGCAGAGGGGCTCTGCTCATACATGGGCACACTCACATAAAACCCAGCACCCTGCATTCAGGATTGATAAGGCCTGACATAGGGGTAACTGATAGGTTTATATGTGCAGTGATATGGAGAGATATAGTGAACCTATATTGCAGTAAGGGGTGCATGCACCACCTTACCCAGGCTGCAGTCCTGTGGTATCATTTTGAATGGCTTGTCAGGAGTGGCATAATACAGGCTTCAGCCCCTGGTAGGCCTCTGGGGTACCTATGCCCTGGGTACATAGTATACCGTATACTAGGGACTTATAAGGGTACACCAGAATCCAATCTGGCGTGTACCTAAAGTACTGGTAATCCATTTAGAGAGGCAGCAGCTAGGCTGGGGTCCTGGTTAGCAGGGCCCCAGCCAGACTAAATGCGAAAAACAGTGAAACATCAGCAAAAAGTGGGGGTAACTATAAGAAGCAGATCCTACTCTCCTACAACCGCCAAAGTAAAAACCAGACTGGATGACCAAGTCCCCATGCTCAAAAGATATTCTAAGACTGATGAACATGCGAGTGTCATAAAAGCATAGTTTGGCCACCCAAGACAGACACTAGCCTTCAAAAAACCTGCTAGCTTCACTGTGGCTGAAGACCAGTTGAAAGAGGAGCAACTGGACCATTGCTGGACTAAAGAGGACTTTGAGGGACATAGACCCTAGTGGTAGAAATCACCCCACCTGGACTGAGGCGTAGCCCCAAGAAACACTCCGTCTACTGCACAGAATCTTCCAGATCCTGCGTCCCTTGCATCAGGACCACTAAATTGAAGTCTAAGGCAGTGTGCCATAGAGTCAGGAACAGGACTTCAATCTGCTTAGGCACCTAGGTAACTGTCAATCTACTCCTCATTGGTCTCCCTGACCTTCATCCCGTCAGATGTGGTCCCACAAAGAAGGCCATAGTAGCCAAACAAAACCAAAATGTTTTACAAAGTTTCAAAAGTTTGTGATTACTGGTTCATGTTTGCTATAGAGTGAAAAAGCAGAGATTAACTTTTTACTTAATCTGTATCTCTATAACCCTACAGTAGATTGGGTTAGTTTTAGTGTCTAAAAATTCATTAAAAAAAAAAAAAAATTAAAAAAAAAAAATCTATATTTATAAAATTGCCGTCAGATTTCTTTAGTGTTGCATGACTTTATAACATGGTTTTGGTACTTTTAAATGATTTACATTTGTCCCTTTGTTTAAGCAGGACTGGTCAAAGTCACAGCCACCCTGGGTGAGCCAAGATATAACAAAATGAGCCTGACTGAACCAAAGTTGGTTTTGCGAGTGCATTCCAGGGCAAGGTTGCATGACCACACCAAGTAATACACCACCATTCCTCACAAGTATAGTACATAAAAAGATCAATCTACGTTTTTTAAGTGTTCTGTAAATGTGAAGGAAATTTGACATTGGAAGCCAAAAATTAAGTTGGTAACCTTAGCTTGATTCGTGGTAGCAGCTCAATTAGAGGAAACAGTAGTATGGGCAACTGGCGGCCTCAATTAAAGCACTAGCATGCACCAATAAGACAGCAGACGTTAGGTACAGAAATATAAAAAGCCGACAAAGCAATGTTATAGAGCCCTTTGTCTTTTATAATTGAATCCAAATTTTGAAATGCTCCAACCTTCCCAATAGATTAAATTTTTGAACATCTTCCGTTGGTGTACTAAAGAAAATATTTCATAACATTTATTTAATTACATCGGTTTCTCTAGTTTGGTGAATTGATATGATGTTCAAATTGTAGAAATAGCCAAGTTGAGGTCTTCGTTGTCCAAAAGCAATTCATTCAACGGGATCCCTAGAAGTCAAAAGGTTAAGAACCGCTGCTCTAGACCCTACATTTGACAGAGAAAGCCAGTGAGGGGGACAGCAACAGGCTTGGCATGTCCTCCTGATCCTATTCTTTGCACTAATAAACAGGGGTAAATGCATTTCTTCAAACTTCTTTTTCCAGAGCAGAACCTTGTTTTCAAACCTTTCAAGGGAAGTAGGACTTTTGAGACTAAGGAGTCCAGAATCGTATATGTGAATGATACCTTCCCTTGAGGCCCTTCTGGGCTTGCTTGCGGGGAAGATTCTGAAATCCACTCTAGTTTTTGCTGAAAGTAACTGTCATGTGGTGTTACTGCATTGATATGTATTGAGAGACACTGTATATGTACTTGGCTGATTTTACATTAATTATAGCGCTTAGTTTCAACTGACTGTTTTCTAGCCAGAACCCTGGGTCAGTTGTAAGGACAATGGTCATTGATATTTTGCCTTTATGCCTGCATTTTTGCATTAAACGCTAGTTGGAGTTTTATTTTTAACAATCACACAGATTGAACCAAAATGCAATCAATGGTGCAAACTGACTTGCGTGACAAGAGTATATAACCCAAGTTAAACTAAGGTATCTAAGAAATGCAAACATCTTATACCCATTTTGTTGTGATCCTGTCCAGCTTTCAGAGCCCTTCTTTATGCACATCTACTCAAACATCGAGGTATGGGATGCTTTGTCATTTATCCAGAAGCCCCTGGTATAAACTTCTTGTTGTCCAGGGGTACAAGTCTGTAGCCTCATGCATTTTGCTCAGTGTGTTGCTGTTTTGGGTTGTCATAAGATTGCCCTGAAACTCGGCATGGTCACTTTTTTTTTTTTAAACAGATTAAAAGATAAATTTCAAACAAGTTAATAAACTATATGCAAATGAACAAAAGCATAATACAAGAATGGGAATTTAAGGAGCTACCAGAAAGGCACACGTTTTTGTTTTTTGCCGACCATCCACAGGTGCAACGCTTTGGGAGAGATAACCAGAGATCCTTAATGTACTTCTTCTGAGCCAATGACTGTAAAATAAAGGTTCTAACAAAACAAACAACCACTTGATGTTCCTTAGATCTTAATGCACCATAAATTTCAGTGGTCTTTTAAGGAATTACATCTCATAAGAGCTAGCTCGTGTAATATAGTGCACAACTTTTTACCTCCTGAAAAGGCACGGTTGGAAGGAGTTTAAAGCAGAATATGAACCATCAGCGAAGCTTACAAGTTGGGTTTTTTTATTTTTTTATTACAGCATGTACCATAAAAAGAAAAGAAAAGGAGACATGATGCTGTCTAAATGTGCCCGCCGAATGCTTGCAATAAAATGTGAAACTGAACAAACATTCACTGAAGTGGCCGTTTTTCTAATGATTTTGTAAAGAGAAACCATTCTGTTATGTCCTGGACTGGAGCATAATATTTGAGAAGACCAAAGAAAAAAAAAAAAAAAAAAAGATTTAAACCAGCCACTCAAATAGCATGCAGCTAAAATGCTGGAACGCCACACGTTTTGTAAAGGTAAGCTTAGATGAGTATTGGTAAAGCCAATAGGTTTTGCCAGAGTGGATCTTTATGGAGAAGTGTAGAGAGTCGTGGAGGGACGTAGAGAAGAGTGGAGTTGAGTGGAGTGGTGTTGAGTGTTATGGAGGAAGTAGAGTGTCAGACTGGTGTTGAGCAGGGTGAAGTGACGGAGGGTGCTGAGTGGAGTACAGTGGTGTAGAGTGATGCACAGCCGAGTAGATTGTGGTAGAGCGAACTGGCATAGAGTGGAGTAGTGTAGAAGAGTAGAGTGGAGTAGTGTTGTAAAGTAGCGTAGAGTAGAGTGTGATTGAGTGTCAGTGGAGAGGCGTAGAGTAAAGCAGTGTGTTGTAGAGTCGATTAAAGTGGTGTAGAAGTAGTTGTGTAGAGGGTCATAGAGGAGATTAGTGTTGTAGAGTGGCATAGAGCGTCAGAGTGGAGTGTTATAGTAGACTAGAGTGAAGTAGCGTAAAGTACAGTGGTGAAGCGTAGATTGACATACAGTGCATTGGCATAGTGTAGAGTGGTGCAGACTAGATTGCAGTGGTGTAGACTGCAATGGCACAGAATGTAGAGGCGCAGAGTGCAGCGGCGTACTGTAGATGGTTTCAGAGTAAAAATGTGCTTCATTTGTGCTTTCCATATAGTGAATTATCTGAACAGTTCATTACCAGACATTTGTGTTGTCTTGTGCTAGGAAAAGAAAGAAAAGAAAAAAAAAGAAACACACACACACACACACAATTGTAACAGAAACCATCGTACAGCACAACTAAAGTAGCCAGCATAATTGTCACAAACCTTCTCACTTTGAAGTCAGGGAAAGAAAAGTAAACACCAAGCTCCAGGGAAGAAGACAGAGCTTGTCATTTGACCTCAGTCTTTAAATGCACAGCAAATGTGACAAGATTAGAACAAGATTTAAAGGCCTGTTTACAGACATTCAGTACTGGTGGAAAAATACAGTAAGAAGGGTTTGGGCAAGGAAAGGATGAAATCAAGCTGGGCAGCCTAAAAACAAATACAGTCAGCAAACAAATGTGAGGAATGCATTCCCAGGAAAGCTTTCTGAATCCGCCCCCCCCCCCTCAAAAAAAGAAGTAGTTCTCAAACATGACAGCTGCACTCACTGGTAGGCTTCGGAAAAAAATAAAAAATTAAAAAAAAACACCCCACTCCACACACACGCGACCTAAAAAACGGCACCCGAAGTGCAGGAAATTAGGATAGTGGTTATTTAAAGATAAGAAACCTATAATGCACATTTTGGATCAGCTTTGCCAATGTAAACAAAAACCAATTTGTCAGTGGATGTGAACAATGCACACATGCTTTGTGTCACTCAAATTAAAGGGAGCCAATAGGTAAAGTGGAATGGTCCTTGCCACACACTGTATACCAGGGTGGGTAGAAGCCAAATTTGAACAACAGTTAAAAGAACAGTAGATTAAGCCTGCTCACCAAAAACTCTATGCAAGCGTGTTATGCATTTTTTTTTTTTTAACAATAGTCTAATGCCAGACCTAAAAATCGGTTTTACAAGAGAGTTTAGGGTGAAATGCATAGACTGAGTGCAGTGTATTTGTATACGTCGCCGTTATATGCCCCAACCAGAACCATCTGAAACATCCTTTGACCATTTACAGTTCTGGAGATACTGAGATTGAAAGATCACAGGTCTCCACTTGCTAGGGGCAACCAAATGGACTTATGGATTCCCTAGGTCACAAAGCTTGCCCTCTCACCCAGAAATTTCAACTCTAATAAGCTGTTGAGTGTGGGGCCTCTGGATGTGCCAATCCATTTTCAATACATGTCGTCTTCAGCCTCTAAAAGCCCTCCATGCCAGCCCCCTTCCTGCTACTCCAGTTGAAACATCCGACGTTGGATACCATTGTGAAATATAACTGGTATCCTCCAGAAGCAGCTCCAGTGTTAATTAGACCTTAGAAAACCATGAAACCTTAAGTTTTCTGGAGGTTAGGGCATATAAGATACTGAAATCCACCAAGTTGTACACACTACTACCAGGGCCAATGACAAACCTTAACAAAGGAAAGAAGTCATAGCATACCTTTGTTGAACATAGAGCCATCATTCAAAAGATATACAGACCAAGTTTTCTAGAAACACAAAAACTCTACCCCACATAATAGCATCATCCATCAAAGCTCCAGTTTCAGGAATTGTAGTGGATATATATATCCCCCCCCCCCCCCACCACCACTGGAAAAAAAAAAAAAAAACACAGGTTACAGGAACGTTACAGTTAGGCTAACATTTCACTTGTACAAAAACCTATGAAAGTCAGCCGTTATAGTTAGCTGAGCCAACTAAAAGTCGCACCCCTGCACTGTTGATAATGTAAAATATTACATCACTCATGACATGATCAGTGACATCACTGATGACATGCACCAACTCCGAGTAATATAACCTTTCAATCAGCCCTCACTTCCATTTAAAAAAAAAAAAAATTGGGATGGATTTGCGGATCCATTGCGAAACCCTCCGAAAAGTTTATAGCACAAAAAGAAATGCTTTTTTGGTCCCTGGGGTTCCTGTGGTACCCCGTGAGCAGGCATAAGGGGACAGGGTGTTTCTATCCTGCTCTCCTTTCTTGTTTAATGTTTTGTACCTTTTTTCTTGTGACTCGGTTCAACCAAGTCACAAGACGGGTGCCAACACTTCCTGGTTTGAAGTGCTGGCAGCCAATCAGATTGCAGGCTCGAGATCAGAAGGGTTTGCAGATCTACCACGTACCCACTTGTATACGAGACATTTTTAAAATTTCTCAGGAACTACTGAACAGGTTTACACCATTCAACAAAAAGAGTGCTTTCTGAACCAAGAGCTACCTTTTTGCCAAATTTGGTGTAATTCCGTTCAGCAGTTCGGGCTGTAGCTGTGTCTAAAGTTTCCAATGAAAGTTAACATGGAAAAAATTAGTTTTGGGACCCCATTTTTCTTGGGCCTCGCTTGATGAGTCACACCAAAACTTTCAACAGCAGCTGACCGCCCCATTAGTTTTGAAAATGTCACAAAGATTCATCAAACGATGCAAGAGATATTGGCAAATCAAAAAACACTTATGGAAACTAGGTCCTAACTATAACTACCTACTGGCGACTGCCAGTAGGAGATGATATAGATTATATATATACACATACATACATACACATACACACACAAACAATAAAGCGGCTTGTCATTGTAACTCTCTGCCCCAGTTTCCTAGTGCCTTTTAATTGGTTGATTGCCCTATATATCCTAGATGTGAATTAAGATCCCTTCTTTTTGACAAGACATTTTCAGGCTAGACTGGAGTTTATGGTGTGTCATTGTGAGTTCCAAACCTACACCAAGTTCACGGAGTTTCTTGGTTATCAAACACGGAACGCAATAGAACTCGCAACCCTGAGATACCAGTGACTTGACTGCACCACCCAGGGATACTGTTGAGTCAAAAACTACGGTTTCTGGATCCAGAGAGTAAAGCACGCATGTGGCCAAGCTTAACAGTACGTGGTTAGAAAGCCTATTCATTGTTAGCAAATGGCTGAAACATTTGTTCTCTTGCTCCACTTAGCTTCCTGAACTTTTCAATGACGAAGGTCAGCCTGCTGCTCGCAATCTGCAAAGGTCAATAGAAACCATGGGATGAATTCCCTAGTTATTTTTAGGTCTCGCCTGAGACAGCGCTTTAGCGAGACTTATAGTAAGCGAGTTTTGGAAGTGCAAACAGTGGCTTTTCAGGCCTCCAAATACAGTGCATGTGCGTCGGCCGGGCGCGCGCACCATTTGGAGGCCTGAAAGCACTCGTTTGCTTTCACTTTCGCGGGCCGCACGGCCCCTTTGATGTGATCGCGATCACTTTCACACACGCACATTGTGTGCTTTACAAGCAGAACAACACAAAGCGCTTCAAAGTAGTTGCGTAGCCATGGCAGACTCGTTGGAGCCGCAGTTAAGTATTTCACACCTTCTCAAAACAGCATGCATATGCTCAGGAGGGTGTATTGTTTCCTGTCGGTGCAGGGCTGCTCTGTGTCAGTCTTATCTTACGGGCATCACTGTAGTAAGCTTATCTTCACAGGTCAGTGCCTGACATTTTTACCAGGCAGCGGCAGGCTCCCTCTGCTCTCGGCACTGGGGCTGAGTGGGAGTGAGAAAGCTGGGGAACAAGGGGTACCGTCATTCCACAAAAGGCCACCTGTCTATTCTTATGATAAAAGTTAGCATCTGCAGGCAGGACTGCACTATCTCATCATCCTTCTTGAGTCAGGGAGGCTGGTCATGTACTCTACTCAATATCATTATTCACAGAAAATCTGCACACGGGCCCGCAGGGTTGCTCTAACTTTCATCAACTTATCATAATTCGGCACCATAATACTGACTACTGACGTTCATCTTCGCACACGAGTCAGTGCATTACAGTTTTACCGGAAGGGCACAGCTTGCTCTCTGCACCGGGGCCCGGCGCGAGGAAGGGGGTAGCGTTATTCCTTAAAAAAACCCTGTCCCTTCCTATAATGAAAGTAACTTACTGCACACAGCGCGGAGCGCACCACGCATTGCAAATATAATTACATCTCTTGCAATGTATAACACAGATACATTTAAGTGTTTTTTTACTGCTGCGTTATATGGCTCGCAATTCACAAAACACTGCGCATTAGTAAGTCACGTGAAAAATATATTGCTAACAATTTTGAATGTACTCTGTTTACAGTGTTGTTCAGATTTCGGTCACGCTTTTAGTATGCTTAAGAACACACTGCGTGCACATTCTAAACACTTTGATGCCATTTCTTTACTCTGTCGAGAAAAAAATATCAGAACTAAAAGTGTATAGGAGGCACAGGGGCTGGCTATCAGCAAATCCTTTCACAGACAGCTACAGCTTCTGTACGTTTTAGAAGGTGTGCGATCCACCAGTGCGGTCTGTAGGGAACAGAAAAGAAAAACAACAAGCATTTGCAATGCAATAGGTCTCGCATTTACGCGAGTTTGTGCTATTGACATTGCAAAAAACAATGCCTTTTATTTTTGTTTTTTTAACATAAATAAAAGGCATTGTCACTTACATTGCCAATTGCTTAAACTCGTGTAAATGCGAGACCTATTGCATTGCAAATGCTTGTTTTATTTGTGTGAAATGCACGACTGGAAGGAAAAAGGGAAAAACAAAAAAGTACAACTAAGAACAATATTTGTGAGAACTTCCATTCACAAAAGAATATGCACACAAACACTCTCCCTGGATCTTTCTAAATACGGCTAAGGGGAGAAGGAACAAGCATTATCAAAGCCAATAGGTTTTACCTATGCAAAAGCTATTGGCTTTATCAATTTTTTACATGTTGCCCAGCAGTTGACCTGCTGTGCAACATGGTTTAAATGTGAAAAATAAATAGAAAAAAAAAAATATATATATATATATATATATATATATATATATATATATATAGTACATATATAAACATGCGCTGTGACAAGGCCAGCATTGACTGCATCATAACGCTTTTTTTTTTTTACACACTTCAAGCCATGTTGCATAGCAGCCCAACAGCTGTACAGCACCATTCACAAAGCCAATTGATTCCACATAGGCAAAACCAAGTGGCTTTCCTAATGCTTATTCTCCTTCCTTTCTGCTATGTGCCGCAGCTACAGTCTCCCCGCATTCCAACAGCCAAAATAAAAATTTTAAACAATAGTAGGAGAGCTTGAGGTGACAGGTCCTTTCTAAAACAGGGATCCAGTTTTCTTTAATTCAGGAGCGTGCCCAAAGAGGTGTATTGTGGGTTTAAGAAAGATGGCTAAGGGGTGAGTGAAGCTGGCGTGCGAGAGTTCTTCCGTGCCCTCTATCCAGTCAGAGGGGTTACTTGGGAATGGGTGGGGGCTTGAAGGTGGTGTGAGAGAGATCCCCCACACCCTTTATCCCATCCAAGGGGACGGAATGACCCATGAGCGAGTTTTAATTCCATACACCCCCCTCACCTCCAGGAAGTAACAGGTGGGCTAGTTTAAGAAGGTTTTTAAAAAGAATGGGTTAAAGAGAAAAGGGAAGAGGTTTGTGCAAAAACGTAAAAAGCAGGGGTGAAGGAGAGGGGCTGCAGAGACATGCACTCAACAAGAGTGCATGCCAAAATGCTTTAAAACGTTCCTGCAGGAACATGCAGAAGGAGGACACTGGCGTAACCAAACTTAAGGCCTCCCTGCAAGGTGTGTCGAAGGGCCCCCTCCAGGCACGATCAGGAGCTTGGCAGCCAGAGTGCTGTGCTGAGGGGGCCTCCTGGAGCTTGGGGGCCCCCGCACTGCAGGGGCCGATGTTACGCCCCCGTCAGAAGCAGTACTTGGTCCAGACTCTACAGCAGGAAAAAGACTTTAAGCCTAGGAGGAAAGCGAAGGCGAGGAGGAAGCGCTGACCAGTAAGGAAACTAGTGAGCAGGAGCCAGCCAATTGTAAGTAAAGCGACAGGGGAGCTAAAATGGTGTTCCGTTATAACACACACACACACTTTTTGCCTGGATTTTTTTTATGCAATTTTGACTGTAGAGTACTGTGTCCCTGTTGTCCAGGTTCCCAGTACGTGTGTTCTTTCCCGAAAACTACCGCAATTGGAATTTCAGGCCCCCTGTAAGTCCCTAGTAAATGGTTGCCGAGTACCTAGGGCATAGGGACTGTAGAGGGTCCCCTAGGGGCGCCTCACCTAGGCCATGCAGACTGCCGTGTGACTTCTGGGTTATTTTATTTTTTACAAATTAAGCACTGATACAGAGCAGACTCCATACCCACTTAAGACGACAGTAACATTGCCTACCAACTCAATTTCACCCCCTACACAATAGTAAATCAGTGTTTGGCTCAAAATACCCTTCTCATTCACCCACCACAAGAAATTGCTCTACAAATTGAGAAATACTCAGACTTGTAAAAACACCTAAATGGCTATGTAACCCAGTCACAACAGTGTCAAATTTGCACTTGCACGTGACTGGTTGAGGAGAGATGCAGGTCCGAGACACCAAGGAGATGTAGAGAGAGTGCTAAAACAAAAACTTAACACCTGGGTCTTTGAATGATACCTGCAGCACAGCGCCTAGATACCTCCCGGGTATTAAGTTGCGCTCTACAAATAACGTTTTATTGAAAGTTGGAAAAAGGGAACTCAAATCAAGCGTTTTTCAAAACAATGTGCAACTGACACCAAGAGAGAAATTCATACGGTTACAACGGCTCACAGGAAGAAACACACCCAATACAAAACGGTATCACAGTGAACCAAAGTACACTCGAACGCAACTCCTACAAATCCCTACACGGCTCTCTCCTCCACTATCTCCCCTATTCTACTGCCCCTCTGAGGCACTAAGAAATATTTTTTAATTGTGGAACATTTGTTCTTCGTTAGCACGTTTGTGGATTTTAATCTACCATCAATTAATATACTTCAGCGTGGGTCTTCTGGTAGTGCGGCAAACGTCTCCAACGCAGACCGGGGCCCCAGTGGCATAACATAAGCCCCGGGAGCAGAGCTCCACGATCCCCCCCCCCCCCCCCACGCTAGATGGTGGCCAGGGCCCCTCCGTGCACTTTACAGCGCCCCCCTCAAGTTTCGTTACGCCGCTGCGGAGCCCGACTCAGTTTTGTGGAAGGGTGTAGTCGGTGTTAGTCAGTTTTAATAAGTTACGTTTTTCTGGCCAATGACAGCTGTGCCAAAGTGCTTACGCATTCCATCGGTTGTACAGGGGCTCTTTTCCCGGTAAAAACACGCATGTAGTAAGCATACTGCTGGTTGCCTTAACAGCCTATTATTGCATTTTGAGGTGCGTGGGTTTGCGTACCGATTTCCGTCTTAATGCGCACTATTATTTTAAGTTAGTTTAGCAAAAATACAGAATAATTATACCGCCGTCTTTCAAGAACTTTAGATACCCGTAGTATAATTTAAATTGCAGAAAGTTTGCTGCCTCGGATCACAAGAATGAAATGGACACGCTTTTAAAGGAAGTGCACCTTCAAGCTACGCTCGTCAAACATGGCAGCAAGTGTTTACATTTGTGGAAAGCAGAAGATAAAGTTGCGAATCACTTCTCATCAGCATCACACACGCCGAGTGACACAGTATCTGAATTCCGAGGTAGCCAAAAAAGTCAATATTCCCTTCTCGCAGCAGAGAGCCATCGACGACACGGTTCTCAAAACTCTTCTACAGACCTGGTGCCCAGCAGACATTCCTGCGTGAACATGCACGAGAAGGGGGAAGAGGTGGGGCAATCCCTTCCTTAAACATACCAACTCCTCCCCCTCTTCAAAAGGTGCCATTGTCGACAAACAAAGAACACAATTGCCTGAACACAGCAGTGATTGCTGATCAACACGTTTCGCAGACACAACAGACCCCCGCTCCAAAGGCCAGCCTTTTGTTCAGTGAAGCTCTGTGTGCACCACCCCCCCCCCCCCCCCCCCCCTCCAGCGGGATCCATCTTGGCGTAAAGGATGTGGTGTTTGTGAAAACTCTCCAGAGCACAGGGAAATGCAGCAGCACTCAGCGGTTTCCAGGGAGCAAATGTACTCTGGACATGCACGCGCCACTCTGGCTTTCTACAGCCCGTTGGAGGGGAAACGAATAATCTCTATCTCGTTTCGTCAGGGGTGGCATTTTGTAGAGGGGGGGGGGGGAGGGAATACAATTAGGTGCCAAAAAGACACACAAAAAACCAACACATCTGGTGCTTGCAGACAGGTAACATTTTCGGGGGGTATAATGAACACAGTTTTGTTGGCATCTTGTAGGAGGATGTTCAAACAGGAAAACACGATTCCATAATTGTGCATACACAACCAGAGACACTGCTCAAACCGTAGCGCATTTAAGAGGCAGTATTGTAAAAAGTACAGGAAGCTGAGCCAATGAAACGAGTAGAAAGCAATGCAGGCAATGAAAGAAAAAAAACTTGTGGTTTTAAAACAGGATTTACGCAAAGTGACCAGAAGGTACCTTCGTGTTTTTTGCACACAGAAGAATTTTTGCTGCTAAATAATTGTTGGTATTACTTTTTTGAATTGGTGCTCGTTGCTCAGTGGTCCACTGTCCGATGTGTGTGTGAACAAGGATTTACGCAAACTGAAGATTGCACAATGAGGACATAATTATTATTATTTTTTTTTTACACAACACAAGAAAGGGCCGCGACAACTTAGAAAATGCCATAAGGACGCTATGCAAACACTCACACCGGAATGGGAACCGACCGCCCCAGGGATGGCTGCTGAGAAGCTGCGGGTCCGGGGAGGGGGGTGGGGATGCTAGTGGCAAGCATCGCTGCCGCTTTTGTTGGTGGGGGCCGAGGCTGCAGCACCCCCCCCCCCCCCTAACAAAAGTGACCCCCTACCCTTCCGGCTCACCAGTAAAACGCCCGGTGCCAGCTACGGCCGGCCCGGCGTGCACTGTAATGCACAAGAAACATTCCTCAGCTAGTGAAGTTTGGTGGGTTTCTCAATACATCCCTATACGTTCGGCAGACGAGACGACCACCCGTCTGAGTTTGGAGGAAACATGTGACTCATTCATTTTTTTAGACAGTTTACTCACAAGTCCAATCGCGCCTCCCCTCCCTCAACAAAACCACAGTGGGTCGGTTCTCTCTACAGCGCAGCAAATAAAATGCGTCCAAGCTCCACTCTTACAAATAAACAAAATCTAATATTAAAAGTGCAGAAGTTGCAGCCTCCAGAGGCAGAGCCAGACAGCCGTGCTGCTTCAGTCCACACCGGCGAAGGAGCACGCAGACTGAAAAGTAAACTTGCAGGATCAGTCGCCATGCTTAAGGTTTTTTTCCCCTCCGCTCCTTTCTCAAGTAGATACCAAAACCAGGCCAGAACTTACCCTCTTTAACTTCCACCCACTCGAGCAAATCTCCGGCCCCCTCAAAGAGCCCGGGGTGGCCGCCTGTGCAAACAACAGACGCACTAATTCGATCATGGTATCATAGCAGCCGGCCACAGATACTACAAGTCAGACGAATGAAAGAAACCCGGATCGGGCGGCGAAAGAAAAGTTTTCACTCACCAATTAAGCCTCCTACCAGAAACGCCAGTACTTGAAAAATGAGCAAAATCACCCCGACGATGCAGAGCTTCTTGGTGCTCATGTTTTCTATGATTGCTCCAGCCATTGTTGCCCCTTAAAATCGCCACACACTGCTTGAAAACAATCCGAAGTGCGATGAAGGCAGAATTCCCCCAGAGCCGCCTCCACCACCACTGCTGCGGTGACTCCTGCAGTCTCTCCAGAGCCGGGCGTGCGGACGGCTCTACCTCGCCTCCAGCTTTAAAGGGGCCGTAGCACCACAGCGGCAGAATCACATGACGCCAGCCCGCTCCCTCGGCGCCCCCCTGGCACTCCGTCCCTCAAGCACAGGCTGGCCATCACGCTCGCACCACCCGGGACGCGTCACTTTAATTCAGCATCTTTTTATCCGAAAAATGAGCGAAAAGAGGCACTCGTTCATTTTTCAGGCAAGCCATTTTTTAATAGAATAACCCCAATTTTCTTGTAATTCTTTCATTTATTTATTTCACTTTTTATTGTACCACATTTAAGAGCATCACGAGCGCTTCACTTAGAAGGTGCTAAAACAGAAGCCTTTTCTGTTATGTCTGTATAGTTTTATGCAGTATATATAGTTAGTAAAGGGAACTATAACTCATGCGACCGCAATCCACTGCTGATGACGTCAGATATTACATCACTGATGACATATGTGTCTTTCTGTAAAATAAATATTTATTAAATATGTATAGCTAAAGGTTAAAGGAAATAAAAATGGGTAAATAAGTGAATAAATACAGTGATGTAATATCTGACGTCATCAGCAGTGGATTGCGGTCGCGTGAGTTATATTTCCCTTTACTAACTATAACGGGGGAATTTCATTGTTTTTTACGAGGGAAATGTCCAGCTAACTATAACATGTGTGAAACCTATGGTTTTTAAGTGAATTTGCAAGGTTTTTTAAATGCTAATTCCTAACTATAACATGTGTGAAACCTATGGTTTTTTCAGTGAATATATATATATTATCTACTGGCGGTCGCCAGTAGATAGTTATAGTTAGGACCCTGTTTCCATAGGAAAACCGCAACATTCTATTTGGAATAACTTTGGCGCCGGTCGACGAATCCTCGCTAAATTTTCAAAATAGGTGGGGCGCTCCGCTCCGCTCCTACCCTGAAAGTCTCGGGGGGATTCGTCAAGCGGGGGCTGAGAAAAAAGGGGGGTCCCAAAACGTGTTTTTCCCATGCATTTTTCCATAGGACCTTTAGACACAGCTACAGCCCGAACGGCTGAACAGAGTTACTTGAAATTTGGCACAGAGGTAGTCCTCAGGTCAAGGAAGTGCCTTTTGTAGGTCTGGTGTAAATCTGTTCAGTAGTTCCTGAGAAAATAGCATTTAAATCAATATATATATCTGAGCCAGCTTACGGTGCGCTTACCGTGCGCTTACGGTAAGCTTACCGTACGCGTACGGTGACGTGCGCGAGCGCGATTCTGATTGGCTGTTAGATCTTAGTAAACATTCGAATCGGTCGAAACCAGGAAGCTGCGGCCGCCATTTTCTCTCTCGCACTCTGAGGGGGGGGTGGAAAACCAAAGGCAATAAACATGTAAACGGGCTGTTTTGATAGCTCCTAAGCACCTAGCCTTGATAATGGTGTCCCCAAAGATCCCCCAAGGCCAAAAAGGCAATTTTATTTTTTTTGAAAATTTCGCCGATTACACTTACCGTACGCGTACGGTAAAAAATAAAATAAAAAAAAAATCCATACTCTCCCCACCCCGAGTGCAAATGGTGCCCGTGGGGCACCATTTGTGCATGGCATAAGTAACTAACAGAATATGTAAAAGATTACCTTTCACAACGAAGCGCATAATATGTCCTCCATGTGCGCACGGTGCGCGAAGCGCATCGTGCGTACATGGCCCATCTAGCGTAACGTGGGCACGCGGTGCGCATAGCGCACCACGTGCCCACCGTGCGTGCACGGCACTAACTGCGTAAAGTGGGCGCGCGGTGAGCGAAGCGCACTGCGTGCTCACTGTGCGTGCACGGTGCGTTAAGTGGACGCGCACGCCACGAATGGCGTAAAGTAACTTAGCATTTAAAAAAACGTACAAATTCACTGAAAAAACCATAGGTTTCACACACGTTATAGTTAGGAATTAGCATTTAAAAAACCTTGCAAATTCACTGAAAAAACCATAGGTTTCACACATGTTATAGTTAGCTGGACATTTTACTGATAAAAAACCAATGAAATTCCCCCGTTATAGTTAGTGCAGGCAACTATAACTCACGCGACCGCAATCCTCTGCTGATGACATATGTGTCTTTATGAAAAAAAAATATTTGTAATATATGTATAGCTAAAATTTAATGGAAGAAGACATGGGCAAATAAGTGTCTAAATACAGTATTAGCATCAGCAGAGGATTGCGGTCGCGTGAGTTATAGTTGCCTGCACTAACTATAACGGGGGAATTTCATTGGTTTTTTATCAGTAAAATGTCCAGCTAACTATAACATGTGTGAAACCTATGGTTTTTTCAGTGAATTTGCAAGGTTTTTTAAATGCTAATTCCTAACTATAACGTGTGTGAAACCTATGGTTTTTTCAGTGAATTACCTACTGGCGGTCGCCAGTAGGTAGTTATAGTTAGGACCACGTTTCCATAGGAAAACCTCAACATTCTATTTTGAATAACTTTGGCGCCGGTCGACGAATCCTCGCGAATTTCTCAAAATAGGTGGGGCGCTACGCTCCGCTCCTACCCTGAAAGTCTCGGGGGGATCCGTCAAGCGGGGGCTGAGATAAAAGGGGGGTCCCAAAACGCGTTTTTCCCATGCATTTTTCCATAGGACCTTTAGAACGAGCTACAGCCCGAACGGCTGAACAGAATTACTCAAAATTTGGCAGAGAGGTAGTCCCTAGGTCAAGGAAGTGCCTTTTGTAGGTTTGGTGTAAATCTGTTCAGTAGATTCTGAGAAAATAGCCTTTAAATCAATATATATATCTGAGCCCGCTTACGGTACGCTTACCGTACGCTTACGGTAAGCGTACGGTGGCGTGCGCGAGCGCGATTCTGATTGGCTCTTAGATCTTAGTAAACATTCGAATCGGCCGAAACCAGGAAGCGGCGGCCGCCATTTTGTGTATTTCACTCTGAAAAAAAAGAGTGAAAACAAGGAAAGGGGGCAATGAGGAGAGTTACAGACCCCCTAACAATTGTAAGGGGGTCAAAGAAGGACAGAAAAGTACAAAAAAAACATTTATTGATTTTAAAAAAAATCACGGGGTACGCGTACGGTAAGCTTACGGTAAGCGTACGGTAAAAAAAAAAAAATAAAATAAATGAAAAGCAGATTTAAGAGTTTAGAAATTAGGGAGCTCTAAAAAGAGCTGTTGTGTTTATGGAGTCATTTTTTTAGTGGTACCTACAAGTAAGTACCGATGCAGAGTCTAAGGTTCAAGAGGAAGACTCTGTTCCCTTCATCATTGAAGTGTACACCATCTCCTCTATAAATGTCTTGCATGTCGTAACGCAAGTTGTTGTGGTAAATGGCACCCATACCATAGTCACGGAGGAAAGCAGAAACAGATTTGTTGACGTGCTTTCTTGCTTTGTCAATCTGAGGACAGAAATGATTGGACCAGTTCCATTTTTGCCTTTGGCATATGTTGGAAAACACAAAGGCAGTTTTAGGGAAAAGTGTAAACAGTTGTGCAAAGGTGTCCTTCATAAGCATTTCCAGACCTACCCCAGTCAAAGTGCCTAGGTCATTGCCACCACAGTGCACTATTATGAGGTCAGGGTGTTGGATTTGAATGAAGGATTTCACCAATGGCATCAATTGGTGCCACTTTAACCCTCTCTGACCAATCCATTTAATGTCTACATTTGGCAAAGCAAGGTCTCTCACCATATCTGTTTTCTCTGCAAACTTTTCACTCCAGAAGACATAGCTGTGCCCTACAATCCACACTGTGAACATCTTCAAAGGAGAACTGGATGCACTCAGGAGGTGTCTTTCAGTAGAATGGCAATATGAAAAGAAAGACAGTTTGGAAATGGAGGCATACATATTTTTTACAAAACAAAAAGAACTGATTGGCTGTTTCATACCATTCTAGAAAAAAAACTAGGCTGTATGTGAAAATTAAAAGAAGCATGTTTTGTATTGGTACAAAAAAATGTGTAACCAAAGAACAGTACTATGGATTTGCTGTTAGGTTTGAAAAGTCAAGCACTCTTGCTCTGTGGAATTGAAACATTGTGTGTCGAACTTCTGACCTAACTGCACACAGCAGTGTTCCATGAGCTGTTGCTATGGTAGCAGGCAGAAGTCAAGTTGGGGGAAGGGTACTAGGCAGAAGTCAAGTTGGGGGCAGGGTACTTTTGGAAAAGGGTTGGTTTTCAACCAATAGAAATGTGTCATTACATTTGAAAAAAAGGGGGAAGCACTGAGATTTGAAACTTACATGTATATGTGTGGAAAAATAGAGGGAAAGTTTGCCATTATCTGGTTCTGCTGAGAGGAGAGAGGTGAACACAACAGAGATCCTGGCTCTGATAATCTGCTGTTTGAGTGTCACATTTCTTTCACAACTAACTAATTTTAAAGGTGAGTTTACAGTTTGAGAGGGGATGTATGTGGTAACTTAAGAAATGAATAATAGAAATGGGAATTGTTTTTGTTGTAGTTACACATGGTGGTTTCATAATGTGTCAGTCTGTAAAAGTGATTTTCACTTGGCCCGAAAAAAAAAGAGCAGTAAGTGTGCTTTCAAATTGGCAAAGAAATTTCGTTTTGGCACTAATGTGAAAACATGACTCTGTGTGCATAGAAGAATTATAGGCAGAGATTTATTGCGTCTTGCTCTGGTGATTTCACAGTTGCAGTAGATGGAAAGGGGGAGCGAATTTTTGGGGGAAGAAGCAGAGGCTTAGCACACACCCATGTGCTTGCCATGTATAGTCATGCACAGTAATTAGAAGCGAGTGGGGTTTTCAGGTTTAAGTCTGTAATGCAAATACATTCAGCATCACTAAGGCTGGTTGCCCCTGCTGGAGTGTAGGCAGTCACAGAGAATACACACGGTGGTGGTCTGAAAAAAAAACAGCTTGGACATGTGCATTTAAATAAATTTAAAAAAAAGGTTTCAGAATGTGTCAGTCTGTAAAAGTGATTTCAAATTGTAAAAAGAGATTTTCACTTGGCCCGAAAAAAAAAGAGCAGTAAGTGTGCTTTCAAATTGGCAAAGAAATTTCGTTTTGGCACTAATGTGAAAACATGACTCTGTGTGCATAGAAGAATTATAGGCAGAGATTTATTGCGTCAACGCGTTTTTCCCATGCATTTTTCCATAGGACCTTTAGAACGAGCTACAGCCCGAACGGCTGAACAGAATTACTCAAAATTTGGCAGAGAGGAAAAAAAAAAAAATACTATTTGGCCTAAAGGAAATAAAATCAGATGTATTTTGGAGTTATTTGAAATATAATATTGTGATTATACTTCTGAAACAAACATATCAGACGGTATTTTAAAGAAAAAAGTATTGTTTTTAGATGATATTTTTTTAGAATAATATGCATTTCTGTAATGATAAGTTTAAGTGAGAAGAGATTCTGGGCTTTTTTAATACAATCTTTGTGATTGTTAATTTTTTTTGCCCGCTGTAAAATGATGAATGCAATTGCTTTCACAATTAATAGTGAAATGCAATATATTCTGAAAACAGCAAAAATAAGGCAAAAATATTTTTTGGTAAAAAATGTAAATATGTGTACTGTATTATAAAATGGATAAAAAATATTAATTCTTTTTTCTTTATTTTCAGATCGATATAGAAAATTTTCAGAAACTACAACCATTTTAAAAACTATTTTTTAAAAAAAAAAATGAATAAATATTTTTTTAAGTGAGTATGGTAAGTTAAAAATAAAAATTGTAGTCTCTCAAGGAGTTTGTAATGTGATAAATGATTTTTAGTGTTTTTTTTAAAAAAATAAAAAAAAGGTACGCTTACCGTACGCGTACGGTAAAAAAAAAAAAAAAAAGTTTTTTAAAAAAAAGAAAAAAAAAGATGAAAGATAAGGTTGGCTCTTAAAAGAACCGTTGTGTTCATGCAGGGACAGAGGAAAGAAAGATTGGGAATATTAGACGGTACGACAAGTGTGCTGATCTATTTTACTGTTCACCAGGGAAACACTGGTCTCCCTATAAGTAATTAGATCGTGACAAGTGGCGCACCGTACTTCAACCCTCGCAAACCGAGGGTTAATTTCCAGAGGGCCAGCAAAAGGAGATTCTCCCCCCACAGATGAAGGGCTCACCTGACCTGCAGAAGAAGGAGTCTGCCCTGCAGATGATGGTCCAGGCTGAGCTGCTGTGGATGTACTGGCTCGTCTTTCTGAAGAGTTACCTCCAAAAAGATGACCATGTGTCCTTCTGTGTACATCCTGGAGGTGTCTCTTCATGGTGTGATTCCCAAAGGAATACTTCCTGTTAGGATTACCTCTAGAAAGTACACGCTTACACAGCTTGCAAGTAACTAAGGGTGCATTCACCTTTTGCTGGCCTTCTGGAAAAGTAAAATAATCCCAAACATAAGAAGGCTTTACTTTCCTCGCTCTCTGCCTCAAGACAGTGCTGCTGGTGCTAGCCTCACTCTCAGAAGAGCTCTGCTGTTCTGCCATCGTATCCCAAAGACAAACCAGCTCCTTCTCCCAAGGGATCACAAGCAGAAATGAGGGGAATGGGTGTGGTGTAGGAGAGTTCTAGAACTGAAAGTAGTTTCAACCAATCAAAAGTTGTGTTTCATGATCACATGACCTACCGTACGCTTACGGTGCGCTTACGGTACGCTTACGGCAAAAAGTACGCGTGCGCGTAAAAAAGACACGCGCTTGCGCGCATGCGCATAACAGTCACTCCCCGGCACTTCCGCGTAACGTGCGCGTGTTGCGTAAGCGCGCACGCGTCCCACGCGCAGTACGCGCGGCTACGCAAAGTACGTAACTATACGCAAGCAGCGTAGATAGATTACGGACGTTGCGTAAACCGTACGCTTACCGTGAGCTTACGGTACGCGTACTATAAAAAAAAAAAAAAAAAAAAAAACTGGAAATAAATTTTACATGTTTATTTTAAAAAATATATATAAAAAAAATATTTAAGGATTTTAAAAATTTAAGCATAGTCTTTATAAAAGATAAGAAAATTAAATTAAAAATATGTTTGAAAAAAATGAAGAATAAAAAAAAAAAATAGCATTTAAAAAACCTTGCAAATTCACTGAAAAAACCATGGGTTTCACACACGTTATAGTTAGGAATTAGCATTTAAAAAACCTTGCAAATTCACTGAAAAAACCATGGGTTTCACACACGTTATAGTTAGGAATTAGCATTTAAAAAACCTTAGAAATTCACTGAAAAAACCATAGGTTTCACACACGTTATAGTTAGGAATTAGCATTTAAAAAACCTTAGAAATTCAGTGAAAAAACCATAGGTTTCACACATGTTATAGTTAGCTGGACATTTTACTCGTAAAAAACCAATGAAATTGCCCCGTTATAGTTAGTTCAGCTAACTATAACTCGCGCGCCCGCAATGCACTGCTGATGACGTCACATATTACATCACTCATGACATGGTCAGTGACATCACTCATGACATCACTGATGACATCTCAAATGACATCACTGATGACATCACTGATGACATCATCCAGTGAATGTGTGTTTTTCTGAAAATTAAATATGTTTTATATATGTATATCTCAAGGTCGATGGAAGAATAAATGGGTATATAAGTGTCTAAATGGATGATTTGTTTTTGAAAAATTGATTGTGTTACTGACTGATTAAGTGTATCTCTCACTTTGTGTATAAGTGGCTGCATGGGTTGGTGAGTAGCTACATGGGTGTCTATATAGGTTATTAGTTGTTTTTTTGAGTATCAGTCTGAGTGTCTGTATGGTACGGTGGGGGGTATTACGTAGTGCATAGATGCATGAATGAGTGACTCACTGTTTGTATGTGTTGAAGACAGCATGTGTGCAGGACTGTATGGGTGGATGAGTGTGTGTATGGGTGTGTTAGTGAGTGAATGACTGTCTCAATAGTGTCTTCAGGAGTAACTACATATGTTTTAAACTAGTATATGTGACTATTGGTGTATATATGTGAGTATATGTGAGAGGGAGAGATTGAAAGAGTTCCTGTATGAATAAGTATGTGTTTCTATAAGTGATTGTTTAAAAGACTAAGTATGTGTAAGTTTCCGTAGAAGTAAGTATGGTGGTGTGTGTATTACTGTATATGCAAGTAAATGTATGTTTTATTCTTTATTAGCATGAGTGACTATGTGTGTGAGTAACTCTATGGATGAGTGGCATTGTGTAACAGGATGTATAGATGTATGATTACATATGATGAGTGAGTACATGTATGAGTGACTGTATAGGACTGTTGGTGAATGAGTGGATGTGTATGTGGATCTTAGAATTACTGAAGAGGTTGTTGTAACTGGTATTGGTATGTCCATTGTTTTGAAATTTTTAGTCTCTATTTTTGAATGTGTGTATCAAAGCTTATATTAAGGTGAGAGGAGGTCTGCCACTCTATCACAAGGATGATGTCATCAGTGATGTCATCAGTGATGTCATTTGAGATGTCATCAGTGATGTCATGAGTGATGTCACTGACCATGTCATGAGTGATGTAATATGTGACGTCATCAGCAGTGCATTGCGGGCGCGCGAGTTATAGTTAGCTGAACTAACTATAACGGGGCAATTTCATTGGTTTTTTACGAGTAAAATGTCCAGCTAACTATAACATGTGTGAAACCTATGGTTTTTTCACTGAATATATATATATATACAGTTTATTTACATTACACAAGGGCACATACATTTTATTGTAGGCACAGGGATATTAAGTGATTTGCCCAGACTCAAACAGGATGCTGAGCCGACATCCGGACTCGAAACTGGTTCCCCAGTTCCAAAGTCAGCAGCGCTGGTTGTTAAGCCACATCATCACCAAAATGCGCCCAAGTGTGGTACAAGGTCCAAAAGAAGCATGAAGTCAAACGAGTAAGGGGATCGCGAGCTGGGTTGAGTATGGTTTTGATACACTGTGATGTAACTGCAGTGCTTAATTTGAGTCGGTGGGGGCCACCAGCACACATTTTTGGGGACCAGCACATATTTTTCCTCTTCAGACATTTCCAGAGTAAGAGAGGAAAAAACGCCAACTGGGAAAGAAAGAGGGCAAGAAAGACAGAAAAAGAGTCACTAAGGGAGAAAAAAGGAACCAGCACGAGTGAGATAAAGGGACCCGGAGGGTGTGGTAGTGGATTAAAGAGGCATGAGGTGGATTCAAAATTCGTCAGCCTTGGTATTCTGCGATCTGACATATAATAGTACTGTGTTACAGAGGAGCCTAGAACAGAACATATGGAAAAGAACAAGCAGAGAACTCTAGAGAAACTCCAAAAAACAATTAGCAAAGACAATAGAAAGTCTAAGTTTAATGAATGATTCACAGCAATGGCTTGGATTGTAAATTCCACAAAGGCAAGTAGATAGTGATAGCCTGGATCCTGAAAAGTCCTCAGGCTACATAGAGTTCTGTAGGGCATAGCTAGGCTGCAAGTAGTATTGCCGGGAACGTGAGGAAGGTCCCCGGGCAGTGGGAATCCCGAAAGTATAAAGTTTATAAAATTAGAGAGTTATACTCTTTGTAGGAAACTAAGATGAGTATTGTCAGGGCACGAGTCGGGGGTACACACAGTTGGATGGCGTCCACCCACTTTTTTCACAGGGTGTACGCCGTCCACCCTGAAAAGAATTTGAGCCCCACTGAATAATGTGCTGAACTCGTCCCAGTTTAATTTCCAAACACCGGGACACTTTCTACAGCGCCTGCACGGGTTAGCCCTCTTAAGACACTGGCTGTCCTCACTGTGAGTGACTGCAATTCACCTGTGCACATGACCGCATCCACCAACAAAATAGTGCAATTTCAATGCCTAGGCTTGTAGGCCAATATCTCTTATATTACTATATTTTTTAATGTTGACTTTTGCAATGCTTTTTAGGTCTGGCTTGCCAGCACATCTGCCTGCAACAAACATTGTTTCAATTTCTTTACAATGCACATACAATAAACATTGGCTTTGCCCAAGGGGAGTATTTCCCTCTCACTTCATATGCTAGTAGGGGTTTTGTGTATCATTTTACTTCGATGGACTGCTTTCATTGAAAAGCTTGAGGAAGTATTTTACTTCTCAAACCCAAAGACATTTTAAATACTATACCTCATAGATGCAATATCAAATACTTGTTTTTGATTTGTTTATTCACTTCAGTGTGGTTGCTTAAAGATTACCTAAGGATGCAAACTAGACCCATTGGCTTTGACAATGTTTCTTTTTGTTGGCTTTGCCAGTATTCTTTTGGGGGGGGCAAGGACACCGCAACGTCCCACACACTATTGGGCAACTTACTTCTCCTACTGCTGATGGCAGTGCTCCTTTAATTTATTTATTCATTTAATATGAGTATGGGCAATGGTTTTTTTTGCCTGTGCCAATATTTTTGTTTATTGGCAAGGGCCCGAAGGGTGCCCACATACTGTTAGTTTGTTTTCACTTCTCCCTCTGCAGCTTTCAGTACACTGCATTCCACGCCCGCACTCTTTTAAAGTGCAGTCATCGTCCAATGGTTTACCTATTCTTTACTATTGCTTTACCAGCTCAACAATCCGACTCATTGCTTTTAAATGCATCACCTTCGTGGAAATGCTAAGCCAATGATAATGGATTGCAAAGTTGTTGAAAGGTGGCTGCCCATGTGAAAACACAGGCAACCATAATTCAGTGGCTTTGGCATATTTTATCATTGGTTTATCCTTTCATCATGGCCTACCAGCTGCTTCCAAACATGTTGGCTGTCTTGCAGTGGTAATATCAAAATTAATTCCAGCATAGCCTGTATAATTCTTACATGGAATTAAGCCTCAATGAACACTAACCCACCAATATCTTCTACACATTTTATTTCATATACTATAAAAATGTTTTTAACATTTTTGACTTTTTAAAGATTTACAGTATGTTTTGATAAAAGCACATTTTTAATCATTACAACCCCTCACATCTTTATTCATACCAAGCACGCAAGATCACACACTCTTACGACAAACATCGCTCCTCGCCCAGAAATCCTCTCAACAACCCAACATGGAGACCCTTATTTTTTTTAGACTTCTGTCGTTCTGTCTTAGCCAGGGGACTCAAATGAGAGTCAATGCACATTTCGGTGGCATAAGCAACAGATGACCTTCTTCAGGACCTATATTTAAATGTCCTTTTTCATTGCAAAATATGTATGTGGGTCAATACTCTTGTCTCTGTTGTTACATATGCAGTCAGCTGTTGGGTCTCTTTGAACCTCTATGATGTCATTGTTCTGTTAGTCTACTGCATTGGCTACTCACATTGAACCTCTGTGATGTAATTGTTCTGTTAGTCTACTGCATTGGCTACCTCACATTGAACCTATATGATGTCATTGTTTTGTTAGTCTACTGCATTGGCTACCTCACATTGAACCTATATGATGTAATTGTTCTGTAAGTCTACTGCATTGGCTACCTCACTTGAACCTCTGTGATGTCACTGTTCTGATATTTCACGCATTGTCCAAGTAACTTTGAACCTCTATGATGTCATTGTTCTGTTAGTCAACTGCATTGGCTACTCACATTGAACCTATATGATGTCATTGTTCTGTTAGTCTACTGCATTGGCTACCTCACATTGAACCTATATGATGTAATTGTTCTGTTAGTTTACTGCATTGGCTACCTCACATTGAACCTATATGATGTCATTGTTTTGTTAGCCTACTGCATTGGCTACCTCACATTGAACCTATATGATGTAATTGTTCTGTTAGTCTACTGCATTGGCTACCTTACTTGAACCTCTGTGATGTCACTGTTCTGATATTTCACGCATTGTCCAAGTAACTTTGAACCTCTATGATGTCATTGTTCTGTTAGTCAACTGCACTGGCTACTCACATTGAACCTCTGTGATGTCATTGTTTGGATATTCCACTGCCTTGTCAAAGTAACATCATTGTTGGATATTTCATTACATCGTTCAAGTAACATTGGACCTCCATGATGTCACTGTTCTGATATTCCACCCATTGTCCAAGTAACATCGAACCTCTGTGATGTCACTGTTCTGATATTTCACTGCACTGTCCAAGTAACTTTGAACCTCTGTGATGTCACTGTTCTGATATTCCACGCATCATCCAAGTAACTTTGAACCTCTGTGATGTCACTGTTCTGATATTCCATTACATTGTCCAAGTAACTTTGAACCTCTGTGATGTCACTGTTCTAATATTCCACGCATTGTCCAAGTACCTTTGAACCTCTGTGATGTCACTGTTCTGATATTCCATTACATTGTCCAAGCAACTTTGAACCTCTGTGATGTCACTGTTCTGATATTCCATTACATTGTCCAAGTAACTTTGAACCTCTGTGATGTCACTGTTCTGATATTCCAATACATTGTTCAATAACATTGAACCTTTGTGACATTATTGTTCCGATATTCAATTGTGTTGTCCACATTGAATGTAAGATCTCTCCTGCGATGGTTGTGTTGTAATAATACACGAGAAGACAGTGACATTAACAAAAGAGTGCTCTGACCTCTTCACATTTGACTTTGCTCCATAGAACACCAAACTGATACATTTGTAACCCTAGCAGTTTGCCCCATTGCCTTTCTCACACGTTGCCAATGTTCGTCCTTTCTCGAGACTTAATCAACCTCAGATTGCCGTACTTGTTTCTAGGAAGGATTTTTATACGGTCTTGCTAATTTGCTCATATCGTTTGCGTACTCTCAGCAGCACAATATGTTATTTACTTACTGAACTATAATCGTGCACAATGCATTCTTTGACGCTTTTAAATTGAATTAATGAGATAAAGAAAAATGGCTCAGTTGCAGACAGTGTGACCGTAGCTCCAAATCCAGGCTTCACAACTTCACAAACGGTGTGATCCTAGGCAGATCACTTACATCACTTTTTTTGACTGCGGAATTTTGGACACTTATGTCTTGAATACAAGGGCTGTGGCGGGATAAATGGTATTTAATTCACCCAATAATATGCAGCACCTGGCTTATAGAATTCATCGGGTATGATAAAAAACATTTATGTTAAGTAGTTTCCCTTTTAACAGGAATAACAAGCAGATTTTGGTGCTTATTAAAGTCCGGCTGGTTTGCATGCAAAAAATGAACAGAGAATGCTCCGGAAATGACCGGTTGTGATAAACATCCCATCGCTTATCATTCCACACTGAATTGTCTGTTGGCGCACTCATGACATCAGCTTCAGGGTATTTAGGAAGAAGGAGGGTTCTTAAATCTTCCGAAATGTATATTTTGAATACATTAATTTTAATGTCACTCGATGCAGCTATTTAATGCAATGCAGTTTAATTCACATATTTACAAATCTTAAACATTTATTGTTCCTTAATTGTTAAGAGACATTGTAGTTTTACCTTTGTCTTTAGCGTAATTTACATGATAATGCTTCCGAGTGCTTGATTCATGCTGAGGCTCTTCAGACTTTGTGAGGGCCCTGGCTTGGCACTGCCTCTGCTTTCTACATGAATTTACTGGCTTGTCCTGCTCTCCTGGCTGAAATTAATTAATCTAGATTGCAGAATAACAATTTATAGCTATGACCTCATTCCAGTCAGAACTGATACAAATATGTTTGCCAATGTCAAGTCAAAAGTATTTGTTGTTTCTGGTTCTTATAGTACTGAATAATGCGTCCACGAATATCACCCTACAAGAATATCGTGATAGAATATTCGGGGGACAAAATATCAAAAGGTCATTGCATACAGGGAAGTATAGGTTTACTATTTCTAGCATCACAGCTACATACCTTGTAGTAAACCTGCACTTCCCTGTATGCAATGACCTTTTGATAATTTATCACCAAGGTACATATTTGTGCCGTTAGAAATAGAAATTCTATACTTATTTAACTTTTGATATTTTAGATTAAAAAATTGCCCTCGAAGCTTGCATGCCTCAGTGTTCTGGATTCGATGTTCAGGGTGCACGCTAGACGTTTTGAATACATAGACATATACTAAAAATATTTCCATTCCTTTACATATAAATACTATACACTTGCCATTTGATATTTACAAATGTGTTGGCCCACTTATTTCATACTCCAATCATCTGCATCAATTTATTAAAATCCATGATTATTTAAATCTTTCTGGAAGTAATTTATCAATAAAGTACCATAAATGGTCAAACAAAGTACAAGACGTGTTCTATAGTTTCTGATGCCCATGGTTTCTCACTCAATCCTGATGAAGTGTTTCTGTGGGAAGACAGACCGTCTGAAAAGCCCTAGTCTAACCTGCCTCCTTCCTTTCTAAGAGTCCTCACTCTGTCTTGCTCACACCTTTTATCTCCTCCTAAAACACTGTTAAACACTGAGTCAGTCTCTCCAGGCTCACCATTCAGTCCCATATTATTCAACATTAATATCGCTCCTCTTTCTGCTAATATTAGATATCTTGGATTCAGTAGCATGCCCACTATTCCCTCCAAGCTGGGCACCGGGGCCGCCACACATTGAAAGCGTATCTCCCATGTAGAGGGCTACCTGGAGCGCACATTACAAAAGGGGGCTCCTGCGGAACAGCAGAAGAGCTCATTGTTTGCTTCTGGTCAAGTGTCAGCAGGGGAGATCACAAGCCCATGGCATTAGCAGGGATCCACTGGGCGAGACCACCGCCCACATAGAGGCCAGCAAGGAGGCAGGGCTACCCCAGGCTAGGAAGGTACCAGACATGGCAAAGAAGGCGGGGTTGCCCCTAGGCCAAGGAAGAACCCAGCACGCTTGAAGAGTAGAAGGTGTTTGAAACATGTATTTGTGAATACTGAGACCGCCGTTTTTTTTAGGTTTGTCATGAATTATAAAGCAAGGCTATGATACTGTCACAACGCCACGGCCACCTGGTATGCCTGATTAGATGAAGTATTTGATGGTACTGGTATGGTAGTCAGCAGGTAGAGAAGGGAGTGTCCGACAAGGACCATTCATGCAAAGGAAATATTAGAAAGCTGTCTTCTATGTAAATGTGCAACGCAAAGTGCATGTGGAGGGATCACTTGCACATGGATGTAGCCAATTATCTGCGGCCTTTTCTCTTCCAAACAAACAAGTGTGCTCTTCTTTATTGTGATGCGGGTGGGTGACCGCCTAAGGGTGTTCACCACCAGGAGCGGTCAGTCAGGTAAGAGTGATGGGGCATTTGGGCGCAACAGGGGGGGGAGTCGACAGATGACAGAATAGGTAAAATAAAATAAAAATTTAATAAAACCACTTACCTTTCGCTCACCACATCGCTGACTCGGCTATGTGGCAAGCGCAAGACCAACTCGGCGATGGGGCAAGCGCAAGGTAAGTGGTTTAAATTATTTTTTTATTTTATTTCACAGATTCCGTCATTTGTCGACTTCCCACTAGCCTCACCATTCTTACCTGACAGGCTGCACCTGTCCACTTCTTTATGCTAAGAGGCAAAAGCACGACCTGAAAGGAAACCAAAATACAGTGGCAGCTGAAACATTAAAAGCAACGCGGGGGGTACATTTTTTTTACCTACAACAGTTTAGTATGCCCTGCCTTGCAACTCACATGTGCTACAAATCGTGCAAATTTGAAAACTTACTTTGCATATTTTAATTATGTCTACCAAGTTACGTATAAGATCATTATAGAGTAAGAAGAGCATTGTAAAGCTACATGAGGAGTATCTGCTTTGTAGAGTCACACAGACATTATCACGAGTTTTTTTTAACAGATTGACTGCTTATACCTTTCACGTTTTTACAGAAAGTAACATTTTAACCAGCGACACTATAGGTGCACCATTGAGAGCAATACTAAAAGCAATAAAAAAGGTAAGCATGTAAAGTTAGCCAATAGGCTCCATGCAGCCTTGCCAATGGAAAGCTTGTAAACGCTGTGGTGCAAACACGTCCTGGTGGGTGTCTCCTTTTGTTATCAATCATAATCTTTGATTGATTTATAGGCGGAAATAGATGATAAACAAATGATGTCACTAAAATTTCACCAAAACCAGTGTATATTAAAGTTGATGCTTTTTTAAGTTAATGGTTTTCCGTCTGTACATTGATCCACTGAGGCACATATTGTTATTCCGCTGTTGTGAAGCGTTATCTTTAAAAAGCACAGTCAGGCCATCTGTGTTTCTTAGTGTGCAGACAGTTGAGGTTTGTAATCTGTGGCAGAGGTACCATACTACTTTGCTTTAGCTAGGCACTACTGTGGAGTGTTACAGTGTATACGGTCCACTCAGACCTACATCCAAGCAGAGAGCTTGGACCAGGACAGGCATAGTCTGCGTAAAATGTCCTCCTCAACTTTGTTGAGCTAATACCATGATGTATGGGAAACATTTTCAAACCCATATACAGGTGTGGCCAGTATCTTAGCTTTAAAACTCATAGTTAGATGTTTAAAGTGTTGTTGTGATTATCTCAGTTCAGTTTTAGGTAGTAAAAGCAATAAATACCACACAGGAACGGAATAATTTGTCTAAAATAGACACAATAATTTGAGTATCCAATGTGTAGGAGGAGACTATGTCAAATTCAACAGATCTGATTAGGCTGGTGAGGGAGATAACTAAGCAGGATACAGTACTAACTTTTCATAATGGATAGATCCTTAGCCAACTCTTGTCGCTAATTACAGTTCTCCGATAGGGTTGTAGTTACAACAGTTGTTTACAAAAAAAGGGGAAGTAATTAACCCCAATACAGACCCTGTGAATCATTCATAATGCTTTACATTTGGTGTGCTGGTGAACGAGCAACTAATAGCAGCATGCATGACATTAATATCTTTAAAATGCATGTACAATGTGGACAAAATAGATATTCACTTTCCTGGGAATGCTCACTGAATTATAGACAATGTCTTAAGTTGACTGGATTCTGTTTTTCATGCAAAAAAATATATTTTTCAAATGTGCAGTTGTGGAAAAGCTAAATTATATTCCAACTTTTATTGTGCTGCGAAATAAGCATTCATTTTGGAATTAATTTGGGGTAGTTTACAACAAGTACAATGTCCCCCTTCCCCGTCGCCTCCGCTTCTCCCCCTCCCCAACCCTCTCACTCCTCCCCCGGCACACAGGTATGTGGACAGGTATGCGGACCCTTTCGATGTGGGCACCCACCATGCACTCTCGCGGGGGACCCATCTTTCCTCTCTCGATGTTGGGCCACGGAACACACTGGCATGGTTCCACGTGCTCCCTTACTTTCCTTTCTCCAGCGTGCACCACCCCGACCCTACTGTCCATAGCACCGGGTTAGCAGGGGTGCATTCTTCCCCTCTCCCCCACTGCGACTGGCAGTCTGGACCCGTGCTCTTCCCCCGCCGCCAAGTGGGCTTCTGGCCTATTGGCTCTTTCACACCCAATATATAGGGGATCTCCAGCACTAGGCCTATAGGTTCCATTAGTCATATGTGTGTAACCTGCCTTTTTCCACGTAACTCTCTTTTCCCTCTTTCCCCCGGCTTGCATTGAATTGGCATTTGTGTATGCACCTCTGTTCCAAAACGTTCATACGCTGTATGGCTTCCTTCAATAAAAATTTATGGCACAAAAAAATCAAGCACAATGTAATGTAAGCATTAAATCTGAAAACGTGGTAGAAACACTTCGATTTACTCTCGCACATGCATATCTGAGCTATAAATTTCATGAGTGTATTCTTATAACAGAGATTTGCAAAGAACGAAGAAAGGGCTGAGGGGAGGGAGAGAGAGAGAGAAAGAGAGAGAGAGAGAGAGAGAGAGAGAGAGAGAGAGAGAGATGGCATCGGAAGTCTCTGCGGAGACACAACTCCAATCTGCTGTGGATCCCCACAGGCTTTCAACCTTCCAAGTCAGATATGGAAGCTAAAAACCACAAAAAAGAGCTCTGCTTTAAATGTTATGAATGATGAAAGCATTCCAAGCTGCTGTCAGCTATTTATTTACCAAATGCTGCATTCACAGAGTAAAACCCATTCTAAAGTTGTGCCAACAAACAGATGAGCTTTAAATAGCCAGTGACTTTGTTTCATCAAAACCACACCCAGCACTCAGGATATGCTTTTGGCCAAAAGCTCATTGTCTTAATCCCCTTCAGTTTTGCTAGGCTAGGCTACTGAACATTTTTTTTAACCAAAAAGCAGTTTCATTTTTAAACAATATTTAGAGAATATAAAGAAACTGGTTCAGCTGGGCACAAAAAGGCCCCCATTATGATTTCCAGATTTGTTGCACTCAAGTCTGTCCTTCAGAGATACCAATGCCAGGTGCCCCAGTCCTCCTTCTCCCCCAGATTTATACCCAGAAATTACGGTTACTGGTCACTTGAAATTGAGAAGGTCCTTGTAATACAGGCCAAAGACTCCTGCCAAATAGTAAGTAATGTATTTATGAGCTGCTCTTTTGAATATCTTCGTTGCAATGGTAATGATGTAGCGCCTAAAGGATTTGAAATTTGTAGGGGTGCATCATATTCACCGTTAGTTGGCACCCGCATATAATCAATGTATATTTAGATGTGTCGTGCGAAATGTATTAAGAAATGTATCAGCTATATTGCAACATAGAAGCGTTAAAAGATGTGAAGACATATTGTGAATGTATTCAGTAAAATGCATGACGATTAGTTTCCGTTCAATGCAATGTATTAGGCTAAACGTGTAACCTGATTAAAGTTACTCATGTATGTCGTTTATTCATGTATATGAAAGTAAGAGCACTAATGCTTAGAATGTGATTTAATAGTGTGTTTAACCGAGTAGAGGCCCGAATGCATATATATCGTTGAGAAGAAAGGCCTGTTATTTTCTTATGTTAGCTGAATGCGGTAGGCCGCAATTGATTTATTCTGGTAGAGGGTTTGGGCTGCAGTAAATTGTAAAGTTAAAGGATGAGAAGTATTTCTCCATCCCATGATCTCACCGCAGGTGCAAGGACAGTTGGTTCGTTAGTAGAAATGTCTTTGTCTAAGAGTTGAATTATGGGGAAAGCCAGACATGGGAGTACCTTGGAATGTGCCAATCGCAACTCCTAGTGCGGACGGTGTCTGGGACTCAAGGCCAAGCTGATGGACGATGGACAGCTCAGGATGGAAAATTACTGGAAGAAGACCTGGTCGAGGAGGTGTGCCGGAGGGTGTGTTCTGTGATTTGGGGTTTTGTATTAGGGACAGCGCCCCGTGGGTTGAGCAGAGAAGAGGTAGGCGAGGAGCTAGAAGGAGCATTTTAGATCAAGCTCTCTCTAAGTGAAGACTTCTTAGTAAGTTCACTTCTGACACCTTTTCACGATTTCTTGGGTCTTAAAGGAATGGTAAGCAGGGATGTCATCTAGCATAGAGTAGAGACAGAGATGCTTTGGTTTAATGATTCCTAATATCGACATTAGCTTGGTAGTTATCTACCTCATGCTTTTAGAAGCTGTACTTTTGTTTATATTTAGCCGAAGCGGATTCTTCGTAGAGTAGCATTTGTGTTAGTGCCTATTTACCTGTTGTGCCTTGTGCTAAGGTGCTTATATCTGCAGATGTTTATGTTGATAATAAAATCCCGAGAGCAATAGAGATTGAGTTTCGAGTCCTTAATTATGTCAAATTGCGGAAAGTATTCTCTGATAATTGTGTTTGCTCCCTCCACGCTATTGGGCAAGTAAAAAGGTTCAATCGACCAGAGTGGGTTCTTGGAGATAAATGGAAAACAAGAAAATTGGGCCCCAGCAGAAATATATAATTAATTTACATTAATCCCGTTGATGGCAAATGTGCTACGTTTATTTACCATATGTGATTATGCCTCGTATATTCGTTTCCTAATTATATTTAAATATTTAGGTTACAATAGCTCTCAAATTACCAAAACAAGTGGAAACCCTGAAGAGAAATCTATTTATGGCATACTGTTTTAATGTGCTATAGAGCTGTCTTTTCCTGGTTCAGGTTCCTACCAACTTATACCGGAACAGTGTTTATTCCACCCTATGCCCACAATGGTAACATAAGTCACTAAACATGGGGGAGTGACACTTATCTACTCTGCAGTAACAGAGCAAGGGTAAGCATTCAAGCCAGTGCTTCACGATGCTGATGGTCAACAACAGAGCTGATATGCTGGCGACTGTCAGCGTTTGTATCACCATAAAACTGTTCAAATAAATAAATACATTAGAAGCCCTAACATCATGCCATTGCTGTAATCCAGTTTAGATGAAATATTGTGACTGGTCACCAAACAGTGCTGCATAAGAGGCAGCAAAGGCCATATTTTTTGTCATACAATTTAGAGGTAACATTGAAAAGATATTGGGAACGCTAGGTGGCGCACTAGCGAATGGACGCCTTCTTGTAGGGCTCCCGCAGTCCGGCGATATTAATCCGCTAATTTATCCTTTTGGGCGCACACCTGGGAGCCGTCCTCGTAGTCGCAGGTGCAGATAGATGTCGAGAGTGTCTGGTCCGGCGTAGAGGGCTCTGGCTGCTGGGAGACCGACGTGGGACCGACTGCAAGTTGCGGCGGGAGCGACGCTGGAGGCTGCCGTGCTGAAGTTCCGGATCGAGCCGGAAGGCGAGGCCGGGGCTGGTGACGAGGTGCAAGACCGCGGACGGCCGAGACGATCCGGGAGGTCCCTCTGGGCTTGTGGTGATCTGGCTGGCTGAGAGGAGCGGTTCGGACGGCCACAGCGACGGGTGAGAGTGCGTGGGGGCTGCTCCTCTTCCCCCCCACCCCCCGTCCCCCGAAGTGATTGCGGGGCCTGCGTGCCCGAGGCAGATCTCGCACCGGCTGGTGAGGGTACGGGGCCCTTGGGACACGACCATTGGTGTTCACGGCGGCAGCGGAGGCGTCGATCTCTTCCCCCCCCCCCCCAGTGGGCCGAACGCAGCGGAGGCAGTGCCAGCTTCGCGGTAGGCCTGGTGGGGTGCGACTGGCGGTTGGCGCGGACCGCGCCGGGAGCGATCTCATCGGAGATGGTGTGCTGACCCCCCCGGGCCTGAGGATCGCAGCTAGAGCCCAGCTTGAGCCCCTTTGCCCGCGTGGTGGTGTAATTTGACCGCGTATGACCTGAGTGGCAGCAGTGACACTGGTGCAGTAGCGAGGGCGCATCACTCGTGGCCTGGGTGCGATAGTGCCTGCCAGCATTGAGCGACGAGCACGGGGATCCCCCTGGACATTTGGAGCGGTGCATGAAATAGCCGTACGGGATCGTAGGGAGAAGGTGTGGGGCCCGCACTGGTGGTGTTGGAGAGCTCTGCCCTGGCATAGAGATGGGCAAGACGGACACTAGACAACCCAAGCTCTCGTTTGCGGCTCATAAGAAAGTGATAACGCCTGGGGAGAAGTCGAGCCCTCCGGCTGGGGCGGCTGAAGCATCGGGGGGTGCTGCGGATGCGGCAACAAGTATACAGGCAGTACTGTGTGAGGTGCGCCAAGGGTTCGCGACAATCGCGGACAAGGTGGATCGCCTTTCGTCGCGTATGGATGCGGTAGTGCACAAGTTAGATGCGCACGAGGGTCGCTTGAAAGAAGCGGAGCAGCGCATATCGGACTCCGAGGATGTGGTGACCCAACACTCGTCGCAGTTATCTAGAATGGACAATCTCCTACGTGTCATCGCCGCTAAGAATGAAGATTTGGAAGCGAGGAGTAGGCGGAATAACGTACGCATCGTGGGTATTCCGGAAACTACCAATGTGGGCAAAATGGAGGAGTATGTCGAGAAGATGTTGGCGGCGGCGATCGGCCCGGAGGTTTTTTCTACACACTTTATCGTGGAGCGGGCGCATCGAGCACTGGGTCCCAGACCGAAGCCGGGGGCGACGCCTCGGCCGATCATAGCCCGGCTGCTGAATTACCGGGATCGCGATGCGGCCCTGCGAGCGGCACGCAGTACGAGATCGCTGTCGTATGAGGGCAACTCCTTCACGTTGTGTCCGGACTTCACCCCGCTTGTCCAGGAGGAGCGTCGGAAATTCCTCGCAGTTAAGACTAAATTGCGCAACTTGCAAATAGACTACGCACTGCTCTACCCTGCTCGATTGCGGGTCACGTACCAGGGGAGGCAGAAATTCTTCACCAATCCACAGCAGGTGGAGGACTTTCTCAAGCAGCACAAACGGAATAGGCGGCTGGAGGCGGGAGCGGACGATGATCTGGCCCCTAGTCAAGAGCGGCTGGAGGATGTGGACCCGTGAGTGAGCGGTACTGTCTCTGTATATAGACTCCTGGGTGAGTTCGGAGGGGGGCTTATGGGCTGTGATTGGGCCTTATTTCAGATGGACATTGCCCTGGACTCCGGGTGGGGGTGGTTGAGGTGGGGGGTAGGGGGGTATCCTGCTGGACGATTGTTGCCGGGGCCCCTCTGGCATGGGATTCCTCCTGGCCTGCGCAGCAGGACTGTATTGTTGCAATTGGTTTATGGACATCATTGGAGGTGGACGGTACTCCTCAGGTTGCCGTTGATTATAGCACCGGACACCCCCCTCCTGGTTGCCGGGCTGGGCTACACGTGTTGTGGTTCGGGCGGGCTTGCATGGAGGGGGTCATAGTGGTGCTGCCTAGAGATGTTACCCAATGGGAATTACCCTAGCATACGTTTATGGGGTTGAGGGCTGTTTTAGTCCTAGTTGTTGGGATGTGTATAGGAGGGTCGGGGAGGGAACGCTGCTGGCAGGTTGGGGTTTGCTTCAGTGGGAGGGGGGTGGGTACACGGGTAGTTGTGGATGTGTGTATGATTGGGGTTCGCAGATTGAGAGGAATGCAACCAAAATGTACGGGGTGGGTCGGCTGGGGAGTAGACGAGAGATTGCAGGGTACGGAGCTGATGCTGCGGGGGTTCTTGCGGCCGCAGTGGATGTATGTTGCCGGGGGTATGGCTGGGGTGGCCGCTCCTCTGGGAGATCGTTGAGGCTGGGAGGAGGCCGCGTGTTGAGTCATGGGTGGCTGGCTGGGGATGGCTGAACGGGGTCGTATCTCTAGATTAACGGTTTTGTCCTGGAATGTCCGTGGGCTGAATGATGCGAGGAAATGTCGGAGGGTGGTGGCCTATTTGGATCACCATCAGGTGCAGATCGCCCTGCTGCAAGAGACACATCTCAGCCCCCGGGCCAATTATACCTTTGCGAGTAGATGGGCGGTTGTGCGCTGTTTCTCCTCATACTCTGAATATGCCAGAGGTACGGCGATTCTGATTAAAAAAACGGTGCCGTTTGTACGGCTGGGTGAACGTGTGGATGATGAGGGTAGATTTGTATTGGTGTGGGGCAGATTGGGTACTGATACTGTTACTATTGTCAACTGCTATGGGCCTAATGTGGACACACCTGAGTTTTACACCAAACTGTGGGGCGAGATACTGAATGTAGGGTCCATGCATCTCATATGGGGTGGAGATTTCAATGTCACATTGACGCCGGGGCTCGATAGATCGGATGGTAGCCCCCAATATAACAGACAAGCGGGAGAAGCGGTGGAAGGTATAATGAGGGAGGGCGAGCTAATAGACAGTTGGAGGTTTGCGCATGCTGGGGTTCGTGAGGGGACGCATTTCACGGTGTATGCCAACACTTGGGCTCGACTTGACTACTGCCTACTATCCCGGGGACTGGCGGTTTACCTGGGCAGGGTGACCCATTTGCCACGGTCCTACTCGGACCATTGTCCAGTGCTGGTGCAGGTAGCCATCCCGGGATACGGCGGTGCAGCGCCGCGGTGGCGCTTGCAACCCACGGCACTGTTGGATCCATTGTTCCAGGCAGAATTGGGGGAGGAGATCGCGGACTTTTTTCCACGCAATAAAGGGTCTGTGGCTAGTGTTGAGACCATCTGGGAGGCGTTTAAGGTTACGGTCTGTGGCTTTTGCATATCTAAGAGCTTTGGAGTATTACGGGCCCTACGAGGCACGCTCACCAGGCTAGAGGCTGAACTTAAGGAGCTGGAGACTAACATGGCCCGAGAGCCGATGGGTCCACTCCACAAGGAATTCAGGGAAAAGCTGTCGCAATATGAGCGAGAGGCGGAGAGAGAGGCCCGCTTCAGGGGGAAACATTGGCAGGCCCGACGTTATTGTGAAGGGGAGAGACCTGGGCGGGCATTAGCGGGCATCACCAGGCAGTCACGGGGCGCCTCACACATCTTAGAGATACGCACGCAGGACGGAGCTCTACATCGTGACACACCGGGGATCTTACGACGGTTTACTGAGCATTACGAGGGACTGTACACTGCCCGCAACGTGGGTGATGTCCAGTTTGGGAACTTCTTAGACGACGTGGCGTTATGCTGGCTGAGCGACGAACACAGAGAATTTCTGGGGGCCCCGTTTGAGCTGGATGAGATACGGGAAGCGATTATGTCCTTAAGTAATGGTAAGGCACCTGGTCTGGATGGCTTGCCAGCGGAATTTTAAAAAGCTATATTGACATAATGGCTCCGGTATTAAGGGAGGTGTATGAGGACTCTCTAGAAGCAGGCGTTTTGCCGGGTTCGATGAGAGAGGTGGTGATTACCTCCCTGTTGAAACCGAATAAGGCTGCGGAGGACTGTGATTCTTATAGACCGCTCTCCCTGATCAATTGCGATGCCAAGATTTTGGCGAAGGTGCTGGCCACGCGGCTCTCACTATTGATGACTAAAATTGCCCTCCCAGACCAGGCAGGGTTTGTCCCGGGTAGATCTACCGCTAGTAATCTGCGTACGCTTTTCTCATTGATTCAAACGATCGCGCCGGAACTGCCTGTCGCGGCAATATTCCTGGACGCCACTAAGGCGTTCGACTCAGTTGAGTGGAATTACTTGTTCACTATACTGTACCGGATGGGTTTTCCCAAAATCTTTGTCGCTTGGATAAAATTGCTTTATACCGGCCCTGCGGCTAGAGTATTGATCAATGGGGAGCTGTCGAAGCCGATACTGTTAACTAGGGGTACCAGACAAGGGTGCCCGCTATCCCCGCTGTTGTTCGCCATAGCAATTGAACCTCTGGCATGTCGTATCCGCCAACTCCACAAGCAAAGTGCCTTCCGGTGTTGTCAACGGCAGATAGATGTGTCCTTATATGCGGATGACATAACGCTCTATGTGGTGGATCCGCAGAATAACCTGAATTCGCTGCTCCGCGAATTTGTGGTGTTTGGGGGATTGTCTGGGATCCACATCAACTGGAGGAAATTGCAGTTTTTCCCCCTGACGGCGGCGGTCGGGCGCTACGCACTAGATTACCCGTTGGAGTGGTGTGACTCTGATCTCTGATACCTGGGGGTTCGAGTCTCGACGAACCGGGAGGAGACTTTACGTCTGAATTATGGTACGGCCATAGATAAGCTGGCGGACGATGTGTCGCGCTGGATCTCGTTGCCGTTGACGATGGCCGGCAGGGCCTCATTGATAAAAATGGTAGTGCTGCCTCGCTTTCTCTATTTCTTCCAAAACATTCCATATTACCCAGGTGCCTTCTTCTTCCGAACGCTGCGCTCTGAGTTGCTGCGATTGTTCTGGGCTGGTAAGCAGCCCAGACTGGCCTGGTCGACTATTACCCTGCCATACAGCAAAGGGGGATTTGACGTTCCCGACTTTCAGGTGTACTATATGAGCGCGCAGGCGCACTTTGCATATCATTGGTTTGCCCCTACGTCCTACATGCCGCAACTGGCGGTTGAGGACTGGCTGGCGCGACCGCTGCCGCTCCAGGGCCTCATCCATGGTCCCGTCACTGCGATCGAAACACCGCTCACCACCCTGACATGCACGATTGATGCTTGGCAGCGCTTAATGCGCAGGCTATCGGCCAGTCTACTCTATGCCCCGCGGCTGCCGTTGGTTTATCATCCGGGCCTCTCTCTGTTGCAGGAAGGCGGGTTCCGGGTGTTATGTGCTAAGATAAAGGTCAGCTGTTGGGGGGATCTCTTTGAGAATGGTCAGTTCAAGACGAAGGAACAATTCTTTGCGGGATATCAGCCTAGTCCACTGGAGGTCTTTTATTATCTCCGGCTGCGGCAGGGGATGCGACTGGTGATACCGCACTATCCGGAGGAGCCCGAGGTGGTGTATCCGTTGCAGATCTTGCTCGCATCTACGGACGGCCGGCACTTGGTTTCACAGTTATATTGCAGTATTCGCGGGGGTGGTGGAGACGTCGGCGGCAAAGCGCTTCATGGCTGGACTGTTGAGTTGGGTAGGGACATTACGGAGGCGCAATGGGCGTATTGCTGTGAGCTCACCTCCCTGATCTCCTCCAGCTGCAGATTGCGTATTATCCATTATAAGTTTCTACAGCGATGGTATTACACTCCTATTAGGAAGTTTCGATTTCGTTTGTCGGACTCTGATCGCTGTGAGAGGTGCCGGTCGGAGGGAGCTGATTTTCTTCATCTGGCTTGGTTGTGTACGGGGGTAGCAGACTATTGGTTACAAGTCCATGCTGCAATTACGGCCATGGTGGGAGCTGTGGTTAAGCTTGACCCGCTTGTGATGTTGCTGGGTTATACAGCATCAGTGCCTAAAGCACACCGTAAATTTGTAAATATTGTGTTGCTACTCGCGAAACGGCGGGTTGCGTGTAGGTGGGGCAGGGGTCGTGCACCTAAGTTCAAGGAGTGGCTGGAGGATGTTCTGTACTGCCAGGACCAGAATGTGATATATGCCGAAACGCAACCTGTGAAGAGAAGGGCCAAAGACATCTGGGATCCGTTTAAAGCATATCTAGCAGCCCAGACTAGCTCCGCTGAGGGGGACGGTTAGATGCCGGGGAATGTCGGGCGGATGGTTGGTGTATCCGATTTGGGGGGGCTTACTGTAGCGTGGACGTGTGGGAGAAAAGAAGAATGGGGATATAAGTGGCGGGGATAATTGCTTGCTAGCGCAGAGTGATTAGTGCTTGGATGACCCTAGACGGGATACGTGGCCGTGCTATGCCCCCCTGTCTGGGATGTGTGGATGGTATTTGACTCGGGTGGGCTTCCTAGATGCTCCCGCATGCTCTCCCTTGATGCTGAACTGTCTTCCGAACCATTTATGCTCAGCGGGGTATGTATACCAGTGCCGCCGGACCCCCGGGTTGTCGGCTAATTGGCTGTGAACACGATGTTTGAACTCTTAATACAGTGTCTCCTGGAGCCGGCCAGAAAGGTTGTAGGCGAATGGTTGTATGGTTGCTGAAAGTTGCAATAAAGGTTTTTGAAACTTAAAAAAAACAAAAAAAAAAAAAACCATTGAAAAGATATTGCAATTGCCCCTATTTAGGGTGTAAATGATAGGCCTTCATTAAAAAAAAAAAAAAAAAGTTCCTCCCTATGTGGAATTAGGTTAAAGGAAAATCACGAAACTAGTCCTAGGATGCTTGTTTCCAGTCCAGGGAGGACCTGGCCTGGCAGTTTGGGCTGGACTGTTCCCATTGGGTGCAGGGTCAAGATTGATTTGCATATGGGTGGGTTCAAACTGGAATGGCAGGGGGAGCAAAACATGATGGATTTAGGCCCAGATCTCTGTACTGGGGTGAATGTATGACATTGTTCTGTTTGTATTCAGTATAAGGGCATGTAGCTCCTCTCACATTTGGCCCATCTTTTTAATTGGCTCCTGTCCGCACCATTTGTAAACAGTGGCATTTCATTTGTCAATAGGCTTAGTTGTCCCTCCTTAGTACTTCCTTTTTTCTGCTTGTAACCTCCCATGAGGACACCCCCTGTTACATGTGTTGTTACTCTGTAGGCTTTAATTACATCTCCGAGCACTATTTTCTTAAATAGATTTGTCCTGCCTGCAACACAGGCAGGACACACTCTCCCTCAATGCATTCTTTTTAAAAATCATATCCAGTGCGGCACGCATCAGCAAGAAAAATGGCTGGAGCTTTTCTTTTGTTATATGCTGGCCGAATGCAGCTACATGCGTTTCTTTTTCTGTTTATTTTTAGGGTTTCTTGCAATGGCGGCACCAGCACTTTAGCTTTAAACATCTTAAGCTAAAACGTGGGTGCCACGATTGCTTTAAAAGTAAACAAACAGAAAAAAGTGCACATTTTTTCCCTCTTTATTTGTTGACTTTTGAAGCAATCACGGCACCCAAGCTTTAACTTAAGATTTTCAAAGCTAAAGCGCGGGTGCCGCCATTGTAACCAAAGTAAATATCATCACTCTCACATCCTGCAGGGATATCTGGTACTTCTTGGCAATGCAGACATGTTAGATCTGATTCCCTGTTGAATGTTCTGCTGACAGCCATGTTGCCTTGTATATTCTTTTGTGTGGGAATATACTGCTGCAATCACCAGACTGTTCAGGGCACAGAGATCTGCAAGCCTTTCACCATTCTCATTCATGTCACCAAGGCCATGGTTGTCTATGATTTCTTCGTACCCAGTGTTGTTGCTTTCAATCTCTGCATTAAGGTCCCCCATCAGCAAGGTATTTCTCCAGGGCGGACCACAGTCTGGTGTAAAGCTGTTCTTTTTCCTCTTTGTTGGACTTGGCCCTTCTGGCAAGGTCACCCCTAACTCTTTTTCCATTTACCTCTGGTACCTTTTTGGATTTATTTTCTTTGCCCCAGGACCTTTTGCTGTACTGGCGTCTTGTGAGCGCTTTTTTCTCTAATCTGACCAAGAGGTGCGGCGACAGGAGCCCATGGGCCTGGCAGCGCTGAGCTGCATCCCCTTCTCAGGGAATCCCGACGTGGGGATTCCCCCCCGCATCACAGAGGGAGAGCAGGAGCCCAGCCCGTGTTTTACCGATCTCAGCGGGAGCCTACCCCACTTTATACTTCTTGCCGAAGCGGGTGCCCACCCCGCTGTACATTTTGGATTACGGAGGGAGCCTACCCCTCATTTTTGCCAGAGTCAAGATTGCCGCCGCTGCCCAGTTGCGGCCGCCCGGAAGTCAGGCAAGTCGGCCTGTGACGTGGGCGGGGTCTGCGGCTGGGACGGAAGCGGCGCAAGAGTTGCGGTGCTCCCATGAGCTAGGGGGAGCCCCAGATGGAGAATCAGCCCGGAGCCTCGTGGGCTCCATATCCAAAGTCCCGGTGCCGAGACGGGGGACCGGGTGAAGCATGGCCCGGGTGAGGAGCGATGCAGCGGATCACCCGCGGGGCTCTCAGGAGCAAGAGAGCCCCGCCCGCTGCCACCACCGAGAGAGGACTGCAGCCGGCACCAACGAAGAGCCCAGGTGAGTGGGGCTCGCAGTGGATGGTGCCTGGCAGAGGCACCCGGTTAGAGCGGCCCCGGTTGTGCAGCGGGCCGCTCCAACGTGGCGGTGTTGCACCAATAGTACTGAGTGGTCCCGCCAGGGAGCGGGCCACTCCAACGGCGGGGCATGTTTATTCTAAGAGCCCCGTGTGGCTCCCAGTACATAATTGTTTCTAGAGCCCCAGATGGCTCCAACGTTTGGGGGCATGTTATCTTCATAGCCTCCATGGCTCGCACCAATGCACATTTTACAGAGCCCCGTGACGCTCTAACGCTTGGTGCATATTTAGTTCAGGAGCCCGTGCGCTCCATGGGGACATGTTTGTTTTCAGAGCCCAGGTGGCTCCAACGTTTTGGCATATTGTTTCAAGGGCCATGGAGAGCCCATGCCTCACATCTAACTTCCACAGCTGCGCAGCACTTAGCAGCACTTAGTGCCAGCTGCAGCGTTTAGGCCCTGTTATTGTCCCCAGCTGCCCAGCAAGTAGTGGGCAGCTGCTACGTTTAGGTACTGGCGCAACCTGGACCCCAATGTGATTGAAGTACTATTGTGTTTTAATGCTTATGGTGTTAGGAAATGTACCGTGTGTAGTATGTTTTGCGCACCCTGTGTTAATGCTTATGGTGTTAGGAAGTGTACCGTGTATAGTATGTTTTGCACACTCTGGGTTAATGCTTATGGTGTTAGGAAATGTACCGTGTGTAGTATGTTTTGCGCACCCTGTGTTAATGCTTATAGTGTTAGGGAATGTACCGTGTGTAGTATGGTTTGCGCACCCTGTGTTTTATACCTCTAGATATGATTTCTGCATAGGAGGTTGTTTTACCTGTTTAGGTTTATGTTAGGGAGATTATACTTCCCTGTGTGATGTACGCCCCTAGTGTAATTATACTTAGGAGGTAGGGTCTAATGCGTTAGACTTGTGAGAGATTGCATAATGTGTTTATGCCCCTGTGATGTATACAGGATAGGTTTTATACCTGATTCTATGGTGATAATGCTGAGGTCATTATTGCGCCAGTAGTTACTGGTTGTGCTCTACAGTTATAATTTATGTTACAGTTGGTATATGTTCTACATTTACAATTGGTGATTTGTGCTAATTCTAACAGTGGTCCATGTGGCCCTGTCTTGTGTAAATAGTCCCCTGTAAAATTCTGCCCAGTGCCAGTTGGCACAGTGTAAATTATGTGATTATCATCTAATGTGTTTATTATAATACAAAGGCTATTTTTTATATATAACCTTGTGTGGAGTTTCTTTTGTGGTGGGCCTAGGGTGTTGTTGCTGTGTGCGCGCGCAAACGCTTTACACATTGCCTCCGGGATAAGTCTGACTGCTCGTGCCAAGCTACCAAGGGGGTGAGCAGGGGTTATCTTTGGCGTGTAACTCCCCAACCCTGACTTAGAGTGGTGGTCTCTGCCTGGCTTTGGCGCAAGCCTTAGCCAACCAGAGATCCCATTTCTAACATTGGTGATCAGCGGTGGGATTGGGACTTGCGTTTGCGCAGTACCACAGCGACAGCTGGCTGCACTACAAAACTCTGCATTTTAGATAGTCACCTGGAAAGGGATTATTGTTCTACGGTTGTTTTAAGTGTCATTTCTGTGGAAATGTGTTTCTTGTGCACTTTGAGTTGAGTGTCCTGCCAAGGACAGAAACCATAGAAGCTGGAGGAGGTAACTGCCCCTGTGCGGGTTGCTATGTCTTGGGCTTGCCTACAGTTGGGACTTAATTGGTATGGAGTCACTAGCTCGGGAGGGTAGATCATCCCCTAAGTGCAGTGTGTTTTCTGGATTCACCAGTAGGGTGGGGATCCAGTGGTGGCAGCAGATGTGTGTCCAGTGCATGTATTTCCATTCCCACTCCCCGGAGTAATGGTACCTGTGTCACGTGGTGGTCAGGTTGAGAAATCAGGGGCGGTAGAAACTGTCTTACCAGTCTTGGGAGGGGTTTGGGGATGAATGTGTGATGCGCTGGATGAATGTGAACGTCCCATTCCCAGTTCCCGGAGTAATGGTACCTGTGTCACGTGGTGGTCAGGTTGAGAAATCAGGGGCGGTAGAAACTGTCTTACCAGTCTAAGGAAGGTGAGTGTGAGTTCTCTGAGATAAGGAGCTTGCTGAATACTTTGGTGTGAGTTCTCTGAAATAAGGAGCTTACATGGGGGAGTGACCCTAGATAAATGGTGCAGGTGTCTTCCAATCCAGGGTGGTGGAAGATGTTCAGAGTTAGGTACCCTCATAGTGAGAAGGTTGCCAAGCCCCACATCATGTCCTGCGAGGAAGGTGTGCGACTGGGCCGTATTCCGAGCATCAACCTGTCTCCGACACTGGATGGTTCTTAGAAGGAACACCACGTTGGGTGCCTAGTCTGTCTGGTTGGACTGTTCTTTTAGGGGGGTATCTCCCTGTATTAGGTGATTGGGGAGTGATTCCAAAAGGAGTGGCTGAGGTGTCTTCCAGCCAGAGTGGTGGAAGAGGTTCAGGGTAGCCCAGCTAGGTCACGGTATAGTGAGAGGGTTGCCAAGCCCAACATCATGTCCTGTGAGGAAGGTGTGCGACTGGGCCGTATTCCGAGCCTCAACCCGTCTCAGGGCCTGGATGGTTTCTTAAGGGAACACCAGGAAAAAGAGCCTCGGCTGTACTAATAAGCCATTTGAGGAGGATCTTCCCGTGTTCTAGGATCGGAAGAGGCATTTGGGAGTGATCACTTTAGGAAACAAGGAGAAGCTTTTGTTGGGTAGAGGAACCAGATGAAACTTAGGAGAGGCTATCCCTGAAACTGGGGGAAGTGGCCTGCAGTGGTTGCCTGACTGCCCAAGAAAGGAGTAAGGAACTGTGGGTGTACCTAATTTTCAACTTGTGTAGGATCTCCCAGTGTCTAGAGGACGTGGAGTGTCTGTAATCAGAGCTCCAGCAGTCCTAGTGTCTGGCGGTACCGCTCCAGTTGGGAGGGTGCAGAAGTCCAGAGGGAGGGGTGAGAGGGGGAGGGAGTCCCCAGTGGGAACCAGTAGGTCAGGGACCAGCCAGGAGGGCTGAGTCGCCACTGAGTGACCATGGTGTCGCCACTTCTGTCCTGGGGGGTCTGCACGCACTGTCAGATGGACAGGAGGTCGTGAGATCAGCGCCAGGCAGACTGTCACACGACCCATTAGTTATGTGTCACCCTCATTAAGTCCTGGTTCGCCAGGCATCTGACCAAAGGGTACGTCCCTCGGTTGGGGAGCCAGTAGTCGGTGTTTCCGGATCTGGACGTCAGGGGGCTGCAATCAGTGTCCTGGCCGGTTTGCCTTCTAGGGGTACCACTCCAGTTGGGAGGGTGCGGAACTCTGGAAGGGGGTGCAGAGGGAGGACGGCCTCGCCTCTGATCCCAGTGCATCCGGTGAATGTGGATCCCAGGTGGTAGACCAGTTGATGGAGAGAGGTCATGAACTGGTGGGAGAGTTGTGTTCTGGTGGGTGCTTCCCTGGGAGGGTGCGGAACCCCAGAAGTAGAGGTAGGGTGGGGCATTCTTGCCCGTGACCTCTGGTCAGCCTGAGGGTGCGGACCCTAGGTTGAAGAATCAGTGGTAGTTTGGAACTACGCTGAGAGGGAGAGTGGAAAATGGCTTGTATGCCAGGGGTTACTACCCCCCACTCTGTGGTTTGGCAAGGACCAGTGGTATCTGGGTGGCCTAGGGCCTGGTCCTGGCCGTGGTAGTACCAGTGGGGTAGCCTAGTTGGGCCTGAGCTTTTGTTGTTTGTTTTTTCAGATGGGCCCACGTTGATTCAGAATGGCGTAGAACCGGAGGGTGTCCCTGCAGTGCGGGCCTGCGTCGGGGTCCATCGCCCCAAGCAGGGAAGACCATCACGGTGGTGATTGGTCTGCCCTGCGTTTTGGCTGGAAGGGGGTTGTGTTGGACTTGGCCCTTCTGGCAAGGTCACCCCTAAAACATTTTGCATTTATCCTAGCCTTTTTCCTATGTTGTATTAGTGGTTTTAGGCCTCTAGGCGCTTTTACACTGTGTCCCAGTGGAAAGTGCGCTCTGTGTATGTTTTAGTGAGACTGACCTGCCCTCACATAGGAATGCATGGGGGATCGGAGTGACCGTGTTAAGTCCTGATGTGAGAGGAGTGCAGAGTTTGGTATGTGCAAACTCGTGAGATTGAATGCTGCGCGATGATGTGTGCGGTGTTACTGTGTCTAGTGTAGAAGTGCCACTTCTAGAAGCTGGCATGTTTGTGTAATAAATGTGAAGTGACTGTCTGGCTTGTGATTGGCTGGTGTGCCTGGCTCCAAGAGTCAGGATGGGTCTGCCCCGGTGGTGAATGGAGGGATCTGCATGTGATGGCAGGGAGGAGTACACCAGGGACCTGAATAGGGCTGGGCTTTCCCTCCACAATGCTGGCTCCACCCCCTGTGGTGCGTCTGATTGCTGCCGCTGCCCAGCCGCGGCCGCCCGGAAGTCAGGCAAGTCCGCCTGTGACGTGGGCGGGGCCTGTGGCTGGGACGGAAGCAGCGCAAGAGTTGCGGGGCTCCCATGAGCTAGGGGGAGCCCCAGAAGGTGAATCAGCCCGGAGCCTCGTGGGCTCCATATCCAAAGTCCCGCTCCCGAGACGGGGGACCGGGTGAAGCATGGCCCGGGTGAGGAGTGGTGCAGCGGATCACCCGTGGGGCTCTCAGGAGCAAGAGAGCCCTGCCCGCTGCCACCGCCGAGAGAGGACTGCTGCCGGCACCAACGAAGATCCCAGGTGAGTGGGGCTCACAGTGGATGGTGAATTTAGCTTTTGTGTGTAATGAGAGAAGACGATTTAAGAACTACAGGGTGCGGTTACGGTCGCATAATGAGGGCACATTATACCCCATTAGTATTATTTATTTTGTATATTTTTTATTTTTTAATCTTTGACTATATGCCGACTAAATACTCACAATACATTGAAGGAAAGTGGTATGGCTGACTGGGCATTTGTATTGTGTCATTCACCTACAGCCACGAACAAGCGAGCCTACCATAGAGGACACGGGTAAATATTGAGACCCGCAATCTGTGTACGACACACGATCTGATAACGAGCCCAATATAGAATAGCCTGACTGATGTTTCAGGCTTTAATATTAATATACAGGTGAGGATGATGCTGTTTTGTACTCAAATAACTTGATACCTGTGAACTAAGATATAAGTGTTAATCACGTGCAGTTTAAACGTCACAGTAATTCTGTTCTTTCAAAATAAATACTTTATCTAGAGGCCAAGAATCCGGGGAAGTGCCTCAAGTTAATATCGACTTGTCTGCACCTACATATTGAATATTTAACTTATAAGGTATTAATCTAAAGAATACATAGAAGAGTTCTACAATTATATTCAAGTGGACATAAAACTAACAGATATCTCTTAATATTACAGATACGATCAAAAAATTATTATCGAGGTCGTCATGTTGTGCCATAGAGATTCGTAAGAACATACTCTAACTGAGTGCAGGTGCACCGGTGAGTGTTGGAACTTTAGAAACCTGTATGATAGACACAGGGTGTATGAAAATACGAGCTATTGGAATGAACCATTTTGTTTGAATAGAAACACGGTGTGAATGGATGGTTGTCGCACTTATATTTCGAGATAATCCTTTGTTTTGAAGACTATAGAGAAAAAAAAGAATATTGATCTCACTTGTGAATTGCTGGATATATATAAGATTATGTCTATGAGAAATTTGTTACATATGTCTATTTGTTTCTATCTTATGCTTTCATATAGGCAAATATAGGACCCGGTTTTTAAATTTGAGGAGAAAAATGTATTGTCCTGAAGAAGGTGGTTCTATTGCCAATATACCATCGAAACGCGTCAACGCTTATATATGGTGTTAAATTTGGAAAAGTCAGCAAGTTGTTACAGACAGGGAATTCAGACCTATGCTTGATGCTGCCTATATAGATTTCCAAATTAACGTCTAGAAAGACATAGTGTATTGTCTTTTTCACATTCTCCTTTCTAATATGTTTTTAAATGAGCTTGGGATTGATATGTTTTAATTTTGTTGTCTATTGTATATGAATTTTGATGAGTCTCAATGTGATAGAATTTATATGTGCAGTCCATATTCATGTATCTGTAATATTGATTACAAATTCATTGACATTTTTTATGAAGTTGTAATTGATTTATAAGTGCCTTAATCATCAAAATATGTGTGAGATGTGTGGTCTATAGGTATGATGGGTATGATTGATAAGTGTTGAATACTCGATTTACCTAAACGGATTTTTTTTTTTAAGTTTATAGTTGTTGGGTGCTCCATCCCTTTGGTTTTGAGAGCCCCCTCTCCTTGATTTCAAAGCGAATTCCCTATTGTCAATATATATAGGATGGACATTGTGAGAGACTCTGTTTCATGTTTCTGTGTTTTCTTCTCTTAAAATGTATTTTCTTTTTCAATCTAAATGTATCCTATTCTACAACGTAAAGATTTTCTTTTTAGGAATGGCATGGTAACAAACCGCCTGTGTGTAGGGTAGCTCATGATCAAGAGCAATAACAGTTTATACATGTACACAACTCCAGACATTTGTAGAGCTTTCTCTGGATTTGGAGGATCTTTATTCTTCTTACTTAATTTGTTGGTGAATCTCAGTATTCAGGTTGAAGCTCTTAATCTTTGAGTAGCTGATACTTGAATGCTTTTAGGTCATGTGAAGTTGTTTCTGTCTCCTGGATGGGTTCAGTGGTGGAAGAGACATTCTCTAAAGCTATCATCTGTGCACAGGCTGGAGGAAGTCAAATGCATTCATTGCAAAGACATTCAACTAAATGTCATTATGCACAATATAAAAAGATAAAGAGGATACAAGCAAGGTTTCCAGTTTTCAGTATTTACTGATTTATAAAGATATTCACGTGCAGACAAGCATGTGTTTCCTGTCATTATATTTAAATGGAGACAGATACAGAGAATTGGAATTCTTGTAAGTGACTCTCCATGCTAATTCTCATGAATTGCAGGCCAAAAAAACAAAGGAGATAAAGAACATGGGAAGTTAGAAACAGGATGAGATTTCCTTAAATACAGGCATTTGTTAACTTATATTTGTAGTATAATACTAGGATTTACCTTTGCTTATAGCGTGTTGTTATATTTGGCTGCTTAATTTGCTAAAACAAACATCAAAGTATGAGTGCATGCTAATGAATTAAATAAATAGCGAATTATACCTTTTTACAACTTTATTTATTCTCCAACTCCAAAATAAATATGTATAAATACCTATAACTTATTCAGCATTGTGACCAACCAACTCATAATAAAGGAGAAATTCTAGATTTCATCATCTCCATTACCCTTTGCGATTGGTCTGACCACAATTGCATCCTCTTCTATATTAACAGTGAGGTGTCTATGAGAAAGGCCCAACCAACGAAATCAAAGATCTGGAAAAGGGGCCTCAAATCTATAAATTCAGATGTTCTAGCAGCCCAATGTAAATCTGCCCTCTCCTCCCAAGCTGACTTGGTTGAGGTTCAGTTACTCACTGACTTTTACAACTCGACCATCTCCAACATTATGGATGACGTTGCTCCTCTACTACAAAGAAATGCCTCAACAAAAATATCCAAACCATGGTTCAACGACAACTTAAACTCGGAACGCCGCAACCTTAGGACAGTTCAACGATCCTGGAGATCAAAACCCTCCTCGGACCAACTAAAACTCCTTAGAGATGTGAGAAGCTCCTACAACAAACAAATCAATAGTGCTAAGACAGACTACTTCAGATGCAAACTCGATCAAGCGGCTAACCGTCCCAAGAAACTTTTTGAATTGGTTAAACAGCAATCAATGGTAGCTCCAAGCCACTCTGATTCTAGAGGCAGCCCACCCTCCTGCGACGAGCTGGCTGCTTTCTTCACTGAGAAATCAAGACTAATCAACATTGAACTCGCCTCTAAGAAGGCGCTACTGGGTCCGCACCAGCTCCTGGCCTCTAAGAAAAGCTCAAACCTAGCGGCTTGAACACCAAGAAAAATGCATCATCCGGCTCCTTTACCCCATTCAGTGAAAATGACATCAACACGATTCTTCAGAGTATCAACCCATCTAATCACTTCAGCGACCCGTTGCCTCCGTCCATCTTCAAAGAAATCAAGTATGTCTTCATCCCCACCAGGACAAGGATTGTAAAAGTCTCACTGTCACAATGCTTGCTCGCAGACTGCCTAAAAGTAGCTCAGGTATCACCTATACTAAAAACAACTAACGCAGATAGAACTGACCTCAACAACTTTCGCCCTATCTCCAACATCCCCACCCTAGTCAAACTCCTAGAAAAATGCATCCAATCCCAACTCTGTGCTCGCATAGAGAATTTTCAACTCCTAGACCAGCATCAATCTGGCTTACGGAAGGGGCACAGCACTGAATCGCCTCTCATTCACGTTATGGGTGACATTTTAAAATTGCTTGGCCATAATGAATTCTGCCTTCTAATCCTCCTTGACCTTTCCTCCGCCTTTGACACGGTCAATCACGACAACCTCCTATCCATTCTGAAGAACAGGATGGGTTTCTCTGGTCAGGTGTTACAATGGTTCGCATTCTTCCTCCAACACAGATCACAAAGAGTCAAGGTGAACCACTCTCTCTCCCAGCCCTCACCAGTACTCATGGGGGTCCCCCAATGGTCCGCCTATCTCCTATACTCTTCAACCTATTCTTGGAACCATTAGGTAATTCACTAATATCCACAAACATTCTCTTCCAGATGTATGCGGATGATATGCAACTATATTTGAAAATCTTCTCCCCTGATAACATCATCTCGCTCAACCCCTTCCCTTACATCTATTCAAAACTGGTTAACCGAGAACCACCTCCTACTCAATACCTCCAAAACAGAATTCCTTCTCATCTCTCCTCCGAACCACATCCCCAAGCTAGACCTGTGGCTGAATCACCTCACTGCTTTCAACTGCTCCCCCCTCATTATAGACTCAGTCAAATATCTCTGAATCACTCTGGACAAGCATCTGAACATGAAGACTCATATCAGCAATGTGTGTAAGGAAGCCAATCACTTGATGAGGACACTCAGAGATATCAAACCGTTTCTTCCACACACTGATTTCAAGCAGGTGGTCCAAGCACTGGTTTTTCCGAGGTTAGACTATGGCAGGGCTACGCTCTGTGGCCTCTCCAAATATACCCTGGCTCCACTAAGGACATCCCTGAACACTGCGGCTAGACTGGTTACAGGTACTAAAAGAAATGCACACATATCCCCAGTCTTAAAATCTCTTAAATGTTTTTTGTTGTTGTTTTTTTTGCAGAGTTATATAGCGCGAACTTGACCCGAATTCGAATCGGGTATCAGAGAGCTTTACATAGCACCAGTTACGTTACATGAGGACACACATTCATGTTTTTTTGTTAGGCACGGGAAGATTAAGTGATTTGCCCAGAATCACAGGATGTTCAGCGTCATTACCAAGACTCAAACCCAGTTCCCCAGGTCCGAGGTCGAGCGTTAGGCCAACTCCTCTGCCCTACGAAGCTCGAATTCAGTTAAAGATTGCCGTTCTGATGCACAAAGCCCTCCATCTCAAAACTCCCAGTTACCTAGCACAAAAGCTTGAATTATCCAGTGGTGGTAGATCCTCAAGAAGCGCTAACACTTTCCTCTTGAAACCACACATCTTTAGCAAAAAAGAGAACCTGCCACTGAGCCTTCTCCGGCACTGCCCCGAAGATATGGAACGCTCTTCCACCGGAAGTATGCAGAATCTCCTCCATGATTGCTTTCAAACTAGAAGCCAAAAGATTCATAATGAACAAGTTCTTACCTTAATGTGGTCAGGATCAGCGGCTCCAAATCACTGCTCCTTCAACAGTTAGACCTTCAGTGGATGCTACTCTTCTTTACCTCATCGTGTGCCTTTCTCTTAGCCCGCTATGTACCTGTTATTGTATTACTCTCCTTCAACCCCTTATCCTGAAATTTTGTAATTATGCTTGTTTGTTATTCTTACTCGATGCCGATATTGCATTTATTACCTACCGTCCATCCTATTGTAAAGTGCTCTGATATCCTTTGGGATCTTGTTCGCGCTATATAAAACTTTATAAATAAATAAATAAGATGCCAGAAGTAAATATGGATACAGACGGAAATGTTAAAAAAAAAAATACCATAGAACTGGGAGCCCTAGTTATAAAGTAGGACATATAAAACCAGAGGTATGTGGATTCTTGAAAACTGGTTGTCAATGTTCTCCTGTTGTGCACACACCTGTCAGCATAGCCCCTGAATTGCTTGATTTCATTCTTAGTGTTCTCTTTTTCTAATTGCAGAATATGCTCATAAAAAAAGCTTTCCAAGCAATTAATGAAGTATGGACATAATGTAGCGAGCACTAAAGGCAATGGAGTTTTGTATGCACTGTTGACTACATCTGCAATTTGTAATGTGTTAATGAAATTGTGAAGAATACACGTAGACAGATATCTATAAGTATTTTTCACCAACAGCAATGAAGTCTTTGAGTCTCTGAGCATCACCCGGCTCGCTTGCTTCCAAGATTAAGTCAGGATTCTTGGAAGCAGCAATCAAGGAGCAGCCAATTCCCAAACCCCCATTATACTCATTAAAGCAAAAAATCTGGAAAACAAATCCTCTAACAAAGTCAACATCAAGGAGATATGGGCTTGGGCAAAAGAAAGTGAAACACACTGTGAAATATGAGCATTTCCAAAGAACCAATCATCACCAGTGGAAGTTAAAAGGAAGATAGTTGAAAATAGTAAAATTCTACTAGGCATATATATACATTGCCTAAGGATGTCAAAGTATATCAGAGAAACAGAAATATCTTTATGTTTAAGACTCTAGGAAGGCATGGTGAATCTTTCTTTCATATCCAAGAAGTAGCACCGCCTTTGAAGAAAATATATATCTCATGATCCAAAAATGAATGTGTCTTTTGCTGATGGATCACCACCATCCGAGGGGCCGGCAACTACCAATCACTATCTATTTTCCCCATGAACCTATATGCAAGGTAGAAGTAAATGATGCGCTATCATGATCAGCTTGATGCACACACTGACCAGTGAACTGCAAAACATATCCCAGCCAAGTAAGTGACCTAAACCATATGTAAGTGCCAACAGACTGTAACATAGCAATAAATGGGTTCAAAATGGGTGGCACTGAAAGAAAGTTCATATTATGGTCAACAGCTTTTGATAGCTCAAAAACAACCTCGATAAAGTTATGTTTTTAACAAGCTGATATAGTAATGGCAGTACTTAAATATTTGTTAATGTGATGTTCCATACAACTTGTGAAGTCAATGTCAAGAACTTTCTCACGCAGAATCTGCTGGTGTTCCAACATCTGCCCTGGCAGGCAGGGACTGTTGTACGCTGTTGGGGGCCAAATACTATTGGCCTCTCCTCTGATAAAGAAACAAAACAGAAAATTACTGTAATGACTAAAACACCAAAAATATAATGCACATTATGTGTAATGATGGATAGAGGACAATACGGGCATGGGTAGAGGCAGCCTATAAAACCTACAATGAATGTTAAATAGCACTACTGTGGCCAGTCAAATCACCCCTCAGCCTAATGTAAAAGTTATTTCAGATTCTACAGGTCTCGGTCCCCAAAATTCCTCTTTAAATAGGGCCTGCAAGATATGAAGAGAGCAGCATCCACTATCAACACTGCACTAACTCAGTAGGAAATTTACTTGGTAGGCAGCAAAGGTAACCAGAAACCATTCCTTGTTTTTAAAATTTCTGACAGATTATACAAAGCAAAATTAGTCTCTTAGAATACTCACGTGCATGCCTCTGTTCTACATTCTGACCATTCTCCCTAGCCGAGCACTGCTCTATTGCACAGACTCAGTTTTATTGTAAACAAACATCCACCATTTTGTCTTCCATATTGACTTCTCACATGGTCTCCACATCTTTACTACTCTCCGATCACTGCCATGTCCAGCCATGCAACCACAGGCCGTATTAAATCCATCACTCCACGTGCACAACAAATTCTGCTGCCTTTATCCAAAGCCTTCCACAAAATGAAAGCAAATCTAATCAAGTAAAGAGGAGTATGCCTCCCCACAGAGCACCATTCCAGCTTCTGTGTAGGACATGTCACTGGTCACACAGCTGTCATAATATGCAACCCCTTCCCTGACTACTTATTTAAACTCCTCATAGTAAGTGCTCTACAGAGGATGGGCAGTAGGGTGACCAACTGACATGGGTGCAAATTCAGGACGGTAGGTGTAAAAATTCAGGACAAAGGGTCAAAATTCAGGACAAAAATTCAGGACAGGAGGTGAAAATTCAGGACAGAACTTCCGGACAAAAGGTACGTTTTACAGACACATCAGAGGAGGTCGCGCAATAGAATATAATTAAGCCCATCCATATCCAAACATATTTAATCATTTGCAAACCTATCCATCATGGATCATTCTATCCATCATTTCACTCATCCATCCCTCAATCCACCCTTTCACTCATCCACCCATTATCCATGCATCCATCCATCCTTTCACCCTATCCATCAGTACACTCATCTATCCACTCTTCCACCTGTCCATTCACTCATCCATCCAGCCTTTTATCCTTTCACCCATCCAGCCATCCTTTCACTCGCTCATCCATCCACCCAGTCACTCTTCCTTCCACCCATTCACCCTTTCAGTCATCAATCCATCCGCCCTTTCTCTCTCCATCGACCCTTTCACTTAGCCATCCTTCCTTCCACCTATCCATCTACTCATCCACTCATAAATCCATCCATTGACCCTATCAGTCATCCATCCACCCTTTCACTCCTTCACTCATCTATCCATCCATTTGTCCATCTACCCTCCCTTTCACTCCCTCATCTATCCTTACATCCACCCGCTCACTCATCTGTCCAGCCATTCACCCTTTTACTTATCAATTTATCAATCCATCCATCATTTCACTCATCCATCCACCCATTAACTCACCCATCACCCACCCGTTCACTCATCCATCCACTCTTCCATCCACCCTTTTACCCATTGATCTACCCTTCCACCCATACATACATCTTTTTACCATTTTTCTCATCCATCCTTCCACCCACTCATCCATACATCCTTTCTCTCATTATCCATCCATTCACCCTTTCATTCATCCATTCACCCTTTCACTAATCTATCCAGCCGTCTCCCTATCCCTTCATTTACTCACTCACCCACCTTTTCATATTAATTATGAGCTGAGCCTTTGTCTGCAGAATTGCAGACAGAAGAGGCCCGTCAAGAATTTCACCCTTGCTGTAGTTCCTAAGGCAATGGGTGGGAGTAGGGTTCCCTATGCTCCGGCACATAGGAAATCTGAAAACATGAAATCCATGGGGCATGCATGATGCACAGTGCCAGGCCCTGAGGTGACTTTGACATAGTGTTGTTTTCAGGGCTTTAAGTGGGATGAAAATACTTGGGGGGTCTCTCCAAAGGGGGTGTTCGATGTAATTAAGGGCCTGGCTTAAAACACGTAAGCTAAAAATCTGTGCTTAGTATAGTGTGCTGCCTGACTGGTATTTTGCCTCTTCTGTCATTGTATCCAGATATATAACAACAAGTAATGTTACACCTGCAACAAGCCAGAACTATTGGCTTTGTCGATGGTTGTTAGTTGCATAAAATAAAAAAATGTAGCAATCATGGCTTCCTTGAATACAATATTGAAAATGCATCAGTTCTAAACTGACGAGACTGTGAAAGTACTCTAGCCCCTTCTTTTAAACTTCTTTCACCAGCTCCTTTTGTTGAGCTGGATTCTCTTGTAGCAACATTGGCGTTTTTGCACATTTCTTCTGTGTGACAGAATGCACTGCCCTAGACAGAGCCTGGGGAAGGCCCACCACATGCTTTACCAGCCTAGACTGGACCATTGTCATTCTGTATGTGGCAATCAGCCAGCATACAGAATGACAATGGGCAAGTGGGGCTGCTCTTGTGCTCCGAGGAGGAGTGCAAGGCGGCCCCATCAGCGAGTTGAGGCTTCATGCAGGGAACAGTGCTGTTCCCTCCAATGGCCAAAATTACGGACAAAAGGCGTCCGTAAAAAGGATCCTCACGGACAACGGACGGACTGTGAAATTTATGGATGGTTAGTCACCCTACATCATACATAATCAAATAAAGATGCACCCTCACATACACACACAGACCATCACGCACACATGCCACATCACATGCACAGAGTAGGAACTCACATAAATCCAATGACATCACAAGTTGCTAAAATAACACAAACACACATACCTCTCACCGTCGCAAACCATAAATTAAAATCATATATGCTTAAAACATTTGAAAATGGGCAAATGTTTGGAAAACCTTTGTTATTGACTCCTATATTTGTTGAGTCAGCATTTTACACTAGCAGAAGAGCAGGCATCCCACCTAGTCTAAAAAAGAAAATAAGACACCTACCCCTCTCTGGGTGTGGTGCACACTTCAGCAAAAGTCCCTAATAAAATGAAGGCAAAAGAGTTTGGAAAAGGGAGCACTTTTGCAGCATCAGGAAAGGACTATGGCGAATAATGCAAAACTGACCCCCGATTCTAAGTTTCTTAAATTTACTTGAGAACACTTATCCACAGGCTCAACTACCTCAGTGGTATTAGACCAGAGCCAGTTCTAGCAAAGCTGTGTTTTGAGTAAATCTATTGCAGGCTGCACAACTTGTTATGAACGGAGAGGAATCCTGTCCCTTGTGTGAGAGATGAGACACCAGCATCATGCAGACGCTCAGGAACACTTAAATCAGTTTGGGTGAACTGGCATATGCATTTGTTGAATTTGCCACACTGTTCACAAATATTATGTATGTTATACCAATTTGGATTTTTTTTCATTTGTATATTTCTGGACCCTTCCAGGTTTGCGCTGCATAGGAAAAAGACCTTTAGCCATTGAGTCGATTTTGAGGCCAAAAACGTGCACACATTGCATTGCTTTCAATGGCAACGCGTGGACGTTTAGCGATTCCCTTGCGGGAGCGAGGAGCGGCGCCATATGTTAGCAATTATCGCGCCGTGCTGCTCGCACCCGCAAGGGAATCCAGCACAGGCCCCCCCCCCTGCTGCCACGCGAGGCGCGCACGCTTGTTTCATTCTTATAATCCAGCGGTTACCATGCCGTTTTGAATGGATCAAAATGTTTTATGTCATCTGCGCCTCCTGATTGAGAGTGTGTCTTATAAGTTTCTGTACATGAATAAGTCTGCTTGTTTTTTTACTATCCACCAGGAATACTTTATCTCGTACCATCTTTGGATCTCGTTCCATTGTTCTCGCACTTCAATGTTTTATGGTTTAAAATGGCCTCGATGAAGCAACGTGTGTCGTATTTTCCTGACGAGACCTCAAACTTAGTCTTTCTTTTTGCATGTCAATATTAGATGCCTCATATAAAAAGAAATGTCAGGCTTGCTTTATAAATCTATAGATGGTTTTTGCATCCGAAGAGTGGGGCGTGAGGAATAATGCCCCTTCTCACCTCCACTCTGTGCCACGGTGGGAGCCCCATTCCTAGCAGTGCAAGCTTTCCTTTCACACTTATTCAGCATTAGTATCTCTCGTGTGGTTGCACTCTATCACACTCGGGCACATTCCAGGTGCACTCCAGGTAGAGTGCGACCAGCAGTGAGAACAGATACAGCTCAGACTCATCACAAACTCTGTCTGAGCCTCCCAGCTCACAGATGCCTCGGTAGAACTTTAAGGTTTTCTTATAGAAGTGACTTCTACCATAGGCGCATGGTTAGACAAGCCAGCAGCATTCAGAAAGAGCCTATCCCAGGGAGCCGGATCAGTCCTAAAATCTAAAAACACGATTTGACCTATTGAGTAATTTAGCATGTAAATCTCATTAACAACACCTTTTGTTATAATTCTTTATAGTCCAAAAAAGGCTGTTTCTTCAAAACGTGTTTTTAATTGAACAATTAGATTCCACGGCTACATTGAGCGACATTTGTTCAAAGCAAAAGTTTCGAAAAAAAACTGTATTAAGGATTGAAAGGGGCTGTGCAAGGGTGTTGTGTTTTATTTTTGCCTCCCGGTCTCTATGGCACAAGAACTGAGCTAGAGCCGAGTTGGAGTCTTGCTCGATTCCCACCTCTGCATGACGTGTACTTTCCTCTATTATCTTTATGCGTTCTGTGCCGTTGGTGGTGTACCTCTGCATGCCTTTTGTCCGCCCATGTAGCCCATGCGTTGCCCTACAGGGCAGTGCCTTGTCCCGACTCAGCTGCGTGTCTGGCCCTCTGAGGGAGGAAGGGCCGGGGTGTGCAGCGTTTTAGCTGTGGACCCGCGGGATTCCGAAGAGACAGAGCGGAAACTGGAATTATGCAACAGGGAAATGCCAAATTATGCGGCAGGGTTGACTAAATGTTGTGGAAAGAAAAGTCTCATTTTGCGGTGTAAATCAGCAAATTATGGAGCAGACGTATTATTTGGCTAATGCAGCAAATTCATAATTTTGGTGAAGACGCTGCGGCCGCAGAATCCAAGTGACCCTGATTAGATGACGGCAGTAGTGCAAGTTTCCCATTCTAATGTCCTCAGTAAAGCCTGCTGTTACTGTGTTAGTGGACATGTGGTGTATATGGCATGATGCAGTTGTGGTTTACCTCCACTGGGGTGGTCGTTGTGGTGCCTTTTGGGTGTTATGTACGGCGTGTTTGAGAAGGGGTGTGCAACATCAATACACTCTGCATAATACAACCAAGTGCCACATATAACACTTTTAGTTACAAGTTTTCAACATAAAGCACATCAGCCACAATACTCTACAACATAGCAAACAATTGTAAATAAACACTTAAAGTCTCAAAAGCGAGAACTATTGGCTATGCCAATGCTTGTTCAGTGTACCTACTGGTGTGACATAGTACAAGTATCTTCTGATAAGTATCAGACGTCTTACATTAATACCTTTGGACGCCTTCATTTATCACTAGTTTCTGAACAGAAGCAGAATGCCATCAGCACCTATTACATTACACATGGTCACATTAGTTTGTAGGCACCGGAGATTAAGGGGTTTGCCAGAATAACACGATGTTTAAACCTGAATTTATTTTTTATTTAATTGTGTGTGAGTTACTTTTTTGCCTTCGTAACTGCATATGAAATAACAAAGTCCTTACAGAATAGTTTGTTCTACTCAGCCACCTCTATGACCCTGCCACCACTCTCAATGACCCCATCCCCCATAGCACGATTTGTATATTTTACACTTCAAGTCTGTGAATGAAAACCGCCTGGATTTACGTCAATAAAAAAGGCCACACTTCCAGGACCTCTTCATTTACACTTCTTTGCTAAAGCATTTACACCCTCCCTTTACCCCTCCCCCACCCCCTCCCGGAATGCAGTCACAGGCCCCCAGGGGGGCGCGCGCCTCATTATGAAGACGTCTGGCAGCAGGAGGCCCAGCAAATGCCGTATCTGTACAGACGGTCCGCCTTTTGGCTCTGATCAAGTGTAGTTCACTTGGTGGACCCTAGAGGGAGGACGGTCAGCTGGGATGTAATCATTGCACTTCGTGTGGCAATGAACCTCTCGAGCACGATGAAGGAAATATGACGGTAACGTCATACGTTTTTAGTAGCTGGACGGCTGGAACGCTGGGCTGACTGGCAGACTGGCTGGATGGTGATTTTTTACGTAGGTCAGCAGGCTTGGCTGGACTACTGTGCAGGTCAGCCATGACTCATGGCCAGGCTGACGAATTTGGTGGAACGGCAGGCCCGAATGGCATGGCTGGAAGGCTAAGTCGAACCCCTGTCTGGCAAAACCCTCCTAGGTCCGACCAGCGCAAGGCTGACCGGCTAATGGCTGACTGCGGATTGGTTCCCCGCAGTTCGGCTGGGCTGGTTGGCTGCTGGAGGGATGGTGGAGCTGGACAGACCGGGGAGGCTGAAAAGATAAGCCACGCCTAGTACTTCCTGGGCTAGTACGCTGAGTGAGTTGGCCGGGACGGATGGCTAGGCTGGATGGTGTGGCAGGCTGGCTTGACCGGCTGACTGAGGGCTTGACGGGTAGATCCAGATTTTTTTTTTTTTTAAAACAATCTGTACTGAAGGCCCCATTATCATTCTGTGTTTGATAATCAGAATGATAATGGCCGATAGCAATCTGTGCCCCAAGGGGCTGCTGCAGGCCTCACAGTTTATAGCAGTGCGAGCTGCCCCCCTGCAGTGAGAGTTAGAGAACTCTCAGGCTGCTTGCAGGGGGGACAGCTTGCACCAACGCCCAGAATTACGGACAAAAGGCGTCCGTGAAAGATTCCCAAATAACGGGCAGTCCGTGAAATTTACGGACGGTTGGTCGCCCTAATGGGCAGTTAAGTCTTATCACCAAGTCTACAGTGGAGGGTTTCCTTGGCTAGTATTAAACTACTTTTAATGGGCGAGTGAGCCATGGATAGTTTATTGATCCTGTTTTTATTGCCAGCTCTCATTAGTTTCGTGTGTGCGCTTTAAGCTGAGCCAATCGTTAATCAACCATTAATTTACACTTGTTAAAGTTATAAATACATTTACTAGAATTGCTGTTCGAATTTCGCCTCCCTTCCCATGCCTTCAGCACAGAGAGGTGGGAAGGCATTCCCACGCTAAGCGACTCTTCTAAGTCACACGTGGGGTTTTATGTGGAGATTCATAGTATTGGCGGTATCGCAGAGACTGGGGGGCCTTTGAAGTCCTGCAAACTCACACTTGTTTTTAACTGTGATCTCTGCTAATTAATCCGGTCTCGTCTTCTTTATGGGCTCGCCGTGCTCATCTGAAGCACAATAGGATAGGACATGATACATAACACAGGAAATGGGTGTTGTTTGTTTTCTTGACTATTCCAGGAAAAGGGAAATATCTGGTTTTATTAGTTTGCTGGTTTCAAAGGAATTTTGCTCAACAGTCAGAGCTTTTTTGGCTGTTCCTCTTCTTTTCGCGCATTGCGTTTGTAAACACTGAAACGCAGCTTTCAGATCACTATCCATCAACAGGAACAAACATCCGGGCCCTACATCGTTATTATCCCTACGGCATGTAAACATTGACTCTCTGGGTCATACACTCGGTAAGATGCTAATGGTCTTAAATTATTCTTTCCTGTTTCACTCCGATAGCATGGCTCCTGAGAAAGGACTAACTATAGAGAAAACAAGTGTGTCCCCGAGAATGATGCATGGTATATCGGCCCCCTACCTCTCCTCTCCCCCATCAAACATATTACATTTCCAGCTCCCAGATGCAATGTGGTACCCTGTGCTGCGCCTTGCTGGTGACATCCATCATAAGGCAACTGTTTTACCTTGCGAAGGGACGCCTGGCCGTCATATATAGCAGAGACAGACTTCAATGTGGCATAACAGGTTTAAAGTTACCAACTGATTTTTCAGGAGAAGTCGTTTTTCTCCTGTATACATACCTAATGACCAGTGAAAATTCTTGGATGTATGGCAACTTCAAATATTATTCACACATTATTCTGCATTTGTAGAATTCACACAGCACAACGCTGCCAGAAATAACATTCTAGACCTGGCAACTTGCAAAAACATTCCACCATACGAGAGCAGGAGATAGGGACTTGGGGGTGGGGCAGGGCTTTGCACTGACCACCGCCTGATGCACTTCTAACATTCCATCACCTTCCCCCATTGAAGAAAAAACAAAAGTACCTGGGACTGCAGTCAACAGCCTTAGGGGTGGGCGGGAATTATGGAGCTTAAAATGGATATGGGCTAAGAGCTGGAAACCGACGATGTTCCACTGTGTGATATCAGCGCTTCACTAACAGATCATGTGAAGGGAGAGGATATCATGTGACACACAATGGCACCGTGTGAGCTGGAGGGTCTGCCATTCATTGGATGGTTTTATTGACAGTCGTGGGTACCAGACTTCTTATAGGATCTAAATATATGAGAAAGGAACATGATAGTCACTATATCATGCATGGTTAGGTAATAGAAAGTCCAGCAGTGACTGCTCAGCCACTAACTGTGGTAATGGTAAAATTGGCAGACGTGAGCCAGTTTTATTGGCGGAGCACGATCACTCTTTAATCTTGCTCCACTGCAGGTCACAGCCATGGAAGTTACAAAATACGGCAGCATCTCGGAGCAGTATTTTGCATAATGGACCGCACCGAGTTTAAGGCCTTCCTTTCCTGTACAGCATTTATATAAAACATTATTCAATATAGGATGGGAGTATTATTTGTACACATATACTAAACTGGATTGCCAGCACAAATCCTGAGATTTGCAGAATCATATGGTTTCCGACCACAAAACAGCAAGTCGCAATGTACAAAAGGTACTTTGCAAATCTAAAATGGTCTTACGACTAGCAGGCTCACTTTGCACTTTATTGAAAATCAGAAAGCAGAGGTGCAGGGAAGGGGTGTCTCCCTTCTCCTTCCAGTTCTCAATTTATTTTATCAATGGTTTGCAACCACAATTGTGGCCCAAATCATGACAAGTTAATGACCTGTCAAAGCAGAAGATACTAATTTACAAGGTGAAAGCTGCACATACGCTGATGATGCTCAAAAGTATGTCACCAGATCAAATAATAGTTGTTTTAAAACAGCTCAGAATATTCAGGAGGCAGTGCTGTCTTAATGCATGGGCACTCCGGGCAGTTGCCTGGGGTCCCCAATGCAGACCACAATTTAACACTCATTTTCTGTTAAACATTTGTATTTTTGTGAATGATAGAGTGGGCAGGGCCCAGTGCACTGCTTTGCACGGGGGCCTATAATGCTGTTAAGACGGCCCTGTCAGGAGGTATTAGAGAAGTTGCAGCAAATTTGGTCTCAAGCTCAATGCCACAAAAACTGAATCTATACTTCTAGAGATGCCAAATTTACTAAAGAGCTTTGATTCATGTTTGGCCCCTCCTTCTTTTCTTGGTCCTCAGACTGTATATGATACCGTGTTAAAACCCTTAGGATTATCTCGGACGTTGATCTCAACATGAAGTTTCAGTTAAGATCTTTGATTCAAGGCACCAATTCAAGAGTAAGCAGCTTACATCAGCTGATTGTTGTACTTGTGATCAAGTTGCACCTGGATAACAGCACTGTGTTGTACGCGGGGCTCTCCGTCTATCTTGCCCGCCATTTGTAATATATCCAGAATGAGACAGTACTGCTAGTGCCTGGTCTCATGAAAAGGGAGCCAGTCTCATACTTCTTTATGATGCAGTCAGCATTGATCGCAATTGATCTTCAAAATCCTACACTTTTTCCTGAAATGCCTCCAAGGAGTTGCACCATGGTATTCAATGAAGAAAATCAAACAATATGTAAATAATCACAGGGTCGGATACATTTGGAAACTAACTGGGTAAATACTTAGGAGGCCGGCTGTACCAAGATTTCCAAGCCTAATTGTTAGTTTGAGGATGTGGGCCTGCATGCTACTTGTTCCCCTCTTGCCTTACTCCTAGCAGAGAAAATGCATTTGTGCTTTATTAGTATGGCTAAAGATAAACATCTTGGCAAAGCGGAGTTGTGTATGAATCTCTGCCCGCACATCCAGCAGTCTGATTGCCCTCTTATGTGCTGCTCATTACATAGAAGAAATTCTAGTGAGGGAGTTTGGCGCGTTCCGAATCTGCTGACCTTTAGAAGACCAGAGCACATGTTACTTTTATAAGAGGACGTTGTCCTACATGTCCTGTGTCACGGTAGTTTGTGACAAGGTCCAGTTTGCCTTGTGATACCTGGCATAAATACAAAAACATATAAATAAAATACAATAGAAAATGTGCCTTCATACTGTGGCAGCAAAAGGGTGTATAACAAATGCAATAAAAAGAAGATCAATTGAAAAGGCAAACAATGTCTGAATGCACAGGCTGCAGTGTTAAGCCTTGCACCAACTGACTAGGCAGATGCCAAAGGAACTTTCTTAGCTGAGATTCTGATGGCCAACCTGAGATACAGGTGATAGAATCAAAATGCAGCCACTTATGATCCTCCCAAGACATGCATGGCATGATCTGAAAATCAATGGTCTGCTTCTCTTGGGTCTTATGCCTTTTTGGAAAGATTTTCCTCTGTTTTCTTCATGTTACACTGACATACCACCTTTTTGCTTTCTTATTTCAGGTTGGTTAAAAGATACAATGACTTAGTTTAAGGATAGCTTTGATGATGAAGTAGTTTCAGTTCTTACTCTGCCTTAATTTCCTGTGCTGTACACATCGGGTACCATTCTATATACTCAATGTGGCCATCACCAGCTAGAGATACATGTGTGGCAAAAGCTGGAGTATGAAAGTAGATGTTGCATGGTCAAGAAAGCGCACAATACAAAACACAATGATCTGCACGCACAGGTATGTAAAATTGATGAAAAGACTAGGGGCATCATTAGGAGAGCAGGCGGACTTTGTCCGCCCGCCATCCCGATGTAAAAAGGGACCGCCCGCCATAGGTGCGGCGGTCCTGTGGGGGAGATTAGGATGCGCCCTTCCAGCACCACCCGCTGTAATGCCAAAGATGCATGTTGTGCATTTGCATGCACAATGTGGCAGGCACCGCACGGTGCCTGCCATGCTGTGCATGCAAATGCAGGGGGGTACCATAGGTACCCCACATGTGCACCCCCCAGAATTCCTGGGGGCCCTCTACGGGTCCCCAGTGGCAAGAACCGCTTGCCTTTCCATGGCGGCATTGCTGCCCCGGAAAGGCAGCTTTCTGCTGCCATCCTAATATGGTTGGCGGTGTCAAACAGACACGCCACCATAGCAGGCCCCTTTTCTGCTCGGTCACCTGTGTGACCGGTGAAAAAACGGCAGACGGTCTTTCCGTCCGCCGGGGTCCCCCCTGGCCATTCTAATATGGCGGGGGGAAATGGGTGGGGGCGGGGAAGGATGTAGGGCGGATCGCCACCGCCATGCGGGCGGTGGCAATCCACCCTACATTCTAAAGGGCCCCATGGTTAGCAGCTTCCTAGGATGTCAAATCCATGCCATTCTCCGAAAATATTCGATTGTTTGTCTAAAGTTTCTCTGCATCAAATGGCGCTTGCTATTCCCACCCTATGGGTGAGTCTTCTAAACATTGTTGTATAGAGCATTTTCACAAGATGAAGATGTCTGATCAGCCATCAGAATATTACTTCTCTAATATGACCATCTGCCATTTGCTCATTATTAAGTGGTCGCTCTATTTATGAAGATGCGAGTAATAAACTGCATCTAGTCATGCTCTGGGAGACGATTTCACTGGCTTCACTACCATGGATGTCCTTCAATAATTTATGGTTAAATAAAAGTGCTTCACCATCTTGGTTTTGATCAATTTCCTTGAGGCTACAGTGTTGTCCTGATTAGACATCCATCGATAAGAAGTCAGCCAAAACATCAACTATATTTTTCTTGAGTGATAAACCATCTGCATTTCCACATTTGAACATCTAATGTCTGATTGCCTCTACCACCGATGCTGGTCTCTGATTGTTGTGTTTACTGGTTTTCTCCCAGAAGAACTCCTATGTCATTAATGGCATGTTACGTTTACGTCGAATAGCTCTACATGGGAAGTCATCGCATTGTTGGAGTTCCATCGGGGGGATTTTACTTCTCAGGTAAGTTTTCAGTCTGGTATGTTTCAGTTTCACATGTTAAGAATGGTAGAATAAAATATTAAATTAAAATGTAATTAAATAAAAGTATTATGAATCTGATATAAAACAGATATATTTCCTAATTTGTATCATTATATTATATAATTACATTATTAGACGTCAAATCTGATCTCTCTCTATATTCACTTAAAAAACCATAGGTTTCACACATGTTATAGTTAGCTGGACATTTCACTCGTAAAAAACCATTGAAATTCCCCCGTTATAGTTAGTTCAGATAACTATAACTCGCGCGCCCGCAATCCACTGCTGATGACGTCACATATTACATCACTCATGACATGGTCAGTGGCATCCCTCATGACATCACTCATGACATCATCCTTGTGATAGAGTGGCGGTCGCGCGAGTTATAGTTATCTGAACTAACTATAACGGGGGAATTTCAATGGTTTTTTACGAGTGAAATGTCCAGCTAACTATAACATGTGTGAAACCTATGGTTTTTTAAGTGAATTTGCAAGGTTTTTTAAATGCTAATTCCTAACTATAACGTGTGTGAAACCTATGGTTTTTTAAGTGAATTTGTAAGGTTTTTTAAATGCTAAGTTATGTATCTTTTATAATATTTTTTATGTATTTATTTTACAATAAGCTACCTATGTATATAGTTATAGATTGACTGTATCCTGTAATATGGAATGGCTCGTTTAAAATATTTTTTTATTTGTTTTAAAGGTTTTTCACCGTGCGCACACCCCGCGGTTTTTTGAAAAAAAATAAATGTTTTTGTCACTCTTCGGGGTCCTTCAGGGACCCCCTGACAAAGGCTAGGGGGTCGGGAACTCTCTACCCTGCCCCCTTTTCACGTTCTCCACCTATCTTTTTCACTGTCACACACAAAACACACAATATGGCGGCCGACACTTCCTGATTTCGACTGATTCGAATGTTGACTGACATGTAACCACCAATCAGAATTACGCTTGCGCACGTTATGGTGCGCGCACCGTGCGCGCACGGTGCGCGCCTATAGATATTTATGTACTTTTAACTGCAATTTTCTCAGGAACTACTGAACCGATTGACATCATATATGCAAAAGGCACATGCCTGACCTGAGGACTACCTCTTTGCCAAATTTCAAGTAATTCTGTTCAGCCGTTCGGGCTGTACCTTCGACTAAAGGTCCTATGGGAAAATGCATGGGGAAAACACGTTTTGGGACCCCCCTTTTTTCTCAGCCCCCGCTTGACGAATCACCCCGAGACTTTCAGGGTAGGAGCTGAGCGGAGCGCCCCATTAGTTTTGAAAATTTCGCGAGGATTCGTCAACCGGCGCCAAAGTTATTCAAAATAGAATTTTCAGATTTCCTATGGAAACACGGTCCTAACTATAACTATCTACTGGCGACCGCCAGTAGATGATATATATATATATATATACATATATATACACATATATATGTATAGTTTTATATATATATATATATATATACATATATATATATATATATATATATATATATAATTATAGATCAGGTTTGATGTCTAATAATGGAATTATATAATATAATTATACCAATTAAGAAATATATCTGTTTTATACCAGATTAATAATACTTTTATTTAATTTAATTTAAATTGTATATATAAATATACCTACTCTCGAATAAGGCATTTTTATCTCACTGTCCGTCACTTTCGTGAGTAGGGAGGGAAGCTGGTATAGAGTACCTGTTGAGGAAATGTTTTTCTTGTTCTTGTGTTCTGCAATAAATGGTATCCTCTTAGAGAATCTTTCTTCCAGCATAAAATTATTTTTCTTCACACTTAAAACGGAAAAGGAGTTCGAAAGAGTAGCACCAGTATGTGAGGGATACTTTAGTAAATGTAATGCAATTGTGGCTTTAAGTGAAGAAAGGGAATAATTAATTATGGACCAAAATTGGGGCTAAGCACTGATCTAAGGTTTAAGATTTTTGTGATAAATGAGGGGAAGGGAAATAAGAGCGAGGTAGTTATAAGAAAGGACATGCATTAATGGAAGAAAACATGGGCAAATGAAAAGGAAAAGGCCTTCTATAACACAAAAGGTACGCAATGGGAAAAAAAGTATAAGGCACAATAACAAGGAAAGTAAAACAAAAAATGCTACGTGTTGATAAAATATGACTGATGCAGCATGCCTGGGGAAATATTAAACAATATGTTCAGCACATAGTAGAGAGTGGGAAGAAAACACAAGCACTCCCATGGAGTGCTAAAAGCGAAAGAAAAAAATATTTCTCTGAATGTAAGAAGTAGAAGGAAACCGGTCATCCTGTAAAAAGAGTGGTAGAAGCTATGCTCCAAGAGAGGAACAAACACAACAAGAGGAAGGGAAGCAACTGAATAAGAAGCACGCAAATCAGATGGACGAGAAAGCCAAATAATGTTGAGCAAAGGGATGACCCAAAGTACACATTAAGTATTAGTATTGTCTATAGTAGGCCTTAAACAAAAAAACACCAAAACGCTGTCTTTAGGTGAGAACTAACGAAAATGACCTGTGGTAATTAAAAAGGACCAGAAACAATCAAAAAACATAGAGTCATAAAATGGAGAAACAATAAACATTGCCTGAGGCACTACACCCAATAAAAAGGCCTGGGTGTAACTTGTGTATTTTAACTGCAGAATTCTGCAGAGTTACAAAAAAACTCTGAGAGATTCCACGGAATTCCTCAAATTGGTAGAAACAGGCACGTTGCGTTGCTCAACCTGTGATTTAGCAACAGAAGTTCGTTCCTTGTTAAAAAATCTGCATGATCTGCACCTTGCGGTGTGCCAGTTGTCGCAGCCTCTCGAGCTGATTTTGCTGACGCTCGAGTAGATTTCCTACTTGAGTGGCAGCTTTCTGGCTGCAATCAGTCGTGACCGTCCGCGACTGCCCACGTTGGAGAAATCTCACCGGTTGCCATCCTAGCGAGCGAAAATCCTTCTAGGAGACGCCAAATCTCGCTCACCAACTTACCATTGACAAGTCGCGCTCAAGAAAAAAACTCTACCACGCAGCAGTTGGGAGAGTTTGTCCAGAACTCTGCGTTACAAACTTTGCCAACTCCGCAGGCGGAGAGAGGAATATATCACCCACCATTACCAATTAGTGGCAAAAGGAAAGGACACAGGACAATAGAAAGCAAAAGCAGCAAATAACATAATAACAAAAGACAGTGACAGTTGAAAGAGTCACAGTACAATGAACATGAGCACATGTATAAGGACAGTGGGAAACAAAAAAGAAAGATGGGTAACAAAAGGAAATGGAGAAGATAATGGAAATTAAAAATGGCTGACGCAGTAGTCGAGGAAAAGTACAATTTCACGGACATCAGGCTCGTGCAACAAAATTACATTGGGTACATTGGTTGCTAGTTAGTTGAAATTCTTCAATTGAACTATCTTTATATATGGCCCTCACGGAGACCCTGAGAACAAAAAGCGAAAATTTATGAAAAATCAAGGGATGATAATGAGACAGAGAAGGTCCTAACACGAGAGAGCAGAGACGTGTAGCCTAAACCTGTAGCCTGCCAAGACTTGGAGGCTTCCTGTGGACACAAAGAAACAAGCATTGGCATAGCCAATAGGTCTCGCTTTTGGGACTTTATAAGTATTTAGTTATGCAACTGTTGCATGGCTAAACACTTATAAGGTCCCAAAAGCGAGACCTATTGGGTATGTCAATGCTTGTTTTTTTACCCCTTAAGTATAAGTCGAGCAAGCAGCGCATGCGCTGCTCTAGGCTCGACCTAAAAAATGAGGTGGTGCTGAATCTCACATTGGCAGGGTTGCTATGAGTGTCTGTAGCACTAGATATAGTGAAGGGCGTATTGATAGGGCTGTGGGTGTTTGGCTTGTAGCTAGAGTAATGCCGAATGGCACATAACCAGAACTGTGCTCGTGTGGTTTGAATGTGGAATGATGCTGAAGGCAGGACTGCTTTGGGTGTTTGGCAGACAGCTATAGCATAGGGATGTTGAGGAGCCCATTTACAGGGCTGTATGGGTGTCTGGCAGGCAGCTATATCATAGGGATGTTGAGGAGCCTATTTACCGTGCTGTATGGGTGTCTGGCAGGCAGCTTTGGCGAAGGGATGTTGAGGAGCCAATTAACAGGGCTGTGTGGGTGTCTGGCCTTTAGCCGGAGTGCAGTTGAATGGCACAGTAGCAGGTGTGCGTGTGATTTGCTTGTATCTGGCTGTGTGAGGCATTTCGAGTGGCTGCCTGTAACTGGTACGATACTGATTTGCACCTGGCCATAACTGAAGTAAAGTATTCGCTCTGCAGTCGCCGAGTGTAAACAAACGCGCGGTATCTGGAACCCAAACTCGATGTCTCGAGCCCAAACGTAACACTCAGGGCGGCGCGCGGTTACTTGCCATGTGGGGGCCAGGCCCCGGCTGTCACCAGCTGTCACCATCTCGAGGACTCGAAGCGAAGTGCGCTCCCAGTCCCTCACACGCCCAGTACGGTCTCCTGCTGACTGATGACCGGGGGCCGCTGTCTGGGCTTTCATCCTGCCATTAATCTGGCCTGCATGTTTAACTTGTAGTGGTTTATTTAAGAACTCTCTTCCAGGGGTGCAAAGTTGCAGGAAACCGTTCTCACTTACTCATCGTCTCGTCATCGGGTCCCCGGCGGCCCCGATATTGAACTCGTCTCTGTTTACTCTTCTGTTTTGATAAATTGTGCTGGCCCTCTTCTGACTCCACTCATCTCTCTGCCTTGAGTTGACCGGGCCTGCTTTCATTAATCTGCTCTCCCGTCCTGAAGAACCGGAAAACTGCACCTCTGTCGCAGGGTTGAGCTTGTACAGGGGGAAGACCACCGGCCGCCACCCACTGTCCATTGCCTCCTTATCGCCCACCGCCTGTGTTTATCATTGAGGAGGGATCACCTCTAGCAGTCTGGCACGTGGTTGCCATGTATCATAAAAAAAAGTAAAGTTCCCTTGTTCCTCTCATTCAAGGATTACGCAATAAATGGAGGCCCTGCCCCCCCGGATTTTGTTGAGTGGTTCAATGAGACAAGACATTTTGCTCTGGACTGTACCTAATAGTAAATAAGACAAGCCCGGCTTCTAAAGTGCTCCGGACGTGAGCGAGCGCCCGCCGCGCGAAAGTGAAAGCAAATTTGTCACGGCGAGACGCGGCGGAGCATGGCGCGTGCGCTTGGCGGGGGCAGGGGAGCGCATTCCAGGCGGGGGAGCGGACCCTTTGAAGTATGATGCCGAGGGCGCCAGTGGGCTGAAGCGCTTCCCCAAACGGATTGCATGGCGGCACGATGCACGTGATTGTGCGCGTGCTCGCCATGCAATCCACTTTTGGGAGCACTTTGAAATGCCCCTCTTACTAGAGTCTCGCATAGCGATTGCGTAAACTCAATAGCTAGGCGAGACCTAAAGAGGGCAGTCAGGTAACAAGCTGTCACTTGCTGCAGTTGTGGAGGGTGCGCTGTAAAGTTCCTGAGCCATGGCTTACCGATGCCTAATGATGGCTCAAGTATGTCTGTTGAAGCCTGCCAAGGGGACATTGTACCCACTCCATCTTTCTCCGGTGATCACTTCAGTGTGGAAGACAACCCACATTGGTGAAAGGGTAGAACATCTGTAGAACCGCAGTGGAACCCACATTGGGAACCACCCTTTCCACCCATGCCTCCAAGCTGTGGTCTTCAGAGTTTTTCACATATTTTTGGATTTACTGCATTTGCCACAAAATCCACAATCTGCTTCATAATCTGCATTTTTCAACAACAAAAAATGTTTCTAGATCGAATGGATCGAAATCTACTAAGAGGTAGCAACACAAGTTGTCACGTAGTGATAGACCTTTCGCAAAGGTTGACTGGTCACCTCTCTGTTGCTTATTTCTGTACTTCGGTGTCAAAGTGGTAGAAATTACGTGAAACCTTTGCCCAGAAAGTGTTAACGTGTAAAAATGCCAAAAGAATGAGGTGATAGTGACAAAAAATGTGCAGCATTAAGCTGCATATATTTTGCCTTTCTTGCCGGTTAATTTAGTCAACCCTGTTGCATAACTTTTTCCTTCCCTGCCATATAATTCCTGTGCCCCTGACTATAACGCACACCAGATGTCAGGCAGGTACAGACAAACTGCACAATAGCTGAACAGTCTCTTTAAAAGTTATCAAACTGCTTATAATGAGATAACAAGCCAAGTACACAGTTTCACGAACATTAGAATTTAATAATAAACAGAATAAAGTTCATTGCAGCCACAAAAAATGATCGAAAACAAGTCTAACATGAATTTAAAAAAACACAAAAATGCATCCACTGTAATGCCTGAAAACAAAAAGCATTTGCAATGCAATAGGTCTCGCATTGAAACTTTGAGCTATTGGCGTTGCAAATGCTAATATTTGCTCAATGGACTATTTTGGATCTGTACTGCATTAGTTGGTTTACTGTGTCTCTGGGAATCAGTTCTGTTTGGGCAATGTTTGGTGTAGTGTTGCTTGATGGAGGGTATGAGGGTTTGCACTGCTTTTAGCATTTTTAATCTGTCTTTGGGGATTACTTCTGCTTTGGGCAGTGTTTGGTGCATATTGTTGCTTGACTGAGTGTATTAGCGTTTGTTCTGCTTTTAGTACGTTTGGTCTATCTTTGACAATCACTTTTGCTTTGGTCAGTATTTGGGTGTCGCTATTGTTTTAGAAACAATGTATGATGCCTCTGCTACTTTGGAAATGTTTTGGGGGCAGCAGTGCAACTTGGCCATGGTTGTGGGGCTCAGTTCTTGAATGTAAAGGCGAGATGGGCACTGCAGTTTGATTAGGACAGGGGATTTCTTGTGAGAATTTGGATTGTCTTTATTTTAAGGACTATTTTAATTTTTGAATCACACTTCCCCTTGGTCCAAGGCCAGAAGCTTCATATATGGTGGTCAGCTGGCTTGTAATGCAAAAAGGGCTGCCTTGATCCCAGACAAGCATGACCAAGAAACAAACTCTACGTGACATCACACAGGAACCGTACACGTTAAAACCTAGTTATGGCTGGCCCGTGAACAGCCTGGGCTGCTGCACAAAAGGAAGTACCAGTTTTTCTGTCTCTGTGAAAGAGAACAATGTTATAAAAGCGAAACTACAATTGGAGGACTACAAGAATTTGAGGGGAAACTCTCGAAACTACAATTTCATAAACTTTCAGGAAGCCCTAATATGAAAACAGTGCAATTTTGTATAAAAGGTCAGAACATTGACTTTTTAATGGCAAGGTACTGTTATTCTTGGAAGGCATTACAAAGGAGAAAAGTCTTGTTAAACTCTTTAAAAATTACAAAGATCTAGAGGGGCGGAGATTGCCTGCCACCAAGATGGCCACCATTTAGACGCACCTGATAGCCATCTAAACTATCCTGTACGTATCCTACAGATCTGGGGTCGATGCTGCTGTAACTACGGAGGAACTGATTGCCCCAACAAAGAGCTGCACAATAAGGCGCAGAAATCGAGCCATGTGACCTGCATGAGCGGTGAGGCCTAGGGTGTCGGAGGGAGGTGACGTGGGTGCTGGAGTGACCCGACGCCGGTGGTGTGCCCCGGGACGCGGACATGCACATTGCCCCGAAACTCATGCGGCTGTGAATGCAGGCCCCTGCTGTGCCGCGAGCTGCGAAGCTGTGTGAGCGACTGAGGCAGCAGACAGCTGAGCGCACTTGGTGGGCCGTGACACGTGAATACATTAAGGCAGAAGCGCTGCTCCAGGGCATCGGCGGCTGACCTGCTGCACTGCCGGAGGATTTGGCAGCACACGCGGGACATGGCGGTGAGTGTGCGGCAGGCTGTGGGTGTGACGGCGGACCGTGTTACGAGACTGCCTGAAGGTCATGTGTTGCGCTGATGCCCCAGGCGAGAGAGAGAGCCACTGCTCATGCATGCACTGACTGGTGCCATGCACGAGCAAAATATCCAGTCTGGGTGCCTGAAGGTCCTGTGTTGCGCTGATGTCCCAGGTGAGAGAATGAGCCACTGCTCGTGCATGCACTGACTGGTGCCGTGCGCGAGCAAAATATCCAGTCCGGGTGGGCGGGGCCTAAGGGAGGCAGGGCGGGTACCAACCCCACTTCCAAAAGAAAAGCGATGACAATAGGTCTTGCAAGCGAGACCTGAAAAACCAACAGATGACATAAACTAAGAACAGCCAGGAGACCGTAACACAACTGGGCACAGAAGGAAACCTTAAGTAGAAGAGAAACAAAAATATGGATTAAATTATATTAAATCTGTTAACACACCAGAGAAACAGAAGCGTTCAAGCAGGGTGTTCCAGCCTTTTGGGTAGCCTGGGACTGTGAGAAAAGGTGTCTGTGGGCCCAACAGGGAAAAGTATTTGCGACCTAAGTTTAAGTTAGAGAACAAAAAATAAGTTTGCAAGAGTAAAGCCCCAGAACCAATTCACTGAATCCGGAATGGCAAAGGTTTGTCTTTGCAAATGAGATCTGCCTGTAAGAATATTTTGTACCGTATGCTGGAAATCTGTAATTCACAAACCCAGGGTTAGAAGAGGGTTCGTGGAAGTCCTGAGTGGTTCCATGTGCAAAAAGTTGGCGAACATGGCCATATACATAACTTGGTAAGTATTCACCAGTGATCTGCGGGGAATTTTCCAAGCCCTGTAACAACAGCAGATTTACCGGGCAAGGGCAGAAATTATGTTCTAGGATGTCAATGGAGAGGGAAACTCCCCCCACCCCCCAAGATGAATGGGGATGTACTAGAACGAATCCTTCATGTGTAAACGTTTGTTGCACACACGGAAACAAAGACAGTGTAATTGGTAAATCTACATTTGCATTTCAGTTACAAGTGCAAAATTGTACTCCTGTTACAATTCTGCATCTGGAAGTTTAATTGCATTCCAATACTCAGGGACATCTAGCAATAGTACACTGGAATTTTTTGTATATTTCAAAAATCTCAAATTGTAGGTGTACCCCTACCGGCAGAAATGTGCGGTGTTTGGCGAATTTTGGGATTGGGCTCCTTGTTTCTATGCGATTGTGCGTGAGATAAAAGGGGAGTGCGTGTGTAATATGATATGATGGGCATGAATCTGTACATACCTTTCACATCTTGTTGAGGCTCACTATAGTGTAACAAGCTGTGTTTGTTAACTATATGTGTGTGAGAGAACGAAAGAAGCACTGCTATGACGTGTGTAAGACATTTCGAGGGTGGCTGAATGTAGACATGGGTGACTGAAGAATGTGCGTGTTCCACTGTGTGCAATATTTACACCCATTGGCTGGGAGTCTATATTCTACTGTGTGCATTGTGCAAGTGAGTGTGCACAGTTTGGGCCTTCTGTGTGTTCCTGTAATTCTTGTTTTATGGCAATGAGTGGCAGTGTATGTGAGAACAATGTGTGAGCAGATGAGTGACCATCTGTCATGCAGCAGTATGTGACAAAGAAAAGGAATACTCGTGTGGAATTCTGAGTGTACACATGGTTGTGCAAGTGAAAGTGTGGCCGTGTGCTAACAGCTGAATGTGGGCAGTGGGTCCACCTGTCACTGAAGACATGCAGCTCACAGAAAAGGCATGTTTCTTTATCTGTGTGTGGCTGCAGGCCTGTCAGGCTGTGTGGGCAGGCGTGTGCACAACTGTTGAAAGGAGGTGTGTTGTCTGTTGGCCTCCGACCGTGACGGTGTGAGTCATTGAGAGTATGTGTCACTGTAGCCCACACAAAGTGTGCAGGCGCGTGCTTGAGCCAGAGACACTGTGATGTTTGGCTCTAAGTTAGTGCATATTGGCCCTTCTGCACCAATGAAAGTGTTTGTGTTCAAAGATATGCCTGTATCATGATTTCGAGGGGTCTGGGCCAAACATTCACACCCTTTTTGCCCACTGCACAGGCACATTGGTCCAAAGCATAAATCTGTTTAAAACTAGTAATATGCATGGATAGTGACGTGTTTTTTTCGGTGTTGAACTGCAGCAACAGTTCATTAATGTAATTGCAAATAATCTTTGGGATCCCCTCCTATCTCTCAAATGTAGGGCCTTTTTTCCATCTAAAACAAGCTTTTTTTTAGGTCTCGCCTGCGTTGCAGCGCAAGCGTTGCTCGCTGGCGAGAAATTTTGTGAGAGAGGGATTTCAGAAAAGGGCTTTAAGCCCTGCCCCTCATTTCCATTGGCTGGCGTCACTGTTTATGCTAAAGGGTGGCCTGCCATTGGAAATGAGGGTTTTTTGTGGGCGCCCTTTCACCTCCGATCCGACTGGGTTGCCTGCTTTGTTGCTGTCGCAAAGTACTTTCTTATCTTTATGGGGCCATGTGTTTCTAATTCACGCTAATTAGAAACACATGGCCCCTAAAGCTAAGAGATCGATGCTTGTTTAGAAGGGCAGCAACGTTCATTTCTAAGATCAAACAAAGCTGCCTCTTGCGCGGAATAATGTATTAATTTCATCCTTCGACTGCCCAGTTTTTTTTTTTAAAGTGTATTTCTATGATCATATTTCATATCATGCCCTGCTTGTCCTTCCAAAATTCAACAAATATTTTTGTAAAAAAAAATGTATTTAGTCATTTATTTTTCAGTCACCGCACATTTTTTACATATAGCATATTCTCAAAGAACCTGCGAGGCACTTCTGTTATCCAAGCTTCGGAAACTTACAAATGAAATGTGTTTGCAACTTCTTAATGTTACACTGAGATTTATATTTGTATCACAAAAGTCCAATATTTTTATTTTTGTACAATATAGGAAAGCGGGAGTGCTCACAGTGACACGAAACGAAGACATCTGATCATTGTCATCTAGTAAAATAGACAAAATTCAATCAAAGAAAATTGATACTATAAGAGGGGACATAGTTCCCATCTTAAGATAGCAAAAATACATCCTTAATCCTGATATAACTATACAAAATACTGTCTGCGAGTACCTTGGTACAGATGTATACAATCGTTGCATTACATAAATAACACGCCTATTTCATTTTTTTAAATAAATAAAATACAATTGAAATAAAGAGTATTGGGGCAGCTGATGGAACAGGCGAAGGTTTCATGCGCATGCGTGGTGGTGCCGTTAGAAGCTAGCAAAGGCGGTAACAGTTTATCCCGTATAAGGCAGAGGGGTGCAGATGCTGTTAGCATACGTGCGTTCGAATATTAGCTGTGGTGTGTGTTATTCGCATTCTGAGCACGCCCTTTAAATCATGCAGCCCTGTCCCGAAGAGCTGCCTTCTCATCTGAAAGTCGGTTAAACATCCTGACGCAGGGAAGTTTGTTAAATATCGGAAAGTTTATGAACTTTTATAGAATGGCACTTGCAGAAGTCTGCTACTCACTTTGTAACCGGTGAGAAAAGTTAGTTTTTTTCTAAAGAGAAGTGCTTGCTACCAGGTACACAGCCCGGACTGTCGCAGCTAATTCATTTATCGTTTATTTTTATTAAAAAAAATTTGGGCCCCGGCGTCTCCCCTGAGTTTCGTCTAACTGCATTGCCAATGCTTTCAGCCCAGCGGCTCCTCTTCCTTTTTCCACTAATGGTGCGGATTTGTCTGAGTATTGAGTGGAGTCAAGAAAATCGGGTTCCAGTCCCTGCTCCGACGCTTGGCTGAACTATGTGATCCTGGGCAAAAAAAAATCTTCTCCGGGTTCTTTATTTGGCGAAATCGGGAGAGATGAAAAACTGACTCAACAGACCATTAAGTGCAATACTCTACATGTTATTTATTGTACGAGGTGCCTCGCAGAATAAATGACATGTAGAGTATTTTATGTGAGATGGATACGTCACACTCATCACCGGCACCTTTAACTGGGCAATAGCATTTGTTGTTTTTACTGGACCCAGCCCCTCGAACACTGCAGCGCCCACACACAAAGAAACAGCCTCGCCTCTGCCATGGATTTCATGCAAGCCCCCCAACCTCCGCCCCCTCCTACCTCGACCCCCATGCTTCCTTGCTTCTTGTCTTGGTTGAGAAGTCCAGGAGATCCTGAGCTCTGAACCCGCGGATCCCTTAAAAACTGCTGCGTCCAGGCGCCCACAACGGCCAACGACTCATGTGGGCATTATCAATGGCCAACGTCTCATCCCATAATTCCTTACATTTCTCATACCTTCCTTCATTTAGCCATCCATCCACCCGCCCTGTTTTTTTTATCTTCCTCTGTTTCATATGCAGCTTGCACATTTCCTGCGGCGTTGCGTTTTCTTTTTCCCTCTCTTCGCTTCTTCGTGCCATACCTTTTTAGTTTTTTTCATCTTTCAACCCGATTCGCCCCAATTTTTCTCTCTTCCATCTTGCAGTCGACTCTCCCTTGCTCCTTTTCTCCCCTCGTTTCTTCCCCTCCATTTCTCCCTCTCCGTCCTGCCCTTTGCTGCCCACCTGAAGGCCGCCGAAGGGTAACAGGGCCGCGCGCCATCAGACTTGTTTACCAAGTATGGACACTGATGAAAAGCAGAGCAATGGGCCTGGGACAGTGTGGAAATATGAATTTTTATGGTCAATTGTGTCCCCTATCTTAGACCCCAACGGCTCCATGTACATGCTATAAGTACATGTATGTTCCCTCCAGTTCCAGCTATGAAGACGCAAATACATGTGCGTTCAACGTCAACATGCCCTCTTTCAGATCCGCCATGAATGGGTCGAATATGCCATTCCTAAGTATGAAAGGCCACCGACTTTATGTGGTTCACTTTTCTAGTTTTATAGTTCGGGCGAGTAGGCCCTGAATTCTGCCATCAAGCCTTTTTCTGTTTCTGCCTCTGAAATGCTCCAGCTTGGACCTGCATCCGTGTCCATGAACTTTGTCTTACTCCCTGCGCGGCTAACGGTGCCTGACGCGGCCTGTTGCCTGCCAAAAACTGTATTCAGCCTTCAAGTTATCTGCTCCGCTCCTCATCCAATGCATTCCTGTCTAGTAGTTTAGGTAAACATCCCTCCAGCTACCGAGCAAAAGGCTCGGCCTCGCTATCTCTATGCAAGTAATTCATAGCCCCTGTTACCATGGAAGATTCCTGCCCCCTCGCATCTCGTGTAGACACATAGACGCTTGTACATGCACTAACAGTCAGTATAGAATAGATTCCGTCCGAGAGACCTTTCCTTTTGGATAAACCAGTTCCTTAAATAAAGATATTAGATATTATTTGGGATTAGGTTGACTTGACCCCCCAGACTTCTGTCTCCACATGTAGGGCTAAATGTCAATTCCCCTTCACCCTCTAGTTGTACGTCAATCACACGTCATGCGGCTGCGCGCGTATTTCTGCCAAATGTTTCTGCTGACACTGCAGGATTCTCTTATGGATCCACCCACTTGTGACATCATTTTAAATGACGTTTCCAGTATACGCCTGTATTTACGCCTATTTTCATTACGTATGTGTATTCTTATCTGTATTATCAGTTGTCACGCCTCCTGCATCTGTCTTAATGCAATGCTTTTTATATATATACTGTTACTTGTCAATAATGTATTGCTGATCCCTTCCTGAACCTTCGTGGTGATGGAATATGATTGCCTAGTTCGAACTATAATTCCTTTGTAAGGAATAAAGCCCTTTTCAGAACCTCTAATACCACGGATTCTGCCTCTTATTTTGACTGAGTTATTCTTACTAGACTTTACCGGATAAAAAATAGTACAGGTAATTTAAATATTTACCACATAAATTGGCGCCCGAACAGGGACACTTTCTCATCTCACGCGCCGGAGGTGCGTTGCAGGCCCGGTCCCCTGCCACAGCTGAACGGACAAAAACGCGTACCCGCAGGATTTCCTGTATCTCCCTCCGGCCAAGCGGGGGTGACTGAGGCTGCGATCAACACCCAGACGAGGCGGTGAGAAGTGCGAAGTATCCCGACCAGAGCCTAGCTGAGAGAGCAAGATCCGAGGTATACAGAGGCCCACCAGGTTCCGAAGTTCCGAGTCGAGTCGAGTCCAGTCGAGTCCAGTCCGGTCCAGTTCAGTTCAGTTCCGAGGCCTTCTGTTCCGTGCTACCCGGTGAGTACCGTTGCTGGGGAGGCAGTTAGACGTGCACATTAATTTGTGCCGGTCCTGACGAGTTTGGGTACACAGATCCGGTCTGCACTGTTTTAGCAGTGTATCTGTACTGTTTAGCAGTATATCCAGTATGTTCATGTATATAATTCCATATCATCTAGTATTAGTATTATGTCAGTAACTAGTTTTCTTCTAATTATCATTGTTAGTTAAAAGTTAAATGTTAAATGTTAAATGTTTTACTGTGTTCAAAAATTGTGGTATGAATGAGTGTTCATTATTGTGTTTATTGTATTAATTGTGTTCAAGTCCAGTTCGAGTAAGAACCAAGTAGCAAGGTTTAAAGATGCCGTTCTTTTCAAAATTAAGACAGATCAAAACTAGAAAAGGAGTGCTCGAAGAAGCTGTTCCCATTCCACCTAGGGACACCCCAGGGTACTTTATGTATCATAAACATGGCCTAGATGCCGTATTATATCTTGATTTATGGGTGGACTACACCAAGGATCTAGCAGAAAGTCAGAGGTGGCCCGCAGCTGGGACATGGGATGCAGATTGCATCATAAGAGTAGAAGAAGAATTATGGAAAAAGAAAGCCAGACAGTCACAGAAAGATGCTGTTGAGTTATGGCGTAAAGAATCGCATAGGCGCACAGAGAAAGCGCTCAGACTGGAAGAGAAAAGTAGGGAGAACTCAAATAGAGCCCGAGAAAACGTATTAGTTGAGGAAGGTATTCGAGTAAAAACAGAACAAGTAGACAGACAACGAAACACTCTTATGAATGGTATGTATCCTCTTTTGGCTGAAGGTTTACCTAAGGCCACCCCGGAAATACCGAAAGATTTGACACCCCCATTACTCCCGATTAAAGCACATCCCAAGACCGCAAAAGATATTTTCCTTTCCTCCTATTTAGACGATGTAGCTCCCGAATATGTTAATGTTCCACCACACACGCCACCTGTCGATGGTGCTCAACCCCGAGATCATCCGCCCCCACCTCCGCAACAACAAACTCCTCCGCACAATCCAACAGGTCCATCTGTTTCCACCGCTTTTCCTGCATCCACAGTTTCTACCTTACATCCCACAAATCCTTTCGTGCCTAGCACCTCAGAAGGTGCGACAGGAGGTGCGACAGCAATTTTTGCCACGCCACCGTCACGAAGTAAATCGTCTCTTAGAGATTTAGCAAACCAACGTACACCCCAAATAGCAACATCCAACATGTTTAAGGAACATCTTGTAGATTGTAGATATGATCCAGTGCCCGGTAAAAATGATAGAATGCTGCTATCATCACTACGTATACGACGAGCCTCACTATATTTAACGACGCTACCAGGAATGATTAAACATTTAGACAATATATATCGCTTTGTCCAAACAGGGCAAGGCCCTGAAAGTATTGACGAAGCCATGGAATACCAGAAAGCGGATATACAGAGACAACTGTTACGTTTCTTCATAAACTGCTTGATCAGAGACAGAGATAGGTCTGAGGTAGACCAGGATGAAATGCAAGTACTTACCCGATGGGGTCAGAATATATCAGAGGGAAAACATGATAAACAGACATGCATAGTAGTTATGTGCCGAAAGATCCGCAAAGAAGTAGAACGAATACATAAAGCCAGATTAGAGGCAGACAAAACTGAGTCAGAGGGAGAGGAGGAGGAAGAATCAGAAATGCCCACAGGACAATTAGAAACGATAGCTTATGTAGGTAGGGGAAGACCTTGTAACAATATCCGATACTTTAATGACCCGATACGTCCGATACGTCCAGAATGTAATAGACATTTTCAAGTCCCTATGTTAAATACGAAGTCCCCTGAACACTTATTCCAGGCTGCTGATAAATTACTTCGAGACCGAAGGGGGTATCATATGCTCGATTCTATGGATGAACAAGAATTAGCCAGGTCAGCAGTACAATGGGCTGACAGTTTTGAAAAATACAGTGATGATGCGCTAGCACACACGTTTTTGAATCTCACCCCAGACGAACAGCGTTTAGCTGGTATATACATGATACAACACCTCCTTATATTATATAGAAGCCAACACTCCGATCCTGGTCCCCTACCTGATATACTGATAGAATTACTCACGAATAAATGGAGAGGTTCAGGTACTGATTTAATTAAAGAAATTCTGGAATATCGACACCAGTACATTGTCTTCATATGCCCAGAACATGTTTCAGTTCCCCCCAAGGAAAGAAAAACGTATCACATAGACAGACAGAATCCCTTACGCGAAGTGCACCCAATCAGAGGTGAGGACAATATTTTTAAACGCGTGTTTGTGTACGCGCCCATAACTAAAATTGAATTATTAGAGATGAAGAAAGTAGTACCTAGCCATGACAAAGACCCAGCAGGTTTCCACCGTGAGATAAAAGACATGTTACTCATGGGAGAGTATACATACCCTGACATTATGAAAATATTAAAAGTCTTATTACCTGCCGGTATTTACGAGAAACTCAAAGAAAAGGAATGGGAGGTGGGAGACCAAAAGATAGATTGGACAGCATTAGAAAACGAAGAAAAGGCCCGAGCTGCAGGTTCAGGGCTTGGGGAAAAGACTACAGCATTACCAGGATTGTTAGTGCAGGTACTACCACGTTTATTGACTACGAAAAAGGAAGACTGGGGTGCAATTTCAGCCTGTAAGCAAAAACAAGATGAAGACACTAGTGATTTCTATTCCCGATTTGAAAAATGTTTTGGTATTAATAGTGGCATAAAAGCAAGTAGTGAATCGTATCCACATCTGTTTGTGACAAAATTAGTTGAAAATTCCCTGCCACAAGTTAAGAGTAGAGTATTAAAATTCGAGAGTACTTGGCAAGGTAACACACCGTCACAGATGTTACAAATGTTACAATATCATCACAATAGAATTAGAGAAGAACAAGAACATGAACAAAGACGTATGAAAGACACGAAAATGAAAATGCTTGTTGCCCAGTCAGTTCCAGCTGACGGTCATAAAAAGGGTACGACACAGTCAAATGATACAGTAGGTCCCGTTAGAGGGACATGCAACTATTGTAAACAGCCAGGTCATTATATACACGATTGCGCAGTTCTAAAACATAATATCTCTACGGGTATAACGAAAGAGAGACCACGTCCGCCTAGACAGGATCAGATCCAACAACAAGTACCTCAGAATATACAGCCTATGCCAGCTGTACAGCAGACCGTACCACAACTACAACAACAACAACAACCACAGCCTATTGCTGCAACACAAAACACGACACAACAGATGTACCAGTATGCACAAGATGACTACCCAGAGTATCAGCGCTACACATGAAATAGCCTAGAGAGGGAAGTTGGCCTACCCCTTATTGAGGTTCCCGTAGATCAAGAGGGTCCTTACGTACAGAGTCAAGTATTAGGGAAAGACAGAAAGTTTCTACTCGATACAGGGGCAAGCAGAACCACTATCAGTCACAGCGAAGTCCCAGGGGCACCCCTCTCAGGCTCACAAAATATTTCCCTTGGTTTTTCAGGAAAGCCTACTATTAACGAAGTATCGCAACCACTTGCATATACAGTCGGTCCATTAACACGAACTACAGATCTATTGCTTACGAAATCATGTCCAGAAAACTTGTTAGGTATAAAAACATTGAAGGCTCTAGGAGCTGTAATATGTTGTTCTCCGGAAGGAGTGCGACTCTTTTTGCGTGACTTTAAGGGTCACTACGTGTCTAGAGACATGGATCACCGGTTACAGAATCTACCTGCACATTTTTGGGCACAAGGCCCCACTGATGTAGGTTGTATGCACATTACACCATATCGAGTCACACTCAAAACAGGAGTGGTACTACCACGAATGCGACAATACAAATTACCGACAGATGCTGTTGTGGCTTTACTGCAAATCATTGACGAGCTCATTGCACAAGGAGTGGTTGTAGAAACCGACTCCAATGTATGTAATTCCCCGATAATTCCGATTCTTAAACGAACTGATCCAAAAGCACCACCAGTATATCGATTAGTTATTGATCTGCGAGAATTAAATAAATGCATTGTACCACAATACCCCGTGGTCCCAGATATCTCTTCATTATTAACGGCCATAGATTCAGAAGCAACGTTCTTTACTGTAATTGATCTCAAGAACGCTTTCTTTAGCGTCCCAATCGATCCGGAAAGCCAATATTTGTTCGGATTCAGTTTAAATGGACGAAGTTTTAAATTCACACGCGCACCTCAAGGATTCACAGAAAGCCCCAGCATCTATAGCCAAGCACTGAAAAGAGAACTTGACAGTATTCACATGCCAGCTCACACTGCCCTGCTTCAATACGTCGATGATCTGCTGATCACCGCACGAAGCGAACCTGAATGTGAAAAAGCATCACTGACGGTTTTACATTTCTTAGCCGACAAGGGGCACAAAGTGTCCCCTTCGAAACTACAATTCTGTGTCCAGCAAGTTGTGTACCTAGGGCACTTGCTGTCCAAATGGGGGAGACAGCTCACACCTGATCGCATCCAGTTAATTGTAAACATGCCACCACCCAAGACACAAAAGGAGGTACGGGCCTTCATAGGCCTCACTTCGTACTGTAGGCAGTGGATCCCCCAATATGCATTTTTAGCTAAACCACTCATTCAGTTGACAACACAGGAGGCAGCGACATCGACTGTCCTCCCTTGGACTCAGGAACATACACAAGCTTTTGAAAACTTAAAGAAAGCTTTATGCCAAGCACCTGTTTTAGCAACGCCATGTTACAGCAAACGTTTTACACTTTTTGTTACAGAACGTGAAGGTACTGCTTTGTCAGTGCTCATGCAGGAACAAGCAGGATCACACAAGCCATGTGCTTATTTTTCTAGTACGTTAGATCCCGTAGCTCAGGCTCTTCCTGCGTGCCTGAAATCAGTCGCAGCAACAGCTTTAGCAATCAGACAAAGCGATGCCATAGTGTTAGGACATCAATTGACAGTACAAGTACCACACGCAGTAGAGGTTCTCCTGAACCGGACCCAAACACAACACTTGACTATAGCAAGACTGACGGGTTATGAATTAACATTGTTCCAGCCACACATAGAAATCAGACGTTGTAGTACATTAAATCCTGCCACACTTTTGCCATTAAATGGAACAGACCCATTGGCACATGATTGTATTGAAGTTATTACTATTACGACGAAACCCAGACAAGACTTGACAGATATTCCATTATCAGATCCAGACCTGACATTATATGTAGATGGTTCATGCATGAGAACAAATACAGGAGAGTTAGTGGCCGCTTATGCAGTCACAACAGACACTGAAATTATTGAAACGAATTGTATCGATACCTTGTCAGCTCAAGCAGCAGAGCTCATCGCTCTGACACAAGCCTGTATTCAAGCCAAAAATAAGAAAGTCAACATATACACAGATTCACGTTATGCATTCGGAGTCGTCCATGACTTCGGCGTACTTTGGCGAGAGAGAGGTTATTTAACTTCTCACGGTGCCCACATCCAGCACGGTCCCCTTATTCAAGCTCTGTTAGATGCAATACATCTGCCTACTGCAATATCGATTATGAAGTGTAAAGCCCATACAAAAGTGACTGACATTATTTCTCAGGGTAACGACCTAGCTGACAGAACAGCTAAACAGACTGCTCAGAATCAGACTCATCCAACTGACACGACAAAGACAATAGTTCCGACACCAACACACTGCATGACAGTTAAGGATCCCGCCCTTGATGTAATTGACATACAGACACATGCTACACCAGAAGAAATAAAGAGATGGACTGAATTAGGAGGGATCCAAACGGATCAAGGATGGATGACGAAGGGAAAATCTATATGGTTTCTCCCCGACTCAATGGTTCAGGTCATCATTAACACAATACATAGTCCAGCGCACCTAGGAGAGAAAGCTATGCTAGACAGTATTCAACACATTTGGTTCAATAAACACTTGCGAGCAGCAGCTAAACAGAAAGTACGTACCTGTATGATTTGTTGTCAGTTCAATCCAGGAAAAGGCGTACCTGTAGACCAGGGTGGATTTCAACCCCCCGATCACCCTTTTGAAGTCCTCCAGATGGATTATATCCAGATGGAACGTTGTCGAGGATTCAAATATGTCCTCGTAGTTGTATGCACTCTTTCCCGGTGGACAGAGGCGTATCCCGTCTCAGATTACACTGCCCCGACTACTGCCAAACAGTTAGTTCGAGAATTCTTCCCACGGTATGGTTTGCCCCGTATCGTGTACTCAGATAATGGCCAGCCGTTCTCATCCGAGCTAATGAAACATGTTTCACTTCTGTTAGGCTACCAATGGAAATTCCACTGTGTCCGACATCCCGAGGCAGCAGGTCTTGTGGAGCGACATAATCAAACTCTGAAAATTAGACTGTCCAAAGTATGTAGAGAAAAAGGTGTCGACTGGATAGTAGCCTTACCAGTTGCGCTCTTTTACATGAGAATGGTAGCACATTCTCGAACAGGGCTATCCCCGTATGAGGTGATCTTCGGTAGACCACCAAATATGTGGGGGACGCCTATACCTCGTAAAATCACTGATGTTGACTGTAATATGCTGACAGATTACCTGGCTTCCTTGATGTCTGCACTACAATCTTGTCGTTCACAGGTAGCTGCAGCTTTTCCCGACAACACTGAGGTGAAGCCCCACGACGTGGTTCCGGGGGACCTCGTGTTTGTGAGGAATTTTGACAGGAGGAGCCAGCTGGAGCCTCGGTGGCAGTCGCCGAAGCTCGTCTTATTGACCACAAGGACAGCCGTGAAGATTGAGGGACGTAAAGGGTGGTTGCACTCGAGCCACATCAAAAAATTTTATGGACTACCGTCCGACGTGAACCCTCAGCCCTGCATTCCCTCACAGACTGATTCAAAACTACCCCTGGTTGAAAAAACCGAGAGTGAAAACTATAAACTGAAACTAAGGTCTAGCAAGTCAGACAATTTGATTGTTTAAGTCCTCTCCAAGGTGAATCGGTTGAATTTGTCTCTGACATGTATCCTCTAGACCGAAATAGAGAGAGAAATAGACAGGAACAGCTCAAGAAACAGGCGTACTGTAAATCACTTCGTAGTCACTGCATAGTGACATTATTGATTATGTTTTTTCTAAGTCTTCTGATTATTAGTGTCAGTATATTTTTACACATGTATTACCCTATCTCCAAGCGTGCTTTCAATGTTACTGCCGAACATTCTTTTAGCGAATTACCCCCACATGAGTTGTCCTATAGATTTGCGCTGCGCAACAACACATTCATTAGTATGTTACATCATTCTCATCAGACCAGCAATGCTACAAATTGTTGGATATGTGGCCGACTCCCTCCCTATCAGAAATACAAGGGAGTTCTGCCCCTCTTTCCGTATCCATTCACACACAATGGCTCCTGTGGAGCATGGTTTAGTTTGATTAATTCCCTAGATTCAAATACAGTAGTTTACCAAGACAATTGGGTATGGGGAAACCTGAACCTAGTTTTACTTAAAGTCTGCTACCCTAACAAGGAGGGACTTCCCAAAAGAACAGGAACTGATCTAGAAAATGAAGTATATGGATTAGGTAACTTTACACTTAATCTCATGATCCTGAATGTTGAATCCGAAGCTACACCAATCCTGCCCGCTATGTCAGTATTTCCAGTTAGAGGCGAATTATGTGTAAGAAAGAATGGTTCAATACCCATGGGCCATAGTAAATGTACCACTGTAATAGAATTCAGTGATAAAGGCAAGTCTACATTTAGAGCTTCTCATCACTCCTACTTCATCTGTGGTCACACCGCATACATACGCCTACCCCTAGATTGGGATGGTACCTGTTACATTGCATTCCTTCTGCCACCTGTTTTCCTAGCCCCGCCTGATTATCATAGGAACACCCATTTAGTACACAATAGACAGCAGAGAGACCTCCCGATTGTCGACTACACTGAAACAGCATGGGAGAAATACACAGATTTCAATAAAGGTTTCTTTCCCTACATAGGTACAGTCACCAATAGTAAGCTGATACGTAGATTAACTAGAACCCTTGAAGCAGTAGTGAATGAAACTACTTCCGCTTTGGGCAACTTAACGGAGGAGCAGTCTGCGATGCGGATTGTTGTTCTCCAAAATCGTCTTGTCCTTGACGTCATTCTGGCCGATAGGGGCGGAGCTTGTAGAGTCATCGGATCAAGTTGCTGTGTTTTCATACCAGAAAACGCGCCGTCAGTATATAAAGCCATAACTCGACTTCATAAGATCGTAAGCCAGATACACCAGAATCCAGGCACCTGGACTTGGTCCGGTTGGTTCTGGAGCGTGTTGTCAGCCTGGGGATGGAGGATCCTATCCTTCCTAGGTATTGGCTTTCTCATACTATTCAGTTGCTGCTTGTGTCTACAATGTGGGCCAGCGATTTGTGGTCTGTGTGCCACATCGTGTATCCCGCCTTCAAATTTTCATTCAAGATCCCGGAAGAAGAAAGAAGAACAAATGATGCTATATGAACAGATTGATGGATTGATGAAGATGGATATTTCATGAGGGTCCGTAGGGGACAAGGAGGGAATGTGGAAATATGAATTTTTATGGTCAATTGTGTCCCCTATCTTAGACCCCAACGGCTCCATGTACATGCTATAAGTACATGTATGTTCCCTCCAGTTCCAGCTATGAAGACGCAAATACATGTGCGTTCAACGTCAACATGCCCTCTTTCAGATCCGCCATGAATGGGTCGAATATGCCATTCCTAAGTATGAAAGGCCACCGACTTTATGTGGTTCACTTTTCTAGTTTTATAGTTCGGGCGAGTAGGCCCTGAATTCTGCCATCAAGCCTTTTTCTGTTTCTGCCTCTGAAATGCTCCAGCTTGGACCTGCATCCGTGTCCATGAACTTTGTCTTACTCCCTGCGCGGCTAACGGTGCCTGACGCGGCCTGTTGCCTGCCAAAAACTGTATTCAGCCTTCAAGTTATCTGCTCCGCTCCTCATCCAATGCATTCCTGTCTAGTAGTTTAGGTAAACATCCCTCCAGCTACCGAGCAAAAGGCTCGGCCTCGCTATCTCTATGCAAGTAATTCATAGCCCCTGTTACCATGGAAGATTCCTGCCCCCTCGCATCTCGTGTAGACACATAGACGCTTGTACATGCACTAACAGTCAGTATAGAATAGATTCCGTCCGAGAGACCTTTCCTTTTGGATAAACCAGTTCCTTAAATAAAGATATTAGATATTATTTGGGATTAGGTTGACTTGACCCCCCAGACTTCTGTCTCCACATGTAGGGCTAAATGTCAATTCCCCTTCACCCTCTAGTTGTACGTCAATCACACGTCATGCGGCTGCGCGCGCATTTCTGCGAAATATTTCTGCTGACACTGCAGGATTCTCTTATGGATCCACCCACTTGTGACATCATTTTAAATGACGTTTCCAGTATACGCCTGTATTTACGCCTATTTTCATTACGTATGTGTATTCTTATCTGTATTATCAGTTGTCACGCCTCCTGCATCTGTCTTAATGCAATGCTTTTTATATATATACTGTTACTTGTCAATAATGTATTGCTGATCCCTTCCTGAACCTTCGTGGTGATGGAATATGATTGCCTAGTTCGAACTATAATTCCTTTGTAAGGAATAAAGCCCTTTTCAGAACCTCTAATACCACGGATTCTGCCTCTTATTTTGACTGAGTTATTCTTACTAGACTTTACCGGATAAAAAATAGTACAGGTAATTTAAATATTTACCACAACAGTTCCAAAGTCCAGGGAAGGGCCAGTGGGAAATGGAAAGTAAAACAAGCATTTGCAGTGCAATAGGTCTCGCATTTGCGCGAGTTTGAGCTATTGGCATTGTATATGACAATGCCTTTTATTTATTTTGTGGTTTTTAAAACATAAATGAAAGACATTGTCATTCACAATGCCAATAGCTTAAACTCGCGTAAATGCGAGACCTATTGCATTGCAAATGTTTGTTTTATAGATGCTGCATGGTTTGGAAAAACATTAATCTGCAAAATGCCAGTAACAGAGTCCCATAAATGTCTTATACTAAAAATAAATAAAAGGAAAATGGTATTTAACACAATCTGTTTAGGAATTATTCAAGGTCATCAGGACAAGACTAATTACAGAACAAAGGTAGTTTTATTTGGGTGGGAGGGATCTGAAAGGCTGGGGCCCACATTGCCCATGCCTAAAAAAGTCTCTGCCGTGTATAATGGTAAGAGCGTGTCGGCGTGATTGTGTGTATGTGATACTGAGACAGTGTGCAGTGGTATGTGTTAAAGTGTGCACTGCACGGGTGTGCGCTGTGTACATCTGTGTGTTTGTTTGGATCTGTCTGAATGTGCCTCAAACAGTGGGAGTTTAAACTGATTTACGTAAGTGTGAACGGGAGAGTGGACACAGTGACTGGGTGTGTTTGCGTTTTTTATACGAAAACTGTGGCAGCAGCAGGAAAAACCCTTTTTAAGCAGAGAGAGGGTTTGGTCGGTGAACATGTGAGATATTTGAAACGTGAAGCCATATACGCCCATGTTTTGGTCTGTTGTTATGGCGTGTCTGCACACCCTGGCGGTAACTGGGAGGCCCTCTGTTTGTGTACAGTGGTGTTTATGTGTGATAGTGAAAAGCGTGCAGTCTCCTCTGCCTCTCTGTTATTGGGTCTGTCTTGATTGGGCCTGCTGGTTGTCAGGGCCTATGTGAATGTCACAGCTGCAGCAGAGAGGCCATGTCTTGACACGGGAATTCGTTGAGGCGGAAGCGCTGCTCCAGGGCATCGGCGGCTGACCTGCTGCACTGCCGGAGGACTTGGCTGCACTCTCGGGACACGGCGGTGAGTGTGTGCGGCAGGCTGCGGGCGTGACGGCGGACCGTGTTACAAGACTGCCTGGAGGTCTTGTGTTGCGCTGATGCCCCAAGTGAGAGAGAGAGAGACACTGCTCATGCATGCACTGACTGGTGATATGCGCAAGCAAAATATTCAGATCGGGTGGGTGGGGCCTAAGGGAGACAGGGTGGGCACCAACCCCACTTCCAAAAGAAAAGCGACGACAATAGATCTCGCGAGCAAGCATCGCATGCGCTGCGTCGCAAGGCGAGACCTAAAAATGGACCACAGGCCATCTAATGTCATGCAGCTATACGAGGGAAACAAAACAAAAAAAGCAAATGTCCACAAATTGTCTACATGGTGAATTCACCGTGAGAATGTAAAGAATTCACTGTAAAAACAGACTCCCAAGAATCCATCCTGAACTATGTCTTGGACGGTTGATACCAATGGCTCCAAAGTGGCATAAGAAGACTGTCTCTGCCAAGCCCCCTTTACTGAAGAACTCATGAGGATGTGCTTTATGGAGGGCTTAACCCTCCACATGATTTCGGAAAAGCTCAAGCAGAGCCTAGGACTTGATGCTCAAAAACAACAATTGGAAATGTACTCACATTTGAGGAAAATTTTCGATTTTTATTAATTCACAAATGTTGTCAGAGTATGCACGTCACAGGTTTCCAGAAGTACTCTTGAAAAAATGTGCGAATTTCTGTACACTAACATGCAAAGGTATTTCCACATGCATATATGTACACGTACATGTACAAAATGGGACACACTTTGTATAAGTGCAATTAAACTGTGTACCTGTATATTCTCCACAGAGAAATCAATTTTTGCCTTGTAGAAACCCCTTCCTCTGCACCGCCACCCATTCTGGAGTTGTTCTCTTCCTATGCCACTGTGGAAATAGATTAACATCTACCCTTAGTATAATGAAATCTCCAACGTTTTCCAGGGTGAAAATCAGCCATGAAAATTGTGGGCGTTCCCAAGCTTACAGGCCATTCATACTCCGTACATGCCACGAGTTGTGAATCAGAAGCATGGCTTTATACGCGTAAGAATGGCATGCAAATTGAATTTACAAAGTGTGAATTGGACCTTCTGCGGCTGATGCAATATGGAAGATCTGAATGGGAGCAATTTAACCTGCATCTGAGCACCCAATAGGCATTTCTCGTCATAGGGCTGTTCGGCCTCACAGTGGCCAGGTTCTTGGGGATCAAATGGGGTGGAAACTGGATGCAGCCACTCACGGTGAAACATCTACAGTTCAGTTTATTTGTAGAGATTGGGGAGATCCAGTTGGTGATCCAGGCCAAATCAGAGCCGTTCCCAGCCTTGAAAATAGGAGATTAGGGTTAGGAGGAGACTGAATCGTGTCCTGAAGGGGCTCTATGGGGAGACAGAAAGTCCCGTCCAGGCTCAAAGTGTATACCATGAACCTAAGCAACGAGAACTAAAATGCAATGAAGAAGGAACTAAGCACTGGCAACAGTCCCTTGGGGGTAAAATAATAACTCAAAAGGCAATATTCCTTCAAGAGCCCCTAACTCTCTTTGCACACATTGCCCTCCTTGTATTGCGGAGTTACACCCTATTCATTGCTGTGGTCACTGGTAGTCATATGCAAAACCAAGCATAATGATAGAAATAGATAAGAGCATTGCCAAAGCCAATATTGTCCACGGACGTCATTTAGGGGTCGGAGCTGCGACCTCTTGCTTGCCCCTTGTGACCCCTGGCATTAGAGGTGGCAAAATCCGTGCCATACATACAGTGACATCTTGTCCTTACATAGGTGAGTTGGGGCTACACTCCCTTTGTTTTCAGTCATTTTTTATTATGCTAATAGTGAATAATATTACATTAGTCACTATTAGTGTATAAAAACATGGAGTACAATTAGGTGAAACATGACCTTCCTTGGGAGCTGAGGTAAGTAACAAAATGCTTTTAAATGTCTATTGCATGTGTGCTCGCGGGTGAGAGTGTGTTTACGTGAAGGAGAGTGTATGTAAGTGTGAAAGTGAAGGTCATATGTCCTGTGATTTCATTTCTACTACCCCTGGAATTTTGGTGAATTGTCGTCCATGATATTGTCAGGGCTATACAAATCCAATTAAAATACAATACAATATGCCTACCATTTGCAACCATGAAGTGTTTATTCATCTTTTTTTGCAAACATTGCAATATGTGAAAAATGGTTAAAATATGACAATAAAGGAGTGGCCCAGCACTCCTGGAACACCCTCCATGGCACGAAAGGGCAGTTCTTTTTAGGCAGCCGAGATGAAGAAAAATGTTGTCACTCATAGTACAAGACAACCAGTGGACGATGTGGGTTGATCAGTGCTTAATTTGAGCCGGCGGTTGCCAGTGAGGCCGCTCGGGGCTCATTTTTGAGAGCTGGAACTTATTTTCCCTCACTAGACATTGCCCCGGAGCAACAAAAAAAAATCACAAAAGAGAACGAGGGAGGGCGATTAAGAGACAGGGAGTGTACGATAGTGGATTAAAGAGGCATGAGGTAGATTCAAGACAACGCAGCGTTGGTATTCCGGCGTGGCGGTATTTAATAGGACTCTCAGCGGGCTTTTGAGTGGAGTCTTGGGCACCGGCACTTATTCTTTCACAAATTAAGCACTGGGACTGATCCATTGCCTCATGCCCTATGCTCTGGTGGGCAGAATGAAAAGGTGATAGCACCTGAATAGATGATGGAAGAAGAGGACTCACAAAAATCCCCTGTTTATATTTACCTCTGATTGTATTTTTTTTTTTTTTGTAAAGATGAGGGTTGTGAACAGCTGATGTTATCACTAGGCAACACCCAAAAAGGGCTTAAAGTAAAATATCACACTGATAGCATTTTTTCCTGACATTCTGCCACATTCATTGATGCCCCTTTAGATACAAGAGAAAAAAACATTGCATAAAAAGAAAAAGGTGCATATACATCTTAATGAAAAAGGTGTTTTAAAAAAATGCAGAGTAAACGTTGGAGCAACTTTAACAATTGGTGGGGCAGATGGATTATGCGGTGCGTTAAAATGCCCCAACATAAACATTTCTCCTTATTCACAATCATAAAATGTATATCGGTCATCTGCATTGTTACAGGCAGGCTTACTTTACACATTATTTTCGTTCCTTCGTCCCTTTCTTTGTTCCTAGCGTGCCTTTGAACCTGAGAAATCTAATATAGATTGCAAACCGCCTTAAGTGTGGCATTGAGCGTTGCTTTGCAAATGCTTCTAATTTTAAACCATGTTATCAATTTTTCAGACCTTTCCCTGGGTTGGCAGAGCTGCATTCGCATTAAGAAGTTAGGCAGCGAGCTCTGCCAGAGACTTACTGCAAAGAAAAAAAAAAGCAGATTTAATCCAATTTTCGAGGCGCAGCACGACCTTGATATCGGTTAACAGAATTAACACAGCCTGCCAAAAGAGGCAGAATTCATCAAGGAATTCCAAAATGAATAGCACAGCAGCCCAAGCGCAAAACAAGGTCAAGAGACATTAATTATGATATTTATATAGCCCAGTCAATAGAACAAGGACACACATTTTAACAAAGTAGTAAAGTCATCATTTGTATTGCTGTAACTTGACCACTCAGTTTATAAAATATACATTTTTATTACAAACACATTTAAAATAAAGATTTTGCAAATAACATTTAGATTTTTTAAAATGCCTCATACAATTTATAAAATGAGACCATTTTCTAAAAATGTTGACAATCTAATAAAAGCAATAGAAGCAATAGCTTCTCCGATTGCCCACAAGTCAAATGTGCAATCAGTTCATGTGTATTGTGTTCATACACCTGGTCGTGTTTTGGGAAGGAAGTAAGTCTCTCGCGCCTGATTACAGCAGAACCAGAATCTTGGACTTTGCCTCACAGATGGAGGCATGCAGTAGTTGGCAATCACTGGAAGTTGCTAAGGACAGTGTGCATCTCTTGTCATGAAGTCACTTAGGTTCACTCCAGCATCGATTGGCAGTCCTGGTCCTTCCGTGCAGGCGCGGGACAGGATATTTCTTTCCCGTCTGGCCATTGAGATCCCACTAGCTTCATTACTCAGACTTACTCACACACAGAGTTCTCTTAGTGCACTTGTGCTGCGTGCACAAAGGACATGCACAGGCACTGAAGATAGGTGCAGTATGTCAGTACAAGGTTCTGGGCACTCACACAACAGAAGAATATACTTCAAGAGAGAGCTGTTGGCCACACACTTTGTGGCACAGATCAAAAGGTCTGGTGACACTATCAATCTCAAAACATGCTAGACTGCCACCACTGCTTTATGTGCTATACTCAGGACAGAGACAGTAGTACTATGAGCATTATGAGAGCATGTTTAGTGTGCCCTTCCAGGTCACAGGACAGGTCCAGTACATTTTATAATCAGCGAAACGCCTATGTGCTCATTCTTAGATTATAATGACACTGGGATCGAAATAAAAGTCAGGATACCAGACACACTTGCAGTCAGGCACTCGGAGCAAGGGAACCCACCTGTATACTAAGCAGAGGTCCATGTACGAACTTTTCCAATCCGTTACTTGAGATCCTTGTCCCATATATCAGTAATAATAGGGACTTCCTATTGGTAGGAGACTTTAACATACATAGCGAGCAGAAAGACTGCAAGGAGGCACAGTCTGTACTAAACGACTTATCCCTACTTGGGCTAACACAACTGAATTCAGGGCCAACACACCAGGCAGGGCACACCTTAGATCTGATATTAGCCAATTTTCCCACAGTTACATGTCTACCCCCCACCCAAGTCAGCTGGACTGACCATTTTATCCTTGAATTTTATACCTCTCACCCCAAACATACTCTCTACGGACCGACTTCCCTCCCTAGCAAACGACGTCAATGCCATAAAATCAATAAAGAAGTTTTTAAAGATAATTTCACAGAGCCCTCCATTACCACATCGGAGAATATCGAAAGCGCCCTAAGGAAGTTCGAAATAGCAACTGGGTTGGCTATAGATAACATAGCCCCTTTAAAACAATTCAAACCCCGGCCTGCCAACAAACAAGAAATCTGGTTCTCTGATGACCTTTGAGCATTAAAACAAGCAGCTAGGAAGCTAGAGAAAAAATGGAGAACTTCCCATCTGGTGAGTGACAGGAGTCACTACTGGGATTCATTATCCACCTATCACAAAGCCATCCGTAGTGCGAGAAAAACTCACATAGTATCCCAAATTACTGCTGCAGGGAATTCCCCCAGGGTCCTTTATCAGGTACTTCAATCATTTGTCAAACCTGTAGCATGCGAAAGCTCTGAGCTGGCGTCTCAACAGCTCTGCAATAAAATATCATTATTTTTTTCTAACAAAATAGATACTATCTACGAGAAAATAGTTGATTCGAATAATGCCATGACCACCGACACAGCTCTTGTTTTTCACGACACAGAACATAACCAAAACACACATACTCTAGATCAAAAGTGGCAGCCCGGACGATACTATCCCAGCCAGACTAATGCCCACTTTACTTGAAATACTATGCCCTATGATTGAAAAACTTGTCAATCTGTCTCTTAGTACGGGCTCCGTCCCCAGAGAATGGAAGCGTGCATTAGTAAGGCCTATTAGGAAAAACACTGCTATTCCATGGACTGAACTAGCTAACCTTAGGCCCATCTCACTGCTACCATTTCTGGTAAAACTGACGGAAAGATATGTCAACATACTCCTATCCAGCTATATCGAAACTGTTGGCGGCCTAGACTACTCCCAATCTGGGTTCAGGCCGAAACACAGCACTGAGTCCACCCTTTTGTCTGTCACGGACGACTTGAATATGTTCCAAGACAAAGGCTACTCTGTGATCCTAGTGTTACTAGATCTGTCGGCAGCGTTCGACACCGTGTCACACAACATCCTTATTAACCGGTTGTCGAACGTAGGAATTAAGAACAAAGCCCTTGCCTGGCTGAGGAGCTTCCTTTCCGATCGTACCCAGACTGTCACCATGGGCACATACCGCTCGGCGGAGGTAGAAATCACGAAAGGGGTGCCACAGGGCTCCTGTTTGAGCCCAACACTCTTTAACATCTATGTGGCACCCCTGGCAAGAGTGATGCGCAAATTTGGTTTCATCCCCATGTCGTATGCTGATGACACGCAGCTCCTCTTCCCCTTTAAAACCCTCACCATGGAATTAAGGAGTTCCTTCTCTGCAGGCATGAAGGCTGTAGCACAATGGATGTCCACCAACTACTTACAGTGCAACATCAGCAAAACTGAGGTTATGCTGTTCGGAGAAGCTAAAATACTGTGGACACCTGATTGGTGGCCACCTGATCTTGGCACAGTCCCAGAGCCCAAACAGGTCGTTAAAAACCTGGGGATCCGCCTTGACCAGGATCTGTCGCTAAAACAACACACAAACTACGTTGCAGGCGTATGTTTCCATACCATCAGCCTGCTACGCAAGGTCTTCCCCTTGCTGCCGGACCCCTTCAGAAAAACCCTAGTGCAGGCCCTTGTCTTGAGTCGGATCGACTATTGCAATGGCCTGCTTCTCTCTGCCAATGAGGGAGTGTTGGCCAGACCCCAGGTAATACAAAACACGGCGGCTCGCCTGGTCCTTAATGCCCCTCCAAGAACAGCATCAAAGCCACTCCTAGAAAAACTACATTGGCTCTCAATCCGTCAAAGGACAACATTTAAAATATGCTGTCTGATCCACAAGAGCATAAATGGACAAGGTCCCTCTTACCTGGAAAAGAAATTCACTCCTTACATTCCTTCCAGGTCGCTCAGATCCAGTAATGGGCATCTGCTGGTAGTGCCACGCGCCAAGAAGGCTAGGCACGGAGGCAAAGCTCTATCAGTGATGGGACCCACATTGTTGAATAGTCTTCCTTTAACTCTTCGATTATGTTCTGAACACCTGAAATTCAGAAAACAACTCAAAACCCTGATGTTTAAAAATGAGATCTAGTCTCAGCCCTCTCTCTTTCCGCAATGAATGAAGGACAAACCGGCCCAAAAGCGCAGAGATACTCCAGTTGAAGTCGATTCCAGCGCTATAAAAACCCATAAATAAATAAATAAATAAGCAAAACAATTACCTGGTAGAACAATGAGTTCATAATTCCATGTGCTTTGAGGAGCTCACAACTGCACACACTGTTTGCATGATGTACACTGCCATCTGTACTCTGTCATTTATTATAACCAAAGTTTTCTACTTGACAAGATTAACCTAATCATCCCTCTTCAGATTGCAGCTGTTCATCTAATCAAAACTCTTTCATGATTTTTAAACTTCACAAAAAGCATGTCAAATATTGCATTTCTCATTAAGGGCTTTAGGGCTAAAGGTTTCCATGGAATTGATCGAACAACCATAATGGAGGGTAACTGATATATTTCCACTTCTAGCGGATTGTTATACAGCTTGATAGTCTTGAAATCATACTTGTGCTGTAGTGTGGTTATTTTCGACAAAGTGCAGTACAAGTGATTATTGCTACTGTTTAAGATCAAAAATAGATAGATAATAGTGATTCGAACTTTGATTGGATATCAGTGATACCCAAATAGATTTCTGACCCACATACATTTTTCAATAAGGGCATTCTATTAAGTAAAGGGAAATATTTATTGTACATAACCCATAACCGAATACCTTAATATCCTTTCCCATTCTTAGATATTTAATTTTTGGACTGTTTGTGAATCTTCTTTAGTGACTATTCATATTGTGACTGTCGCCAGGCTTTCTACTGAGTAATGTTTTGCTTAGTTGCTGCCATGATAATTTGATTGAACTATGAATATATTTTTCAAACGTTTTTAATTCCCCAACTGTTCCTGCTCAAATTACAACCAAGTTACTTGCATAACACTACCATCGTCCGATAGCCCAGTATCTGCTCTATCTGAATTTTGCCTAATTCCTGAAAAGGACTTACTTGAGGAGTTAGTGAAATGTAATTCTGATCCCTGTCCCCCTCAATTTCAGTCTGCCCACAGTGTAAATCCTATTCTCAATGGGATGTGGAACGCCTCCTTGAAATTTACAATTTTTCCTGCTTGCAAACTGGCATTCCTATTGCTACTGCTAAAGAAGCCCAATGTAGACCCTGGGGTGCTTATCCATTTTTGACCCATCTTATTGCTACCTGCACCGTGAAGATTTTAGAAAAGCTGGTTTATTGCCAACTGTCTTCCTTTGTAGAATCTAATGATTTGCTTCATGACACTCAATCTGGCTTTCGTGCAGGATTCCAGTGGAGCATGGAGATCGCTCTACTGGAAGTGTCTTAAGCTGTTAGAGAGGCTCTGGATGGCGGTGCCTCCGCCATGGTAGTGATGCTTGATCTATCTGCAGCATTTAACATGGTAGCACATTCTACCTTGTTGAATAGAATAAGCCAGGTTGGCCTTCAGCGCATGGTTCTATCATGGGTATGATCTTTTTTAGACGATCGATCTCAATGGGTCTTCCTTCGTCCATTTTCAACTTTGCCCAAACTTTTGGTTTGTGGGGTCCACAGGTTTCTGTTCTCAGTCCGCTGGTTTTCAACCTTTACTTAGCCCCTTTGACCACCCTTATCGAGAACTGGGGAGTAAAGGTTTTTTGACAGATGAAATGCAATTTATGTATTCGTTTAGAGAACATTCAGAAGCAGCTTTTCTCAATTTCAAAGAGTGTTTAAAAGATATTTCAAAATAGATGGCCACTAACATTTTGAAACAGAACATGGAGAAAACTGAGGTGCTCTTTTTCAGTCAGATAGCTCTCCCTCCATCTAGCCTCTGGTGGCCCTCTGTATTGAAGCCATCACCGACACCGGTTACTTCAGCTAGAAATTTAGGGATTATGTTTGACTTTGATCTCTCCTTTGTGTCCCAAATTAGGCAGATTTTATTGTCCTGCTTTTTGAAGCTAAAATCTGTCAGAAGGCTAGTGCGTTTCCTTCCAGAAGAGATCTGAAAGATCATAATCCATGCATTGGTAACATTGCATCTGGATTACGCTAACAGTTTATATCTGGGTCTTTCAGCTTTCTTGACTCAGACTCCAAATGATACAGAATGCAAAAGATTCAACGGGTCGCCTTTCTACATCACATCTCCCCTCATTTGAAGCAGCTTCATTGGCTTCTGTTGCCAAAAGGTTTGAGTTCAAAACCCTGACATTTGCATTCAGAGCCATTAGGGGCAAAGGTCCACAATACCTTAGGAATAGGCGAAGCCTGTACCATCAGGAGAGAGCCTTGAGATTTAACCACCTGAGACTCCTGCACATCTCGAGATTTGCTAATGTTAGTGGAGGCAGCAGGTCTTTCTCGGTATTGATGGCCAAGCTTTGGAACACCCTACCCATCTATCTTCAAATGTCCAAACACTGTGTCAGGAAAGATTTAAAAACAGGGCTCTTCAATCAAGTTTAGATAGTAATGGCCGATCTTGTTCTTCAGACTTGCTTTGAGCGCCAGGACGTCTCTGCTGAGGTAGCCACACACGGTACAAATTACTTTGATTGATTGATTGATCAGAGTATTTTAGAACTCCATTACGGATTTTCTTTAACATGGTCCAATTCGAAATTATGGTTCTGATGTAGATCTCGGCAGATAGATTACTCCAAAACAGCAGTGACGGATATCCCATCCACCGAAATATAGATCCCATTATATCCTATGGGATTTATGTTTTGACAGAAGGCTATTCGCCACCTTTGTGACAGAGTAACCCGTCCGTCAAGATCTAAATCAGGCCCTATGTATAAAGAAACGTCAATTCTGCATCATGTTGCTACCCACGGCTGCCCCTGCTGTCAGAAGATAAAAATGGTACAGGAGACGACTGAGAAAATTCAACATGAATTCAAAAGTAGCATTGCTATTTGGATGCCAGTAAATCATTCATTCAACAGTGGCCATGCCTATCATATCACAAATGGTTAAGATGGATTCTATTCCTGTTGCAGCTTTAATTAGTGGATTAAGTTATGAAATTGTATCAGCGTTGTCACAATTGTTGTTGTTCAGACTATGGGGAAACATTTTTATAAAACATAAGATAATTGAAACCGAGTTTCAGAGGAAGTCATCATTCTTTGTAGCAGCATGCCACCAATTTCTCTATAGTTATCTCACAATTTTAGAGTGGAAAAGTGGAGCTTGTTCTTTGAAACTGTTAGAGAAAATAAGCATGCATTGGAATGAAAGAAATCACCCAGTCATGCTGCCACTTGATGTAATGAAATTAGGGTAATGGCAGCACTGTTTTCATAGCCCAAAATATGATAATGGTAATCAATGGGCTACTTTGGTTCAGATGGAATTAGGCATTAACTAACATGGCTGTACATCAGAGTGTAAACATCCCAAAAAGTACTTCTCAGTGCCATTCACATAACAGCATTTTCTAGCCGTGTTGCTGCTATCCAGATCCTCCCGGGGTACAAGTCCTACGACAAAAAGGGGAGGATTAATTAGCTCTATAGTATTCCTCACTTAAAGCTGAACAGGACTTATTTACAAAAAGAAATAAAAGTAACTACACAGAAACTTGAAACAATAATTTTTTGGTTTGTTTTACTTTTATACATCACAAGTAGATTTGCACATATCAATGCGCAATTGAACTAAAAAATCGCTGAAAGAGTAGCTTTTTTTAAACAGATTTGTGAGATTTGGTTTACCATGTTTAAACTGCATTTAGGTAGCAAACAAAATGTGTTGGGTGTATTTTTTAACAGTAAAACCTGGTGTTAATGCATGTTCGTTTTCTGCTGTTATTCTTTAACCAGCACAAAAGTATGCACATTTACAGCTCCTAAAGCCATATAATGTTTAATGGTGAGAAGTTCACTATGACTCGTCAGGGTAGATGTGCAAAGATAAACCCTAATTGGGCCTCTGTCACAATGGGATGCTGCCAGCGGGAAAGGCAGAGGTTTAAAAAAAAAACTATGGCCAGAATACACACATACAGTACTTGTAAATGGAAATAGCTGCAGTTCTGGGGCACAAGGTGACACTTCTCAACCTCCTTCAGTCTCCGGTAAGGGGAACAGAGTCCTCTCTCTGACAATAGTGAGGGAATTCCGTCTATCCACGTCCACCATTACTGCTTGTGCCTAGGGATGGCACCTGGCCAGTTCTACTCCCGCATGACCCGTATTTTAATTCCCTGGCTGATACAATAATTAGAAAAATCACCTAAAGACTGTATTGTTATTCCTTTACCAGTGCATAATTTAAACAGTAAATGTAAGAAGAGCGCACATTAAAATGTGTTCTAAAGCAGCTCTATTGATCTTTGACTGATAATTAAATTAAAGAAAGACTGGAAGGCAAAGTTAAAAATTAATACAAAGGATGTCAAATAAAGAATTATGTCTGAGCCTTTGCAGAATGATAAAATATGATCAGATGTCTGGTATTTTTCTCTAGAAAAGGTGGCAACCTTACTTGTGCCCTGGGTGTTACCTGTTCTCAGCACGCCTGTCAGAATCTCACCTTATTTTCCGCAGGAGCGACAGGAAGCCACGGTGCTAGCTCCCAACTTTACCTCAGCCAAGTTAGCCCAATAATAGTCAAAGCCAACCAAGATCGACGGGGAAGAGGGGAAGAGAAGAGAAAAAAAGTGTCCCACGGAGACTGTGCTGTGGTGCAAGTGTCTACCCGGGCTACTCAAGACTCCTCCTAAATGTAAAACAGAATAGAAAGAGAGAATCAGTGATGTTGTGATTTCAGGTGAGTGTCAATTTACATATGCCTCTTTATGTATAACTATATACCTGGATAATTCTACTATTCCGATTATCAGTAGGAAAAAAGAAAATGGTAGCTAATGATGATTTGGTATATCTAAAGTTAAAAAAAGAGAGTACATGTAGATATAGTAAAGGAGCAACTGATGAGATAAGCACATTTACTTCCTATAGTAAAGCATACATCATGTTTTACTGTTCTCATCGTGAGAAGGCTCAATATTACTGACTAGAAAATTGGACAAAGAAAACAAATAATGAAAAAGAGATTGCATGCATTCCTACATGTAATTCATTTCTAGTCAGAAGTCAACAATGAAAAAAATATATAGCCTTAAAATAAGTGCTCTAATAAGTAAACACTGTGAAACTTATTTCTGTCCCTTAGAAACAAGCACCTTCATTAATTATATAATTTGTCCATAGATATGGTAATCAGTGACTAGAATTCAAGATACAGAATCCACAAACAAGATGCAATAGCAGATAAGTATTTGTTTAGATCTCACAATTCAGATATGTAAGCGCATAGATTACGTTACCCCTCGCTTGGAAGTGCAGAGTGTCGATGCTTTAAATGTTTTTTTTCTTCTTTTGTTTTGCAGGTTATCCAGGAGTGTGAGCGTCCGAGCGAGGAATCCTATGATGGGGCAAGAGAAAACACACGGCGAGGAAGACCCAACGAGGAGCAGCCGAGAATTCCGAAGCAGCGTGAGGGAACCTGGAACCTGTCAACAAACTATTGATTAAACACCTTAATAAGCATTCTCTGTTCACATCCCGATTCTCCGAAGGGTCGGAGAATCTTCTGATCTCTGGATAGTTCCATTACCAAGTGGGATATACTGCTTATTCATCATTCTTCATTTTTTGCAATATAAAGCCTGTATTTAACTTGCTGTCACTTTGAGCCCTGAAGAAGTTCCGTTAAGAAATTGTATCTTTAAGGAACGAAACGCGTTGGCTGCGGTTGTGTATCTATCTATCTGAAATAAATATTAAACAAAGAAAAAAAGAAACACTTTTGGACTTCTTTTCTATGTTCAGTGCACCTCCATTTATTGTAAATTGTTTGTCAGAATTTCCTTTCTGAGGCACCACTAGGTGAATGGTGCTGGAGTTTTTGTGCACTAACAGCCGGATAAGGCAGCAGCATATTAGAAGTGAAGTGCTACCATTTAAGTCCGTCACCTTTGTTAGTTTTGATATTGTCTTTTGTCAGTTATGTGTGTGAGCAACAACTTGTGCTTGTTTCGATTTCTGTGCCTGTAACACTGTTCTTCCGCGTATAAAGCCCCTAGAAGGTGATCACCTAGAATTATGGGTGGATGTTTGTTTTCTGTTCAAGTATCTCATACCCCAAATGTGAGATAGCATCAGCCTTTCCATATTGCTGACCGGAATGGAACTGGATAACAAAATCAAAATTGTTAAAGAATTGTGTCCAGTGCAATTGTCTCATATACAAGGCACATGCGGACTTGCAACACCTGATTGACTTCAAAAACTTCAAATTTCTGTAATCATTCAAGAAGGTAACAGTATGTAGAGCACCCAACAAATGACGCCACTCATCAAAGGCCTTTTTGTAGATAACAAATCCCGATCCCCAACTGAGTAATTTATTTCTGCAGGACTCAATTTGTGGGAAAAGAACACAACAGGGTGTAAGGTACCCGACTTTTTATCTCTTTACGATGACACTCCCCCCACTGCAACCTGAGATGCATCTGCTTCTAGAATTAAAGGTTCGGTACGGTTTGGATGTTGTAGAATATGAGAGCTAGTGAAAGCTAGAACAACTAACAGGAGGTGCTAAGTCCGTTCATAAGGAACAGAAAGCCACTGAACGCCGTGAACAATGTATAGAAACCTCTTCAAATAGTTTGTGCATCACCTGGCGGGAGTTAAGAGTCCATCAGCCCACCCTTACTGGCGGAGCTTCGTCATCTGAGACTCTAGGGGGTCACGGTCTGAGCCCACAGTGTCGAGCCAACAGGCCCTGCCGAGTGCCCAACCAGATACTTCCCGAAGAAGAAAGACTCCTGCCACGGTGTGTATTCAAACTTTGAAGACTCTAATAATGTGCAGTGCTCTAGTGTAAATGTGCATTAAAAATGACTACCTGAGCAAAAAATGTGTTTATTAGGAATTGTCGAGGTGTCATGTTTAAAAGAACAAATAGTCTTGAGAAGATTGACTATTTCCTGACTCAGTCTGATAAGGTCGACATGTTTCAGCCGGTTTGGTCAACTGACCCGGCTTTCTTCAGGACCTAGAAAATGATAGAAATAGGCTACTGCAGGGTAAACATGTTTAGTGTATAAATCGTGAGAAAACAATACTTAAACAGTAAAAATACAATCATCAGGTAAGGTTGTGGCAATAGCCACCCTACCGGAGAAGCAACCTTGTGATTGGACGTAAGAACAATGTCTTCTTTCCTAGAAAAAATTCAGAAAATCAAACCATCAGAAAGGCGTTTCATACAAAAATCCCAGTATCAGTGACTACTATTCAGCAGTGCCCATTACGCACTGCTCTCTCTATAGAAAAACCCAAAAAATGGTTACATACAAACACAATTTCAAAAAACTGTATTCAACTCACCCAGCCTTTTGTGGGAGGAAAACCTCACCTCACCCGGCTGACTGCTCGGAGATGGAGGCACCGCTCTGTTTAAATGTGAGGACAAACAAACAAGTTGCACACTGATACTCATCTCTCTAAGCTCCTCACATGTGTATTTAAACATATTAATAAACCTAAAAAAAAACAAAAAGTCAATGACCTTGAGAAACCCGCCCTACGGACATAACATTCCAGGTAATTAAAAAGCTGTGCCTTTCAAAACTTTTTAGTCTGTTTAGAGAAACCACAAATCACTCATTCATAATGGTGAGCATTCCTTTCCACATCTAATGCAATAGGGTTCAGGAGAAAACCACACCACCCTATACACGATTCAGAAGGAGGGATATTACTATCTCATTATTAGCTCCCAACAAAACACTATTTGTTAGACAAAGATGGACCTATATTCCTCACACAGAACGTAGAACTGCCCTCTCCTTACCTGTCCGTCGGTACTTCAAACCAGACTACGAGATGTCTGGGAGGTGACGGCAGGAAGGAGAGGGGGCTCCTTAAATACCCGCCTTGATGTGGTAAAATTATTCGATTAAGATCAGGTGCTGTTGTTTTAGTCTCAGCACGGCTGCGCGTCAGATGGGGCATGCGCAGGTGTGAGGACGCTAGCCTAGGAGCATGCGTGTTACACAGACTGACCTAGTCAAATAAGGTGGTTGCAGTGTCTTTAACAAACAGTACGCGGAGGGCGCTAGGTGGCGCTACCCAAGATGGCCGCACTGAGGTGAGGCTCCTGGATGCCGGACCCCTCGCATCCGCCCTACGTCCGTTGTGGCTGTCCTAGGTGTGCCCAGATGACCGCCGAGTGTTGAGGAGCTGCTGCCCTGCCCCCGCTGCGAGTTTTACCTGAATCGCTGCAGCTGGAGCTGAGATAGACAGCCCGTGAGCTCCGCCGGTGCCTGAGACACGCCTGGCCGGTCCCGCGGCCGGCGGTGTCGGCTAAGTGAGCCCCCGGCGCACCACGAGGGGCGAAGGCCGCGAGGCCACCAACGGCAGGCCGGAGACCGGAGGATCATCGCAGCGGGGCTCGGGCGGGTGCCGGACCCCAGGTGAGCCGGGGGGGGGGGGGGCAGCGGATGGTGAGCGCCCCCCGCTGGTGTGGATGTCCGAATCGGCGGGCAGATCGGCCCGAGCTGGGAGGCTGGATCCGGCTGGTGGAGTTCTCGGCGGAGCTCCATACGTTCTATGAGGTGGCTTTGTTTCAGCGAGGCCTTTGTCTGACTCGTACGCCCGTGAAACTTCCTCCACGAATTCCGCATAATTAGCAGCCAGCTCGTTGCACCCAGCACGGTTTGAATTGGCCGTTCCCGCTTCAGTCCATGCCACTTTAATCTGCAGTAACATCTTTCCAATTCTTTCCCGGTCTGAGGAGGCTGCTGCCAATGACGTGCCGACCTCTGTGGTGAAACATGTGGCAGGATGACAATAGGTTGTGGCACCACTGAACGACGTGAACTCCCAGCTCACCTCAGACCTGCATTCCACAGCCAAGGACTACTTACCCGCTGCCCTGACTGCACTGCTACTGTGCCGCGGCTGATGTCCGCTACCTCCTGGTGCTGGGCCGACGCTGCCTGAAGAGGCCCCTCGCTGACCCATTCTGGTGGACTCCTGTTTGGGCGGCCCCTGAGGCGTTGCGGGCCCACCGGACCCGGCGGACGGTCGCCGCACCTGGGGCAGGGACGTTCCTTGCGAGAGCAGCTGTGCCGGATCTCTCCTACCCTGCGCCCTTCCCGGGGGTCGCTGCTGATAGGGAGGCAATTCCCCCCCCCCCTACCGCGCCTTGACTGTCTTCCCTGGTGCTGTGCCTGGTGCTCAGGGGGGGTTCGGCTGTTGGATCCGGACCTGGGGGGGACGCGGAGTTCCCCCGGTGACTTGGTCGAGCCGGTGGGTTGGGGCGGTGGACGGCGCCCCGCCGGTTGCTGCGCGGTACATCGCTGGAGGTCCACCACGGGCGCAGTCTGTAGCGCGCGGCCCGGGACGTGGTGAGGGCGGCGTGGCCCAGATCCGTATGAGGGGGTGCGTGTCGACTACGCTCAGGGCCCTCCGTCGGTGGGGATAGGACGCACCCTCGCCATTTGCCTTCTCGTGGAACCCCCCCACTCCTGGCCTGCTGCCGAGGGTTGCTCCGCTTGGCGGGTGCGAGCCGCCTGCTGGTCCATTGCGCCCACCCCCGTGTCCGGCACGTGCCCCCTGGGTCCACCATGGGCAAGGAAAAGGGCTCCACGCCACCGGCGACGTCCCACCAGACGCAGATTGACTAGTTTGCGAACTCGGACCCACCGGGTGCGGGGGGAGGAGGGGCGCCGGCCCCGAACAAGGACCTGGCCGTCATCCTTCAGGCCATTGATGCCTCTCGCACATCCTTGGAGGGGATGGTTGGGGAGGTGAAGGTCGATGTTGCGCTCCTGCGGCAGGACCTGCGCAACGCCACGGCTCGCATCACGGAAATGGAATCCAGGATCTCCACGGCGGAGGATGACATTCGCCTTCTACAGGACCAGGTCCGGGAACTCACAACCCACTCCAAGGAATTGCACAGGCGGGCAGAAGATGCCGAAAATCGCGCCCGTCGCAACAACCTTCGTCTGGTGGGCTTTCCGGAGGGGGTCGAGTCTGGCCGCGCAGATGACTTCCTCGAAAAGTGGTTTAAGTCCTGGATGCCGGCAGCTGGTCTGTCGTCCTGGTTCGTGGTGGAGAGGGCACACCGGTCGTTGGCTGCCAGGCCTCCTGTGGGAGCCCCCCCACGCCCCTTTATTCTTCGGATCCTCAATTTTAGGGACAGAGACGCTATCCTGCGGGAGGCGCGGGTGAGTGGCCCTTTGACTTTCAACAACCACACCATTATGATCTTCCCGGACTACACCCGGGAGGTCCAGGAGCAGCGCCGCTCCTACACGGATGTAAAGCAAAAGCTGCGCTCCGGGGCCTCCAATACCAACTCCAATTCCCGGCCCGCCTGCGGGTCGTTTTCCAGGATAAGACGCTGTTCTTTGACACTCCCAGGGCGGCCTGGACCTGGCTCACTGAGGAAAGACCTTTGCGTCAACCCGGAGGGGTGCCGTTCATTACTGTGCCCCGGGGCCAGGGAGGAGCTGGGTCCCAGCGACCAAGGCGCAGGAAGCGCACACACTCACGGCAACGCCGCGGTGCGGCGGGGGCCCGGGTCCGGTCTGCGGGCACCTCTGGGAGAGGGGTGAGAGACTCCTCAGCCTCCTCTGGAGCATCATCTCATGCGGTTGGGGGGTCCCGGCACTGCCCGTCGCCCCGACCGGATGGGTCTCAATGGAAGTTTTAATTTATTTGCAATAGATTACTTTCAGGATTACTTTTCTAACTCCAGGACTGGATCCTTGATTCAGTCCTGGGACAGTTCTTGGAAACAAGTGAGTAAAGTCGACTTAGTTACTGTTGTGATTTTTAGGCAATATTTTGCTATTTTAAAAGTTATAGAAAAACAGTCAATGATTCCCAATGGGAGAAAATTCAAGTTACAGGTATGGTATGTTCTCGTTACTTTTGTAATCCAGTACTGGGCTCCTAGGCTCAGTACTGGGACCTCAATCTAAAACAGGTAAGCAATTACGTTTTCAGAGTTGGTACGATTTTTAAAGAATATTTGTAGTTTGCAAAAATCGACACTTAGAAGCAATTTCACAGAAAAACAGTCAATGATTTCCTATGGAAGAAAATTGGGTTAATGGTAAGTACGGTTGCGAGTACTTTTCAGGGTCAGTGCTGGGCACCAAGATCCAGCACTGGGATCTTTCCTAATAGCAGGTGAGTATTTTCGTTTTCGTTACTTGGTTGATTTTAGGTGAATATTTTAAGTTTTAGAAACTCCACACAGAAGAAATTTCAGAAGAAACCAGTCAATGTTACCCTATAGAGGAAAATTGGGTTATCGGCTTTTGGGTAAGTACTCGACTGACAGAGTTAAGGTTCTGGGCACAGACTCAGGGGTCTCCCAGGGTCAGGTAAGTACAGTTGTTACACCCTCAGCGGCACAGGGGCAGCCGGGTCCAGAGTGAGGTAGGCCCAATGTTATCCAATGGGAGGCAGGGGGAGCTTGGTTGGTGGCTGCTGACTAGCAGGCCACGCGGCTGTGGGAGCTGGGCTCTTGGTCACTTGCTCAGGGCAAATGGGGAAGTAGATAGGAGTAGAGGTTACACTGCCAGGGCCACTCGGGCGGCTGGGTGCAGGGTGCTTTTGAGCCTTCGGGCGCTCAATGGTTTTCAATGGGAAATCTCCTGGATGAACAAAGGCTGCAAGCTCGGGGACGAAGATTCTTCAGGTGCCACCACCATTTTGAGAAGTAAGTTGGGTAGTTGGAGGATAGGTAGGTACCCAGGAGTTGGGCACAGGGGGCCGCAGGGCGCCGGGTGCAGGGGTGCCTTTTGGTGTCGGGAAATCTTACCCTCTGTTGATCGCGGTTGGGAGGGTACCTGGTTCTGAGGCTGCAGGCGTCGTCAGGAGCGTCGAGGTGAGTCCTTGGGTGCCGGATTCGGGGTCACAGTCGCCGGGGGGACGTCTTCGGGGTCTTTGTTCACTCCGGCACAGGCCAGGCTTGCCGGGTTGATGAATACAGGCCCCAGCTAGGCCCGCAAGGCACAAGGGTTCGCTCTCCTGTAACGGAATCTATAAGGAAGTTGGCACGGAAACTGCAAAGTACAAAAACAGCATTTATTAACCCTTAAGGGTGGTCCTACAATCCACACAACACTCTTCAGTATTGCATGGAGTAGCACAAAGAACATTCGTACACAGTCCCCTTTTATACACAACAGAGGGGCTCATAGTGGGTGGATACAACGTAAGGCCGAAGAACATTACCATTTATGGTCATTCTCGATACTGAATCAATACATGGGCGGAGCCAACACGCTCCTTGAGCCCGCGAAACACATGGTCAAGCAAGGCTAATTATAACAGATGTGGTCAAGTCTGGGCATGCGCCAGATGGACAAGAGGGAGCTATTTATAAACTGTTGCTAGGCAGATTACAAGAGCAACTAACACAGAGGTCGGACTCTCCTCGTGGTGAACACATGGCAGCATGTCAATACAAAATGGAGTCCGGACTTCGGTCAACATAACGAAGAAAACATGATCTTAAAGGGAAAGCATTAATGTTTTCAGTAAATGCTTAATCACATTCTGCCTTAATTTACAACAGACGACCCTTTCAGCATTTACTGAAGACATCCGGTTTCCAAGAATAATCATCATATATATCAATTATCATCATTCCCTTAACCTCTTTAGCTAGACCCTTCTGTCGAGCAACATCGGCAATAGCTTTCTTATCTGGAATGCAGAATGAAATGCATACGGAACAGCACAATGGTCCACATTGAATACACATACAGAAAAGGAACAGAACTGCTATAATAATGCAGAGACCAGTTAAGACCTTCCATCCCCAGGCAGTAACCAACGCCCAAAACCATCCAGAAAAGGACCAAGTGCCGTTTTCTGTGTGGATTTCAGCTGCTATTTTATGCAGCTTGTTAATGGCGTTATAAACGGATGGCGTATGATCAGGGATGAACACACAGCAGCTACTTCCAATAATTTTACAGGCTCCACCTCGATCAGCTAGCATTACATCTAATACCATACGATTCTGCAATGCAACAATCCTAGTTATTTGTAATTCTTCCGTAAGATTCCCAAGAGCGGCAGCAGTCTGATTTGTCACAGCTTCTACCACTCTTGTCAATCTTCGGATCTTCCTACTGTTCAAAGCAGCTCCAACAAAGAAAAACAGTCCTAAGTTAAAATCAATATACTGTTGCAAGCTGGTATCGTTTTGATCCACATCATCAATTGATAGAGTACGTTTGTATCTATTTACAGTCACATTATTCAAAAGTTTCAAATCCTTATGATATGACGCGGGTGCTAGGAATACAGGAGGTAATAGGAATGATACATAGCATACCCCAGACCACCCAGCCGGCAAACGGTAATAACCTTTATTTCCACACACAAAGTAGGTATTATGGGACGCTAGGAAGGTACTGTTGTTCAGCCCGTCAATGTTCAATACAGTTATGCAATCACTGACACCAACAGGGATAAAACCCACACTCTGGACACACAGGTCCGCTTGAGCTTGTGCTACTTGGATTACGAATTTGTCCTTCCCCACAGTGTCTCTTGTGTTCGTGAAGATATAGGGAATGGATTCATTGTCCGGTCGGTACTCTTCCCATTCCCAAATTGTCCCATTCGCTTGTGGATACCCATTCTTGTCTTGATGGCATTCTCTATTAAGTCTAAAAAGCAATCGTCCCACTGTCGGTTTCCGAGTGGCAAACAGCAAAGTGTACCATGCTCTACAAGAGCCATTATGAGAGAAAGGAAGTGGTATGAATGGCGTACCTCCTTTCTTCTGATGGGCTGGCATCATCCCACATATCCAACAGTTCGTAGCGTTCGTAGCAACGTGGGTGTGATGCAGCATCTGAATGAAAGTGTTATTCAAATAGGATTGTCGATGCTTCAACTCTTGATACGGTAATGTATAAAAGTAGTGCTCCTCGGGCACCGGAGTTGTCAACACAAGTGCTTTCCGAGCAGGAGTTACCTCCTCCACAAACCATGTGGTTATCCCAACAATAGCTACTGTTAGCATGAACCCCAACGCACAAAGGATTTTCTTCTTCTCCATGTCAAAAGAAACAATACCCTGATATCTTCCTGAAACTAAAAAGTCTGTCAGAACTCTTCCCCTTGGGCAGCGGTTGATTTCTTCACCAGCGGGCCAAGACGGGTGTCGCTACACTAATGCAGGGCTGATCCCCCCCCCTTGCCTCATCGGCTCTCCGTTTCACTAACCCAAGGGCCGTTCTGACAGTATGTCCCGGTACTGGAAACCTTACTTCCTTGGTCGAAGATGATATCGCCTTCCTCCAGAAGTCGTGTGGTCCGGAAAGAGCTCCTTAGTGTCGTTTGGCTCCGCAGCACGGCCTGTCTCTGCTGCTAGGATTTCTCGTTGATCGGTCAGCACGGCAGACTCCACCAATCCGGGCAGTACCTTTCGACAGTGTAAGGAATGGATCCAATTCTTCCTGTTCGAGACTCGCACTGCCGTCCTTGTTGCAAGGAGAACTTGCTCAGGTCCGACCCATCTCGGCTCCAAACTGTTCGTTCTGTCGAAGACCTTCACCATGACATGATCCCCAGGCCGGAGACCATGTCCTTCGCCGGTAGACCGATCAGGGAGCGCTTCTCGGACCTGTTGATGAATAGAAACCAAGTTATCCGTTAACTGTGCCAGATAATCGCTCATCATTACACAAGGTACATCATACACAGCCTTAGGCCTTGGTGGACCCCAAATGTTCATTGGGCGTCCGAATACTATTTCGTATGGCGTAAGGCCGGTTCTAGAATGTGGCACTGACCTAATTGACAATAACGCCAGCGGCAGGGCGTCTGGCCAAGTCAAAGACGTTGAAGCTTGGATTTTGGCGATCTTAAGCTTCAGTGTACCATTATATTTCTCGACTAGTCCTGCAGACTGGGGGTGGAATACGGCGTGGAACTTCTGGGTGATGCCTAGGCCCTTCAAGACATACTTTATAACATCCGCTACAAAGTGAGGGCCATTATCACTCCACAGAAGTCTACAGACGCCGTATCGAGGGAAAAACTCTTTTAGCAGTAGCTTCGCCGTGGTCATTGCAGTATTGTCTTTCGTAGGGTACGCCTCAACCCATTTGCTGAAGGCGCAGACCACTACTAGAACATACTTCAAATTGTTACAGCGCTCAAGCTGGATGTAATCCATCTGCAGAACCTCAAAGGGTGCAGTGGGCGTCGCAAATCCTCCTGCTGGAGTTCGAGTGCCTTTCCCTGGGTTATACTTCAGGCAGATCATACAGGTCTGCACCACCCTCTTTGCCGTGCTAGCAATCTCTGGATGCTCCCAGACTTGGGTAAGCAATTTCACAATTGCGGAAGCTCCAACATGTGCTAGCCCATGTGCCATCTGAACCATAGGTTGTACAAAAGCCGTGGGTAACTTCCATCTATCCATCTGTTTATTTCTCCAACAACCCTCATCATCCAACTCTCCCTCGCTAGCCCATTTCTCCCGCTCTTTATCAGAAGCGGTCCTTTGCATTTCTCGCACTTCCTCCTTCGCATCACGCCATCTTTCCACCTGTGACTTTACTACATACATGGCAGTAGCGCCGGGCTGCATCGCAGTCTCCCGTGCTACCCGGTCTGCTAACGCATTCCCTTCTCCAACTTTATCAACTACTTTCCTATGGGCGCTACACTTAACGATAGAAATTTTCTTTGGGTATGTCAATGCAGTTAAAAGATTATGAACTAACTCTCCATGCATTATCTGTACTCCATGTGACGTTAAAAACCCTCTCTCCTTCCAGAGTAGGCCGAAGTCATGCGCTACTCCGAAGGCATAGCGGCTATCTGTATAAACATTCACACATAATCCTGTACTGAGCTCACATGCTCGTGTTAATGCTATCAGTTCCGCTGCTTGAGCTGATTTCTGTGGTATGCGTGCTGTCTCCACTATCGTGTGTAATGTGGTAATTGCATACGCTGCTGAAGTCGTACCATCTGGTAGCTTCAGGCATGATCCGTCTACCCACAGTTCTCCATCTACATCTGGAAAGGGCGTATCCTGGAGATCAATACGACCCTTTGTTTGTTCCTCAGTCACAAGAATACAATCATGCGCTTTCTGCGCCTCAGGCTGGGTCTCGGGGTATGGCAACAATGTGGCCGGGTTTAACGTTACGCACCTTTTCAGCGTAATATGAGGAGCCAAAAGCGTCAGCTCATATCCCGTTAGACGGGCACTGGTCAAATGCTGCGTCTTTGTTTGATTAAGCAGGGCATCCACAGCATGGGGAACTAACACCAACAATTTATGGGACAACACAATTCCTTCACTTTGGCGTATTGACACAGCTGTCGCCGCTACCGAGCGAAAACACCCTGGTAATGCTCGGGCGACAGGATCAAGCACAGCCGAAAAGTATGCACAAGGGCGCTGCTTGTCGCCGTGCATCTGTACTAAGACTGACAATGCACATCCATCTTTCTCATGCACATACAACGAAAAGGGTTTTGTATAATCAGGGGTCCCTAACACTGGTGCTGAACAAAGGGCCTGTCGCAGTTGCTGAAAAGCAGCATCACACTCATCTGACCAAGGGATTGGGATAGGCGTGTCTTTTGTCAAAAGAGCTAGTAATGGCTTAGCTATGTGTGAAAACCCCAATATCCACTGTCTACAAAAAGAAACAAGGCCCAAAAATGCACGCACATCCTTCTGCGTGGATGGTCTCGGTGTGTCCAAAATTACTTGGATACGATCTGATGTGAGTGCACGTCCCTCCTTAGACAAAAGGTGACCCAAATAAGTCACCTTTGGTCTACAGAATTGCAATTTCTTCCTAGACACTTTATGATTGTGGGATGCTAAAAAGGAAAGGAGGGATAACGTGCTCTTTTCACACAACTCCAGGGTGTCAGCCGCCAACAAGATGTCGTCGACATATTGAATGAGGGCGACCCCCTCGAGTAAAACAAAGGAATCCAACTGTCGTTTCAAAGCCTGACTGTAAATACTAGGGCTTTCTGTATAGCCCTGGGGAATTCTACAAAAACGATAAGATCTATTGTTTAATGTGAACCCAAAAAGAAATCGGCTATCAGGGTGAATGGGAATGGAAAAGAAGGCATTTTTCAAATCAATCACTGAGAACATGGTTGCCGTAGGCGGGACCAAGGTAAGCAACGTCGTGATATCAGAAACCACCGGGTACTGAGGTATCACGATCTTGTTTACCTCCCTCAAATCAATTATGAACCGATAGACCTTCGCATCCGTGTCCTTTTTCAAAATTGGGAGAATCGGACTGTTACAGATATTATAGGGAACTTCTTCCACTACCCCTACTGCTATCAAGTCTTGCACAATCTGTATGAGAGCCTCCTCGCCCTCCTGGGAAATACGATACTGCGGGAGGCGTGGTAGCACCGCCCCCTCCTGGACACTAATGTGGACCGGAGGAATCACCATTTGTCCCACATCTGTGTCCGAAGTCGCCCATAAAGCTCGGGGGAGGGTAGCCAACAACGCATCCTCTGATATCGTACACATCCGCCCAGACCGGGGGTAGTTGTCATTCAAGATCACCCTCACACCCTCAGGGGAGCAGCGGATTGTAGCCCTAAAGTACTTTAACATATCAAGGCCCATAATGTTATCCGGTGTATACGGAGCAAGCAGAAACGGACAGGGCGCAGAAAAACAATCAACTTTAAATGCAAGGGGCTGTGAAAGAGGGCTTCGGGAGAGTGTACCGTCAAACCCTACCGATGTAACTATTGAGCCGGATGGGGGAGCCCCCGGAACCAAGTACCTAGACAATGCACTACGTGTCGCTCCTGTATCCACTAGGAACTGATCAGTAGAACCTAAAACCTCAGCCGATACATAAGGACCCGTCTGATCGACCGGCACCTCAACTGATTCGGACCCCCATCCAACGCATTCCTATGCATGCTGAGAATCATGATATCCCGATTGATCGATGTCCGATACATGATATTGGTGCTGGCGATCAAAAACATTTGAGCCATCTCGGTGCCGCCCGGCAGTATCGAAACGGACATTATCGTTAGAATTCCCTCTAAAGTTCGAGAAGCCCCCTCTACCTCTCGGGCCACCCGGAGTGTGCCCCTGACGCGAAGCACGCAACGCTGGGCAATCCCTGGCCCAATGGCCCAACTGCTTGCAGTACGCACACTGGTTCCTATTCAAATCAGATCGGCCCGAAGGGGGACCATAAGATCCGCCCCTTCCTCTATTATTATTACCCCGTCGGGGCGGGCCATATACTTGTGCTAACATCACCTTGGTTTTGAGATCTTTCGATTTCTTCTCCTCCTGGCCCTTCGCCTCGTGCTCCTGACGCTCATAATACTGAGCGATAGTCAGAAGGGCCGTCGGTGTCGCGGAGGACCAAGAACTTTCACTCGCTTTTAACCGGGCCGCAACTGCCGGTAGCAGATTAGCCACATATTTGTCCGCGAAAAGGTGGCGGCCCGTGTCGTCAGTAAGCGACTGGCCACTAAAATCATGAAACGTCTCCTCAAAGCGCGTAAAGAAGTCCGCAACTGACTCGTCAACTTTCTGCTTACATGCAGTTAACATATTCCAGTCAATCTTTTTAGGGGGGATAATCGTCTTCAACTTAGCCACAATAGCCGCAGGGAGATCTAAAATATTCTGGGGTGGTTTCTGTGCAGGCTTCCGTTCCCTATCCTCATCCTCAAGGTCAGACCACCGGGCCTTAAAGGCAACCGCATCATCTACCTTTCGGACAGAGCGCCACGTATCCGGCGGTAGGATAAGGCCAAAGAACAGGTCTATATCCGCTAAAGTCATAATGCAAGAATTCAAGGCCCCCTCGACTTCTTCATAGAAGGCCGCTGGATTCTTGCGGGGGTCAGGCAACGCATTCTTTAGTGCCATAACATCGGCCCTATGCCATGGAGTGTAAACCCAATTATATACGAAATATCCCCTTGCATCGGCGGAGTTAATATCCGAGCTAGTCCCTGCTCCCTTAGGAGGAACATACAAAGGCGCCGCCTCTCGCATTGGTTTAGCATGCACTATGTCATCCTTATCTGACTGGGAGGCGGATGGGTGGCCCCCTGCTGCAGACGAATCCGACTGCTTCTCCTCCTCCGTTTGTTGACGTGCTTTCTCTCTAAGGGCCAGCACCTCGTCCCGTAAAGCGAACAGCCGCCGAGCCGCCTCAGGAGCCTTAGGGGGAGAAAAAACACCATTACGTAATGCTCCGGCATCCGAAGACACTTCGTCAGGCTCAAGGACACTAGAATATTTTCGGAAAGCAGCAATTACTTCATCTGCGAAATGAGACAGAAAATACACCCTCTCTCTATCTTGCCACGACCCCCAAGTATGGAACAACTCCTCCTTAGACATCTTGCCCTTAAGTGCACGGAGGGAAAGTTTCCGAAGCTCAGCCATATGCTCGGCCGATAACATGGACCGTGTGTCTACCTTACCCGGAGCCGGGCCAGAATCTTGCGGCCGCGGAGCGGATGCGCCAACATAAGGGGGCGGAGAGCGATCTAGTAAATAAAAATCATCATCAGGATTATTAAGGACAGGATAAAGTGGCTGACGAACAACATATTGACCCGAAACCTGTAGCCTACGCTCTTTCTCTTGTCTGTCCGTTTGCTCTTTGTCCTCCCGACGCTTCGCTTCCTGCGCTCGCACATGATCATTCTTCCGTTGCTCTTTATCAAACAGCGCTTTCTCACGTTTCTCTCGCTCACGCACTTCCTTCACCCATAATCGCACACACTCAAACATATCCTGACGAGCACGTCGCTTACACATACACTGTTCCACATACTCAATCTTACGTATATCAAACGATCCATACAAAGGCCATCGCAACTCAGGATCCTTCCTCGTGTATTTCCTCCATAGCGTGCTGTACATTATGGAAGAAAGACCATGCTTCACATACATATCCCTATTAGGAGTCCCCTCTGGGGGAGCTGGAGCAGATTCCTCGAGGTTCAACCGGTTACCCAAACAGCAGCACCACTTACGGAGTGCGCTAAAAGCAGGCATGCTAGGAATAATGCAAAATATGCAATATTATAAGGAAAAATGGCACTTAATCGTTGCGCCGTTCAAAGTTTACACAGCTCCTGGAGAAATCTCTCCACATTACCTGCCTATATGTGTTGCAACGCATATATTTTCACAAAGACAAATTCAAAATATGACTAGTCATCATCAATCAAACTCAAATAGCCAACCCAGGCGTCAAAAACTCGGAGCAAGTACCGTACAACGGTTCTTACCAATCAAGAGTCCAGGTTCCAACTGCCAAGCTCCACAATCGCCCAAACGGCTCTCACGGCAAGACCGACAGAAGAGGTCTCAGTCGATGACCGGCGCCACCCAGACGGTCAGCTCGGAAGGGAAGGAAGAAAAACCTCGGGATGCCAGGGCTAAGACGCCGCTGGCAGTGATCACGTCCCCGGCCAAACTCCTCACCTTCGTCGCGACCAGTCCTTCGAGCATCCGAGTCGCCGATGAGCCCCACGTGACGGGCGCCAATTGATGAATACAGGCCCCAGCTAGGCCCGCAAGGCACAAGGGTTCGCTCTCCTGTAACGGAATCTATAAGGAAGTTGGCACGGAAACTGCAAAGTACAAAAACAGCATTTATTAACCCTTAAGGGTGGTCCTACAATCCACACAACACTCTTCAGTATTGCATGGAGTAGCACAAAGAACATTCGTACACAGTCCCCTTTTATACACAACAGAGGGGCTCATAGTGGGTGGATACAACGTAAGGCCGAAGAACATTACCATTTATGGTCATTCTCGATACTGAATCAATACATGGGCGGAGCCAACACGCTCCTTGAGCCCGCGAAACACATGGTCAAGCAAGGCTAATTATAACAGATGTGGTCAAGTCTGGGCATGCGCCAGATGGACAAGAGGGAGCTATTTATAAACTGTTGCTAGGCAGATTACAAGAGCAACTAACACAGAGGTCGGACTCTCCTCGTGGTGAACACATGGCAGCATGTCAATACAAAATGGAGTCCGGACTTCGGTCAACATAACGAAGAAAACATGATCTTAAAGGGAAAGCATTAATGTTTTCAGTAAATGCTTAATCACATTCTGCCTTAATTTACAACAGGGTGCCGAGTGTGCAGGGTTCGCAGTTCCGGGCTGATGCCAGGGGTTAGAAGCTGGTTTTGAGCAGCACCACTGCTCATGGGAGTCCCAGGTGCTCAGAGTCCAAAGGTAGCGAGGTCCTCCGGGGTTTCTGAGGTTGCTGGTCACATGAGGTGCCGGGATGTAGAAGGAGCAGGTTCGAGGGTCGACAGTCCGGTAGGGCTGGGGCCAAAGCAGTTGGTGTCTTCCTCTTCTTAGCAGCTGCACGGCAGGTCTTCTTTCTTCTTTCTCTTCTTTGTTTTTCGGAATCTGGAATCTAAGGAAGGAAGGTTCAGGGTGCCCCTAAATACTAGATTTAGGGGTGTTACAGGTAGGTAAAGGGCAGGAACCAATGGGTCCCTGCCCTGGGGTGGGTACACCTCCTATCCTGCCACTCTCCTGTGGGAGGTGCAGTAGCCAAGTCCTGATTGGGCAGGACCTCCCATCTTCAAGATGGAGAGTGCCCGGAGATGTGCTTCACCTCGCCTTCCCCACCTGAGGGGTGGGGTTGGCAGGCTGGCACATCCCCTGTCCTTATTTGGGGTTTCCGGACAGTCTTCCCACCAGAGTGGGGGGTTAGAACCGGTGGGGGCCAGTTTGCTGGGTACAGCAAGTGGCCTGGGGAAGCTCACAGAGGTGGCATGCATTTGAAGCTTCCCCCTGTCCATCCTGGGGGAGGAGACCTAGCACCTCTCCCAGGATGTGCATTGTTGCAGGCCCAGGAGAGCAGGGGCTCTCCTACCCAGGGGTCCGGCAACATGTCTGCTGTGTGGCAGCCTAGGCAGCCTCCCAGACCAGACGTGGATTGTAGGTTCGGTTTCAGGGGGCATCTCTAAGATGCCCTCTGTGGTGCTTTGTTCATTAAATCCCACACTGGCATCAGTGTGGGTTTAATGTGCTGAGAAGTTTGATACCAAACTTCTCAGTCTTCAGTGTTGCCATTATGGTGCTGTGGAGTTTGTGTTTGACGAGCTCTCAGCACCATGTACTCTTAAATGGCAGCACTGCACTTACAGTGCCCAGGAATGGACCTGGGTACTGTAGGGGCACAGAGCTCATGCTCCTGTGCCCACACCAATGGCATAGGGCACCCAGCTAGAGGGGTGGCTGATGTATGCCAGGGCAGTGTAGGTGGTGGGCATGGCACACACGGATGTGTGCCATGTCGACTCTTTGTTATGTCTTGTACCCAGACACTCTGCCTGCAAGGGCAGTGTGTGTGTGTTAGGGTGCAGGGCCTCTAAGGGTGGCACAATGAGTGCTGCAGCCCTTAGAGGCCTTCCCTGGTCACAAGGCCCTGGGTACCTAGGGTACCATTTACCAGGGGCTGACATGTGGCCAGGGTTTGCCAATTTTGGGTTTGAGGTTTTTAGGGAAGGAACATAGGCCCTGGGCACCTGATTGGCAGGAGTCCAGGGCACACTCAGTCACAGTACATTCAGCAATTCAACAAAAAGTGGGGGCATCCATTGCAAGAAAGATGGCACTTTCTCACACAACCCTCCCCCCAAACGAAAGGTGATGAGACTAACCTTGCCCTATGGAGTCTTCATTGTCTAAGTGGAAGAACCTGGAAAGTCCATCTGCATTGGCATGGGCAGTCCCTGGTCTGTGTTCCACTTCAAAGTCCATTCCCAGTAGGGAGATGGACCACCTTAGTCGTTTTGGATGTTCCCCTTTCATCTGCATTAGCCATCTGAGAGGTATGTGGTCAGTTTGAACAAGGAAATGAGTACCAAACAAGTATGGCCTCAACTTCTTCAGGGACCAAACCACAGCAAAGGCCTCCCTTTCAATGGCACTCCAACGCTGCTATCTGGGGAGTAGCCTCCTGCTTATAAAAGCAACAGGTTGGTCTTGGCCTTCATCATTGGTCTGGGATAGGACCGCTCCTATCCTTAGCTCAGAGGCATCGGTGTGCACTATGAACTGCTTGGCATAATCTGGAGCTTTTAGAATTGGTGCTGAGCACATTGCTTCTTTCAGGGTGTCAAAAGCCTTTTGGCAACTAACTGTCCAGTTAACCTTTTTGGGCATCTTCTTGGAGGTGAGTTCTGTGAGGGGAGTCACAATGGACCCATATCCCTTCACAAACCTCCTGTAGTACCCAGTCAAGCCAAAGAATGCCATGACTTGGGTCTGGGTTGTTGGAGCTACCCAGTCCAGGATGGCCTGGATCTTCGGTTGTAAGGGTTGTACTTGGCCTCCACCTACAAGGTGGCCCAAGTACAGCACAGTGCCCTGCCCTATCTGGCATTTGGATGCCTTGATAGTGAGACCTGCATTTTGCAGAGCCTCTAAAGCCTTACCAAGGTGGATCGGGGGATCCTGCCAGGTGGAGCTAAAGACAGCAATATCATCAAGATAAGCTGCACTAAAGGACTCCAGCCCAGCCAGGACATGGTTCACCAACCTCTGGAATGTGGCAGTGGCATTCTTTAACCCAAAAGGCATCACAGTAAACTGGTAATGCCCATCAGGGGTGGAGAATGCTGTCTTTTCTTTTGCTCTTGGGGCCATGCCAATCTGCCAGTACCCTGCAGTTAAGTCAAAGGTACTGAGGAATTGGGCTGCCCCTAATTTATCTATCAGCTCATCTGCTCTTGGAATAGGGTGAGCATATCTTGGTGACAGAGTTGAGCCCTCTATAGTCCACACAGAACCTCATCTCTCTCTTTCCACCCTGTTGATGAGGTTTGGGGACCAGCACCACTGGGCTAGCCCAGGGGCTCTCAGAGGGTTCCATGACCCCTAACTCCAGCATCTTGCTGACCTCAGGTTTGATGGTCTCCTTGACTTGCGATAGATCTTGTTCTTGAGAGGTGCACTTTCACCAGTGTCCACATCATGGGTACACCAGTTTGTTAGACCAGGGGTCAGGGAAAAGAGGCTAGCATACTGTTGCAAGACTTGCTTGCAGTCAGTCTGCTGTTGGGCAGAGAGGGTATCTGAAAAGACCACACCATCTACTGACCCATCTTGTGGGCTGTAGGAGAGGAGGTCAGGGAGAGGTTCACTCTCTGCTTCCTGTTCCTCATCAGTCACCATCAGCATGGTGATGTCAGCCCTGTCATTGTAGAGCTTAAGGCGGTTTACATGTATAACCCTTTTGGGTGTCCTGCTAGTGCCCAGGTCAACTAAATAGGTGACCTCACTCTTTCTCTCTAGGATAGGGTAAGGGCCACTCCATCTATCTTGGAGTGCCACTGGCTCCAAAACCCACACCTGTTGCCCAGGTTGAAATTCAACCAGTGCAGATATTTGGTCATAGCAGTGCTTTTGAAGCTCCTGGCTGGCCTCAAGGTTCTTGGATGCTTTTTCCATGTACTCAGCCCTTCTGGACCTTAGGCCAAGCACACAGCCCACTATGTCTTGTTTGGGCTCTTGAAGAGGCCTCTCCCAGACCTCTTTTACAAGACAAAGTGGTCCCCTCACAGGATGACCAAACAGAAATTCAAAGGGTGAGAAACCTACTCCCTTCTGTGGAACTTCTCTGTAAGCGAAAAGCAGGCATGGTAACAGGACATCCCATCTCCTTTTGAGTTTCTCAGGGAGACCCATGATCATGCCTCCCAATGTCTTGTTGAATCTCTCAACAAGGCCATTGGTTTGTGGATGGTAGGGTGTAGTAAACTTGTACTGTACTCCACACTCCTTCCACATGTGTATCAGGTAAGCAGACATGAATTTGGAACCTATGTCAGAAACCATCTCCTTAGGAAACCCTACCCTGGTGAAGACACCCAGGAGGTCCTTGGCTACTGCAGGGGCTGTAGTAGTCCTAAGTGGAATTGCTTCAGGGTACCTAGTAGCATGATCCACTACTACTAGAATAAATGTGTTCCCCGAGGCTGTGGGAGGTTCAAGTGGACCCACAATGTCCACTCCTACCCTTTCAGAGGGCACCCCCACCACTGGTAGTGGGATTAGGGGGGCCTTTGGGTGGCCACCTGTCTTGCCACTGGCTTGACTGGTAACACAGGAGCTGACAAACTCCTTCACCTTTTGGTGCATCTGGGGCCAGTAAAAGTGACTAACTAGCCTTTCCCAAGTTTTGGATTGCCCCAGATGTCCAGATAGGGGGATGTCATGAGCCAAATTTAGGAGGAAATCCCTGTGCTTCTGTGGCACTACCACCCTCCTGGTGGTTCCAGGAGTGGGGTTTCTACCTCAGCATACAGTAATCCCTCTTCCCAATAAGCTCTGTGGGTACCACTGACATCCCCCTTTGCTTCTGAAACAGCTTGCTGCCTCATGCTTTCAAGAGTGGGACAGTCTCGCTGACCCTGGCACAGCTCTTCCCTAGAGGGTCCCCCTGGGCCCAAGAGTTCAACCTGGTAAGGATCAAGCTCCATGGGCTCAGTTCCCTCAGGGGTATCCAAATCCTCTCCCTGTGGAGAGGGGTCCTGAATTTTTGCTGTACAGAAGCTGGTTCCCCAGTCTTCTTACCTTTTCAATTGGTTGGTTGGGGCATTATTTCAGGCTCCAGACCCACTTTTTCACCCTTCCTCTTGCTCTGTGCTCTGGTTTGCACACACACCAATTCAGGGATGCCCAGCATGTCTGCATGGGCCTTTAGCTCAACCTCAGCCCAGGCTGAGGTTTCCAGATCATTTCCCAGCAGACATGCAGCTAGCAACTTTGGAGAGACCACTACCTGTTTCAGGCCTGTAACACCCCCCAGCCTAAGGTCACCATGGCCATGTGATGACTAGTGGTGACACGGTCAGCATTGGTGACTGGGTAAGACTTCCCAATCAAATATTGCTCAGGGGAAACCAGTGTGTCTTTCACCATAGTGACACAGGCACCTGTATCCCTCAGAGCTTCTACCCTAGTTCCATTCACCCAGGGGTACTGCAAATATTTCTTTAAGTTGGGTGGCCACACAGCTACAGTGGAAAACTCCACTTCCCCCAGTGAGACTAGACGTGCCTCAGTGTGTTCCCGGATTTGCTCAGGGTACACTTCTGATCCCATCTGTATACTTGCTGCCCAAGGAGTAGCTGTACTGGGTGCCTTAGGGGCTTTGTTGTGGGGCAAGATTTATCTACAGTTAGGCGTCCTGACCTCTTACAGTTATTACACCAGGCCTTTAAGGGATCAAAGTTCTTCCCCCTATAGGGTTGAGGCACATATGGTGTAGTTTGGGTCACACCCCCTTGAACAGGTTTTTGGGGCCCTTTGGAAGACTCAGACTTTTTATCTTGGGGATTCTAACAACCTTTCCACTGGGGAGGTTTTGTGACCACCTTCTTCTGGTCACCCCCAGTGGCTGTCCTTGTCACCCAAGTCTTGACCCAGTGGTCTGCCTTCTTTCCCAATTCTTGGGGAGAAATTAGACCTAGGTCTACCAAATGCTGATGCAACTTTTCATTTGTGCAATTACTTAATATATGTTCCTTCATGAACAAATTTTACAATCCAGTAAAATCCTGCACACCATGTCCAGCTAACCAACCATCCAGTGTATTTACTGAGAAGTCTACAAAGTCAATCCAGGACTGGGTCTTGGTATTGTGAGCCCCCCTGAATCTAATTCTGTACGCCTCAGTAGTGAATCCAAAACCCTCAATCAGAGTCTTCCTCGTGTGGTCATAGGATCCTGCCTCTGGCCCAGAGAGGGTCAGAAGCCTGTCTCTGCAGTTACCAGAGAAAAGTTCCCACAGGAGTGCCCCCCAGAGAGGTTTCTTTACTCTTCTTATTTCATAAGCCCTCTCAAAGGCTGTGAACCATTTGGTGATGTCATCACCTTCCTCAAATTTAGGGACAATCCCTTTGGGGATTTTAGGATCAGAAGTTTCCTCCCTATCCTTGTTTTTATTATTGCTGCCACCATTGATGGGTGCTAAACCCATCTCTCTCCTTTCTTTTTCTAGAACCAGGAGCCTGGACTTCAGCTCCAATCTTTTGGCCAGCCTTGCTAAAAGACTGTCCTCTTCACTGGTGGGTCCCCCAGTGATCTCTCTGGTACCAGGTTCACCTGTGTGAACTCTAGGTTCCCAGATGCTAATTCTTGGATGCAAGGGTATGGGGGCCCTCTCCTCCCTAGGGAATAGTGTGGGCCCGATTCACAGAATTAACTTAAGACAAAATCCTAAACTTAGTACCATTTTGGTATTCACAGAATGCACTTACTACTTCTGGTATTCACAGAATGAACTTACTACTTTTGCGATTCACAGAATAAACTTACTACTTTTGCTATTCACAGAATGGATTTACGACTACTAACTTTACGTCCGCACTCGGGCCGGAAATTCCGGGCCGGAGGCGGAGCTTCCGGCCCGGAGGCGGGGCTTCCGGACCGGAGGCGGGGCTTCCGGACCGGAGGCGGAGCTTCCGGCCCAGAGGTGGGGATTCCGGCCAGTGGCGGAGATTTAACCATGGCCAAAATCTCCACCTCTGGGCCGGAAGCTCCGCCTCCGGCCCGGAATTTCCGGCCCGAGTGCGGACGTAGAGTTAGTAGTCGTAAATCTATTCTGTAAATAGCAAAAGTAGTAAGTTTATTCTGTGAATCGCAAAAGTAGTAAGTTCATTCTGTGAATACCAGAAGTAGTAAGTGCATTCTGTGAATACCAAAATGGTACTAAGTTTAGGATTTTGTCTTAAGTTTGTTCTGTGAATCGGGCCCTGTGTGTGGGGGGGGTATTATCCTTCTCCTCTTCTTCCCTTTCCTCATCTGACTGGCCATCACCATGTTCAGATGGGTGATCCTTAGCATACTCAGCCAAGAGCTCCTGGAGCCCTAGTTTAGTTGAATGCATGCCCATTGGTACATTTTCAAGTTTGCATAGGGACCTCAATTCCTTGAAAGACAAGTGTAAGTAAGGTGTGAGGTCGAGCTCCTCCACCAGGTCCATGTTATTATTTTCACTAATAGCTGGGTTTGTTTGAGTCATTCTAACCTGACAGTTCTAATCCTCCACCCTGTCTATAGTGACTTTTATTTTTCTAAAATTCTAACGGGACTTAAGCAAGTCCCTGACAAGACTTTTAGTATTTTGGAAAAGACCAATCAGAATTCTAAAGACAATTTTAAGAGTTCTGTCGTGTGATCAGATGGTAACCAAGTAGTCCAACAAATGCAAGTTTGTATCCCACCGCTCATCCACCAATGTAAGAAAGTGGCTCTGTATGTCATGTTCCCAAATAGGTACAGTGTGTACAGAGTCCACAGTCCCCAGAGGTTTGGCAGAGGCTAAAGTTAGATATAACCTTACTCTCTAAAGTGGTAGCTTGGTCGAGCAGTAAGGCAGTATCAGAGGACAGTGTAAAGCATTTGTTGCACACACTCAGTCAGCAAATGGTCTCACACACTCAAGAACTGAACTCTAGGCCAATGGTTTATATAAAAAATATATGTTTGTTTTATTTTAGAACCAACAATCGGTATTAAAATATACTTTCTCAGGATTAGAAACTTTAGTTGAATACTTTCGCAATGTGCAATTGACTTTTGTAGATAGTTACAGGTTGTTGCAATAGGCAACACAATTTCAAACACAATAATACATTGAGCTCAATGGAAGTTTTAAGTTATTTGCAACAGATTACTTTCAGGATTACTTTTCTAACTCCAGGACTGGATCCTAGATTCAGTCATGGAACAGTTCTTGGAAACAAGTGAGTAAAGTCGACTTAGTTACTTTTGTGATTTTTAGGCAATATTTTTCTATTTTAAAAGTTGACACTTAGAAGAAATGTCATAGAAAAATAGTCAATGATTCCCTATGGGAGAAAATTCAAGTTACAGGTATGGTATGTTCTCATTACTTTGGTAATCCAGTACTGGGCTCCTAGGCTCAGTACTGGGACCTCAATCTAAAACAGGTAAGCAATTACGTTTTCAGAGTTGGTACGATGTTTAAAGAATATTTGTAGTTTGCAAAAATCGACAGAGAAAAAATTTCACAGAAAAACAGTCAATGATTTCCTATGGAAGAAAATTGGGTTAATGGTAAGTACGGTTGTGAATACTTTTCAGGGTCAGTGCTGGGCACCAAGATCCAGCACTGGGATCTCTCCTAATAGCAGGTGAGTATTTTTGTTTTCGTTACTCGGTTGATTTTAGGTGAATATTTTAAGTTTTAGAAACTCCACACAGAAGAAATTTCAGAAGAAACCAGTCAATGTTACCCTATGGAGGAAAATTGGGTTATCGGCTTTTGGGTAAGTACTCGACTGGCAGAGTTAAGGTTCTGGGCACAGACTCAGGGGTCTCCCAGGGTCAGGTAAGTACAGTTGTTACACCCACAGCGGCACAGGGGCAGCCAGATGCAGAGTGAGTTAGGCCCAATGTTATCCTACGGGAGGCAGGGGTGCCTTGGTTGGTGGCTGCTGACTAGCAGGCCACGCAGCTGTGGGAGCTGGGCTCCTGGTCACTTGCTCAGGGCAAATGGGGAAGTAGATAGGAGTAGAGGTTACACTGCCAGGGCCACTCGGGCGGCTGGGTGCAGGGTGCTTTTGAGCCTTCGGGCGCTCAATGGTTTTCTATGGGAAAGCTCCTGGATGAACAAAGGGTGCAAGCTCGGGGACGAAGATTCTTCAGGTGCCACCACCACTTCGAGAGGTAAGTTGGGTAGTTGGAGGATAGGTAGGTACCCAGGAGTTGGGCACAGGGGGCCACAGGGCGCCGGGTGCAGGAGTGCCTTTTGGTGTCTGGAAATCTTACCCTCTGTTAATCAATGTTGGGGGGTACCTGGTTCTGAGGCTGCAGGCGTCGTCAGGAGCGTCGAGGTGAGTCCTTGGGTGCTAGATTCGGGGTCACAGTCGCCGGGGGACGTCCTCGGGGTCTTTGTTCACTCCGGCACAGGTCAGGCTTGGCAGGTGCCGAGTGTGCAGTGTTCCCGGTTCCGGGCTGATGCCAGGGATTATAAGCTGGTTTTGAGCAGAGCCACTGCTCATGGGAGTCCCAGGTGCTCAGAGTCCAAAGGTAGCCAGGTCCTCTGGGGCTTGTGAGGTTGCTGGCCACAAGAGGTGCCGGGTTGTAGCAGGAGCAGGTTCAAGGGTCGACAGGCTGGTAGGGCTGGGGCCAAAGCAGTTGGTGTCTTCCTCTTCTTAGCAGCTGCACGGCAGGTCTTCTTTCTTCTTTCTCTTCTTTGTTTTTTGGAATCTGGAATCTAAGGAAGGAAGGTTCAGGGTACCCCTAAAAACTAGATTTAGGGGTGTTACAGGTAGGTAAAGGGCAGGGACCAATGGGTCCCTGCCCTGGGGTGGGTACACCACCTATCCTGCCACTCTCCTGTGGGAGGGGGGCAGTAGCCTTGTCCTGATTGGGCAGGGCCTCCCATCTTCAAGATGGCGAGTGTCCGGAGATGTGCTTCACCTCGCCTCCCCCACCTGAGGGGTGGGGTTGGCAGGCTGGCACATCCCCTGTCCTTATTTGGGGTTTCCGGCCAGTCTTCCCGCCAGAGTGGGGGGTTAGAACCAGTGGGGGCCAGTTTGCTGGGTACAGCAAGTGGCCTGGGGAAGCTCACAGAGGCGGCATGCCTTTGAAGCTTCCCCCTGTCCATCCTGGGGGAGGAGACCTAGCACCTCGCCCAGGATATGCATTGTTGCAGGCCCAGGAGAGCAGGGGCTCTCCTACCCAGGGGTCCAGCAAAGTGGCTGCTGTGTGGCAGCCTAGGCAGCCTCCCAGACCAGACGTGGATTGTAGGTTAGGTTTCAGGGGGCATCTCTAAGATGCACTCTGTGGTGCTTTGTACATTAAATCCCACAGTGGCATCAGTGCGGGTTTAATGTGCCGAGAAGTTTGATACCAAACTTCTCAGTCTTCAGTGTTGCCATTATGGTGCTGTGGAGTTTGTGTTTGACGAGCTCTCAGCACCATGTACTCTTAAATGGCAGCACTGCACTTACAGTGCCCAGGAATGGACCTGGGTACTGTAGGGGCACAGGGATCATGCTCCTGTGCCCACACCACTGGCATAGGGCACCCAGCTAGAGGGGTGGCCGATGTATACCAGGGCAGTGTAGGTGGTGGGCATGGCACACAGGGATGTGTGCCATGTTGACTCTTTGTTTTGTCTTGTACCCAGACACTCAGCCTGCAAGGGCAGTGTGTGTGTGTTAGGGTGCAGGGCCTCTAAAGGTGGCACAATGAGTGCTGCAGCCCTTAGTGGCCTTCCCTGGTCACAAGGCCCTGGGTACCTATGGTACCATTTACCAGGGGCTGACATGTGGCCAGGGTTTGCCAATTTGGGGTTTGAGGTTTTTAGGAAAGGAACATAGGCCCTGGGCACCTGATTGGCAGGAGTCCAGGGCACACTCAGTCAAAGTACATTCAGCAAAAAAGTGGGGGCATACCATGCAAGAAAGATGGCACTTTCTCACAAGAACGTGAAGGCCAAATGAAACCTATGCTGAGCATGTAATCAAGGTATTCTCAGAGATACATATTTTCTTTCTATGTTGAGGTATACATCCTGATACAAGGAATGTGAGCCCCAGGCACAAAGTCAATCAAACAATCATAGGGTCGGTGAGGAGGAAGAGCGGTAGCTTTTGTTTTATCGAATACTTCAGTAATGTCATGGTAAAAGGAAGGTAACATTGGAGAAGTGATATCCACTGTTGCCATTACTTCTTTTTGAGCGTCAGTAGTCTGCCTGCACCATGTTGTACAGAGATCAGAATAGAAGGTAATGGTGTATTCAACCCAATAAATATCTGGGTTATGTTTTGTGAGCCAAGGTATGCCCAGTATGGCCTGGAACTGAAGTGTTTGGATTAAATCAAACCACGCAAATTCCTTATGGGAATCCTGCATGATCAAACAGAGATCCATAGTGGAATGAGTGATAGGACCGGACTTGGTGGCACTTCCATCAATGGTTTTTACTTCATCTACAATATCTTTGGGCAAGGTAGGAATACCTAAGTACATGGCCAACAATAAAGCCATAAAATTCCCAGTAGCACCGGAATCAATCATGATGTGTATATCAGTAGAATGTTCTTCCCGTGATACGTGAGAGTGAATAAACAAATTATGAGGAGCTTGCAAAGAAGTGATCTGTGAGAATGTTTTTAAGAACTACTACACCAGAACTACCCAAAACACTTGTCTCAGCAGGCTTTGGAGACACTAGTTTCCCGACTCCCCTTTTTTCTTTGGTTTCAAGGCACACTCACGTAGAAAATTACCCTTCTTTCAACAATATGTCACTCTTCTTCACTTAAGGGTCCTTAAACACTACCTATTTGCATAGGTTCTGGTTCCTCTGTAGTCTTTTCTGGTTTCCTTTCATTGTACATGAATAACCTAGTATTGAACGCACTCGATCTCTACACCTTTCATTTAATCTATGATTCAGTTTTACTACGAGGTCGCTTAAATCACTGCAGGATTTGGGAGGATCTACCATTTGGGCCAGAAGATCTGTCAACTCATCTTTTAGTCCTCTATAAAACAGAGAACTGCGTTTGGCTTCTGGTTATCCTGCTTTTGCAACTAGTTGTAATTAGAAATATATGTCATCAGACCTTGTCGTAAATTCAGTAACTCTGAATCTACTGACTGCCTAAAAAAATTATGATCAAAAATTGTCTTCAGGTCACATTTGAAAGCATACATTTATGCAGCAAGGGATTGTTAAGTTCCACTAATGGAATGGCTCAGGTGGCAGAAGAACCCCCTAAAAACAATACAAAAGCTACCTTTAACTGCTCAGTAGAAAAGCAAGATGCTTTGCTCATGAAAAGTTGACTTTGGTTTATAAACGTAGCAAATTGTACAGGATCCCCTGTGAACCTTTCGTGTGGTGCTAAAGGAATTGAAGGAGGAATAGTAACATGTATTACTGGAGCCTCCACAGTCGTCTCAGCCCTTGAAGTAGTGGACGTGGGAAACGTGCCTCCCGAGGCCCCTATACTGGTCTCTGGTGTTGGATTAGCAGTACCCATGTGTTGTAATGTGTCACCTCTCTGTGTTGGTGTGTGTGTCTCTTTTTGTAGGTTACCAATCATGTGTGTAAGGTCTTCTAAGGTAATGTCTTGTACTTCCATATCGCTCAGGCAGAAATTCGACATGGGTGGGGTGTTCTACTATAATCTCACCCTGTTTTCCACAGAAACGAGAGGAAGCCATGATGCTGGCTCCCACTTTCACCAAGGTAGCCCAACAGTAGTCAATGCCAACCAAGATCGATGGCGAAGAGGAGAAGGGAAGAGTAAAACCAAGTGTCCCACAGTGACTGTGCTGTGGTGCAAGTGTCTAACCGGGCTAGTCAAGACTCCTCTTAAATGTAAAATTGAAAAGAAAGAGGGAATCAGTGATGTCGTGATTTTAGGTGAGTGTCAGTTTACAAATGCCTCTTTATGCATATATTTATACCTGGACAATTCCCCTCTTCCGATCACCAGTAGGAAAAAATAAAATGGCAGCTAATGATGATTTGATATCTTTAAAGGAAAAAAAGAGAGTACATGTATACTTCTCACCAAATTTCGTAAACCTAAATTCAAAGAAGGAGCTCCGCCCATTAATCAAGAATTCACAGACAAACTGACAAATCATTACACAACCAAAACAGACATGTTGGACTCCTATTTAAAACAAAGGAAAACCATCAACACCAACTCCTTTCCAAAAATCCCCTCTAAGAGTAGGCTAACTAAGTCTCTGCATTCCTTCAAATAAATATCACAAAGTGAATTTCTGGAGCTGGTCACAGCAAGCAGGGCTTCCAGCTACCCTTCTGACCCTTGTCCACCACAAATTCTCAAGAACATTCTTTTATCTACCTCTGCTGCCACACCAGTAAGAAGAATCATCAATAATTCTTTAACTACGGGAATCTTTACAGAATACTTATGCCCATGAATAAAGAAAACAAATCTGGGCCGCATGACCCCAACAAGTACAGACCAATTACAAATGGACCTTTCCTTGGAAAACTGATAGAAAGAGCAGCATTCGCCCAGATGTCACAATTCAGTGAAGATAACTCCATTATTCAAAGGTAACAAACAGAATTCTACCCAGGAAAAAGCACTGAATCTACCCTCATCATTATGTGGGATGACCTTATAAATGCAGTAGACCTGAAGTGGGTTGCTGCATGACTTCTCTTGGATCTCTCAATTGCCTTCGATACAGTTGACCATGACACCCTAATACAAAGACTCTACAAAGCTGGCATAGAGAGGACTGCTATCAACTGGATCACATCCTACCATCCAAACAGAACAAATGTTAACTATACCGTCTGTTTCTCATACAAACTGTACATCACAAAAGCAGGGGTCTCTCAAAGCTCTACCATCTCAACCATGCTTTGCACCTTCTACATGAAGTCATTACCAGCAATGATAAATGAACTTCAGCTCACGTGCTATAACTATGCAGATGGCACACAAATAATTTCTGCATTGCCAAGTGCTAACCGTCATCGCTAACTGTTATACAGCTGCATTATCCAAATACAAGTGATAAGTGTGTGTGTGTGTTTTGTCTCGTCTAACTAGCTGGGTGATTATAGAGTGGCCGCTAGGCTGCAGCATAAGACCTTCTTTCCCAGTGATGCCTACAAACACACCAGTTATGGTTGGTACATGTGATAACTCCTAAAGACCCAAGGGGGGGGGGGTAAATCAAATACAGAGTGCCCCAGGGTTTTTATGCATTGTTTGTTTACCAACATTTCAACCACATGAGTGCTTGTACCGAATTGCGGCTGTCATGCCCCACGGTTAGGAGCGGCAGGCGGTCCAGTATATAAGGACTCTGAGATTTCACGAACGCGCTTAGCGTTCTAGCCTGGAATCTAATTCCGTCCTAGTTAGTGTAGCCTGTCTTCCGGTTATTGATTTCCTGTTTCCGGGAGTCCTTCTTTACTGTTCGTTGTTTCTCGCGGCTCGTTCCGCGTCCTTGGCGTTCTGGAAGCGCCACTCTCTGTTGTTTCGTCGGATGCATCAAGTTGGTGGTTAGTGCTCTATTCTTGCATCACAGTAGTCTCTGGGACTCCGCAAGATTTGTGAGTGCGCTGGTTCCCCCGTTTGTGTTTACTATTTCAATCACTCCCTGTTGGTGGCGTCTAGTGTGTGCTCTGGCTCTGTGTTTTCGTTCCAATCCTAAGTTACATTTATATTCCCTTGTTAAGTGCTTTGTTCCTTGCACCTTTGTCAGTCGGTCCCCACATACCCGCACCCTCTAAACAGCTGAAATATCCCGGGTTTGGTATACCCTGGAGTGAGAGGTGCCGCTCATCCCCGCGCACCTCCCAGTAATTAAGTCTCGAGTGTAAAGCTCGTGGTTCCTCAGCGTTTTGCTCGCCAGCTGGTCCTCTTCCCTTCCGAACCCCCTTTCTATTCCCATTCTGTGAGGACCCTCCATGGCTAAGAACTGAAGGAAGGAGGTGGAGCACTTGCGTGGACCACGGTATGGTTTGACCAGTATACATCAGAAACACGGTAATAGCGCTGTGCGCTACCTTTCTTTATATACACGGTTTACCCTAGAGCGGGCGTGAGGTAACGATTGTTGTTCTATTCCCCTGTAGTCTTCAGCCCTTTATCAACATCAACTTGGTTAACCTGTTGCAGAATTGGGGCTTTTGGGTGTTCACAAAGGGTGAGTGATACTTAAGGCAGATCTGAGGCTATTGGGCGTGGGACAGGCTCTCAATCAGTGTTTTATGTCACATAGGATACTAGACTGTACTTTCCACGGTTCATACCTCCTGACTGGGAACAAGATCCTCCATAGGAAAGGGCATATCGAGAGGTAGGACTGTACAATTGGCAAGGTGTTAATTGTAGGTACTTATATGTGGATGGTCTATAATCTACCTTTCATTACAGCACAGAAGAGTCTCACCCTGGGATCCGCCTCTGCCACTATCTTGACGTCTTACCCTCCTTCCCTTGTTTTGTTTCCCTGTTTTCCCCTGGCGTGTCCTCCGGTTCTCTAGTGTTTGATAGAGACGGGGAACCGCAGGGGAAGACTGAGAATTGTCTTCACGGACCTGACGCTCCTGCGGATCAACCCACGTATCCTTACAGCGGCAACCCTGCGTTAACAGCAACTGGCTGTCCTTGAAGAGGTTGTGACTCACACATTATTCATCCATCTGCTGGCAAAGCTAGAATTGGTTCTTTTCCTTTACAGGTAGAACAGTTGTTTAAGGTAGAAAGACTGGTGGGACTAGTGGTTAATGTGTGTGGCCTAGTGTTATCAAATCGTGTGCTTCTTTTTCAGATCTCCCTCCCCGCTGTTCCCTTCCTTTCCTCCCCCCGATTGACCCCCTTTAATCTTCCGTGCCGTTACGGCAACTCGGAATTAAGGTTGTCAATAGGGGGGCCCCTACTGAGCAACGAACCGATCCTGAGTGGCCTTCGTGGGACCTGACAGAATAATCTGCCTAACATTAATATACCTCTCCCGGTCGGTTCATTGTCAACATGACCACCCTAGAAGACGTCTTGGCCACCCTAGTGACTCTCCAACAGGAGATAGTCGATTCTAGAGCTGAGGTAGCAGCCTCAAGGGCTGAGACAGCTGCATTGCAGGACTCTGTAAATCGGGTACAGCTGAACCCCTTTGACGCCCAGGTAGGGCGTGGAGCTAGCGGTAGTTTGTTCCAGTTTGGAACCTCCTCGACTCCCGCGCCTTTGACGGTAGAATTACCCACTCCCATTCCTTTGGCTGCCCCTGAACGTTTTCAGGGAGACGCAAATAAAGTGCAAGTCTTCATGACACAAATATTGTTGCATTTTTCATGCAAACCTAAAGCCTTCCCTACAAATCAGGCTAGAGTGGCCTTTATGATCTCATATTTAACAGGAGAAGCCGCGCAATAAGCGGTGCCTTATGTTCGTAGAGATGACCCCCTGTTATATGACTGGGAGGAGTTCAGGAAGGAATTTGAAACTGTTTTTGATCGCCGTGCGGCCTCATTTACGGCCGATAGAGAGCTACTAGAATTAAGGCAAGGTAGCAAAGACATAGTGACTTACGTGAATGCCTTTCAGAGGCTGGTGGCCGAAACTCAGTGGCCTGAGGAAAAGAGAGGCGCCCTATTCTATCACGGGTTAAAAGACGACCCGAAGGACGTGATAGCCCAAATAGACCCCCAACCTTCTACTTGCATAGACCTGATCAATCTGGTTTTGAGATTAGATTATTGTATGGGTGAACGTCGAGGGGATAGAAAAAAGGTGGACAGACAACCCATGCCCTTTGACCGGAATAGGGGCTTAGGCGGGGGGTCAGGAACCTCCACCGAACCTATGGATATAGGGGCCGTCAGGGCACCGCTTACACCAGCAGAGAGAGATAACAGACGTAAAGCAGGTCTCTGCATGTATTGTGGAAAGAAAGGCCACTTCGTCAGGGAATGCTTAGCTAAACCAAAGACAGGGTTCGGGGTGACAAAATCATTAGGAAGCAAGACTGAGGAACCCAAGGGAAACTAATTCACTCAGGGAAAGCAGAAGGGCATTCTTTGAGTGGAGTTTGTGTCCCTTCATTATCAAAACCAAATGACTACTCCACCCAGCATTTCTTTCTTTCAGTGAACCTCTTGACACCCACGGGATGGCAACCTATAGACACAATGATTGACTCACGAGCCACAGGGCTGTTCATGGACATAGGTGTGGCCCAAAGCCTAGGTCTGGTGTTGGTGCCAAAAGACCACCCCGAGGAGGTTCTGGCGGTTGACGGGAAGAAATTGAGCACTGGGCCCATGGAGTATCACACTACCCCTTTGGTAATGCAGTGCGAAGATGACCATACCGAGACGGTACTGTTCAACATTCTTCAGGCTCCTCAATATGGAGTAATACTAGGGCTACCCTGGTTAAGACTGCATAACCCTGAAATTGATTGGAAGGAAGGCCGGGTAAAGTTTAGTGGGTCCTGGTGTGAAACGCATTGCAAAGGCCAAAGTCAGAAAAACAAGGCTAACCTACACTCCTCTTATAGTTTAGCGACGGCAGCCGAAATGGATGTCCAACTTCCCTTCTGGTATTCGGAATATCAGGATGTTTTTTGTGAAAAGCTGGCAGACGTGTTACCCCCTCATCGTCATTATGACTGCCGCATAGACTTGGTGCCTGGGGCCTTAATACCATGTGGGCGTTTGTATGCATTAACGGAGGCAGAAAACACACACCTGAGGGAATACTTAGATAGATACCTTGAGAATGGGTTTATACGTCCCTCCAGATCCCCTGCAGCCTCTCCTCTTTTTTTCATCCCTAAAGCCAACGGTGAAAAGAGACCATGCATTGACTATCGAGCGTTAAACGATATCACGATAAAAAACAGATACCCATTGCCGTTGATACCGATTTTGTTAGAACAGGTCAAAACCGCAGTGATATACACTCGACTGGATTTAAAGGGGGCCTATCACCTGGTAAGGGTATGCGAGGGGGACGAGTGGAAGACTGCCTTTCGCACCCGCTATGGCCTGTACGAGTACACAGTGATGCCCTTCGGCCTGTGCAACGCTCCCGCTGCTTTTCAATACTTCGTGAACGAAGTGTTGCGGGAGTTTTTGGACAGGTTCATTGTGGTATACATAGATGACATCCTCATTTACTCGTCCTCGGTTGAGGAGCATCGGACACATGTCTGTCAAGTATTTGAGGCATTAAGAAGAAACAACTTATATTGTAAACTCAGCAAATGTGAGTTCCACGTGGATAAGGTGGAATTTCTAGGGGTGATGCTGACTCCCACCGGGCAGGAGATGTCCGATAGAAAGATACTAGCCGTAAAAGACTGGCCCCAACCTACCAACGTGAGGGATGTCCAATGTTTCCATGGATTTGCAAACTTTTATCGCAGATTTATCAACCGGTTTTCTACCATAGTGGCTCCCATCACCATGCTATTGCGAAAGAACGTACCATTTCGCTGGTCTACTGAAGCAGACCACTCCTTTCAATGCTTAAAGGAGGCCTTTGTCACCGCTCCTGTATTGGCTCACCCTGATCCCGAGCGACCCTACATAGTAGAAGCGGACGCCTCCGACGTGGCCATCGGAGCTATTCTTTCCCAAAGGCATAGGGTCACCGGCCAACTACATCCAGTGGCATACCTGTCCAGGAAACTGAACCCTGCTGAGACACGGTATACTATAGCGGAAAAGGAGCTCCTGGCCATAAAAGAAGCCTTCACGGATTGGAGGCACTGGTTATTAGGAGCCAAACATGTGGTCACAGTATATACCGACCATCGCAACTTGCAGTTTATGCGATCCACGCGCATGTTGTCTCCTCGCCAGTTGCGATGGATGTTATTCTTTTCTGAATTTCATTTCATAGTTACCTATCGACCAGGGACGGAAAACAGAAAGGCAGACGCCTTATCACGTCAGGAAACTCCCACAGAACCTACCACAGAATCCCAGCAGGCGATTCTGGATCTGCTGAAGGTTATAGGAGTAATGCATACTGATGCCTTCCTGCAAAAGGTAATTCTTGGAGTAAAAAACAGTTACTGGAAAAGATGGTTGAAAGAACACCGGCAATGGAGAATACACCAGGGTATTCCTATGAAAGATAAGCAATTGCTTGTCCCAACCCAGTCCTTGCGTAAGGAAGTATGGCAAATGTGTCACTATACGCCCAGTGCAGGCCACAATGGCGTAAAGAAAACACTCGACAGAATCTCAAGCCAATTCTGGTGGCCCACCGTAGTGAAAGACACTACTGACATGGTACGGAGCTGCGAAACGTGTGCTAAGGCAAAAACGGATCACGGAAAGACCCAAGGGCTCCTGCAACCTCTGCCCACTCCCTTGAAACCGTGGGACACCATATCTATAGATTTCATAGTGGGTCTTCCAAAGGACCAAGGCTGTTCCTCCATAGTGGTAGTGGTAGACAGCCTCACAAAGATGGGACATTTTATTGCATGTGCCAAAGAACCCACTGCTGGGCAACTAGCCAAATTACTTTTGGTTCACGTAATAAGATTACATGGACTGCCTGCAAATATCGTGTCAGACAGAGGCCCTCAATTTACAGCCAAGTTCTGGAAGGAGTGGTGTAGGGCGTTACATATGAAGTCGTCCAAATCCACTAGCTTTCACCCCCAATCCGATGGACAGACAGAGCGCCTAAACCAAAATCTAAAACAATATCTGAGATGTTATGTAGAGGACAATTCGAATTCCTGGGTGGAATGGCTCTGCTTGGCCGAAGTGGCCTACAACAGCGCCAAGCATCAATCTACACAATACTCACCTTATTACAGTAACTATGGTGTTCATCCCCGCTTCACTTCCTTGATTCAACCCGCTGTGCTGCCTGATGTACCTGAAGTCGGTACCAGAACAAAACTTATCCAGAGTATTCTGCAGAACACTTACAAAAACTTGAAGAAAGCCAAAATAACCTACAAAAATATGGCAGATAAACACCGGAAGCCATATCCTCCATATAAGAAGGGCGATGTTGTATGGTTATCCACCAAAAACATCAGATTCCGGAAACATAGCATTTTTCACCCCAAGTACATCGGGCCCTACAAAATAATGAGAGTTATTTCCCCTCGGGCTATGATGCTAGCTCTTCCGAAAACGCTAAAAATCCACCCGGTGTTTCACGTATCACTTCTGAAACCATCTTACACCCCCGTAAAAAAGAATCCTTCCCCTGTCTGGATAGACAACGAACCTGAATACGAAGTCCAGGCCATCCTCGATTCCAAGATGCGGGGATCCAAACTATGGTACCTAGTGTCCTGGAAAGAATATGGAATGGAAAACGATTCGTGGGAACCAGCCACGGGAGTACATGCTCCCAGATGTGTGAAAGCCTTCCATTCCCAACATCCCCACAAACCCGGCTTGTGGCAGCGGTCTCGGGGAGAGGGATGTGCTGTCATGGCTGCACCCCTGACCGCTGCCCCCGTCAGGATACTCGGGAACGAAGCAGCCCATTGGGACCGGGCCGCGGTAAAGTTCCGCGAGATGCGTAGCATATGGGTGACTACAGAAGGTGCCGCTAAGACTACAGCTCCCAGCGGCCTAAGTCACAGAGACGCACGAGCACAGGAAGTGACGCGGCGCGAAGTCCGAGAAGCCTTGAAATCTGGAGCGGAGGATGAGAAGCTCGCAGATTATCCTGGAGCTGATCTCGGCACGTGAAGATTCTGGTGTGGTGTTTCCCGGGTGCGGTAAGGGTGTCAGTGACACTGCCAAGAGTCCTTTTGTTCTGACACACTCGTGAATCCTTCGCTTCCGATACGACTTTCGAAGTAACTGCCCTTTGAATCTTAAAAGGAACTATTTAACCTGCTCAGGTGTAGTGCGTGGAACGCACAGAAACGATTGCGTTACAGGTGGTATGAGAACAATACCACGCTGTGGATTTAAATATTCAAAACCTTTTCTGCATTGCCAAGTGCTAACCGTCATCGCTAACTGTTATACAGCTGCATTATCCAAATACAAGTGATAAGTGTGTGTGTGTGTTTTGTCTCGTCTAACTAGCTGGGTGATTATAGAGTGGCCGCTAGGCTGCAGCATAAGACCCTCTTTCCCAGTGATGCCTACAAACACACCAGTTATGGTTGGTACATGTGATAACTCCTAAAGACCCAAGGGGGGGGGATAAATCAAATACAGAGTGCCCCAGGGATTTTATGCATTGTTTGTTTACCAACAGTTCAACCACATGAGTGCTTGTTCCGAATTGCGGCAACCCTGCGTTAACAGCAACAATCTGTCCTTGAAGAGGTTGTGACTCACACATTATTCGTCCATCTGCTGGCAAAGCTAGAATTGGTTCTTTTCCTTTACAGGTAGAACAGTTGTTAAAGGTAGAAAGACTGGTGGGACTAGTGGTTAATGTGTATGGCCTAGTGTTATCAAATCGTGTGCTTCTTTTTCAGATCTCCCTCCCCGCTGTTCCCTTCCTTTCCTCCCCCCGATTGACCCCCTTAAGCTTCCGTGCCGTTACGGCAACTCGGAATTAAGGTTGTCAATAGGGGGGCCCCTATTGAGCAACGAACCGCTCCTGAGAGGCCTTTGTGGGACCTGACAGAATGCTTACAAAACTGAAACACTCACATGTGGTGATTGGAAAAATTATAACCCACTCTGCGCCTGACCGGGCAATATGGGACCACCTCCTAAAGTATCTAAGGAAGTAAGAAACCTTTGAATTACCATGGGCTTCAAGTTATCAAACAATGCTGAAGTGGATAATTTTGCAAGATCATGCTTCATTACCATGAAAACTCTGAAACGCATCTTCCCCCAGCTGGGATTTCCATACAAGGTCTAGGCTACTATATCTCTTGTAATGTTGAAACTTGATTAAGCCAATGGACTCTACCACAGATCATCTTTCTCAACTATGAAAAGACTACAACGGATTCAGAACTCTTCTGGCAAACTACTCTTACATATAAAGCCACAAGCCCACATCTCCCCTGCCTTGAGGGCCCTACATTGGTTACTGGTTGCCAAAAGATCCACTTTCAAGCTATTTTCTATCACCCACAAATCAATACATGGAACAGGACCACTATTCATCAGTAATAAAATCACCAAATACTTTCAACAAAGGACTCAAGAATGGCACCTCGCCTCGAAACCTCACCATACAAGAAAAAAAACATAGGTGGTACATCTTTCGCTGTTCAAGCATTCAAACAATGTAATTCATTACCCCCAAACATAAGAAGCTACGGATAACTATCTTATCTTCAGAAAACTACTTGAGTTGGCTCTTTCCTACAGAACCACCACACTCAAACATGAATGCACTGCATATCACTGTGTAGGTAAACATTTATAATTTGTTTATATATATGTATTGAGATATTGTATTTCTTTGTACAAATATCTATAATAACTGTTTTTTAAATATATAGATATTCTTTAGATCTGCTAACACATTAAATACTACTTATGGTTAAATATATATATATTATTCTATGCTTAACATGTTTATAGCGGTACAAAAGGGGGTGGTGATGGACGGAGCATCAGAACCAATCAAACACTCACACCCAGTCAACAGATCTGGGTTTGATCCATCACCGTTCTTTAGCCCACTTTGCCACCCCAGTTCAGACATGGCTATACGCAAATCAGTCTGACCCTGTGCCTCATGGGAACAGTCCAGCCTGAACTGCCAAGCCATGCCTTCCCTGGACTGGAAACAAGCTTCCTAGGACCGGTTTCTGGCATTTCAGCCATCTTCAGCCAGGCTTGCTTGAATCCAGTGGCAAAGTGAGCAAGGGACTCACGTCTGAGCATACCCTGCCAACTTATGGCGAACAAAGCGGTACAAAAGGGGGTGGTGATGGACGGAGCATCAGAACCAATCAAACACTCACACCCAGTCAACAGATCTGGGTTTGATCCATCACCGTTCTTTAGCCCACTTTGCCACCCCAGTTCAGACATGGCTATACGCAAATCAGTCTGACCCTGTGCCTCATGGGAACAGTCCAGCCTGAACTGCCAAGCCATGCCTTCCCTGGACTGGAAACAAGCTTCCTAGGACCGGTTTCTGGCATTTCAGCCATCTTCAGCCAGGCTTGCTTGAATCCAGTGGCAAAGTGAGCAAGGGACTCACGTCTGAGCATACCCTGCCAACTTATGGCGAACAAAGCGGTACAAAAGGGGGTGGTGATGGACGGAGCATCAGAACCAATCAAACACTCACACCCAGTCAACAGATCCGGGTTTGATCCATCACCGTTCTTTAGCCCACTTTGCCACCCCAGTTCAGACATGGCTATACGCAAATCAGTCTGACCCTGTGCCTCATGGGAACAGTCCAGCCTGAACTGCCAAGCCATGCCTTCCCTGGACTGGAAACAAGCTTCCTAGGACCGGTTTCTGGCATTTCAGCCATCTTCAGCCAGGCTTGCTTGAATCCAGTGGCAAAGTGAGCAAGGGACTCACGTCTGAGCATACCCTGCCAACTTATGGCGAACAAAGCGGTACAAAAGGGGGTGGTGATGGACGGAGCATCAGAACCAATCAAACACTCACACCCAGTCAACAGATCTGGGTTTGATCCATCACCGTTCTTTAGCCCACTTTGCCACCCCAGTTCAGACATGGCTATACGCAAATCAGTCTGACCCTGTGCCTCATGGGAACAGTCCAGCCTGAACTGCCAAGCCATGCCTTCCCTGGACTGGAAACAAGCTTCCTAGGACCGGTTTCTGGCATTTCAGCCATCTTCAGCCAGGCTTGCTTGAATCCAGTGGCAAAGTGAGCAAGGGACTCACGTCTGAGCATACCCTGCCAACTTATGGCGAACAAAGCGGTACAAAAGGGGGTGGTGATGGACGGAGCATCAGAACCAATCAAACACTCACACCCAGTCAACAGATCTGGGTTTGATCCATCACCGTTCTTTAGCCCACTTTGCCACCCCAGTTCAGACATGGCTATACGCAAATCAGTCTGACCCTGTGCCTCATGGGAACAGTCCAGCCTGAACTGCCAAGCCATGCCTTCCCTGGACTGGAAACAAGCTTCCTAGGACCGGTTTCTGGCATTTCAGCCATCTTCAGCCAGGCTTGCTTGAATCCAGTGGCAAAGTGAGCAAGGGACTCACGTCTGAGCATACCCTGCCAACTTATGGCGAACAAAGCGGTACAAAAGGGGGTGGTGATGGACGGAGCATCAGAACCAATCAAACACTCACACCCAGTCAACAGATCTGGGTTTGATCCATCACCGTTCTTTAGCCCACTTTGCCACCCCAGTTCAGACATGGCTATACGCAAATCAGTCTGACCCTGTGCCTCATGGGAACAGTCCAGCCTGAACTGCCAAGCCATGCCTTCCCTGGACTGGAAACAAGCTTCCTAGGACCGGTTTCTGGCATTTCAGCCATCTTCAGCCAGGCTTGCTTGAATCCAGTGGCAAAGTGAGCAAGGGACTCACGTCTGAGCATACCCTGCCAACTTATGGCGAACAAAGCGGTACAAAAGGGGGTGGTGATGGAAGGAGCACCACCCCCTTTTGTACCGCTTTGTTTGCCATAAGTTGGCAGGGTATGCTCAGACGTGAGTCCCTTGCTCACTTTGCCACTGGATTCAAGCAAGCCTGGCTGAAGACGGCTGAAATGCCAGAAACCGGTCCTAGGAAGCTTGTTTCCGGTCCAGGGAAGGCATGGCTTGGCAGTTTGGGCTGGACTGTTCCCATGAGGCACAGGGTCAGACTGATTTGCATATGGCCATGTCTGAACTGGGGTGGCAGAGTGGACTAAAAAACGGTGATGGATCAAACCCAGATCTGTTGACTGGGTGTGAGTGTTTGATTGGCTCTGATGCTCCGTCCATCACCACCCCCTTTTGTAACATGTTTATAGGTCACTGCATAGTTTTCATCTATTTTATTTGTTTAGATGCTCTGGGTCTCTGTTTTATGTATCTATCACAATATGTAAATATTATCATAACTATTCTATCTACAAGTGCTTCACTATTGAAATATTGAGGAAAAGATACATTTAAAGAAAATTAACTTATGAGAATACACAAATAAATTAGCTTCAAGTACAGCAACACTTGAAAGTATGAGTTTATACAATACAACTTTAAATCTCAATATATTATCTTCCTTATACAGCTATACTCTTTCTAGGTAATTATGTATCTATATATGTATCTCCTTACTCTTACTGTAGAAAGAAAGAAGGAAAAGAAAGTGACTCTCTCCAATGTACTACTCTGTCTCACCCTAGACCTCTCTCAATGTATCCTCTACCTCCACTCTTTGACTCATTCCAAACCTTATTCTATTACAATAATCACCAAAATAAACTCTCTAGCCCTCTTTAGTTCACCCCAAACGTCATTTTGCTACTATGATCTCCCTAACAACCCTTTGCAAATTCTTCCCTCATGTATCCCTCATTTGACTCATCCCGAACCTCATTTCACTACTATGATCTCCTAATCCCTTTTTAGAGACTCTTCCCTCCTCCCTCTCTCCTTTTGCTCATCCCAAACCTCATCTTACTACTATGATCTCCCAAATAACACTTTCTGGACTCTTCCCTCTTTTATCCCTCTGTTATACTTTTTGATACAACTAACAGACTTGCATGTCCACCGCCCAAATTAACTGCTATTTTCCTATACTAATCCACCACTAATCCTTTTGGGTTCCGGAGTAGCATGCTACTCGCAAAGAAGCACTTTGACGCCTCGTCAGGGCTAGCAAGTGCTTTATAAAGACAATTACCATTTGTTTTTAACAGCCCTCAGTTATGGTGGTGAGCCTTTTCTTTAAAAACCGACTTCATGTTGGATCTAGATCAGTGCTACGTGTTTAGGCATGTATTCAGTCTCCTTTCTTTGACATCACAAGCACAGATCAGACCAGAATTCAGCATATTAAACCAGCAATCAGCATCTAAATCTGTTTTAATTAGATGCTGGATTCGCAAGAACATGGCCAAGTCATGATCTTTAAAATGTAGTAAAAGCTCCAAAGGCAGAAAGGCTTGGATAATAACTAAGTTACCCTTTAAAATTAGGTTTGGAAAGATCTGTATAGGACCCAATATTGGTATTTTAGGCTAACATATAATCTAAGTGGATCCTCTAAAACGTTATCCACAAATATTTTGTTTTTGATCATTGTGAATTTAGCTATAGAAAATTGTCTTATCTGGTGTTCAGCTCCAACAGCCAGCATGGCTATCAATCATATTGTTCTCATATCATAAAGAAGTCCATAGAATCAGTTATCTGCAAATTTGTTTTGGTGGTTAATTTTTGGGGGAAACTTGACAGAGCTGGAGGCTCGAAATGGAATGCCGGCTCTGTAGTCATAGGCTAGCGAATTAGCTAATCTCTTATGCTGTGCCCGGTGCTTTTAGCCCTATTTTTTGTAGACTTGGAAGTAGACACTGTAAAGTTGCAATTAAAGTTTGCGTTAAGTGCTTTAATCAGCAACTAATAGCTGGGTTTGTTAAATTCATGCAGAAGGCAGCGAATAAGTTGGTATTATCAATTAAGGTCGCACCAGTCTGAATGAATAATAAGACTGTTTGTGGCGTGAATTCTGCCCTAATTGATATGTTTATGTAAGGTTAACAAGTATTTTTGAGCTCGCTGTTTGTCAAAGACCATTTTTAAAAGAATTGTGCTGATGAAATTAGTAAGTTTATTTGAGAAGCCTATGTGCGGTAATTTTGACTCGTAAATGTTCTCATTTTTTTTCCAAATTATATTTTTGCTTTGTTTTTCTAACTTGCAATTGCTTTCAGTAGTTATACCATAAGTTATAAATTCACATACAAAAGTAATAATGCAAACATATACTGGTATTGCTTCCCCTCCACTGAGGGCACCTGCCCCCATCCGTTCTATTTGCCTATCCCCGAATCCTCTTGCCTCCCTCCTCTACCTGCCCCCATCATGGCTTGGCGTTGCTCCACAGTGCTCCACACCCCTTCTCATCCGTCTCCCTGTTTATTTCATGTTTACTCTATCATTGTAGAATGGCTGTCTACGTGGGTCCTGGGCTCACTGTGCCACTGGAATCAAGCTATCCTGTCTGAAGAGGGGTGAAACTCCGAAACCAGTCCTAGGATGCTTGTTTCCGGTCCAGGGAGGACCTGGCTTGGCAGTTCGGGCTGGACTGTTCCCATGAGGCACAGGATCAAGACTGATTTGCATATGACCAGGTCTAAAGTGGGGTGGCATGGTGAGCAAAAGAATGATGGATTTAGCCCTGATCTCTTGACTGGGGGTGAATGTTTTAATTTGTTCTGCATTCCATCCATCAATTGTATGTCCTTTGCTATCATGCCAGGCTGAGGCACAACTAAAGCCAAATTTCAGGGAGGTGGGGAGTTGGGGGGGTTACTAAAAATTTCGGGGGGTTGGGGGCTGACTCTTCCAGCAATATGCAGAGGCTCTACGAAGGGGTGAAAAACAACGAAGCCTCATTAACACGTAAATGGTCTTTTAAAGACCTGTGAAGTACATGGCTGCGGCTGTGTGTGTGTGCCCAGGAAGCTGTCTCAGCCGGGCTGCCACACACGACGGAGGGGGGGGGGAGTTTGTGGAAGTATTTTCAATAATATATTCAAGCCATAGTTCCATAGTTGCTGCTTATTTATCTTATGCAACTAACAACCATTGACAAAGCCAATAGTCCTGACTTGTTGTATATATGATGTTACTTGTATCATATATCTAGATGCAATGACAGAAACAGCAAAATACAATTCGCGCGGCACACTATGCTCAGCACAGATTTTTAGATTAAGTGTTTTAAGCCACGCCCTTAATTACACTGCCCCCCCCCCCCCGTGTTTTCATCCCACTTAAAGCCCTGACAATACCTATTGGTTTTGCCAATTACTGTTTTTGTTATTGCTCTACACTACTGCAGTGGAGTACGAGGGTCAAACCTATTGCCTTTTCCAGTAATTGTTGCAAAGTCTTCCCTTGTTTGTTACCACTGCACCTATCTTCAACACACAGCATCCAATCACTTCACACCCCTCCGTCTTGTCCGCTCTAGAAAGCAGTTGCAGAGTTGGGGCTCGGGGGTGGTGGGGGCGGGATGAGTGCTAGATGATAGAGAATAAACGTGTTTCGGTGTGTACTAGACTCTCCATAAAACAGCCTTGTTAATGCCATATAAAGCTAATATGGAGCCAGGGATAGACTAGAACAATAATGTTATGCCTTTTCTGATAAGTGAAAGTCTGCTGGTTGTCCCGCTTGACGGGAAAAACTATGACGTTTAGGTTTACAAAATAGTAATTCATGAAATCATTCAGGATGGTAATCACGTCTTCTAAACATTCTCTTACACGCGAGGGAGCCGAGAAGTCTTGTCCTGTTTAGGAACAGCACGTGATAGATATACATAAAATAATGCACATAAACAAATGAACATCTTGGATAATGCAGGGACTGCGTGACACGCTTGCTTCTCTGGAATGTTCGAGCACACGGACCGATGACGGCTGCCGGCGAGACCGCTTTCATGTAGCATTATCCGAGGCCGCCAGCTGCGGGCCACAAGGATAGAAGGCTCTGGAATTCACAATGTCATCCTCGCTACGCCCCTCGACCCCACCTTCTAACGAGCTCTCAGCTACCCCACTGTGTGCGAATGGACCGCACCGGCTATGTTTAGATCTAAAGTGTGAGAGGAATTGATTTTTTAAATCCTGGGATGCGATGTCGAGAACAAATACGCCTCGTGCTGTGCCGAAGTAATGCAATGAACACGGTACGTCGCGGGCCTGGGAGCGTGCTGTGCAGCAGTAATATAATGACACAGAGTGCTCGCTGCCCTGCACCAGCCAAAAGGAGAACCGAAAACGTATAACAAGAGTGATAACTTTTAGAAACTGGGACGTTCATCTGTAAAAACAGTGGGTCTTAGTTGATGCTGATGGAGCAAATGCGTATACAGTTGTTAATGGCAATTTACCCAAACATTTTACTCTGAAAGCTTTACACAAAGTGGTCATTCTCTGTGAACTCTTTACATTTCATATACACACACTGGTTAGGCTAAACCTTTCTCGGGTAGAGAGATTGTGCTAAGCACGATGTCACGTGCTCATCTCCACAAAGCACAGACCATAAAGAGAAACAGAAGTAAGAAAAAATAAGAGTCAAGTCAAAAAATACTTTTATTGATTCTTTAAAAATCATAAAAGGATGGCAAACCATCATAAAATACTAGTTCTGAACATTAAATGAGCATATGTATATAAACAATATTGTTATTAGAAAATTCATATATTTTTTTTTTTTTAAACATTGATCAGGGAGAAAACCATAAAAAAAAACATGATCACAGTAAAGGGTCAGTCAACGGGTTGTATAATTACTACTTGGCATGAGGAAATTTTGTCCAATTCTTTTGCTGCTGTTTTCCAGAATTTTATGGCGCTACAGGAGAGTGGAGTAGAGAGCCCTCCAAGACACCTAATGACAGCAGCTCTACATGTTCTGACCTGTTCTTTCCTTAAAATCTCCCGAAGAATGGATTTGCGTTTTTTTAATAAAAAAGGGCATATGCATAATAAATGTAATAGTGACTCCTCCCCTTGACAGCAAAGGCAACATTCCTTCGATGGCCATGCGAATTTCCATTGCGGGGTTAAATCTTTTGAGGGGAATGATCCCAGTCTTAGCAACATCAGGTAATGCTTTTTATGGTAAGAGATATGTTCAGTCAGGTACCGTTGCGGTTTTAGCCTCTGATATGTCTGTATCACAGCCCAAGCGTGGTATTTTTTTTGAAAAAGTCTTTTTATCAGTTAGTAGGGAGTTCCTCTTAATTGCGGAATTCACCGCATTTTTAAATCCAGAATACATTACTGGTGTTGACCAGGCCTCCTCTAGCTGTAATGCCGACAAGGATTCCTGCAGGATTCTCGTCGTCGAGTTAGCTTGTCGAGCTTGACTTTCAATCTCAACCCAACAACTATGGGCTAGAGTATTATCTTCTGCCTCCCTCATCCTCCAGTAGTACTTCACTAAAGCACCTTGTCTGGCCATGATCTGGTTTTTTAATCCAAATTCTAGACGGATTTGGTCTTGTGAGATATGTGACGGGATTGAAAACAGTCTTTTGAAAACTACGGATTATGCTGTATTTAAGGTGGTTGCATCTTTGGTATTCAAGATTTCTGAGCCATACGAGATGGAGGGTAAAAATTTTGCGGCTATCACATGTAGCAGGTGACTGGTAGAACAACCTAAGAGCTTTTTTTTCAAGACTTTGAAGGCGAACAACAGTTGTTTTGCTTTTATACTTCCTTGTTCCACATGTTGTTTAAAGTTTAGCTTGCTATCGAGCAAGAAGCCTAGATATTTGTAAGAGGTAACTCGGGCCAATGGTTGTTCGCCCAATTTCCAGGAGAAGGTATACCTGGACGATGTTTTATTATGTTTTGAAAAACGCATTACTTTAGTCTTTTGGTGATTGATCGTAAGTTGGTTTGAGCTGGTGTAGGCTCCTAGTCCCGTGATCAGTTTCTGCAGGCCAGCTGGTGTTTGTGCTAGCAGTACTATGTCATCTGCGTACTCAAGGCATGGCGTTGGTATTTTGCCCAATTTTGGGGGGTCAGCTGGAATTGACTGAAGGCATTTGTCAAGATCTGACGTGTAAATGTTGAACAAACAAGGCGCTAATGCGCAACCTTGTTTTAGCCCGTTTAGTGTTGGAATCTTGCCGGTGACCCTTGACCCATCTCCTTTCTTGATTTGCACCCAGGTATAAGAGTACAGGTTGATAATGGCCTCCAAAAGTCTAGACGGGACTGCCCAGGCCTGCATCTTAGCCCATAGAGAGGCTCTCGATACTTTGTCGAAGGCCGCCTTAAGGTCCACGAAGCAGGCGTACACGGGCCTTGATTTTACGAAGGCCTGATTAGCTAAGAGAGTGACCGCAGAGATGTTCGTTAGGGTACTCATCCCCGCCCGAATTCGGGTTTGCGTGGGAGGTATTTGGTTTTTTAGACTAACCCAGGCCTCTAGTTCTACTAAGAGGTTAGATGCGTAAATTTTCGCCTCTACATCTATCAACGAAAAATACCAGAAACTATATTAACCTGGCATCGAGTGAAGAGAGAGAATGGTTCTCAGTTCTGGTCAAGTCAAGTATTTTATCAGTTCAATTAGGCAATACAGCCCACAAATCTAATAACAAATACACAAAAAAGATATAAAACAAGTCATTAAAAATCAATAAAACAAATGATGTTCCATACAAATCCACCCCACCAATAATGGAGCTGTGAATTAGTACTTTAGGTAAAAAAACAAGTGCACACATACAACTTCAAGATTGCTGCTGTACTAACTCCATGCCCAGTAATAATCTCATGGATGGCAGTAGAGCCAACCCACACGTGACCCAAAAAATATCGGTTATTTACCAGGTCATCAGCTTTGACTGCTATAAACATTAAGCTTATAAAAATAAATTGTGCAAAAAGATGCAAATTGTGCACATCCACTTAAAACTTCACATACATAACTTTAATTGGCTAGTGCAAACATGCCCACAATCAGCGGTATTGTGCAAAGAGCAAATAACATTATTATGTAAACAGAAACATGGTAGCTAACGTTTCTGATACGATGGACAGATATTTTGCCAGGATACTGACATATTATTACATTGCAGATCTCTAATGCGGTGTACCTGCAGCTTTCTAAAAACCTGCAATAGCAGGCTGGGTCTTTATAGCATCGAAGGAACCACAAATAATATGGAACAGAGACGATGCATCCATCTTACAAAAGGGCCGGATCCCTTTTCCAACCCCAGTTATCTGCCAACTCCCCCCCGCCCCCCGCCCACCTAATGAAATTGAGGACTTGACCCAACCTGACCTTCAGGGCCCAATGCCTAACAGATCTACTCTTAAGGGCACATGTACAACAGTTTTAGGGGTTTCAAATGGGGATTCGGGCCGTTTGCGACAGCTACAATGGCTTTTGCCATGTACCCACCCTATTTTTGCGAGTCGGTTACCTATTACCGATTGACAAAAGAGGGTTTGCAAGTAGCTATCTGGAAGGGTTAATGCCTGAGCGTCCCTTCCTAATAGCTAGTCGCAGGGGGATGTACGATTGTTTTGCAACCATAATGCGGTCGCAAAACAATAGCAGTTTACTGCCAACTTCAGGTAGGTGGTAAGTCAGTCACAAACAAGAAGGGGTCCCCTTCCCCTTTGTGAATGGTAGCAAAAACGTTTTTCAAGAGCAGGCAGTACTCCCACGGACCACTGCCTACTCTTAAACAAGCATTTACAATGCAATGGTCTCGGCATTGTTAAAGTTAGAGCTATTGGCGTTGCTCATGACATTATTTTTGTTTTTGTTTTTAAAACATTTAAAGAAACGGCGTTGTTATTTACAATGTCAATAGCTTAATCACTCTCAAATGCGAGACATATTGCATTTGCACCCACACCCAGAGCCACACACACAAAGCCACCCACACACACTGAGCCACTCACACAGCCACCTACACACACACAGAGTTACCCACACAGAGAAAGCCACCACGCATAGAGCCACCTACAAAAAAGCCACCCACACAGAGCCTCCCACACGCACACAGAGCCACCCACACACCCACAGAGCCACCCACACACACGCACAGAGCCACCCACCCACACACACAGCCATATGCGCTCCCTCAGTTGGCTTGTGAGTGTAATGTCCCATGTGCTTGTGCTGGCGTCACTAGGATAAGCAGTCCCCATTGTTTGGTTTGCTGAGCGCGTTAATGACAGCTTTGCGGCCGCTCTTATCACCAAAAAAATGTACCCGTATGTTGGAGCTTCACTCGGGCTCTAAAACAAATATGCCCCCATCGTTGGAGCCTCTCGGGGGCTTGAGAACACTGCCCCCGATGTTGGAGTCCCGCTCGGGGGACTCAATGCGGACAGGAGCCACTCCGAGCCCTCTCCTTACCGGGACTTCGCCTCGGGGACTCAGCTCCTCTGGAGGCGGCAACGCTCCGACGCTTCGGGGGCTGCGGGGCTCTCTCCTCACTCACGAGAGCCCCGCTCTGGCTTCCTTCGTTTCGTGGGTCACGGCGTTTCCCGGGGCACACGCAGGAGCCCAGGGTAGGCTCCCGCCTGCTTCCTGCTTAAACCACGCCCACGTCCTTGCCTCCCTTCCGGCGCTGACTTTGTCCCACACAGGGCGCCTTACTTCCGGTTTCGCGGGGGCCGCGGCGGTGATTTCGATGATGGTGCTGCGGGGTGGGCACCCGCTTACAAATAGAATAATTAAATAAGCGGGGTGGGCACCCGCCAACGAGCGCCACAATGCGGGGTGGGCACCCGCTTCAAATCTCGGCAACAAGCGGGGGAATCCCTACACCGGGGATTCCCTGACACAGACGATTGCAGCTTCGCGCTGCTGTCAGAAATCGCCGGGCTGCTTCTTATCGGCGCAAATAACTAGCGCGCTGACCAGGACACAAATGTATGTCGCTCCCCAGGCTCTGCAGCACCCAGTTCCAGGGAGAAAGGGGAAAGCTCTCCTCAGCTAGGCACAGTCCAGGGAAAGTCTTTGCGCACCACCGCCTTTCTCCGAGGTCAAGCAGAAATGCCTCGGAGAAACGCAGTGGCGTTTTCGGATTCGGGGGCGTGTTTTTCTTTCTCTCCTCTTGCCATTGGCTGGAATGTTTACATTCCAGAGGAGAGAAAGAATCGAAAAAACACGCCCCCGAATCCGAAAAAGACGGGGCTTGTTTGGAGAGACAATGCTCTTCTTCAATTGATGACCAGCATTTCAGAGGCCAGCCAATGGAGAAGAGGTAAAAAAAAAGGGGCGGGTTAAAGCCCCACTCCTAACATTAAATCTCGGAGCGAGACTGCGCAAGCGCAGCCTTCGAGCCGAGACCTAAAAATGAAAAGGAAAATGTTTTTTTTAAATGCATCACATTTTCCTTTATGGAAAATGGGCTGCATTTCAGAAAAAAATTGCTGTAGTTAAAAAGCAATTGAAGACATGGTGGTCTGCTGATGCCAGTAGGCCACCATCCCTGTGAATGCAGGTCATTCCCAATGGGTTGCAAATTGTGACCTGCATCATGAATATTGATGAAGCAGGTCATTTACTACCCCATTGAGAATCGCTAAATATGTCTGAGACACATTGGTACATTTAATTTTGCAACTCACAAATTGCGAGTCACTAAAAATTGCAAGTCGCAAAATGAAATAGTCATACATGTGGCCCTAAATAACCCTCAAATAGGGCTGGATTAGACCATTTATAATATGTCTACCATAAATGCTGCAAGATGATCCTTTTGCTGCCATCCTCAAAATTGCTGTTTAACGAACACTGTTTTACTGAGCATTTTAGCACATATTTTTCTTTGGGGCACTTACATATTTAAAGGGGTATACCTGGCCAGTAAATTGAAGGAAACCTTGGTAACCTGTATGTTATTTACCCATTGACCCAAGTGCTTCCCTTGTAAGGGGAGTATTATGAGATGCCTCAGGGAGCCTTCTTCAACTTTTAGGAGCCCTGCTCTAGCCACTGGAGTCAAGCTATCCTGGCTGATGACGGCTGATAGCCAGAAACCGGTCCTAGGATGCTTGATTCCGGTCCAGGGAAGACATGGCTTGGCAGTTCGGGCTGGACTGTTCCCATGAGGCACAGGGTCAAGACTGATTTGCATATGGCCATGTCTGAACTGGGGTGGCGTAGTGGGCAAAAGAACGATGGATTTAACCCAGATCTCTTGACTGGGGGAGAATGTCTGCATTGTCAGCATTCCGTCAATCATTTGTTTGTTGTAACGCTGCTCTAGCCACAGGGCACTACTCACAGGGGCGGCTGGTGACATTTGAAAGTTGTGCAGCGTAAAATGATTGGCATACTGCACCGTTGTGAGCGAGCGAGCCAAAACCACCACAAGGCGGGTTCGAGGGGGTTCTCCCCCCGAGAAAATTTTGAAAAAAGAGAGGAAAAATGGTGCATTTTCAAGCAAATTTGAGAAAGCAGGAAGGTTATTAAAGCAATTGTGAAAGTGCAGTTATTACATTAATAAAGAGATGTCATATAACATAGGTAGCTGCTTATTCAGTATAACCACAGAGCTTCATAACAGACTTCGAGATACAATGCATTTCTGAGTACCTCACTCACAGATGTTTTTTATTTAACAAACAACTAAACTGGTCGGAAAGTAGCAGCATTCAACATAAAGTAGTACTTTATAAGCCCAAAATGGCTTTATTTTAGGTGTCTCAAGCCTAAAATCCCTAAAATGTCCTCCTCTTTAATGTAAGTCAAAAGCTCCCTCTCACCACGTTCAAAGTGTTGGTGGGCATGTGCCACACCTCAGTCTCCAGGACACCTCAGAGCTTACGGGGCCTACAGCCGCTCCTCGGTTTTCACACCCCCTAGGACATTGCCTACATGACCCCTCTCTTCTCGGCCCCACTAGGCCACGTGATCCGCGTCTCTCCCTAGAGTCATCCCTGCCTTGCTGCACAGAGCCCCTCTGGTGGAGGATGGCCTCCCGGGCCATTTACAGAGTGGAAGGGCCACAGGATATGATGCTGTCACGTGCCAGTGGCCCGTGCCCTTTCAGCATGCAGGCTGGGGCAACAAGAAGAAACCAGACCAGTCTGGGGTTGCGTTTGTGTGCTCAAAGGATGGCTGCCATGAGGCCAGGAGTAGCTGTTGTCATGGGGCAGGCATGACATGAAGGGCGCATGCCGAGTGCCGTTGACTTCGGGCCTGGACAGCAGCAGGTAGAGAGTCTTGCGTGGCCGCAGGTGGTTGCTTCAGGTGCGTGTCAGTCCAACTGAAGCTTCACCCATGGGACCCAGGTCAGACTAAAGCTGGAGCAGCACCCGGGGCACGGCTACTACTTGGGGCACAGCAGGGGCAATGTGAGCGCGCATTACACAAGGGCAGGGTCCGGGGGCCGCACCTTACTCATCATCATTGTGGTGTCTTGATGCGAGGCAAGGGGGCAAAAAGACACTGGACGCTTTGCTGGCTTTATGGCTGACGCTAACTTCCACCTTGAAGCTTTTATTTCACTCACCCACGTGATGCGGGCCATACCATGATCTGGCACCACTGTTGAGGCGAGCTCCTCAGAGCCACCTGGGCCAGCGGACTCACAGCATTACAGAATGAATGTACAGTTCTACAGCACAATGGCGCAAGGGATGCTGCAGTGGGCCTTCGGGAGCATGTCGACGATGGGACGGTCACTGCAGTGCCTGGACGTCGGCCCTTTCGGCGGCGACACACAAAGACAAGCTGTAAAGATGTAGGGGCCGGGCATTTTGTGAGGTGTGGGCATGCCCTGTGCTTTTCACACCTGAGAGTATCTGTGTCCCAAATGTGATGTCTGCGCCTGGCATCCTTTACAGAGCCGAGCGCTCCCCTCAGATGACGGCGAGTGATAAAAGCAGCCATGATGCCAGTCCCACTCAGCAGTGCCCCTGAGGGCTGCAGCTGCAGTCTGCAGATCTCGCGACTGAGTCGTGAGACAGGGATCTCACTGGGCCTGATTGGAGGGTAGGCCTGAGCGGGTGCCGCCAGCCACAGGTGGCACAGCCAGGCAAATGCCTCGAGGTACGCGGACTGGCACTGTGCCAGGTCTGTGACTACTCCTCCGACCTCCCGGTGTAGGAGCGCTCTTGCTCTCAGGCAAACAGTTCTGCGACGTTTAGGGCAAACTAGGCCTTCTCAGGGTTAATGTACTTATTTTAATTTTTAATAGTACGCAACCTGCCCGGACCCCGTCCCCGACTAGCCCTCAGCAGCAAGACAGCAGGCCTTCACTTTGCCCACGTTGTTTTCATAGTGTATATAGTACCAACCTGACTATGTGAGTGAAGATAAGTACCGGGGTGGCAGAGCAGGCATTGGCAGAGCAGGACAGGAGGAGGCCTCTTCAAAGTCTGCATAATAAAATAACTCTAACACAACACAAATTAGGAGAAAAATGTGGCCCGGGCCGCTCAACTCTTACTTTTCTCAGGATCTGGTGAGTTCAGTCCACTAGAAGACATGTCGAACAGTACTTAGTAATTGTAATTGTAATTGTAAAATCACTTATATAGCGCATGGCTACCCGTAGGCATCCCAGCGCTCTTGGCAACGGTGACCCTGGGCTAGTCCGATCTACATTCCTACTGCAAGCTAATTTCTGGGGAATAGGAAGGTTTTGAGTTTCTTCCTAAACTGAAGGAAGGTCTGTTCCTGCCTCAAGTTGCATGGGACCAGTGCACTGTACGTCACACAACGACACGAGCAGGCGAGCCACCAGCAGTCCAGTAAAGTTAGCAGACCGGCACGAGGTCTAGTGTGTGCAGTGCAGTGACGCGAGGGAGTTGGATTGCTGCGCTGCGACTGTGAGCCTGCAACGTCACCACGACAGCGTCCCGAAATGGCCAATCACTGCTGCATGGCTTCACATGAAGCCACAGTGATTAGCCATACAAAGTGCGGCTGCGGCAGTGCCACCACCCATGCGCGGCACCCAATAATGGATTGCCTGTCCTTCTGCGCGGTGTCTCAGCCAATCCTGGCCCTGCTTGCAGCGCCAGGATTGGCTAAGGGCACAGTTACTCTCTGCCCATTATGAGACCCGGGGGCTGCTGCCTTGCTGCTGTATGAAGCAGCACCCTTCCTTGGGTCCCTTTGCACCGCCACTCGCTCAGTAAGGGGAAGGTAGTGTGCACGCATGTTCAGGGTGGTCTTCAAAATGACCAGCCCAAAAATGCACATGCGCACTACTGCTGCAGCTGAGTCTGTCACTCAAGCTGCCGCAGCCCAGCCCCACCCCCTGGCTTCAGCGCAGTCCGATTGAGTCGGGCATGTCCCAGTAGCGGCCGCGTATATTCAGCGAGACGTTTGCAAGGCAAGGCATTGGCAATTAAATTTATTTAGCGTGCTGTGTGACGGTCATCTAGTGAATGAGTCCATGTGGCTTAGTGGGGCTATGCCCCATCGCCCCAATGGATGCACCGCAACTGACTACTCCTGGTACCTGTGGGGAAACCTAACCATTTTTTACAAATGGTTGTTATTATAGTTTGCAGGCGCCTATCTTCTTTTTCTAACAAAACCTCACAACCGCAGAGTAACTATCTTTGCGTTATATATGTCTCTTTCAGCACTTTAACAGACTTGTGCCCCAAGGCTGAATACCGTCTCTGATGTGCACCAGTAATCGACTTGCCATTAGATTCTTGCAACGAGACATGGGCCCCAAAGTCCAAATTGGGGCTGAATAATGGGCCTAGATATCTATATTCCCTAACCCCCTCTACGTGATCATGTGGAGGTCTTTTCACCTCCTTTCTAACCATACTTGGTGGGCATTGGTTTCATATCTTTGTGGAGCTCATTCTTTTGTTGAAAAGAAATATTATTCACCTTCAATTGCTAGCAAGGTATGGCGTTCTTTAGATAAATACATGGATTTATCCTCTCAGGGGTTGGTAGCGCAATATCCTTTTTGAATTTCTTTCTTAACTTTTTTTTCAGAAGTGTAGCAGATGTCTCCTTTTAATATTTCATCCGCCTTTTTCTTCCCCCGTATCCTTTCCTTTTTTCTTTCTCTGTTCCCTTCTTTCCCCTCTTTCCCCTCTGCTGATGTATCCTATTTAATGAGCAATACAAACCCATACATGATTTTGATGGGATATATGTTAATGTTCCATTTGTCCCACACTCCTGGGCTCTATTTTTATTATTTGATGAATTGTCAATATCTGTTATCTGTCATGCATTTATTGGAACATTTTTATATAATATCTTTGACATCTTTTTATCCCATTCCATTAGTTCTTTGTCAGATAGTCCTTTTTTATTCCTAATTATTATATCTTTATTTCTGACTCTTATGTATTGCTACTGAATTCCAATGTATTTCTTTTTATCTATAAAAATAAAAATATATTTGAACACTAGTCCATTAGCCCTCATACAGTTGTACTATCAATTTCAGAAGACCTGGTGGACACTTCCATTTTTCCATCTTTTCCCAAAGGAGAGATCTATTAACAGTGCCAAACCCCGTAGACAGATCAATATGCACCAATTAAAGTACCTGCTTTCTTTTGAGGGCGTAATCTTCCACTAGCAGTTTTCATATCACACAACTGTCCCTAGTAGAATACCCTTTCCTAAAGCTCATTTGGGTCAGAGGAAGAATTCTTGTTAGGCTCACCTACTCTTCTAATTGACCCAACAAGTGCTTTGTATACATTTTGCTCAGGATATCCAATAATGTAATAATGCAATAATTAGAGGGCAGGGCCCTATCACCCTTTTTAAACTATGCCGCCCTAATGCTACCTTTCCAGGTTTCCGTGCAAATCATGCCCTTCAATTATTTCTTTGAACAGTGGTACCAGGGTCTGTGCCCACAAGTGAGGATTAAGTTTAATGATGTCATAAGAAATGCCATCTGGCACTTGCGCTCTTGATCTTTTCAGGCCTTTGTTAGCTATTTCGATGCCACTAACTGTCGGAAGCTAAATGCTCTTGTCTCGTACCCCTTAAACCTCCAATGTCGACCACATCGTGTCCACAACACTCTCCTCTCCTCTTTGACCTTATAGAAATCTGAAATATAACTGACCCATGTTTCTTCAGGGATTTGACCTGCTGTCTTATGTGTGTCTCGCCCTAGAATGCAATTTGAGATACTTCAGAAACCCTTTAGGATGTCAGTGCCCAGGGAAAAAAATTGCTTTTGACTACAGGTTCTTTCTTTCCCTCCACTTGATTTTTCCTACAGACTTTCCTATGCTGTCTTATCAAACTATCCATTTGGTCCCCCCTACACTAAACTCTTCTTGTATTTTCTAGTTCAGTGTTACTTTAGCCTTTGATTTTCAAAAATCAGCAGGTACTCAACAACCCTTCTCTCCTGTTCAGCCCTATGGCTGCAATATCCCTTATGGATGAAATACATTTTATAAAAGCTTAACTGTGGGGTGTGAGCGAGAACTGGAATGCGCCTTTAACAGCTCCTTCATGCTATATATAACATGACATTGTAATTTGGCAGACCACACTATTCTGCGATTAATTTTATAGTACAGAGGCAAACTTTTGGGCCACATATCTCTTAGCTTAGCCCCCCTGGACAATAAGAAAATAAAAGTTTGCATAATTAATCAGGGATGTTACTCTCCCATTATCAAACGTTGTCCTGGCTGGCTGATCACCCGGACGCCTACCATTTATCATCATCATATTGAGGCTCTTGAGAAGAATCCCCAGTTTCCTACCCCCACCTCTCTGCCTCCCTAAAACCAGATAGGTAATATTCAGTGCAACTTTTTGTCTCTATGGATAGCACCCCTCGACTGCCAAGAGGGGATTTTTACGTTTAAGTCACCCAACTGTAAAATAGGCACCTGGAGGAAGCCCAATTGAATCTTGTCTAGTAAAAGTGCCAACTCCTTGAGTTGCTTATCTTTGCAAAGATTCTGTGGGAGGAATGCATTAATTAATATCAGACCCCCTTGTGTAACCCCTGGGTAGCATGATTGAAGGCAGACCAGACCGCTATACAAGAACATTTGTAGAGTCTCTACAGAGAACAGGCACCACAATATCATACTCCACTGCTACCAAAACTGATAGGCCCCTTGCCGGTCGCCCAAATTGCCCATTCACTGCCTTTAAACTAAATAGAACATAGTCAGGCAACCCAAGCCCTCCATTTCCCAGGTTTCATGTACACCAGCTATCACTACTTTATTATCTTTAATCAACAACTGGAATGATTCCATGTTCCTTTTCAACCCTGCTATGTTCCTGGACAAAAGATTTGTCACGTCAGGATCTATGAAACAGGGGTGTGGATGCCCCCCGATTTGACGCCACAATCCAATTAAGTTCTTACTTCTTTGCCATCTCCACCCGGTTTGAAAAAAATTGCCTGCCCTGGTCCATCTTCTCTTGCAAGGAGCTGATTTAGCCCTGGACTCCAACGTCCTCCCTCCACCGCAGGTGGGAGCACAAAATTGGTTGAGGAAAGTAAGGCTCCTGCCTGACCCCCCTTATTCATTGCAGTCAATGAACAATCTAGCGGGAGATCCTGCTGCTGTATTGGAGTAACATAAACATCACATTCTGACTGCCTAAGATCATCCAATGATTTCAGGACTTCTCCTGCCACTACCCTAGAGTACAAGTGAACCCCAACATGTGGCCAGGCCTTAGATAGCGCACTAATATGTGGCTGGACAAGCAGAGCAATAGCTTTAGTGGAGATCTTCGCCAGCTGTGGGATTGATTGAAAAAGGGCTAGTATTCTAGATCTATAAAGCATCCCGTATCCTTCCCAGTCCACAAAATATCCACAAAATGGAGGGCCCAGACAATATCATTATAGGAATTGGCTCTGGGCTTTGACCCCCTTCCATATTTCTTCCTGATATTCAACATTAGGAATTGGGCATGCGTTTTAACCCCTTCCATATATCTTCCTCGTATCCAGTGTTCCCCCGCCTCTGGATTAAACCCCCTCTATCTGGGGAGCCTGGTGAACCAAATGGTCGACCTGCTCGGGTATAAGAACCCTACTTATATCTGCCCCTGCAGGCTTAGGTGGAATTACTGCCTTTTCTAGTGATTCCAAGACATCAACAGATGCAGAGATTAGGGAATCCAGAAAGGCAGAGGCAGTTTCAGATGTACGATAATGAGACACTGAGTGTCTCCCTGCTGTTGTAGCTCCGCTCAGAAATCGAACCTTTCGTGGCCTTCTCTTTTTGCCTTTTGTTTAGATTTTTTTTCTGAGATGTTCCCTTTTCCAACTGCTAGTCAAACTCTTGGATCGGAACCAACTTTATCCAGTTAGCTCTTTTAAAAAAGAGAAAGACTTCTCCTGTTGCGCCTGCGGCCTGAGGAGACTTCATGGAAACTAACCTATTATTTGAGTCCTCTGGGGCTACTCGACCTTCCTCCATAAAGAGAGCTTCGAGATCAATTAAGGCCAAAGATTACTCACATCTATTTTCCTGGATAAAAGGAGGGACCCTAGGATCACCTGCCTGGGTGCTAGTATATGCTGTCCTAATTGCAGAACTCTTTACGTTAGGCTTACTTTCTTTCCTATGTGGGAATATTGGCAGTTCCTTCAGCATGACCAATTGAATATCTAACATGTGATTAGAGCTCTCTGTGTTCTTTTTCAATAAAGACAGGATGGATGCCAAAATGTGTGCTAGACTCTGCAGAGCTCTGGAGAAACGTAAATAATCAGCTCAAATATTCTCTGGAGGGTTCAGCATTAGGTCCACGGTAGTGGAAAGATTGCCCTGATCCGAGTTTGTCAGACTAGGTGTGCTTGAAAACACAGGCATGGCATGTTTCCACTGTTTTGATGTTTCAAGTGTTTCTAGGAGGGGCTCCCCCCCCCCCCGCCCTTGTTGAAGCCTGTGATACTGGTCTAAATGGTGAGATTTCGGGTAGTATATAGTCCAAACTTAGGAGTTGAGGGATGAGGAGCATGAGGACTGGATAAAAGCTTCGAAATCTTTTCCTTGTGACTGTGAACATGGCGTGGTCCGCTTCCCTGAAGCACGTCGGGCAGAACTAGCCTAGGATACCACTTGAGTATGCAAGTACGGCAACATCGGAGCTGCCGACAGATCCGCCCTCTGTGATGCCTGATCCTTTGAGGGGACTTCCCCCTTTGACTCTCCCAATGTAGTTATCTGCATGGATTCTGTCGTAGGTGCGTTTTCGTCTGCGATTTTTCGAAAATAATGCTGATATTTTACCCTCACCTTTAAGAAGACCTAAATGGGGAGCTCTATTCCTCAGTGGATTTGCTTTAGTCTTTTGGTGCAGTCTGGGGGTCAGCGTACAGCCTGATCTCAATTACTTGGCTGTCATCTTTGAATATATACCCAATGGTACTAATCAATGATTTGGGCTCCAGGAGGTAGCAGTAGAGATTAAGGTTGTGTGCCGGTTAAATAAAACCACACAGGGAGATCTTAAGGCACTTAAGGGGGCAGACTAGTTCTGAAAAAACACCTGGACTATCTTATGCTGCCCCAACCAGGGGGAACAAAAACCTCTGGGACCTTCTGGCCAGGTGTGATCTCCAACGCTTTGCCAAATCAAAGCAACCCTCCTACTTTGACTTGCTGTACAGGTGCACTCAATTAAATCTGGGTACTGCTGCAGTACAGCACACTATCCTGGGGGCCTGCGTGCCTACACGTGACACTCTATCTCCATCATGCCTGGTAAGTCCTGATGCCAGACTCCTTCCTGAGTGGGGACCCACTCACTCCCTACCCACAAGCTGCAGCTAGGCCGCCAGCATGCCAGTCAGAGCAGCACCCAATCCCCTGACCCCATCTAGTGGCAGTGCACCTACCCTCCGTCAGGCCAGGACAAGTCAACGTATCCCTAACACACCCAGCACAGCTGACTGCACCTTATCCCCACCCTATCCCAGCTGCAGGGACACCTCTCACTCCCCCTACCTAAACAATGAGAGAGGAGGGCACTGCCAACATCTGTGAGTAGGGAGAGCATGGCTCAGGGGTTAGGGCAGCCCTTACCACAAGGCGGCAAGGGCGAAGAGGGCACTGCACTGGTTGCGGCATGGTCACTCAGGCCATCTCCATGAGCTCAGCAGGACCACCGGGACCATTGGCTCCTGCTCCCAGCTTCTTGCAATGATTCCTTAAGGCCCATGTGGTCTATGGCCTTTGGTTGTGTGCCCCCTGTGCTTCAAAAAAGAAGATAGCCCCGTTCAGAGAGCCTCCTAACACCTTGCGGCTCATGGCCCACATGCAGACCACGTTCACTCAGAGGCGTCCCATGCTCTGCAGTGCACTCAACACTCAGCACTGCGTCTTACCTTCTCTCTTTAGGCTCAGGGCCTCAAGGCCAGTGGCAGTGGCTTGGGCACAGGCTCTCTCGGCGGCCGCACATGGTGGCTCTGGGAGTATGCCAGTCGTTTATTGCCTGACAGTCCGCTGCTCCACTGTGCTTGCAACATGTCACATCACCAAGGACTAAGGATTACTAAGTGATGGGACAAATACTCAGTACTGCATCTCTAACAATCACCAATTTCAAGCACACTAAAATGTATTTTTGTTTGATGCTGCTTGGTTTGGGTTAGTTTGGAGGAATGAAACTACATTATGTGATTTGAATGTAATCTGTGGCTTCCAAGAAGCTAGTGGTAATGCGCCCCTTTATGGACCAAAGGGTTGGGTTGATCGATGGGTGACAAGCTGGTAGAAGGGAACACCTTGGTTGGGGAGATGAACCAGTGTCGGGAATATGGGGGAGGAGGGGTATTTTTTGTTGTTCTGCAGCAGTCTGATACAGGTTTAAAGTAAGGCGATGTGATGAATGTATCCACAGCATGAACAAGTGCATGACCATTGAGCACCCATTTTTCATAACTGAAGCTTTTTGAAGAAAGTCAACAAATTATGAAGTCCATGGATGTCTCACTGACCTCCCGGTCAGATGTCTAAGTGTATGCCTCTTCACCTATCGGTCTTGGGACAATTTCGCCATCGAGGCTCTACCACCTTCGCTGAATTATATCTGACAGCAGGCTTTCTCTTGCACTGTTCATCACCAAGGAGTCACTCCCTGGTAGCACACTCAGTTTCTGCACTGGGATTTCATTAATGTTTTTAAAACTCTTACATTTACTCTCCTGCATGTAGTGGTTAATATCGCTTTAAAACACCCTCAATAAATAAATGTTGTGAATGTACCAGGATATCCTTGATGTACTTCCCTCCTTTGTTTATCAATTGGCATAAAAAACTACCTGCTGAATGCATTGCCAGTGATTTATGTGTTTTTTACTTATTCGATGAATGATACTGCTGGAGTGCTTCATTCCTGTTAATTTGTAATCATTATGTTTAACAAATGGAAATGACAATAAAGTTTGTTTTTAAAAACGAAATATAGGTGAGGCACAGAAAGAAACATGAAATCGGATGTCTTGATAGTGTGGCAGAGCAGTGGACATACCTCTGTATATCTGACATCATCATTACAAATTATGGGGAAAGGTGCAAATGATGACTTGGAATGTAGGAGGCCTAACTACTAGCACTAGTGATACATAGTAATCTTATCTATATAAAGATAGAAAACAAGCTTTGTGTTTTTACAGGAACAACACATCTCAGATGGCACATTTTCTGTGCGTCCTGCTCTGCCTCCTCCAGGGAGGGTGGAGATATTTGTGGTTTTTAGAGTACATTTGCCTTTCAAGTCAAAACATACTCAGCAAAACCCATACATGAGATACATGGTGACTCATGGTCAACTTGAGGTTCAGGAAATCTGTCTTCTGAATGCATATGCCACGACAGTAGAAGACCTCACATATTTTGGACAATATCATGGAGGGGGATTTTCACTGTGCGCTGAATTCTTTGATAGGCAAGTGTTCAACAAGATTGAGCAATAGCAAAGGGAAGAGCAGAACACTGCAACTGTCTTGTGAAGGGTTGACTTACTGGGCATCCAGAATGTGCACCCACATCTGACAAAATCTTCTCAGCACCACGTAAATCTCGTAGCAGGAAAGAATGCACAAAGATCTGCCAACATCTTTCGATAAGGTGCTTCTGTGAGATCCTGTTTGGATAGGACACTGTCACATCCTCACGTTGAAAATGACCTACACCTGGTGCAAAATAGGGGCACATAAGCCCACCTGGATGATAAAAATAAATGCTCTTCAGGATCAGCAATTCCAATCAGGCAGAATCTGGTGGGGGCTTTCGTAAATATATGACATGTACTTGAAATGGGTTGGCTGGCTATTCATCATCATCATAAAACTTTATTTCAGTTGTTACGAACATAAAAGTGCAAATGCATACAGTACAAGGAAACAAGATAAAAAGCATACCAAAATACATTAGCTGCAAATTAACAAATTTCAACTTAATTAGTTATCCTAGACGATGATGTAATAGATTAAAATTGGCTTGTAAATCTCTTAAAGCATTGTCAACGAGAGCCTATTCCGCGATAAAACTCAGCAGCATGGCCAGCCATGCAGTTACAATGCTAAAAATTGAGCTATAGCCAAAGCTAAAAAACATATATTTCGTTTAAATGGGAACTAAAAAAATAATTAAAACAATTACATTGTCAATATGGACCTTCTAATGATCCACATTTTGCCGAAAAACTTGCAAACTGCGTAGGCAACTAAGAGACTGGAGTCCGATTTAAAAATGCGCAACGCTTCGCGATGGCAATGAGAGCCAAGCCACCTACAAACAGGAGTGAGCCATTTGGCTCTCAGAGAATAGTACATGGGAAACACAAAGAAATGTGGCTAATTGTCTAAGCAGCAAGGAGAAAACCTGGACAAGACTGCAATGTAGTAGAAGGCTGCCACCAGGATGCTGTGAAAGTATTCACTGGGAGGGAGCCAAATCTGAATTGCATATAAAGCTTCCCGTCCTGCGGGATCGTAACAGCCTCCCGATATTGTTCACAGACACCTGACAGTTTGAATTCCATAAAATCCATGGAGAGGCGGCCCCAGGACGAGTAAGAAATAAAGGACTGGGCCACCCAATTCCAATATTTTTTCTTAATCAGGTCTTTACTAGGCAATAATGCTGGGTTTTTTGTGTCCCATGATCCCTCCCCTATAATAGTAAGCAGGGACTTTACCTTAGAGAGCCAACCAATTTTCTTAAAACAGTCGAGAGCACTGACTTCAAAAAGAGCAGCAGCATATGAGAGCAGCTCAGGAGTGGATTTTAAGCGCAACTAAACGAGTAGGGGGAGTAGCTTAGCTTTCTCCATGATTGAGGATCTGCCCATATCTAATCTTAGTGGGTGAAGGGGGGTACTCTGAGGAAGTGAGCATAAGGCTCTTAGAAATGTATTCTCTGTCGTAAAAAAGCCATCCAATTCTTCAAAGCCCCAGAGTTCGGCCCAATACAATCCTGAACCCACTGCCCTATAATCATACATATGAAGTGGGGCTTCTACTGGTTTGCTCCGGGAAGTCCTATGCTCTTTAATCAAGACCCCAGTTGTCTGCCTATGCTGAAGAGTCCGCTTTGTTACAAACTTCTTCCAAGACAAATCTACGGAGAGAGTGACACCCAAGTTATCAAAGGCGTTCACTCTCTCCAAGGGAATCCCACCCAGTGTTAACTTGCCTTTAACTGATTTATGGGGAGTCAGCATTAAGAGTTTGGTCTTTGAGGTATTAACCTCTAAGCCTATCGTTGCACAAAAGGCCTCGAAATGATCTGCGTTGGGCTGGCTGGCTATTCATAACGGCGTTCTTAAAGTATTTAAACTTTGGATCAGAACTAACAGACTAAGTGAGACTGTTGTATTCCAGTTACTGCCAGGGTCAGAACGTTAAGGGAAATCTCAGACAATTAGGGCTAGAAAATGGCACTCATCCCAGGGCAGCACTCTCTTACAAATGCTATTTGGTGTGGTTACGGAGCCATTGTAATCAGGGCTTTAAGTGGGATGAAAAAACTGGGGGGTCTCTCAAAGGGGCGTGGCCAGTGTAATTAAGGGTGTGGTTTAAAAACACGTAAGCTACAAATCTGTGCTTAGGATAGTGTGCCGCCCGATTTGTATTTTGCTGTTTGTCATTGCATCCAGATATGATACAACAAGTAACATTATACCAAGAAGTCAGGACTATTGGCTTTGACAATGGTTGTTAGTTGCATAAGATAAATAAGCAGCAACTGTGGCTTCTATATAATATTGAAATAGCTTCAACTTAAAGCCCTGGTGACACCACGACAATGTTGCTGCTCCTGAGTTTCAAAAAGAGAAGGGAATCCAGAGAGAAAATGACTCTCTTTAAAGGATTTCCCTTTCCCTATAACGCTCACCTAGCATGACGTCATGCCGTAACTTATCCACTTGTGAGTATATGTGAGCAGTGTGAGCACGCGCAAATGATGTGCCTGCTGTCATTGCAGTCTGGAAAAAAAAACAGACCGCCTGTGCCAGGGCACAAAACAGAGCCGGATAGAGACCAGTTTCGAGCCTCCTTTTAAAAAACAGCTAGTGCGAAGCACCGGTGAGACCCGGCCCACTTAAAGCCCTGATTGTAATACATGATGGCACACAGTTTGGCCAAGTGAACCACTGTAATAGAAGAAAGCGTGCAGGTGGTATTTATGTATGCAGATGATAAACTTATTTGTATAAATAATCCAGCTGAAAGAATGCCTAGATTATGGACAAATTAGATAAATGTAGCCATATTATATGAAACAGCTAGAACAAATTCATGGTATTTATGTTGGGAGGTATTAATGCGACAAAAAAATAGCAATTTATAGATTCGGGCGTGGAATGGAACATTGATAAATTCACATATTTCTGAATGTAAATTTAATACAAAGGAAAGTACCTCATCCCTCTAAACTTAATTAGGATAATGGTAGGTCTCATAAAATCAACAGTATTCAGAAATAAGCTTCTTGGTGGTTGGTTGAGCTGTGCTGGTCACAATGCTGGTAATGCCTCTACGACTTACTGGGCTTCAGGTGTCCTCCCTCAACAAGCACGTTCTGAAAACTAAACCAATGGCTAGTAAAAGTGGTCAAAATGATGGTAATATCCCAGTGCTGCTACACCTTAACCTACTCACTCCTTCCAAACATGCTATAGTTGGTTCAAGAAAGTAATTAAGGCGACTCATTTTAACAAGGATCCCCTTGGAAGGAGTACTACACTTTAGGGAATTCCAAGATGACAACATTGTAACTGGATGGGGAGAGGGAGTGTTGTAAAATAGAGGACCTGGATACAGATGGTAAGTTTGTAACCGTTGGAGAGGAGAAACAAACTTTTGAGATACAAAAGGATACTTTGTTGACATGTCCTTGTCTCCTGTTGCTCACGCAGCCAGGGGTGCAGCTGTCAACAGTGCAGCAGGTGCAGCGGCAAGGGGCCCAGAGGTGTCAGGGGTCCACTTCACCCTATTGGTAGCTGTCTTTTACTATGTAACCAGGGCACGGTGGGCATAATTTCCTTCCTTCCATTAGGGCCCACGGCACCCTTTTTCATCCTTCCATTAGGGCTCACGGCACCCTTTTTCATCCTTCCATTAGGGCACACGGCACCCTTTTTCATCCTTTCATTAGGGTACACTGCACCCATTTCTTTCCTTCAATTAGAGCCTTCAGCACCCATTTCTTTCCTTCCATTAGGGCCCACGGCACCCTTTTTCATCCTTTCATTAGGGTACACTGCACCCATTTCTTTCCTTCAATTAGAGCCTTCAGCACCCATTTCTTTCCTTCCATTAGGGCCCACGGCACCCTTTTTCATCCTTTCATTAGGGTACACTGCACCCATTTCTTTCCTTCAATTAGAGCCTTCAACCCCCATTTCTTTCCTTCCATTAGGGCACACGGCACCCTTTTTCATCCTTTCATTAGGGTACACTGCACCCATTTCTTTCCTTCAATTAGAGCCTTCAGCCCCCATTTCTTTCCTTCCATTAGGGCACGTGGCACCCTTTCCCTGCCTCCCATTAGGGCACTCGTCAATCTTGCTATATATACCACTGCACGCAGGAGCATTGAGAGCAGCTGGAAACTTCTGAGACTCTGGCATACTTTGAGATATTGTTCTTAAATAAATAATAGCTCGAGTCAGTTCTCGAACGCGGAAAGGAAATGCGAGGTGCAAGGGTGGAAATAATGTGCGCATTCCTTCCTGATGACAGTCCCTGTGTGTCTTGGTGCAGTTACCATGTTGTACTGCTAAGCGTGTGCACTCTTTATTGTTTCCTCAGGAAAGCAAGGCGTATAAAAAATGAAAACACTCTTCTGCCTGTTGTAGAAGTCTTGCTATTAGCTGATCCGTTTTGGCCCAGGGGTGAAATACCAAACCAAAAGTGAACAACCATTGATAAAACTAACAAGCCTGACTTATATCTGAACATGCCTCTTCATTATAATTTCAATTGCATTTATATAGCGCTTACTACCCCACACGAGGCGTCGAAGCACTTTTTCGTCGAGTAGCACGCTACTCCGCAATCCAAAAAGGATTAGTGGTAAATTAGCATAGGGAGATCTGAAATTATTTTGAGTTCTAGACATGTGAGTTTGTTATTTGGATTGAAAAAGGATAGTGAAGGGATGGAAGAGGGAAGGGCTTGCATTGATAGTGGATGGGACGAGAGGCGGTGTATATAAAAAGGGCAGATTTTCACACTAGAACCCTGAAACAGTGAGCTGATGTTATTAAAAGTACAAAGGAGAATATTACCCTTTCTTAACTTGCTTCTTAGATTACAGCAGCCACGAATCACAGTGTAGTGATGCTATGTGTTGGTGTGCTTGGGTTGAGGGGGCGTACTGTAAAATGTTGAGTGTGGATGCTTGGAGAATGTGATGATGCTTGGGATGTTGGTATCTGTCGGCTAGGTGAAGCCTACAGTTTGAGGGAAGACGGAGCCCTAAAAGGAGCTATACGGCTATCGCACATACATTTCAAGCACCAGTTTGAATTCTACACAGAACTTTGTGTGGTTGCCATGGATGCTGATTAACCCAGCTGGGGACTAAGGGACATGAACGCAAATTCTTCTTGCAGAGCCAGGATAGTCTCTTAACGAATGCGAGGAATTTGTTTCAAGCTTTATATCCATGGGATTATTAACGTAAAGTGTATGCTGATCATCCTTGTCATGTCAGTTTGTGTTTTTAAGCCTATACACTGCAATGCTTCTCAAACTTTCACAGATGATGGATGGACCATTGTCACGGTCCATTTGGCGTCTCTATGAGGTTGAACAAAAACAGGGGTGGTAGAGTGGAGGATGAGTGGTGGAGTAAGCCTCTTGTTGCATCCAGGGCCGGCTTTAACACTGGTGGTGCCCTGTGCAACAATGTTTGTTGGCACCCCCCAATGACCACCTCTGCCACGGATTCCCTTTCTAGCACCCTTTAACAGTACCCCTCAAGTCTCCATAACCACTGTCTCTCAGATTCATTTAGTTTTATAGTACCACTCATACCAGTGTAAGGTGTCAGATCACTTTACATCACACACACATTGCACAGAGACAATAATATGTGTGTAAATCAGTGTATAGGAAATGCTACATCAGACAGGACTACAAGGTGTAGTGTAGTAGTGACATGTTATCGATACTGGTAGGCAATATAGTTTAAGAGTCCTTGTTGTAGAAAAGCACAAATTCAGAATTTAAAACGTAACACCATTGTCAGGGGTTCTCTTTAATAATAAGAATTGTTTTCTACCCAAATGAACCCTTTTGGGAAGATTAGGATAATAAAAGACTGGGCAAAAAACCAAAACGCATGAACATATACCTTGCAGGTTGCATGCAGCTCTTTGCTGACAGTTAGTAGCTCAATGTTCTATTTTAGGACTTTGGCTTATAAAAGACAAGTAACAAAACCAGCTCTCTGACAGAAGTAGTAACCCACTGACCTATTTACATTATATGCACTTTGCGATCTGCATGGGACACGTTCTTAGCAGCAGGCATTGTAACCCTCTGCACTACCTTAAAATGAGTCAAAGCTTTCACTAGACAAACCTCTGGTCTATTTCCAGGAATACGATTGAAAATTGCTGGAGGCCAGGAAAGCGTCAGCATGTGCTTTTAAAAGGTTAATATACTTGCAAAAATGATGCCCCCACCCCAAGTCAGCACCCGATGCGTTGGCACCTGTGTGCTAATTGCTGGTCTTGCGGCCCTTACTTTGCCCCTTATGCCTGCTGGTGTGTTGTTTCCTTGTGCCCCTCCTCCCGGCAGGACAGCCAGCACTGTCTTATTTCCAGGCACTACTTCAGACGCACCTTCTGTGGCATAGAGACATTCAAGACATCTAAAATGTCTTCTTCTCTCTACTGTGTTAGTTTCAGTTCTATAAGTGGGGAGAAGGAGGGGCAACGGGGGAACAAGAGGCCCTAATCCTGTTCTTCAAATGGCAAATTTGATATTGGTGTTGCCCATGAGTCAGATTTATCCCTCAAACCTGCGATTCATGCTTGCCCTTATTTGCTTCTCCATACCAACTAAGGAAGGCTGGCCACTGTTGTGCATTAATCCTACTTTTGGGGCCTTTTAATCGTTCTCTCAAATTGGTCAAGCATTCCACATTAAAGATGCTTCCCTTCAGAAAGCTTTTCTTTCTGTCCCTGTTCGTGAGTCCCACCTACTGTTTCAAACAGTTTGATGTGCTTTTTCCATACTGGTGATAAATAGTATGAATAGGAGTCTTCTTTGATTGGGACTCTTCTCCTATTTACATTTCTGAGCCCCCATTTTTAGTCAATAATCACACAAACACAAAAAGGTGTCTGCCAGCCGTGTGCAGCAACTCATCCTGCAGAGGGAGTGAGGGAATCTGTAAGGATATGTAAGGAGGGGAATCTCAGTTGATTTGACTAACTGTTGTTGTACAGGGGGTTGGGAAGTATGTTTCTGTCATGCCCACTACCTGCTTGCATTTGGCAGCTCTCCTCTTAGCCCGGCAGGGCTCTGAGCGAAAGCCAGGGTGACCTGATCAGTGAGCCTATTTTGCACAAAAATGCATCCTTAAAGCACTAGGGTTGCCCCTGGAAACTTTTCCTATTGTTCAGGAAGCCTCCCCCACCCACAAGCCAGTACCAGGTATAAATGTGGCACCCCTAGATACGGTCTTCAGAACACTTCTGGACGTGTAGAAGATAGAAGAAGGACTGCACCTGCTGTTGAATCTGTGGAGATAGACTCCAGGGTTTTACCTGCTCCCACTTATAGTCAGGACAAAGAAGTGGACTCCAGGAGTCAGTTGATTGACCTCTTGTTAAGCTACATGGTCACATACCGTACAAGAAGCCTACTATTTTTAAGAGCCCAGCTAATCAGTCCCAACTGGATTCGCCCGGACCCAACTGGTGGCTTCTGGAAAAGTGAGTCTTAACCCCCAAGAGGTGCCCAAAAGGTCCTGGACCCTTGGCTCCTGTTAGAGTTTACTTCTCTGACCCAAACACCTGCAAAACTGGACACAAAAACATTTTCAGAACTTTTCCTCCAGAGAGCTAGGGGAGACTGAGACAGAAGCCGTAGCAGCTGATATGAAATAGCCCATTGGACTCAACTTGCATTTACCCCCCAAAAGGAATTTGGCTTCCAGAAAAGTTTCTAAGTCCAAACATAGAGAGGCCTCACCGAGGTTGACATCAAACAGCATGACCGGCGATGAGTCCTTCCTGGGTACAGATTTCAAATTTCACCCTATTGCGAGTACCAGATGCCTTGTTTTCACCCTTCTTTTTTTAGGTCTCGCCTGACCCAGCGCATGCGCTGGTCTGGCGAGACTTATTGAGAGGGCTCCACAAAGTGCTACCAGGCCGGCCTAGAGCTACAGTGCATGTGCATGGGCGCGCGCGCTGCGTTTTACCGCAATTACTTTCACTTTCGGCCGCACGGCCGCTTTGATGTTTGATCGTGATCTCGCTTTTGGGACCTTATAAGTATTTAGTTACGCAACTGTTGCATGGCTAAACACTTATAAGGTCCCAAAGGCGAGACCTATTGGCTATGCCAATGCTTGTTCCTCTTCTCCCCACTCACTCTGTCATTGGTTGCCACCTCTACTAGTCTACTTATTGTAAACACGTCCTCGGACGCTTTTTCATATTTGTTTGGTGTTAGTACCTTGCATCGCTGGTCTAAATGCACATAAACGTGACGTATTTGTGAAGTGAGTGGCGTATCGAGTGTGCTCACGTGCCATAAGTGAACTTGGCATGAACAGGCGTCAAAATAACACTAAACATTCTTGCTTTATTTTGTGAAAGATGAAAAGATTGTTCTCTAGGTTAAAAAAAACTATCAGTCTGTCTGTTTTGCGTTGCTTCAGTAGAAGGGGAATTGTTCATGGCTTGCTTAGAGGGTTTAACAATTAAGAGCAGTTAACATTTACGAATACATCCATATGCTTCACATGGAAAGGATTATTTTAGCATGTTGTTGCAAACAAGTGGTTCTGAGTGAGTACGCTGCTGCCTGCTCTAGAGAAATACTATGAAGAGAATGGTATAAGAATGCGCCGCTATTAGGTAAGAGCAGGGAAAGACCAGGTTTGCGGGGCACGCCGTCTGTCGGGACACTCACGGAGGACGCTCTGGCCTGCGATCTGCAGTGGGATTACATGTATGACCAACTAAATTATAATATGATGTTATGATCAAGGGCAATTGTCAGGTTGCTACCGGAGCCATGATCGTTTGTGTTGCAGTGCTCGCCTTCTCTTCATGCTAATCAGGCTGTGACGTCAGACAGTCAGTCTCCCTGCACCGAGACAAAAGGGGTTTGCCATGGCCAGTCTGTCTGTTTCAATTCAATGCAAATCAGCTCCCCTTGCTTGCAAATCATTAATCTTTTTTTTTTTTAAGTTTAAAAGAATTTTATTAAGCAACGAAATAGAAAAAATGCAATACAGAATATCAATGGGGGGGGGAGGAGAGAGGAAGGGTAAAGAGGGTAGGGAGGGGATTGGAAAATACAATGCATATGAGAGAGTGTACAGCAAAAATAGTAAAGCAATAATCATGGGCGTTTAAAAAGAAACAGGGAGATTACATTAACCAATACTAAACGACTATATGCAAAGAGCAAGAAAATAAAACAGCATGTTGACAAATTCTGAATGTGAAAAGGGTATCATGGGGGTTTAGGAACTTCCTGTTGAGCAGGTGATGGACAGAAGGAACGAGCAGCTCAATTGTCTAAATATAATGTAATGGGGAGCCATAGATCCGCACGTCTAGCTGCTGATTGAACAGGAAAGACAAATGCATTATCAAGTCTATGGTTATGGCAGACATTGTACCACCACGCCTTAAAGGAAATATTGGAAGTGTTTTTCCAATTAACAGTAATCTGTTGAAAGGCAACAGCCAGTAATAAATCAACAATGCGAGCACACATATCAACGTTATCCCAATCAGGGGACAAACTACCCAAGAAAAGGTGGGTGGGGGAGAGAGGAATACAAGTATGAAAAATAACATTGACTTGAGCCCACACCTGTAACCAAAAAGCATGAACATGCCTACATAAAAATAACATGTGAAATAGGGTGGCATTGGGAGAATCACACGACCAGCATTTGTCTGGGGTAATGGGAGATCGTTTATGTAGGGTGGAAGGAGTGAGAAGTAATCTATTGTAAATAAAAAATAATGATTGTGTCAGTGAAGCCGCCCGAGAAGTTTTACGTAATTGTACCCAGATTTTGTCCCATAGAGATATCGGCCATTCCAATCCGAGGTCAGCTTCCCATTGAAGCTCAACTTTGGATTTAGGTCTAGTAGACTTATGAGTGTGGAGGTATTTATAGATAAGGGATGCTTTGGGAGTATTACGTAAGAGAGAATGAAGTTGAAAGGTAGGAGTGAGTAAAACAGGGGGAGAGGGAAAACCCAAGAGTCGCTCATAAATCTCCGATACAGCAGCTTTAAGTAGAAGATATTTAGAGAGAGAGGACGAAGTTAGGCCAAAGGAAGAACAGATATCAGGGAAAGAGATAAAGGTAGGGCCAGAGAAGAGCTGCGAGATCCAGATCAAACCTCGGACTCTCCAAGATTTCCAGTAGAAGGGTGTGGGGGTTACCGTCCCTCGTGGGGTTTTACTGTCAGAAAGAAGTTGGGGATACCACGAATAGGTATAGGTTCTTGTTTATTTACAGATAGGCGGAGAACCAAACACTGATAGAACAGTCCCAAACTGTAACTAGGCAGAGCAAAACAACGTAGGTCTTCCCCGAGATTTCTCCCTGTAGGGTGTTTTCCTTGCTCCTCCACGTCAGGGGTCTCAATCTTCACAGGTGCTCGGGGTTGCAGGGAGAAAGAAAAGAGAAAGAGAATGGTCTGAGTTACTGCTACCAGGGTTTCTTTGTTGTGCTACCGTCACCAAGGGGATGTGTAGGAGGGGAAGTGTGGGGTCGGGTATGTTCTGCACCTCTCACGTGGGTCACAGCCCTTCACAACCTCCCCACCGCCCCCACCCAAAAGGTCCCCGCAGAGCCACTTGCCTCGAGCCACGGCCCGTTCTCCGGACCGCGGCGCTGGGACCCGGGGTGGTTTCTCCTCCCTGCTGCCCACCGGGTTTGAGAGCCGTAAAGATGTTACTGACGTGACCTGCTTCATCGTCCGCTGCTGTTTCTCCTCTCGCTCGTCGTCCTCGTCCTCCGATCACCACCACTCCTCCGGTCGCCTCTGCTCCTCCGGTCGCCTCTGCTCCTCCGGTCACCGCTGCTCCTCCGCTCGCCGCTGCTCCTCCGGTCGCCTCTGCTCCTCCGGTCACCGCTGCTCCTCCGCTCGCCGCTGCTCCTCCGGTCGCCGCTGCTCCTCCGGTCACCGCTGCTCCTCCGCTCGCCGCTGCTCCTCCGGTCACCGCTGCTCCTCCGGTCACCGCTGCTCCTCCGGTCACCGCTGCTCCTCCGCTCGCCGCTGTTCCGCTCGATACTCCTGCTCCTCTCGATCCTCCTCGCATCTCCCACCTCTTCTCGTCCTTCCTTGCCGTTTTTAAGCGTCCCGCTTCCTCTTCCGTGTCTGGCCCCTCCTCTAAGGGCGGTCTCGAGACTAGACCGTCTCCCGTTTCCGGTGCTACATGCCGCGGCACAGTCCTGCTCCACTTCCGGTCTGACTCGCATTCCGGCTCACAGATCTCCCCCTCTAGGAATGGACGTTGGGGCCATTCTGTGGAGGGATTCCGGGACAGGTAGTCGGCGCAGCCTTGCCGAGTGCCGGGGATATGGAATGTCTGGAAAGAGAAAGGTTGTAATGACATGAACCATCTGAGTATACGCGGATTGGAATCCTTATGTTTCGCAAGCCAGGTTAACGGGGCATGATCTGTGAGTATGGTGAAGCGACGCCCTAACAAGTAGTATTGTAGTGCTTCCACCGCCCACTTTATGGCTAAGCACTCTTTCTCTATTGTTGAATAGTGACACTCCCTAGGAAACAATTTCCTACTGATATAGAGGGTCGGCTTGAGATCCCCCCGTGAGTCCGGCTGCTGTAGCACAGCCCCCAGACCAACACCTGATGCATCTGTTTGCAGAACGAAGTGTTTGCTAAAATCTGGGCAGTGTAACACAGGGGCTGTGCAGATGGCTTCCTTTAGAGCTTGGTAGCTACGTTCGTGTGTCTCTGACCAGTTTTGTATGCGGGAGGGATGTGTCTTGGTTAGGAGATCCGTGAGGGGGCTTGCCAAGGTCGAGAAGTTAGGGACGAACCGTCTGTAGTACCCCAGGAACCCGAGGAAGGAGCGGACATCTCTTTTGGTTTTTGGTTGAGGCAGGGTTCTTATCGCTTCTGTTTTTGTGACCTGAGGTTTAATCAGTCCCCCTTTTATTGTATATCCGAGGTATTGTACTGTATCAGTCACTAGCAGTGATTTCTTTGGGTTTATTTTTAACCCGGCGTCCTGAATGGCTGAAAATACTTCTGCCAGATGCCTTAGATGCTCTGTCCACGTGGGGCTAAAGATGACTATATCGTCCAGATACGCTGCTGCGTAATCGGTGTGTGGTTTCAGTATGTGATCCATGAGACGTTGAAATGTCGCAGGTGCCCCGTGGAGGCCGAAAGGTAGTACCCGGAACTGATAGAGCCCCGATGGTGTTGAGAATGCTGTCTTCTCTTTGGCTTGTGGTGTTAGGGGTATCTGCCAATAACCTTTGGTCAGGTCAAGGGTTGTCAGATATTTGGCGTTCCCTACTTTCTCTATAAGTTCGTCTATACGAGGCATTGGGTAAGAATCGAACTTAGTGACGTTGTTCACTTGACGGAAGTCCATACAGAACCGTAGACTCCCGTCCGGTTTTGGTACAAGCACTATCGGTGAACACCAGTTGCTTGTAGAGGGCTCTATGATGTTCGCCTGCAACATGTCGGTGACCTCTCGTTCCACCGCCTCTCTTCGTGCTTCGGGTATTCGGTATGGTTTTAGCTTCACCACCCTATCGTCCATGGACACTATGTCGTGCTGGGTCATTGAGGTCAGCCCCGGGGTTGTGGAGAAGAGACCTGGGAAACGATCTAGTAGGGAAGCTAGCTGGGTTTTCTGGTCGGGTGACATAATGGTGCCCTCAGTGGCCTTTGTACTCGTGGTCGGGGTTACGTTGGCGGTGGTTATCTCTAGAGATCTCTCTGTGTTTACCGTGAGAACAGACGGCCCAGGCCCGTCTGGGTTTGTGGGCTCCTCCCATTTTTTTAACAGATTGACATGGTATATTTGCTTTCCCCCTGTCCTGAGCGGTTGAAGGACACTGTATGTCACGGGAGTGATTTTTTTCTCGATCACATAGGGGCCTTGCCACTTGGACAAGAGTTTGTTGTCTGTGGATGGGAGTAATAGGAGAACCTTATCACCGGGAAAGAATTCCCTTAGTCTGCTATTGCGGTCATATAGGAGTTTTTGGGAGGTTTGTGCTTTTTCCATATTTTCATGGACGAGGCCCCATAGTCTCTCAACAGCAGATTTTAAATCAGCTGCATATTTGGGTAGGGGTTGTCCCTCCTCCTCCTCTGTCTCCCATTGCTCGGCTGCCATGTCTAGCAGGGTCCTAGGCTTTCTCCCAAATAGTAATTCAAACGGGGAGAATCCCGTTGATTTTTGTTCATGGGTTCGAATGGCGAACAGGACTAATGGTAACTGCTGGTCCCAGTCCCTACCTGTCTCGGATATGGCCTTGCGAAGCAGGCTTTTAATGGTTTTGTTGTAACGTTCCACCAGACCGTCCGTTTGGGGATGATAGACCGACGTCTGGATCTGGTGGATGCCCAACACCTTGCATACTTCGGCCATTAATCGTGACATAAAAGGAGTTCCTTGGTCCGTGAGGATTTCGGCCGGAAATCCCACCCGGGTGAAGAAACTAACCATGGCCCTGGCTACGATGGGTGAAGTCATTGATGTCAAGGGAAACGCCTCTGGATACTTGCTAGCGTAATCAACAATGACTAAGATGTATTTATGGCCTCTGGCAGAGGGCGGGAGTGGGCCTACCAAATCCATCCCGACACGTTGGAAGGGTACGTCTATTATGGGCAAAGGACGAAGTGGGGCCTTTCTAACTCCTTCGGGGTTTGAGTATTGGCACCTAACACAGGACGCACAATGCTTTGCAACATCTTTATAGACTCCTGGCCAGTAGAATTTGCCCAGTAGGTACTTCAGAGTGTTTTCTTTCCCATAGTGCCCACCGCCTGTATGGTTATGTGCTAATTGCATGACGTGAGGCCTGAAGACCGAAGGCACCAGGAGCTGCGTTCTGACCCCGTCCCCCTCCTTTCCTGAGCGATATAGAAGACCCTTAGACACATAAAAATAAGGTCCTACCTTCTCCTCGTCCTGCTCCTGTGCTTGTTCCCAAGCATGAACAAGGGTCTGATCTTCTCTCTGTGCTGAACGGAAGCTACTCGGGACCGTCTTCACAGGTTCTGTAATGGAGACAGGAAATGCGTGATATGGGTCCTGCGCATCTGCATACAGGTATTTAGCTTTCCTTTTCTCAGTCTTGCTTTTTCTGTCTTTCCCTGCACTTATTTCTAGACCGCATTCGCTAAAGGGAGCTTCTTGTAACCATGAAGTCCCCTCGTTTCTTATTTCACCTAGATACTGCTCAAACTTGGGGTGGTCTGTTCCTATTATGACTGCCTCGGGCAAGGACGGTATCACCCCTACTCGCCGTATTTGTGGGTCATGTGATATATCCAGTAGCACCTCTGCGACCGGGTAGGTCTTTGTGTCTCCGTGTACACAGGTGACTTGCACTGTGTCTGTTTCTCGTAACTGAAGCTGGGGTACTAGTGACCTGTCCACCACGGACACATGACACCCAGTGTCTAACAGTGCCCGTTGCTTCCTTCCGTTTAAGAGAATCTCTTTTTTGTATCTAGGAGCCCCTTGTCCTCCCACACATATCCGCCCCCTTGTATATCCTACCTCCATGGGTTCTACGGTTGAGGTTTTGTGTGGGCAGAGCCGAGCGATGTGGCCCCACTCGGAGCAATGAAAACATTGTGGGCCCTGATTGCCTATGCTCGGGAGAGGCGGAAGCGCTCTAGTCTGGACACGGGTTTTGATCTCAGGCCTGGGGATATTTCTCTGGGAAACAGAGGGGGTCCGGATTGTTCCTGCCTTAAACTCGGGTGACCTATGGAAGGCACAGGCTAGGTCAACTGCCGTGGAAGTGTTGAGATTAGGGTGCTGTTTTATCCAAGATCTAGTCGTTAGGGGCAGAGCGTCCAGGAATTGTTCCAAGAAGATCTTTTCTGTAACTTCCTCCATGGTAGACACATGGGGTGTCAGCCATCTGTTCCCCATATCCCTGATCCTATAGTATAGTGCACGGGGGTTATCCCCAGCATTCCATTTCTCCCTCCTAAATTTGTTTCTATAGTATTCTTGGTCACAACCGAGTCTCTCCAAGATGGCCTTTTTCACGTCTTCATAGGCTGTTGTCCCAGCTGGGTTGGCGGCCTGATAGGCGGCTTGTAGCTCTCCCGCTAACAAGGGGGCAATGTACTGACTCCAGCGTTCCGGGGGCCATGCCGCTGTTGTGGCCACCCTTTCGAAGTTCACGAAAAAGTAATCGGGGTCGTCTCCCTCCTGGAACTTTTGGAGGACCGACCCGGGGACATTAGGGCGAACTCTAGCACTGACGATGGCGTCAGTCAATCTAAGAATCGCGGTGTCCTGGACTTGCTGGTTCGTTGTCAGAATCACTGCTTGATCCCTTAAGGCCCCATGTAACGCCTCCCTATCTGTCCGGGCTGCCAGAGCTTGTTCCTCTAGAGCCAACTGTAGATGTCTCTGTCCTTCCGCCAATTGGTTAATTATACTTTCTATCGTGTTAGGCACGGGTTGGGTCATTGTCGACACCCGGTGGAGATCCCACTTCTGACACCAAGTTGTGGGGGTTACCGTCCCTCGTGGGGTTTTACTGTCAGAAAGAAGTTGGGGATACCACGAATAGGTATAGGTTCTTGTTTATTTACAGATAGGCGGAGAACCAAACACTGATAGAACAGTCCCAAACTGTAACTAGGCAGAGCAAAACAACGTAGGTCTTCCCCGAGATTTCTCCCTGTAGGGTGTTTTCCTTGCTCCTCCACGTCAGGGGTCTCAATCTTCACAGGTGCTCGGGGTTGCAGGGAGAAAGAAAAGAGAAAGAGAATGGTCTGAGTTACTGCTACCAGGGTTTCTTTGTTGTGCTACCGTCACCAAGGGGATGTGTAGGAGGGGAAGTGTGGGGTCGGGTATGTTCTGCACCTCTCACGTGGGTCACAGCCCTTCACAACCTCCCCACCGCCCCCACCCAAAAGGTCCCCGCAGAGCCACTTGCCTCGAGCCACGGCCCGTTCTCCGGACCGCGGCGCTGGGACCCGGGGTGGTTTCTCCTCCCTGCTGCCCACCGGGTTTGAGAGCCGTAAAGATGTTACTGACGTGACCTGCTTCGTCGTCCGCTGCTGTTTCTCCTCTCGCTCGTCGTCCTCGTCCTCCGATCACCACCACTCCTCCGGTCGCCTCTGCTCCTCCGGTCGCCTCTGCTCCTCCGGTCACCGCTGCTCCTCCGCTCGCCGCTGCTCCTCCGGTCGCCTCTGCTCCTCCGGTCACCGCTGCTCCTCCGCTCGCCGCTGCTCCTCCGGTCGCCGCTGCTCCTCCGGTCACCGCTGCTCCTCCGCTCGCCGCTGCTCCTCCGGTCACCGCTGCTCCTCCGGTCACCGCTGCTCCTCCGGTCACCGCTGCTCCTCCGCTCGCCGCTGTTCCGCTCGATACTCCTGCTCCTCTCGATCCTCCTCGCATCTCCCACCTCTTCTCGTCCTTCCTTGCCGTTTTTAAGCGTCCCGCTTCCTCTTCCGTGTCTGGCCCCTCCTCTAAGGGCGGTCTCGAGACTAGACCGTCTCCCGTTTCCGGTGCTACATGCCGCGGCACAGTCCTGCTCCACTTCCGGTCTGACTCGCATTCCGGCTCACAAAGGGCTTACCACCGATTAGAAGATATTTATTATGCCAGATGGGGGAAGAAAGGAGGTCAGCAATGGTTGTAGGGGAATCAGGAGTAGCCGACAATAAAAGTTTAAGAGTGTACTTGTGGATAGAAGTAGGAATCAAAGAGGGCTTACGGGAGAAAGCAAGATATTCTGCAAAAGAAAATGGAGAAAGGAGAGTACGTTCGACCTTAACCCATAGAGGGCAGGGAGAAGTGGGATCTAATAACCAAAGGGAGGCTTGACGTAATAAAAAGGCCTTCTGATATGCAGGAAAGTCAGGAAAATTGACACCACCCTCCGATGCAGGACGAGTGAGTCTGGCAAGGGACATTCTAGGTTTTTTGGAGTTCCATAAAAACGAGGATAACGTTGAGTTGATTTTTTTTAAAGAATTTCGCTGGGATGGACACTGGAATATTGGAAAGCGTATGCAGAATAATAGGAGAGATCATCATTTTAATAGTATCAAGACGACCCCACCAGGAAAGGTATAAAGGATGCCATCTAGCAGTGAGGTCTGCAATCTTTTGTGTGCATTTGGACATACATAAAGAAACAGTGTCTGAAATAGAGGGGGTAATGTGTAAACCAAGATACTTAATATGTGAAGGACACCAAGTAAACCGAGAATCACTAAATTCTTGTTTAAAAGTAAATTTGGTCAGGGGAAGGATCTCACATTTGTCATGATTAAGCTTGTACCCAGAGATAGAGGAAAAATGCCTAACTTCATTCATAAAATCAGGAACGGATTCTGTAGGGTTGGAAAGAAAGAGTAGAATATCATCTGCATAAGCAGCGAGTTTAATATGAGTATCTGCAAATTGGAAACCATGAATGGCAGGATTCTGACGCAGCCTGGACAGAAAAGGCTCTAAACCGAGGTTAAAGAGAAAGGGAGACAGAGGGCAACCCTGGCGGACGCCTCTGCCCAGGTCAAAATAAGAGGAAATTTGACCATTCGCAAAGACTGCCGCTCTGGGATGTGAATATAGCAGGGAAACTAAAGAAATAAATCTAGGGCCAAAACCGAACCAAGTGGGAGTATGAAAGAGATAGCGCCATTCGACCCGGTCGAAAGCCTTTTCGGCGTCAAGGGCAATCGCAGCAAGTGAATACTGACAACGGGAAGACTTTGACAGGATGTTGAATAAGAGTCTAGTGTTGTCCGTAATATGTCGGCCCTTGACAAACCCAGATTGCTCTTCGCCTAGTAGTTCAGGAAGAAGGTGATCTAAGCGGATCGCCAGCGCTTTGGCGAAAAGTTTATAGTCAATATTGACTAAGGATATAGGCCTATAGTTTTTGCAGTGTTGTGCATCCTTCCCAGACTTAGGTATGAGGCAAATATGGGCATCCGAAAATGTCCCTGAGGAAGTACCAAGGGTAATAAAGTTATGGAGAAGGGAATGCAATCGTGGGATCAATAATTTAGAAAAGTGAAGGTAGAATTCGACGGTAAAACCATCAGGGCCAGGGGCTTTGTTAGGTTTGAGATGTTGCAATGCATTAAGTAATTCTTTTTGTGTGACATCGGATTCTAAAGAAGAGAGATCAATGGGGAAGTCGGGTGGTGCGCGAATAGTAGAGAAAAAACGAGCAAGGGAACTAGGAGAGGAATAAGTTTCGGCTGTATACAAAGTCTCATAAAAACGTGAAAATTCAGCGAGAATGTCAGCATCCATGTGTTTTAAAGTATCATCCGAGTCATAAATGGATTCAATATTTAACTTATTATGCTTAACCTTCAAATAATTAGCCAAGAGCTTTCCCGCTTTGTTACGACCCCCATAAAATTTAGCAGTAGATTTCAATAAGTACATGGAGGCATCCTCCGTAGATTTCTCATTAAATTTCATTTTTGCTGCAACAAGGGCTGTCAAACTATCAGCAGAATGAGAGGTGAAATACGCATGTTCCAATTTCTTGATGTCAGAAAGGAGATTTTTAGTGAATCTTCGTGCATTCCTACGTTTGTCCGCAACGTAACTAATAATAAAGTCACGTGCTGCTGCCTTAAAAGCGTCCCAAATAGTATGGTCAGGGAGAGTAGCATCATCATTAATCAGAAAGAATTCATCAAAGAAGGAAGTAAAGGTGGACGTAAACTTGGGATTGAGAAGGAGGGAGTTGTTAAAACGCCATCTCCTAGGGCCAACATTTTTAGGGAATACATCGACGCTTGTGAGAACAGGAGCGTGATCAGAAAGCAGTATCGGGCCTATCTCGGAGTGTAAGAGTGATTGAGTGAGGTTATGTGAAACAAAGATGTAATCAAGTCGTGATTGGGAGTGGTGACAGGGAGAGTAGAAAGTGTACTCCCGCAACCTTGGGTTACAAAGGCGCCAGGAATCTACTAACTTATGCTGCGAGATAGCGTGGCAAAACAGCTTGTGAGGTTTGTTGGGAATATGGGGGGCCATGGACTTCCTATCGATAAAAGGGTCGAGAGGATGGTTGCAATCCCCCGCTAAAATAAAATTGTGGTCCACAAATTTAGTTAAGAGTGGGGAGAAATCAGCCCAAAAAGAAGGTTCACCCATAGTAGGACCGTAAACATTGAGGAGAGAAATTGGAACGCCTCTGAGTGATAGCTTGGCATAAGCCCATCGACCAGAAGCATCCGATTCATGGGCCAGGACCTGGAAGGGAAGAGACTTACGACAAAGGATTGCCACACCATTACGTTTGCCATCACCCTGCGAATAAAACAATTCACCCACCCAACCACGTTTAAGCTTAGCAGATTCTACCTCAGTTAAATGCGTTTCTTGGAGGAATGCAATATCAACATTCAGTTTGGCAAGATGCGATAAAATCCGTTGACGCTTAATCGGAGAATTAATACCCGTCACATTCCATGTTAATATGTTCAACGACATAACAGTAACTTATCTACAAAACATGTGAATATTATATCTAGTAAAAGAAACACCCATGAAAAGGAGAAAAGACAGAAAGAAAAAAGAAAAACCAGTGTAAACATGCTGAAGTAAAAGAAAGAAAGCAAGTGATCAGGAACGTGAGCCATAGCCGGAAAGGAAAAAGAAAATGCAACAGCGACGAAAATAACACAAAAAGCCATAAATAAGGAAAAAGTGGAAAGAGAAGTGAAGCCAAAATGACAAAGAGTACAACTCTCACCAAAAACGAGAGCAAGAGCATTAGCACAAAAAGGAGAATATAGGGAAACATTATAGACACAAGAATAGGAAATCAGAGAAAAGAAAAAAATTGTAAAATAGGTGTGCCAAGGAGAGCAAGGAATGCAAACCTTATATAGGCAGAAAGGTCCGGTCAGAGATATTAAATCACAATATAAACATATGAACAAGAACATGAACAAGGGAAGAGGGAAGCGGGAAAGAGAGAGGGAAAAACCAACAGATGCATTAGGAAGACAAGGAAGGAAATAGGGAAAAAACATACCTACGGAGGGGAGATAAGAGAGAGGGTGGAGGGAGGAAGGAGCCACATGGGTGAGGTAGCACATACAGGAACGACGAGGCAGGGATCGAGAGACATCATCAAATACGGAAACAAATTCCTGTGAGACGAAAAAGGAGAAACAAAGGATTAAAAGGATTAAAACATGCCGGGAGAGCCTGTTGAAACCATGACTAACAGGGAAAACAGGGAACAACCGTCATACATAGACACAAAAGAGTTAGCACGGTGGGTAATCGAGAGACCAGAAAAATTCAGATGAACTACAGCCAAAGGAAAGTTCCTGAAGAGGTATAGAAGAGAATGCAGTAGCCATAAGAGAAATATACAAGCAATCGTCAGCCATGAGCAGAAGATGAAGGACCGGAGGCATCCATGGCAGATGACTTGTGCGCATTGATAAAACTTTGTAAGCGCACTGGATCTTCATAAGTTGTAGTTTTGTTGTTGTAGGTAACTTTGAACAGGCATGGGTGGTAAAGGCCATATCGTGCCCCCATTGCCCGCAGATCCGCTCTTGAATTCAGAAAAGCCTTCCGCCGAGCAGCAGTTGCCTTAGCATAATCCTGTGCGAAGAACAGGGAAGAACCAGACCAAGTTAAATTTGGAGAAGATTTGGCCGCCGCTAGAACCATCAGTAGGTCGGTGTATTCCAGAAAGTAGATGATAACCCCTCTGGGCCTCTGAGAAGAAGAAGTAGAAGAAGGTGGTCGACCCAGCCTGTGAGCACGTTGAATGTTGAGGACCTTATCCTGTGACAAATGCAAGAGCTTGGGGAGGAACGACTTGAAGAAGGTGATTGGATCGGACCCTTCAAGACCTTCAACCAGGCCATAAATGCGAAGGTTATTGCGTCGATTTCTGTTCTCCAGCTGCTCCACTTGCTGTTGAAGATCTGAGACTTGAGACTTCAGATTGGAGACCACAGAGGATGTCTCTTGGAACGACTGAACAGATTTTTCACTCGAAGTTACTCTTGTTTCCATTTGCGACCAATTATCCGTAAGAACCTGGAGTTTAATGTTGGTCTCTTCCATGAAGGGACGCAAGGATCTTATCTCCTCTAACAACAGCTCCATGGATACTGGTCCCGAATGTTTTGGAGGAGAAAGAGAATTCGACTTCAGTCTCTTCATGTTAGATTTAGAGTTGTCTTGTGGGTTTCTAGGAGGATCCATAGGTGTGTCAGAGCCTGACGAGTTAAGAGAATCTTCCAATTGTGAAAAAGCAGAAAAAACCTTAGAGTTCTTCACAATCTGGGGCTTGGTAGAGCGAGGCAAGCGCGACATTGACTTAAGTCTGCCCATGTAATAAAACCGTGAAGTGTCTAGGTCAGTAGAGGTCACAGGAAGTAGAAACTGAGGCTATACCAGGTATAACACGACAGAAGTGCGATGGTATCTGAATAATCGTGAAAGGAATGCATCCAACCTCACAGCAGTTCAAGATAAGTAATCGTCAGAGCATGTATGAAGAAGTGAAAAAAAAAAAAGTCTGTGAAAGGAACAAAGCGTTGTTATACGATATTATATGGCATGAAGATGGAATCCATTCATTGCGCGACAAAAAATGAGGTCTGACAGATTGGTGAAGAGAAGAGTCCCTTCGCACATCTCACAAGAGACCACAGCGGGCAATGGTGCTGAGCGCAGGGAGCCACCTGGTATGCTTCAACACAGCAACATGCCACTGGCAAAAAGTCGGAGAGGGGTCCATACAGGTGACGGTGAAGTCATGACTTAAAGGACTGCACAGAAACAGCAATATGAAGTAATAGTAGTTCATGTGAGAACGACATCCGTGCGCCTTTTAAGAAGAACATGTGTTCCAATAATACAGTGGCTCCGTGTAAGTGAGAGGAAACAACAAAACAGGTGAGTTATAAGTCATTTAGAGATGCATGGAGTCAGGCAAGGAGAGCGCTGAGCTGACGGTAGAGAACCGCAGCTTATTACGCGTCACTCGGCGGATCCAAAATGGCGGCCGCACCTGAGTGAATCCTGTCAGAACTTACGACAGGTATTTGCAATGTCGCGGGGCTTCAAAAGTGCTTCCATCGAACACGAGGGAAGTCAGGGCATCTTCCGACGCTCCCTCGGCCAGTCGTCTCCAGGAAAGTCGAACGGGAACCGGCTAGTCTCTGTCCACTGCCCCGGAGCTTCACTGGAACGCCGCCATCACCTGCGGGCGCCAAGCCACGCCCCGCAAATCATTAATCTCACAGCGTTGTATAGCGAAAAGCAAATCCCCGGTGGGGGGGGGCGGGAGATTCCGAGGGACCTGTAACGTAACACAGTACCTCACGAAAAGGCGCAAAAATGCAGAAACGTTTTATGATGAAGGCATTGCTGGTCCCAGTGAGCTGCAGCCCCTCCACCGATAAGCTCTCAGAGCAGATAAACAGTAGAGCACAGAATGTTAACAGAAAGATACAAGCAATAAATGGCACGGGAGCAATTCACTTCACACCACTGACCAGCTGACTGGAGGATCACAGTAAACGGTGCGGGTGTGGGGGACGGGAAGAAGAGTTGCAACTAAAACAAACATTGAAAATGCAATAGGTCTCGCCTTTTATTAAGTTAAAGCCATTTGCTTTGCTATTCAATACCATTAGCAAAGCCAATGGCTTTAACTTAATCAAAGGCGAGACCTATTGCATTTTCAATGCTTGTTGTCATTTTGGTATCTATTTGTTGACTACATTTGACTCTACGTTTATAAATTAGAATGTAATTTTTAATTATGTTGTTGTTGGGAAATGACCCTCTCTAAAGGTTCCCCTTAAATGTTTTACCTTACTCCTCCTCTTTTTCGGACCTTCTTTTTGTTGTCTTTAGAAGTCTGGGCACCTTACCACTGTTGACCAGTGCTAAAGTGCATGTGTTCTCTCTTATAAACTTGTATATCTAGTTTACACCTGTTTGGCATAGTTGATTTACTTGTAAGTCCCTTGTAAATTGGTATACCATATACCCAGGGCCTGTACTTCCAACAGGGCCGACTCTAGGGTGGTGCGACCGGTGCCACAGCACCAGGTGCCGACTTCAGGGGGCACCAAATGTGCACATTTATACCTCCATGAACCCCATATGAGATTGCGCAGGGACACCAAACACTGGCAATCCCTCTTCCTGACATTACTAGTACGCGCTGCACTTTTAAAAATGATGGCTCTGCCAAGATTTCTCTTCGCCCTGCAAAATACACTGTTTCCAGTTCCTCCATCGTACTTCAGGGCGATAGAGAAAGAAGTGCATAGCCTCTTATGGGGGAGCAAGCCAGTCCGGATCGCTATGGACAAACTGGTTAGGGGGTGGTATTATGGTGGCATTACACTCCCAAACATACAGTTGTATTATTGGGCAGCCCCAAGAAATGGGAACGGATATGGGGGGGGGTGGAACAAATTCCGTGGAAGCATCTGTACACTACCAACGGAAAGAACTGGACTGGAAAGCAGTTGAATAATGTTAAGCATGAAACGTGAGGGGGCAGTTGGGGGCGAGGTAGGCTCCAAAATAAAAGTCCAAGTGGCAAATGGGAATGTAATATTCAGAGTCAGTATGTGATTGCATATACAAAAGTATGTTACCTCTGTTTTCAAGTCATATAACAAATAAACAGAATTTATAAAAATAAAGTTTGCAAATTAATTTTGATTTTAGACACACCTGCTGCCGCATTCCTTGCCTCCAGAGATTTCCAGGCAACAATAAAAATATCTCTCCTGGAAAGAGATTGAAGTTTTATCTAGGTGAGGTTTTGACTGATCATAAAATAGCACAGAGGGTTAATATGCTTGCTTCAATTAACGTGTACCATGCATATCACAAAGTGCATATAATGTAAATAGATCAGTGGGTTACTTTTTTAATAAGAGACATCCTTTTGTTACTTGCAGTTTATACGTTAAAATCCTAATATTGAACAGTGAATTATTAACTGTCCTCAAAGAACTGTATGATAGATTAGAGAACAAATTAATGTTGCAAAAAGGGTCAATTTGGGTAGAAATAGGTCTTTATTATTAAAGAGAACCCCAACTATGGTGTTCTGTTTTCAATTCTGAGTTTGTGCTTCTCCGGTCCAAGCACTCTTAAACTATACTGCCTACCAGTGTAGATGACATGTCACTCCTACACCTTGTAGTCTTTTGGCTTATGTAACATTTCCTATATACGCTGATTTGCACATGTATGATTGATTGTCTCTGTGTAATGTGTGTGATACAAAGTGCCCTAAAACCCTTCATTGGTATGAGTGACGCTATATAACAAATTAAATTCATCTGAAAGAGAAAGAGAGAGTGGTTATGGAGACTTGAGCTGGTGGTGAGGGAATCCATGGAGGGGGTGGTCACCACCTCCACCATGGATGAGGGGACGTCAACAAACATTGTTGCACCGGGCGCCAACAGAGCTAAAGCCAGCCATACTTCAAATGCTATCATTGGGCATGCAGCACTAATTGTGCCACCCACATAAGTAGCTTCAACGCTGTCTCGGGCCTGCTACTGAAGTGCCTGTGTGTTCAGTTTACTGCAGCTTCGACTTGCCATTTAAAACTTACTTGCCAAGCCTTAACTCTCCTTTTATTACCTACAAGACACCGATAAGGTAGGCCAGGCTAGGGTGCTATGTAAGTAAAAGGTAGTACATGTACCTTCATGTTTTGCATGTGCTGGTAGTGACAAACAGCCTATTTAGTTTTTCACTACTGTGAGGCCTACTCATCTCATTTGGTAGCATTGGGAAATCCTTAATAATCTTTTATACTGTAATACCTGATCAGAGAGGAGTAGGGTACTAACATTTTATATGTTTGGAATGGTATTGATAAATCCTACTTACTGGTGAGGTTGGATTTAACTTTGCTATTTTAGAAATGCCACTTTTAGAAAGTGGACATTTCTCTGTACTTACGGCTCTGTGTGCCTGACAGCCTGTCTCCAATACATGTCTTAGTTGGGCTGGATGACAGCTACTTTTGTGTATTCCTTCTAGTCAGCCACAGCATAGGACACTCAACTGCATCTGCATTCATCTGCACAATGATGGGTCATCCTGGGCAAGAGGGAGGAGAGGAGGTAATGCTTCACTTGAAAAGGTAGCGTCTTGTCTTCACACAAAGGGCTGATTTACTCCCCGTAGCTACGCTGGCAGACTGGACTGGGCTGAAAGGGGACCTGTGCACTTCAGAGAGTTCTTCTGAAGTCACCCCCACATCAAAAGCACTTTTGGGTATAAGTACTGGGTCTCTGATCCCAAATAATCAAACACCTTTTGGACCTGTAACCAGACATCACTAGCTGTACATCTACACATTGCCAGAAGGAACTGCTGTGCTGCCTGGATGGACTGCCACTCTACAAACTGCTCTGTTGTGTTGACGTGCTGCTTGTTGAGATGCAGGAGGGACTGCCACTTTGCAAACTGCCTTGCTGTGTTGGACTGCTGCCTACTACTGCTGTGCTGTGTGGACTAAAAGCGTTCTCCAAGGGCTTGTTGGCTTGCCCCAGACGTCTCAGGTCTATCAAAGACTTCGCCTTCAAGTCTCAGCGGTTGGATTTTGCACCCTGTGCGTCAGGCAGTAGGCAACTGACAATAAAGAAATCGCTCATAATCCCCTGCTCATGGTGGGACCAGAGCGAGTGCTTCATTCTGTGGCAGATTGAGAGTGTGTGGTAACCAGGATCAGTGCAGAGGGAGCATTGTTCGATCCTATGTTTCCAATGCACACTCTGGAAAGGAGTCTACTGAGCACCCTCTATTTGCAGGCCCGCCTCGCTTGTACCTGGGACTGCAAATGAGGGCTTCAGTTCGTGCAAACCAGAGCGCCCCGCCTTTGCACCAGAAGCTGTAGCACTCCGGACAGATGCTCCAGCGTGCTTTGCAGCCCCCATTGTCTTGATGACCAGGGCTCGCCTGCTGCATCACCTTCCTGGATCACAGTGTGCTGGACTATGTTGGCCCTGCCTCAATCAATGAAGAGAGCCACAGCGCGACTCACAAATGACAGGCTTTCTTTCAACAAAGGTACAGGGATCCCCTGAGACCTGTGAAGTCTCTGTAGCCGGTCCACGTGACATCATTGGCGGTTGGGGGTTAATACCAGCATTCCGGTCTTGAAGGACCGAGTAGAGAAATCCTCAGTAAGGACTTAGAGGGAGTACTACCCTTCTGCTCCTACACTGAGAAAGATCCTGTGCCCTTCCTTTCTAGTGTTACCATGCAGCTTCTACGAGGCGTGGAAATAATGATAGCACTGCTAATTTTTAACAATTGCATAACTTGAAAAGTATACATGTGATTTTTATTGTTTTGGTCTGGCTTTATTCAGAATATGAAAATTTGTATTTTTAAACCTGTGTGGAGTCGTTTGGGGGGTATTCATTGTGTTACTGTGTGTATGTTGCACAAATACTTTACACATTGCCTCTTTTGATAAACCTGCCAGCTCTGGGCCAAGCTACCAGAGAGTGAGAACAGGTTATCTCAGTTGTGTTTTTAGCGTACCCTGACTAGAGTGGTGGGTTCTGCCTAGCTTGTTTGTACACTTTAGCAAACCAGAAACCCCATTTTGAACAGTTGTGTTATTTACTTTTTAACTATTTGGCACTGATAAATGCTGTACACATTTCTCCTAAATTAAGCTTGTTTGTTCTGTGCAACAGGTCCCAAAGGCTGACATCAGGTTTATACTGTTGAGAGATAACTAGACCTGGTATAGAATTGTGACAGTATTACTCAATAACCCTCCAAATATTAATCCACATTATCACACATATCAAAGAAGAAATAAGCATGTTTAGGCTTCAACGTGAAATTCAGCTGCTCTAATGCTATCTGACCTGATTAGTGGGTCGAGTGCTGGGCCGAGCTCCACCCCAGTTCCCCAGGAGAAAACTCTTCCTGTTTATTCGGTGCCTGGGGTCATCATGAGGAATCCAATCCAGCTCTCTTCCCTCTGGCAGAACATAGGAAGTTCCCAGCCTAATGCACTAAGAAAATCAATATCTTCTCACCTACATGAGGTCTAAAACATGTTTTATTAAAGCAAAATATCAAAAATAAGCACTCAGTGATAGAGGTGGGCAAGCCAACAAATTAAGAGGGAAAGCCGAGCAAAGCTCTGAAGATATTTTCTATGTAAATCATACAACAAACATCATGTAAAATATGATAAAGGGTCTTCAGAATTTAATTTCTTTTATCTCTTTAACATGTGAAAGTTTTTCACATTAGTACATCAAATGATATCAGTGCATTGAAAAGTATTCATTAACAATTTGAGTTTTTAAACATGAACTCAGAAACATTCCTACCACTTCTCAGATGACATTTCCATTAGTGAATAAGAGCCAAGTTAGTAGTCCTATGTGCCCTGCATGCGGCCCTGAATCTTTCTATGTGAAGATGAGCAAAAAGGAGGCTCAGTGAACTAAATTATTTGCCTAGGATGACACAATTTCGTCAAGCAGGGAAGCCGGGATTCAGCCCTGGTTTTTGGATTTCACACTGCAATTTAACCACTAGTTGGGCATCTGTTTTTCACATCAAAGGTAATGCATCGTCTTTATTTGTTGGCATATGAGATTAAAGGATCGGAGATGCACAGAAACCACTTTTTGGGTAGTTTTATGAAGCTCAAAAGTTGCCCAAGGACATTAGGACACTTCCTAACACTCACATGCTGCATTATACTTTTTTGGCAGCCAGCGAGATTTGCCAGCCGAGATTCAAACCTAGTTCCTCATGTGCCATGGCCAGGAGCTCTAGCTACTGTGACACTACGGCAGCTGTGAAAGCTTGGCTCATTTTTGGCTGAAGGTTCTAAGAGGACCTCGAGTTAAGGCAGAGACAGTCATCTGGCTCGAGCCTTCAGTGGCTCGCCCACCTCTACTCAGTGAGACAGCACCTGAGACAATAAGCAATGAAATGCTCTCTCCCACAATTCAATACTTTGTATGCATTATTTCTTCACAGACAGCAATGGAAGAGATGTACAAAGCTGTTGGTGTCTCGGCAGGTGCCGGGCATGCTCATAAGAAGGATCAAGAGAACATTGAAACCATACCAAAAAAATACATTTCTCAGACACTAAGCTAATTATTTGTAAATCCTCACTTACAGGTGTGTATACAGAAAAAAGACTGATTATGTCAGAAGTCCAAGTACAGTGTCTGGAACATAGGGTTTTCATTAAATGCAATATAAATCGACAAATCATCAAAAGATAAAAATATTTCAAAGCTAAAAACCATGGGTTTCATGGAAGCTTTGAAAAAGATAATTTACAAGTGAAAAACATACTCCTTGGCTAGAGCACATAGCAGGCTTATAGTTGAAAAAAGTTCTTAAATGACTTTTGAGCATTTTCCAAATTATCAATTTTCAAAGAGAATCTGCATTTGACAAATGCTGCCGCTATATTCATTTTAGTTGCTCACTGTGCTGTTGCTCCGGTATGTTGTGCGAGGTAGGGCTTGGAAATCGCTCACAGTGTGGAGGAGGTGTATATTTGTATATTCTGTATACTTACTGCGGTTGGGATGTATCAGCAGAATGATGCACCGCCTTCCCTCTATATGTTGTGAGGGAGATGATGTAGGCAACAGTGTCTCCGGGAGTTGTAAGAGTTAGGAGTCATTACTTTTCTCGCTTCATCACACAGAAGAAATTCTTAGTGGTGCACTCCTCTGTGAGAAATGTGCTTGTTGGTTTACTGGGGTGTTAGCCCTTATCAAGCAACAGCCACAATCCCTGGCAGGGTGAACCACAAAACGTCACTAATTAACCTGTTCTTAACCAGTGAGTAGCTTGACACAAAAAGCAGTCAGGCTTAAATTAGAGGCAATGTGTAAAGTATTTATTCAGTACACAGTTAGTAATATAGTGAAAACACAACCCAAGAAAAATCCCAAAGCAATCTAGGAAAATAGAGTAAATGTTAATAAAATAGTTGACTCCAAAACAACAAAAATCCAATCAGTAGAACTTGAGTTATGAATTTTTTAAGTTTGCAGTGAAAACTACTGCCTAAAAGATCAAAGCACAAACCGCAGGCTTCTAGTCGCATAAGACTGTGTCAAAGTCGAAAAATATGGCTGACCACGATGGAGTGTGGGTTGGATACAAGAAGTGGATTGTGCCTGGTTAGCGCTTCCCTTTCCTAATGTTCTGAGAAGGTAAACTTCAGTGGGGCCGGGCTGCAGGCAGTGTCCAAAAAGGGAGAGTTGTCGTCAAGAGTCTCTGGATGAAGTCGCAGTGAAGAGTTTTACATTTGGACTTAGTCACTTATTTGGAAGTTGAAACTCCAGCGGGAAGAGGCAGGAGGCTGTATCCGAAGACAGTTCCAGGAGGTCGGTTGACCCTGTTGCAGGGATTCTGCACACATACAGAACTATGCGCAGGAAACAAGGACCTCGGTGTATAGTGGTGTACCAACTACCCACCTTAGTGCCCCAAATCCCAATCCAACTAGCTATAGTGTCTTATTCGTTCTCCGTACTACAGCGAAGCTACCATTGATTAGACAACCCAGAACATGTAACTCCGACCCTCTCAGGAATCGCGGGAGCAAGAACACTCTTTCACTCACGTACGTGATGTGACCACGCAACTGAGGAGGAGGAGCTTGTGCTGTGCTGTATTCCGTCTCCCGCGGTGAGCCGCAGCCCGCCCGTCCCGCCGCAGAAAAATTACCCGAAACCGCCCGCTGTGACCAAGGCTGTTGCCGTCGCTGTTGCTGGTTGGCGGTCTGCGAGGCAGCTGAGGCAGCGCTGTGACAGCCGGTCCTTAAGGGTGCCGGAGGTGGCGGAGAGCGGAAGACAGTGTGCGGCGTGCAGTGGGCAGCCAGTGAAGCCATGCTAAGCTTCTAAATTGACAGCGCAGTGGAGCTACAGAGACATAGAGCCACAGAGACCCACGGAACAGCAGAGTGCAAGGACAAGGTCTCTGCTGTGTGGAGCAGAGTGACAAACGAAGTCGAAAAGGCAGACGAGACAGAGGCTGAGCGGTGAGGTGGAGGGGGGGTGATGGGCTCGGGTGGGTCCTCGGACAGGCACATGGCATAGGGGCAATCAAGAGGGTCCTGTGGAGCTCCCTCTTCCTTGCAGCTTGGCTCAGCTCTGCTCTGCCCTGCTTCAAGATATCAAGCCGCTAAGCCACCAAAACCACTAAGATCCTGCCAAGATCAGATCCTGTCAGGACCCAGGATCCTGTTTGTTCCCCGTTTAACCCCCGCCCCGCCCCCGCCACAACTTTGCCAAGATTCTGTAAAAACACTGTTAAAACTAAAATCATAAGTGCAATCCGTCCTCAGAGAAAAGACCTGTTGGCCCTGTTGGACTTGTTGAAAGTTTATTGGAGTGTCTGGTCTGTCGTGAGCTGGGATGAGTACAATGCTCATGTTCAAAGTCTCAAGAAGGGGAAAACTACAAGGCTGCAAGTGACGTTAGTATTTCAAATGATCTAACAATTAAATCCTTACTTTGTTTAAGTGATCCAACAAGTCCCACACTCCAGTCCGTGTTTTCCACATGACCGAATTGACGGCGAAGCAGCGTTGTGGGGTCGGAGAAGACGCCGTTCCCGCTGCTCCCGCCTTTGTCCGCCTTTGTTCGCCTTTGTTCCCGCCGCTGCCGCTGGCACCACTCCGGGGGTTGTTTTAGCCTCGGCCTCGGCCCCCTCTCATTAGCGTTTGGAGGGTCGGTTGGCAGGTGTGGCTGTGTGCGGCTGTGGCGGCTGTGGCGACTGCGGCGAGTTGAGAGGCGGAGCGGTTTGATTGGAGGGGAGCTTGTGTCCGGCGCCTGACCTGGAGCATCGAGGTTTGCTGGGGGGCTCTTGAGAGGCCGTGAGTGCCCCCCCCCCTGCAGCTGGAAGACGAAGAAGCAGCAGGAAGAGCAGCGGAAGCAGAAGCCTTTCCAGTGGTGGCAGGAGCCTTTCCCTGAAAGAGGCCGCCGGAACCGTGAGTGAGTGCCTTTCTGTTGAGGCAGGCCCCGTAAAAGTCTTTCCCTATGTAGATAGGAGCTGTGATCCAGTTACAGCACTGGCAGGGGCCACCAAAAACATTTTAAAGTGACAGAAGCCACAAGAGCTTTTTCTATAGCGGGAGGTAACCGCTAAAAACCTTTTTGCAATAGCGGGAACCTTTTCTTTTTTTTTTTTTTTTAAGTCATAATCAAATCGTAAGAAGATCCTGGAAAACTGTGAGTGCTATTTCGCAGCGACAGGAACCAAAAGAAAAAAAAAAAGAAAAGAAGTTCAGCAACGGTAGGAGACGCAAATCAGTCCCGGTAGCGTCAGGAGCAGCCAAGACTCTTATTTTATGCAGTAGAAGCCGGGAGTCAACTCTAGCAGCGGGAGAGCCCGTTAGAAGTTCCTCAGCGCCTGCAGGAGCGGGTCCATTCCCCTGCGAGTCTCCTCAAGTGCGTCAAGAATACTCTCACCACAGCAGAGTTTTGCTGCAGGTACTACAAGGGTCGGGTAGGCCTACAAAATCACGGCTAGAGCCGCTGTTATTAATTTTATAATATAATTACAATATACAAACTTTTATTTAGGTATAATTAACCACAAATATAATAAACAAGGTAAAATTCTTGGAATGCGCTCAGGAAAGGAAAGATTACTGGGCCCTCCCAATAGACGAGCCCATAAAATGCAATCACTGAATGTGTTAACAAAAACTAAAGCACAGTTAAAGGGACCAAGTCAAACTCTAATATCACCAATAGCACGGATGTTTGAAAAATCTACAAAAATACCACAGAAATTTGATTTTATGAAAGATCCAACAGTAGCACTTATGTCAATGGAACCAAATTTAGAAATAAAACAATTACAGACACCAATTAAACAAATTAACATCTTGGAAATAAATAAATCACCAATTGGAATAGAATGTGATATAGAATGTGAGTATGATTATGTCAGCAGTACAAAAAAAAGGAATTAGAAGAACAAACGAACAAAAAATGGTCCTGGACAACCAAGTTTTGCTTTTCCAAACAGTAGAGAGGGACTCGGATATAGAAGGGATAAAAACGTGGATAAAAGATCTACCACAGCTTGATAAACCTATTAACCTTATGAGTTCTGGGGCCCCTTTGCCACTAGAAATTAAAGTCGAAATAAGGAAAAAAAATGAACCAGATAATGACAACACACAATATGATATCACACTTAAAGACGACGAAGTCAACCAAGTCACCCATGTAAAGCAATCCCCCATTACGGAGAGTATAAATATGGCATTTGTGGCAAGTATGCCATTAGGAAAGAGTGCAGATCTAAACGGGGAATTGGCTTATGAACAACAAGAGTACGACACTTTCAATCAATCAAAAAAAGCGACTAATAAAACCAGAGGAGGGAATGTGCAAATGGAAAAAGTTGAATACATTGATAAACATTGGGCTAAAGAAAAAACTCAAACAGAAATTCATGAAAATTCCCAGGATGATATAAAGGCTCATATGAAAAAAAAGGATGTACTTAATAAAGCAGGTCTAAAAAACACAGGCAATCAAGATCTAGGATCGGTATGGGATATATTTTATCATACATCAATACTAACTCTGGAAGCTTTGACATATCAATCAAATAAAATGGATACCCAAATTGAAATACTAGGAGTTATGGCTAATGCAGTCACCGGAATTGATCATAAATTAGCTGAGTTAAATAACTTAATAAATAAAGCTCAAAAAGAAGCAACTTCAAATTACTTAGACTGCACATGTGCACCCATAATAAATAAACTGGCTACTATTCCGGATGTAATAAACAGCATATTAGAAGACTTTAAAGGCACTGTGGGAAAAAAATCTAGAAAATCAAAAAGCTGAGATAGGTTGCATTGGAAAAAAAAATGTTTTACCATCTGCAATTGATGAAAAAGAAAAAAATCGAACAAATTGGCGATATAAAAAATTCTAATATTGTGAACAAACCAACTATGGAAGCAATGCAGAAGAAACAAGACGAAATAAATAGCTTCAATAACACGCTTCAGTGGAATGACATAGGACAGGATAATGAAGATCTTAAGGCCTTTGAATTAACAAAGAGACAAAGGAAAAAATTGCGTAAAACAAGAAAAAAGGAAAAAAAGGAAAAAGCTCTAAAAACATATCTTATACCAGAAATGCCAGATGACTTGATAACACAAGAAGGAAAAAAAGAAACTGGAAAGAAAGACGGCGATGTTCTAAACAGTTTACAAAACAATTGGGCAGAAACGAAAAATATTACGTCATATTCACAAAGTCTGGGAGACATATTGCAGACTTAAAATCAATTTCTTCAAATACATATACAAGCATACCTACGGAAAATACTGTTCAAAAAGAGGGGAGAAAAGTTCAGGGAAAAAAAAAAGAACTAATTGGATTAAAAGAAAATGGATGTGTACTAACACAAGACCTTAAGTGGGAAATCGAAAATGATCCGACTGAAAAAACAGGGTCTTTATCTACCTTAATCAGTCATAACGAAGAACAAAGGCAGCCTATCCATAACCAAAATAATTCACCTAATACATCAAAAACACGTTGGAATTTGATACAAAAAAAAAGAAAGAAAAAAACAACGGATGGAGGAAACAGAGAATAACTTTAGGAAATCAAAAGAGTTGACTGAAGATAACACCCATAAATTTATAAGGGACGACATAATAATTATAACAAACTGTCAAGGCAAACAAATTATATGTAAAGAAAATGAACCTTACGACGAAAATAAGAAAGGAACGTTGAACTTGAACAGACCTTCCCAAATTACTTTTACACCATTATTTGACTCGCGTGGCAAGCATGACACCCTGAATAGAGGAAATATCCTTCGCCTTTTTAAATCTATACCATCATTGGAAACATTGACAACAGAAGATATTGACTGTGTAAGCTTCTTACAAAATACCGAAGGCAAACAACCAATAACACTGCTAACTGTAAACACTGCCTCTATAGCAGATCAAATCATGCAAGAACACGAAGTTTTTCACAGCTGGGGGATATTAATTAGCCAACTAGCCCCAAAGGTATACCCAACTCTTTTTATCAAAGAAGAAAGTCCAATAAAAAGACCGAGCAAAATGAAAGTCGATCTAGTCTATTCTATATTAAAAAAATCCCCTGGGAAAAACAAACTGCGAAAGTGGAAAGTCCATATATCAAGGAAAAGATGAAGAAAATACAAAAGAAAATAAAGGAGTAAATGAGAAATGGATCCTGACGGCTTTACATGGCAGTAACAAACAATGACAGAACAAAACACAAGATGTAACAGATGAAACAAACACAATAGTGGTTTGTTCATGGAATATAAATGATTTATGTAAAATGATAAAAAATGCTCAAATAGAATCACTAACAAACTGTTATCAAATTATATTTATTTATTTATTTATTTATTTATTTATTTATTAAATTTGTATGGCGCAACAGCTACCCAACAAGGGTTTCCCGGCGCCTGGACAACAAGCTAAGTAGTGATAATTATTGATTAAATAGCCAAGTCTTCAGTAAACGACGAAACTGGGGATACAAAGTTTCCCTACGTATGGCAAGAGGAATAGAGTTCCAAAGAGTAGGACCCAGAAAGGAAAAGGATCGGCCACCCATTCTGGAAAGTTTAAACCTAGGAACTTGAAATTTTTCAAGTAGAGCAGAGCGAAGATGACGGGTCGTAACATAAGGACAGACAAGAGTCTGTGAATAGTCCGGTGCTAGACCCCATTTGATTTTAAACATAAAGCTCAATGCTTTAAACTCGATCCGCTTTTCAATTCGAAGCCAATGTGGATCCCGAAGATGTTCAGAGATAGAAGAGCATCTGGGAACCCCACAAAGGAGTCTGGCAGCAGAGTTCTGTACAAGTTGGAGCCTACGGGACACAGCCTTATTCGCACCCAGGAACAGAACGTTACCGTAGTCCAGCCGTGATGTAATAAGAGCATGGACTACGGTTTTTTGGGTATCTCTAGGCAACATCCAAAGAATTTTATACAACCATTTCAGGAGGGTGAAACAAGTAGCAGCAACTTTGACTGCTTGATGCTGCATTGTTAAAGAGTCATCAATAAGCCCAGGTTGCGAACATGATCAACAGGCCGAGGAAGAGTACCTAACTCATTCGGCCAATGAAAGGAGCCCCAAAGATCTTTCTGCTTGCCTAAAATAAGGACCTCAGTTTTATTGGCATTGAGTTTCAGATAATTTTTACTCATCCAAATAGCAATTTGGCGTAAGCCCGACTGGAGGGCAGAAATGGAACAGGAGTCAGATTTCGAAAGCGAGAAGATGATTTGAGAATCATCGGCATATGTAAAGAGAGACAGTCCAGCATTGTCAGCAATATCAGCAAGAGGCCTGACATACAGATTAAAGAGCAGGGGGCTCAAAATGGAGCCTTGAGGAACTCCAAAAGGTGATGAAAAGACCTTAGAACTATCCGACGCAGAAAAGACTTGAAAAGTGCGGTCAGCTAGGAAGGAAGTTAACCAGTCCAAAGCCGAACCGCAGAGTCCAAAAGATTTCAGAGTATTAATTAATAAAGGATGGGAGATAGTGTCAAACGCCGCGCTCAGATCTAATAAAATGAGCGCGACTGTATGTCCAGCGTCCAAAAGAAGTCGTAGTCTTTCAGTAACCCCTAAGAGGGTGGTCTCAGTCGAGAAGCCAGTACAAAAACCAGATTGTGAGGAATGAAGTATTTTATTAGTTTCAACAAACTTGGAAAGGTGTATATGAATATGTCTTTCCAATAACTTAGAAAAGATAGACAGAAGGGAAATAGGTCGGAAATTCGCAAGGACTTTAGGGTCAGCGGCAGGCTTTTTTAACAGAGGAACAACCATTGAGTGCTTCCAGGCAGGCGGAACAGTAGACGCTTGCAAAGAAGAGTTAAGCACTTCCACAGTAACCTGGAGATGAATGGGATCAAGTTGTTTTATGATGGAAATGGGTAATGGATCATTGGGGGAACCAGATTTTATTGTATCAAGAATGGAAACAAAAGAGTCCGGTTCCAAAGGAGGCCAAAAGGCCAATTGAGAAGAGACATTAAGATGTTCCAGAACCGAGCTAACCGAAGTTGAAGATGACATCATGCAGGTCCGAGAGGAATTGGCTATTTCAGAATGAATAATCTCTATTTTATCTTTAAAGAAAAGAGCAAGATCCTCACATAAGTTCTTGTCTAATGGCGGAGGCTTAGCTATGGTTTGAGCACCAGCGAGATTTTTTACTAAGCTAAAAAGTGTCTTGGGACGGTTTGTAGCAGTAGTGATAGTTTTACTAATGTACGCGGCACGCGTAGATTTACATAAATCATGATATGTTTTAAGAGATTTTTTATAAACTATTTTCAAATCAGGGGCATAGTTTCTTCGCCATTTCCTTTCTAGTGCTTTGCATTTAGATTTTTCGACTTTGAGAGTATCAGTATACCATGGAGCTGGAGGGCGATGATAAGTCAATTTTTTCCTTGTTAGAGGAAGGCATTCATCAACAGCATGCGACAGCCAATTATGAATAATTTTAGCAGAAGCGTGTACCTGCGAAGTAACAATAGGAGTATTTTCACTAAGCAAGTTGTTCACAGTGGTGATATCAATTTTTTTCCAGTCCCTATTAAAAAACAAGGACTGGGGGAAAGCAGAGGGCAAACTAACAGGAGCCGGAATTTTGAACTTCAGTAAGAAGTGATCCGACCAAAGAATAGGTATTGCTGGTTCACATTCAATGGAAGAAAGATTAGAAAAAATAGGATCTAAAAAGTGGCCAACCTTATGTGTAGGGCCGGAATTGCAGAGAGTGATATTCATAGCTAAAAGATCAGCTATGAAATTAGAGCATATAGAATTTGTGGCGTTTTCCAAATGAAGGTTCAAATCACCAATTAGAGAGAAATTAGTAGAATTCATAAGCAAGGAAGATACCAAAACAGGCAGAGTAGCAGACCACGAAGAGGAGGGACCTGGAGGGCGATAAACCAAGAGCCCCGAGAAAGAAAAATTGGGCGTAAGTGTAAGTTTGAACAAAGCAGCTTCACAATTTGGAAGGTCAACAGAGTCCAATTTGCACTGAAGAAGTTGTTTATAAATAATAGCAATACCCCCACCTATCCCAATGGCTCTATCCATTCGGGCAATGGCATAGTTTGAAGGAAGGGCAGTAGCAGTATCGGGCCCTGAACCGTCATGCAGCCAGGTCTCAGTGAGAAAAATGCATCCGGTGACTCCCCCAGGAGAAGGTCAAAGATGAATCTTTTGTGCTGGGGAAGTGAGCGACAATTTAAACTTAAAAATCGAAACTTAGGAGAAGAGTTATCTAACATCGTAATTGATCTACAATCATAGTCCAAAGGCTGGGACAGGGAGAAAGAGCAATTAACACCCGAACAGGTGTGAGAGATAGCACTGTCAACAGTTAGTACAATGCAGTCCGCACCGCAGGGTGGCCGTAAAGCAAGGAGTTGTGAGACAGAATAAACTGACCTTAAAGAAGACGACGGGGCAGGGGTCCCAGCCCCAAGCCCCGATCGGCCGCAGACGGGCGCAGACGGGCTTGCCTTTAGCACGCCTTCAGCGCGCCGCCGGCGCAGGAAACTTGGGAATTGTACCCGTTTATGTTACAAGGATATAAAGGATATTTTGTTCCCGCAATAAGACATTATAAATTTGGACGGCCGTGTGGGGGCATGGCAATATTTTTACTGATTGACCTAAAAATAGAACATAGGCAGCTAGATACGAATAATTCTAATTTCCAAGCTGTGAAGTTGAATTACTTAATAAGAAAGGAAAATAAACCAAAAAATCTAATACTAATTAATATATATATTCCACCTAAACAGATATCAAAGAAGGAGACGTGTGCTGCTCTTACTACCTTTTTGTTGGACCAAATAATGGAAGACCCGTCTATAGATTTCTTAGTTACAGGAGATTTCAATATAAATCTGCTTGTACAATTCATACGGGATGATTTTATCCAGTCCCACAATCATCAATGGTTAATCCCAGAGCAAGTACTTGATCACTCAAAAAATGTTAAACAAAAGACTATTGGGAAGATCTTCCTGATTTGGATGTATGACGTTACAACGCACACTTTTACAACGCATGCACTTACAACGCATTTTTTACAACGCATAATCCATTACAACGCATGACATTACAACGCATGACACTACAACGCATTTTTAAAAAATACCTTTACAACGCATTTCCATTACAACGCATACTACCTTTACAACGCATACCATTACAACGCATAATATTAAATTACATTTAAGGTAAGTATTAGATAGTATAGGGGTAAAAGTTACTTTTCTAACTCCAGGGGGTGCAACAGTAGGGTAAGTGTTGGATAGTATAGGGGTAAAAATTACTATTCTAACTCCAGGGGGTGGAACAGTAGGGTAAGTGTTGGATAGTATAGGGGTAAAAATTACTATTCTAACTCCAGGGGGTGCAACAGTAGGGTAAGTGTTGGATAGTATAGGGGTAAAAATTACTATTCTAACTCCAGGGGGTGGAACAGTAGGGTAAGTGTTGGATAGTATAGGGGTAAAAATTACTATTCTAACTCCAGGGGGTGCAACAGTAGGGTAAGTGTTGGATAGTATAGGGGTAAAAATTACTATTCTAACTCCAGGGGGTGCAACAGTAGGGTAAGTGTTGGATAGTATAGGGGTAAAAATTACTATCCTAACTCCAGGGGGTGCAACAGTAGGGTAAGTGTTGGATAGTATAGGGGTAAAAATTACTATTCTAACTCCAGGGGGTGGAACAGTAGGGTAAGTTTTGGATAGTATAGGGGTAAAAATTACTATTCTAACTCCAGGGGGTGCAACAGTAGGGTAAGTGTTGGATAGTATAGGGGTAAAAATTACTATTCTAACTCCAGGGGGTGCAACAGTAGGGTAAGTGTTGGATAGTATAGGGGTAAAAATTACTATTCTAACTCCAGGTGGTGCAACAGTAGGGTAAGTGTTGGATAGTATAGGGGTAAAAATTACTATTCTAACTCCAGGGGGTGCAACAGTAGGGTAAGTGTTGGATAGTGTAGTGTAATATTATGCGTTGTAATGGTATGCGTTGTAATGGTAGTATGCGTTGTAATGGAATGCGTTGTAAAGGTAGTTTTTAAAAATGCGTTGTAGTGTCATGCGTTGTAATGTCATGCGTTGTAATGGATTATGCGTTGTAAAAAATGCGTTGTAAAGGTAGTGCGTTGTAAAAGTTGCGTTGTAAAGGTTGTTCCCCTCCTGATTTACATGGAAGCTTTGGGTCTTAGAATGTTGAATGGTAGATTTGAGTCAGATACACCCCCAGCGTGGTCTTTTCAGTCTCACCAGAATAAATCTAGAATAGACTCTACTATGGTTTCTGTAAAAATCTTTGATAAAATTACTTCATATCACCTAAAAAAAGTCTTTGAAAGTGACCATAGTCAACAAATAGTACAAGTGAAATTGCTAGGATCAAAACATCAAAATTACTTAACCATGCACGGTCAGATTTGTACTTCTAATTATAGAAAACTTACATGGGAAACAAATAATATGGACACCACGATGAAAAAGGCACGAGAACTAATTAAAAAATGTTTTAAAGATAGCACCGTATCGTCTGTAATTGATCAATGGAAAAATTTCACACAAAAAATAGTTGCACCATACGATACTTCTCCTCATGCTATAAAAAAACACAATGTCCAAAGGAAAAAAAATGATACCTTTATCAATTTCCCATATACAGTAAAAAAGGTCAGACGGACCCGTAATAGACTTAGGAATCAGCTAAATAAGTACCCAAATGATGAAGATATACAAATAAAATTAAAAAAGGCCAACAACGAATTGAGAAAATTAATTTGGAACGAAAAAAATAAAATTAATCAGAGATTGTGGGCAAAGATCTTCTATGCCAGTAATCAAGCGAACTCAAGGGAGTTCTGGAAAGTGATTAACGGATTAACCAGGCCAAATAAATCTGTAGTCACATCCTCCTTAACTGAAGAGGAATGGACCATATATCTCATTAAAAACCTAAATACTAATATAGAATTGAATATTGAGGAACACAAATCAGTTACAAAAGAAAACAAACACTTAAGGACAGATAAGATCTATGTAGAATGTGACGCAGAAATCCCTATTACAGAAACCCAACTCGTAAAACTGATAAAGAACCAAAAAAATGGAGCATCGGGACCCAATGGCATTCCGTTTTCTCTTTACAAAGAAGAACCAGATTACTGGGCTATTTATTTGACAAAGTTATTTAATGAAGTCATACGAACACGGATGGTCCCAAAATCATGGAGACGTTCATTGATATCTCCAATTTTTAAAAAAAGGAAATTGGCAACAACCGGAGATTTATCGCTTGATTACCCTTCAAGACACTGATGCAAAATTGTTCGCAGGGCTTTTATTATCCAGTTTGACTGACTGGGTAAAGGATAAAAGGATACTGCCACAAACCAAACTGGATTTATCAAAGGTTTAGGAACCTCAACAAATATATTGATTCTATCTGTATTAATGGATAAGGCACTTTTAGTTAAACAACCTTTGTATTTTTGTTTCGTCGACTTCAAATCGGCCTTTGATTGTGTGATCAGGCACCATCTGTGGAAAAAACTTGAAGAGCAAGGAATTCCAAACTTATTATTGAGAATGATACAATTACTGTACACTGACACCTGGATTAGAGTGAGAATTGGTGACGGGCAAACATTAACCAACAAGATACTTACAACGGGAGGTCTAAAACAAGGGTGTGTCCTTGCACCTCTGCTATTTAATCTTTTTTTAGCGGATCTTTCAACTACATTGAATAAGGTAAATGCACATCCGCCTAGATTAGCAGATAAACAAATATCTAATCTCCTTTACGCGGACAATGTTGTATTTATAAGTCACACCAAAGTTGGGTTGCAAAGGCTAATTGATTGTCTATCAGTGTATGCAAAACAAAATGATATGGTGATAAATGAAACAAAGACCAAAGTAATGGTAGTTACAAAAAATATAAGGCTAAAAAATAAATATAATTGGAACCTGGAGGGAACGAAATTAGAACAAGTTGATTCCTACCGGTATCTTGGAGTTATATTCAACGATAATTGAAATTTTCTCCCGCAAAAAAGAGAAATTACAAGAAAAGCTAATACTATGACTGCAGCCTTTAGGATAATTCAGAATTCAATATCTGATTTGTCTTTTCGTCCTTTACTAAAGATCATCTCAGCAAAGATATTACCTACACTAACATATGGTTCTGAGGTATTAAATTGGAAAGACGCAGAGATTATTAATAATACAATTTCAAAAACTTACAAAATCTTATTTTCCCTGCCAAAAAATGCTTCACAAGCTCGGGTAAGGCTCGAATTTGGGATAAATAACCAGCTTCTAGCAAGAAAAGGACAAGCTCTTAAAGTTTGGAATCGAGTAAAAAATGACCAAGAAAATCAAATGTCCCAGCTATTATGACAAGAACTCAAATATAATAAGAAGCTGCAGGCTTGGTCCTACCTAAATAAAGCAAAAGAAGAATTTGGTGTAATATCGATCTGGGAGAATACGATTACCCAAGAAAGTTTTTAAAAAACAATTAACAAACTTACCAATCATTTTTCTCTGATAAAAGATAAGGATATATTTGCGAAAAGAAAACATGCATGGCCAATCATAAATGGATATATCAAAAAACATGTCCAAGAATATCTAGAAATACCATGGTCATTGAAAAACAAGAAAATCTTTATCAGAGCACGCTTTGGGTTACTGCCGGGTTTATGTCATGTACCCATATGGAAAAAAACCGCAATCAATACAGATTGTAGATTATGTAAATGTAGTAACGAGAATATTATACATTTACTATGTCTTTGCCCTAGGTTAGAAAAGGAAAGGAAAGCTATTTTAAAGAGACTATTTAATGAACGTGGACTAAGGTCATGCAGACAAGCAGTGATGGCATGTCTAAACTCTAAAGATATATTCATGATTTCTGCATTTGTAAAATTTTTGAGCACTGTGGATAAAAAATTAGGGGAATAATAATTTATTCTATTTTTTTTATATATTGTATATTGTATTAGAGGCATGATAGCAATTGTGATTATAGCGTTTTAATGTTTTTATATTTGAGGATATTTTAATCATTTTTTGTAAGATTTTAATTAATCACACTTGAACTTGAACTCTTTCGCTCACTCACTCATACATGTCCACAACATGAGAAATCAGAGACACAGTATAGTTTAAAATGTTTATTTTAACTAACGTGCTGTAAAATGCAGTACACGCGCTGTTACTAATAGCAGAATGCATAAACACAATATAGTGAGCATTGTTACAATTCCATAGAATATGAACGGGGATATAATTTTATAAAGCTGGTGGGAAAAGGCCTACTGTGCATTGCCACCCTCCCCGTGCTAGGGACTAGTTTATTATAAAAGTAGAAGACCTCTGGGCTTTGTCAGGGGGAACCCCATACCTCCAAGTCTAGATGCAAAGATTTACATCTCTGGACAAGCACAGCTCTTCTCTCTGGAAAGGTTTTTCTCCAAGTGCCTCTAACATGCATGCATGCAATACTAAAAGCACTCGAATTTCAGCTGTGCTTCGTGTTATGTCTAGGTGCGGGGGACTGACCAGAGCAGAATAACAAGAAACATTGTTTTTCGACTTTGCACATCATCTACAGACATAAACTACAGAGAACAGCAAGGAACGCGAAAGGCAGATGGTTCTCATGTGAACAGGCACAAGCCGAGTTCAGTGAAAACAAAGTTGTGTAGTAACGTGTGCAAAAGCAGCAGCATGGCAGCCAAGCTTGTGCTAAATTAGCAATGTCTGCAGTCAATCCACCAACCTCACTACACCCTTTCCTGGTAAGTCCATTGGATGTAGACATAGGACAAACACAGAGTTCAAGAAGTAACAGCAGAGTGCAAGAGCGTCTATAATTTGTTGAATTTTGAAAAAAGAAAATAATAGTAAATAGGGGCCAGCTGAAAAAAAAACTTCTAGCATAAAAATCACCACAAAAAATCCAGCACAGAAGTGTATGGTGACCCAGCCATATTAATCCGTCAGAGTGTATGCGCAGTAAACCACAACAGCTTCCAAAAGGAAATCATTGTCATCGGTAGCAAAAAGTGATGCCATCCAATTCAGCAAGCTGAATGAGCATTCTTGTTCCTCACAATAGGGTGTGTCCATGAGCATCGCAGGGCAACTTGCTTGATATTTGATGTAGCCGTGTTGTAGGAGATTCTGCATAGCCGTACAGACATCGCATTGTGCAAACACTCCAAGTGCAGCCGCACGCGCCATTAGTGCAACTCCGGATCATTCTTGTTCATGGGCCACTAAGGGACCCATTAACAGGTTGTAATCCGGGTCTGAATATGACGTATTGGAGAGGCAGATATCCAACGCCCATGAAACGGAACATCGTAAACATGAGAAGACGTGTTGCACGCAAGTGTAGTACGCAAAGCAGAAAGACAATCCATAAGCCATGCTGAGTGTCGCCAGTGACAGTGTACCGAAGCATTCAAGCACACGGTTCCAGAGCATTTGCAGCCGGCCTGGGCTGTGCAGGACCACAGAGGAACAGCCATTGCGTAGCAGGCAAATCAATAGCAGGATTCCAGCAGCTATGGCAAGTATTAAGGGTAAACCACCAAAGGCGCTGGAAAAAAATAGAATGAATAAATCCTGGTATTACACCAAATATAGTCTGAAAGGAGGTAACAAGGCCAGAGCTAACAACCTTAATAAAATGTGCCAGGCCGTGTGTATCAGACGCATTGAAAATACGATGAATCAATTCACCGAAATGGAGTGGGAGGTTAGTATTCAGAAGGGCCTGAATCACAGAATTGGTGCTAGCCACCTGTAGCCTGAAGGTCTCGCGTGTAGAAGTAAGGGGTACTTCCTGTTGGAAAATAGCGCTCTTATTCTGCTCAACTTATTGAAGTCTGCTTTCAAAGTTGGTATGGAAGGCCAAATCGAGTTATCGAGCTTTCCATGCAGGAGCAGAAAAAGCACATTTTTACAGCAAACTAAGCGCTGTGAAACTGCCACATTGTACGGTATGCTAGCCAGCAAAGCGCAACAATCTTGGTTATTTAAAAGAAGATAGCTACCGTTAGCAAACTGGGTGAAAGTGGGTTTTATCGCTGGGACTGGAATACCTTTTAAAACACATGCAAGGTTCAAGGCGGTAACACTGCAGGCCCTGTGTAATTGTATGTTTTTGCAAACAAGGGAACGGCCTACTGTAGAATCACAAGACTCCCCTGTAAGGTATACCTCTTTGTCATCCTGCAGGCATCTGTAAGTGAAAGGCAAGGACCACACTTCATGCATATAGGTGCCATCTAAGGGTTCATAGTGGCCTGGTGGGTAATGCTGCATGCAGGAGCTAAATTTAAACAATGAGAATGGTAAAGTGATTCCGCCATGTATGAGCCAGACAGCAGAGTCAGTCTCAGCCACGGAGAACGGTAACGGGTCTATCTCTTCTATATGTAGAAGAAGAGTGTATGTTGCATCTTTCATGGACATAAACTTCTGTTTGTCTGTCAAATTAAATGGTGAAAACAAGGCAGATGCGTTTAAATAATCCCATTGTACCTTCCCCATTTTCAGAATCTGTAAAGTCCATTCAAACTGCATAACAGAACGCAATTGATTTTGACCATGATATAACATAGACACATCATCCTGTACAAAATCAACAACAGATGAAACAATATTATCTAATGTGGGAAGACAGTGTGTTAATACTATGGTCAACAACAGCAAGTACCTTTTCTAAATTTGCCTGATCTATTTCCCTTAATTGTGACGCTGCTTCAATTTGTGAAAGCTTCCATATTTCATTGGAAGCTGCATAAATAAATTGTTTTGTCCTAGGATCAGGAGGGCCCTTGATAAAGTCTGCCAAATCAATGTTATTGGATAACAACGATAAATGTTGCTTCACGGACGATGGTGTTGAGTGCTGCAACCACTGTTGTCATAATTTACCCACGGAATAGGTGGTAACCGAATGTGCATTTACAAAACGTGGGTCAGGCCTATCCTGTATTTAACCTGGGACTGTGTTATGGAAAAGTAATTGGCAGGCATCAGAAGACGTCTGCCAAACTAACCAGCCCGCAGGATCTAAACTAGAGACATTAAATGTGTTATTTAGAACTGAAGCTTGCAGGTCTTCAATTGAATAATTTGTATGCAAGCTCCAGTTTTGATAGGCAGCCAGTGCCGGAATTGCAAGGGCATTAATTTGTTTTGCTGTTGCCAAATCAAAACAAGTAGTTTGGTAAATTGTATCATTTAAAAATAGAATCTGTGTTGGGATGAGGCAAGCGCAATGTAAAGCTTCAGTGCCTCGAACCTGCCAGGATTTAGAGCCCCAAACAGATTTCAAATCAATGGTGGCCTTCCAGTGTTCATAACCACCGACTGTCAATTTGGTGATAAATGAATTGGAATACAATTGTTTCATGTGGGTCAACATTACCTTGGCAGTAGATGAAGTATTTAACTTAAAATAATAGGATTCTGGTTTGGACATATCAAAATCTGTAAAATAAGTAAATTTCTTTAACAGAGTCTTCGAGCTCCCTTCCAATGGTGCTGGGCAATGTTCCCACTGTGTGTATTAAATGTATTAGCTTTATGCAGGTAATGGTGTCCATAATGCTGGTAGCAATATAAATCGGCAAAATTAGCAGTATTTAAATACAAATCTTCAGCATCAAAGGCAGCATAATATTTCAAATCTGAAAACAAAGATTGTATTGCTTGCACATCCCAATCATCTGAACGTATATTCTGTTTCACCACATCTCCCAAGGAAACACAAAGTACATTTGGTACATTGATTATCTCCGTTGGACCATGAATTTGGAAATCCACAGAATCCCAGACGATGCCATCAGCGACTGGAAAGGCGGAAATTTTAACAAGAGTCTGGTCTCGTTTCATGATGTGAGAAGAAGAGTGCAGAGCCAAAGTTCCATGAACCAACTGAACAGCAGAGCATTCTGGCAAGTAGTGACCATTGATGAGTAAGAAAAAATCGGTCACAAAATCAATGGACATAAATAGAAAAATCAGGATTAGTACCAACCATATGTATGTCCAAGGAGGGACCAAATAAGTATGTTTAAGCCAAGAGACAAAAATACTGAACTTTGTAGGGCCAAATGACGAGGTGGAGGTCAAGTCAAAAGAAAAACGTGACTGGTGGAGTGTAGCTGTTTGCAAACCGGGCAATGACTCGCTTGTGGGGTACGCATATTCAGTTTCTTCTTTGCAGGGGGAAGCTTGCGGGACTAGCAAGGGATTAGTAACAGATTGCATCTCAATGGCAGTGTCAGATGCACCAATCACAGGATTCCTTGAAATTACTGGACATGACAAAGCAGGTGTCACACTATTCAGAATTGGCCAGATGTTGTAGCTTGACATTGTCCACTGAGATGTATCTGTTGTCTTTGCAACCAGGAAGCGGTGGTAAAATGACTGTAAGAGTACCCTTCACTCCAAGCTCTGGAACCGGTGCACGATAACAGGGGCCAAACTCTTTTTGTTCTCCAACTTCTCTCGGACCAGATCTCCAACTTTGGGTAGCCAGATGGCTACCGGAATCTGCAGTGCTGCATTAGTGGCAGAGGGTAAGTGTTCAGTTGCAAGAATGTCACAGGGTCTCTTGTAAGTCCTGTAATATAGTAGAATGATTATCTAAGTCAAAGGTTGCAGCAGTCACCGCCATGTCAAGACCATCAAGGTCTGGCACAAACATTTTTATGCCAAAGAGCATTTCGTAAGGGTCCGCCCCCCCAGAGATCTTCAAGGGAGATTATTAAGTGCACGTTGCACGTCATACAAGTGGGCCAGCCAGTTTCTTCCAGTACCCAAGACTCTAGCTGTCAAGGATTGCTTTAAGCCGCGGTTCATTCGCTCCACAATTGAGTTGCCCTCAGACCTGTATGGAGACAAAATCTGCACCAGCACCCCCAAAGACTTCATCGCATCCTTGTACGCCTTAGAGGCGAACCCTGGACCTTGATCAGAATGGAAGGTGCCACGGGCAAAAATTCCCACAAAGACACGCAAATCCCTGATGACATTTCGAGCGTCAGCACTGCGTTGTGGCCAAACCCAAATGAAACGTGTGCATGAATCAACTGCAACTAAAATGTATTTATAAGCAGTATCTGAAGAGAACGGACCGTAGTGATCAAAATATACTCATTACTTATTAGAAATGCATAGCTGTGTCTGTGGTGGACGTGTAACCGTAGATGGTTTAATCTGTTAACAAATGTCACAAGACAGTACATAATTACGAGTTTGTTTATATAAATCACGCCACCAGTAACGTTGCTGCAAGATAGAAACGGTCTCAGACATGCCAGCATGGGCCAAAGCCAAGCCTTCGTGTGTGGCTGTTATCAAAGAAAGTCTGCAGTCTGCGTTGGGAATCAGCCGATCTCCAACCTCATTAATTCTTACATACGGAACTTTGTCGGGACTTAAATGATAAGAGTACTTTGAAGGGAACCCTTGTGGGTAATTACCACCCTTCTCAGTAGCAGCAATAGCTGCCAAAATTTCATTATCTATCTTAGTCTTGGATCTTGTAACGGCTGCAACTAAACACATTGCTACTGCTGATTTGGCTGCTTCATCAGCAAAACTGTTACAGACAGTGTGCGCTCCCACACGCTGGTGGCCAAGAGTATGTAAAACATGCGTGAGGGGCAGATGTTGTTTAAGATCTGCCACTCGAACCCAAAGCATTTTATGCTTAATTGCGCTGCCTTTGGAATCACGATAATAGAAGTTGTCATTGAAAGACTGAACACAGTAATAAGAATCACTCACAATGAGAGTAGTCACATTAGGATCAACAAACTCGAGAGCAAGCACCAACGCGCACACAATAGCACAGGCCGCGGAATAAGCATGCTTAGACCCGGTGGCTGGTTGCGCCAAACCATCAGTGTAAATGATATAATCGTACTCCTCAAGCTAGCGCATAGACAGAGGAGGATGATGAACATATTCATTCTGCAATAACTCCTGAGTCTGAAGAGAGGAGTCAAAGATAAACGTGACATCCGGAGACGTCAAAGAAGTAGCCCATTGTATCCAACGGGGATGCAGAGCCTTAGAGTTTGGTACACTTGCCTTCATCACTGCCTCAAGTGCAGGGTATGGTGATACCACCAAAATGCGTTTCCCCTGTGCCAGTGCGCGTTCCTTCAGGATCGCCATCTGAACAGCTGTTAATTAAGACTTTTTCAACAGTGGAAAACCGCAACTGTGATTTAGCAAAGTTAAATTTGTAACCGGAGTCCGCAAACAAAATGATGATGCGGTCGACTCGGCAAAGATGCGGCCACAACTCCTCGTCCTTGAGATAAATATCATCAACGTACGAGTACGCATCTGTCTAGTAAAGAGACAACACGAGCAGCGAATACCCCGGGGCTGTTTTTGTAGCCCATTGCTAATCGCCGTAATTGTTTTTGTTTTCCGCCGGCTGTGAATGCTGTCCATTGACTGCATGCAGGGGACAGATTATGACTGAAGAAGCTGTTGGAAATGTCTAGTGTCGTTTTATATATTTTACGAACAAGACTGTCTACAAGCGCAGAACTATGGGTATTTTGTACTGCAAAAGTTTGACAATGAGAGATCAAATGCTGGTAATCCAAAACAATGCGGTACGACCAATCGGGTTTGGTAACAGTAAAAAGAGGGTTATTCATCGGTGACACACGTTTCAATCACTCCTTGATACTCCAACTGAGTTAGAATCTCAGACACTGGACCCTTCGCTTCCCCCTCGAGGGGATATTGGGGTTGAGGCTGAGGCATAGACTGCAATGGTATCTCATGGGGTGGAGAATCTTTATCCCAGCCCACATGAGTACAGTACAGTGCCGGTGCAAGCACCAAAGCCCATTCCACTGCAAAAGCTTCTGCATGCTCCTGGGGGACGTGATGTGAAAAGCTCGGAAGTATCACCTCCTCCCCTTTTGGAGCGTTGAAAACAAAAGGTGGGGGCCAATCTGCCTCTGCCAACAAAATGTCATAAGAAGATGATAGATTCTCCCCAAAAAATCCCTTTAATAACACGTTGAATGTCACCTTCAATTAGACGAACTATCCATGTCGTCTGTCAGGGGAAGCCACTCGAGTGTCAGCTGTTTCAACTGTAATGAAAGTTTCAGTCGCTGTCGCCTCCAGAAATGGACTCAGTGCCTGCAGCACTATGGTAACTTCCACTGCGCTGTCGAGCAGAGTCACAGCCCATGTTAAATTCAGGAGCCCGGTTCTCACCGTCTGTAGCATATCTGGCTGTCAAACCTGCAACTTTCTTTTTCTGAAACTGAGGGCGTTGATGAGGAAATTCGTTTTGTTTTCCCTTTCCTTCAGTCTGACGAGGCTACTCACATCCTTGTGGTGCACCTCGACCTCTGTCGCAATCCTGGCGTTCCCCTCCACCGGCTTGTGAGCCTGCTGTTTCCTGCAAAGAACGAGGAGAACGCTGATCAGAAGACCTAATTCTCGCGCAGTCGCAGAAATCATAAGTGTGCTCAGAAGCTTCGGGTATGGATGACGCAGCACGCGACCCTTGTTTCTGTTGTTGCTTTCCCTGTTTCTTAGTTCTCCAATTCTTTTTTAGAAAAGATTGGATGCTCGTCTTTATCAGACTGAGACTTCTGTTGTGTTTGCGTTTGAGGTGGTATTTTAGCAAAAGGTTTAACCCCCAAACTATTGTGGCCAATGGTTTTATAAGCCTGTGCAATAATTTTCGGTAATTCACGTGGCTTCTCATCCTCTGGGACAAGAGCCAAAGCATTAGCTACGTGAAAGCTTACCGCATCTCCCTTCACGTTTGCAAGGATTAGATCAGCAACTATGTCAAACACTCCCACTAACCTCATCCCCAACTCAACAGCTGCTTCAGGGCCGTGCTCATCTTGAACACGCTTAATCACGGAGGGGAGTACGGTCATTGAGGGAGTGCCAAAACACTTCGCATATACTGCTGGGAACACCTTACCCCAATTGTTACAACCGGTTAACTCGGGAATCAAGTCCTACTGCAAACTTATAGTCAAAATCCTGTGTTTCTCCACAGGAGAAGTATTTGGAAATACCGCCTCCAACTGGTCAAATTTCTCAGCAAGCCAATAAGGTAAATCATCCTTATTTTGAGGACGCTTGCCCATTACTGAAATAACCATGACGGGACTGATACTTACACCGCCAGGTCCAGCTGGCTGCGCAGCAATTCCAGGTGGTCCCACCTGAACGGTGCATGTGACGTATCGTACAACAGCTCTGTGCACCCGTATCAAAGATGTGTGCATCACGCAGAGTTCCGCTACTTGAACTGCCCGATAACGTGGGTGTGGGGTGTACCCAGCCAAAACGGGCCAAGTGGCCCCATCAATAGATAAAGGGCCTAAATGGATAGGAGTCACTGGGTGTGGGAGGGCGCCATTAAACCAAATCTGGAGTTGCCATGCCGCTAGCGGAACTTCAAGATTTCTATAGGGTCGATAAACATTAGGAAGGGCCCTGGCAGTGTATTCATGGAACAAATTATCAGTTCCATCCACCGCCGGAAAAGTGACCCAAGAATAAAACACCTCAAAGTGGTAAGCTGGATCAGCTTCTACCACAAAGATAAGATTGACAGCCGTGCCTGGCACTCCATATGCAGTCAAATGTTGACGGAGTGCAACGTGGCTATGAGCTGCAATATCCACCGCAGCCATGAAGACAAAGAAGGTCTAACAACCTAACGCGTGGCAGCACAAAAAAGGGTTAATAATCAAGAAAAAAAAAACTTTGAACAATATGAAGCTTGAAAGAACCTATGAAAACATCAACATAGGAGGTTACACCGTCACAGCTGTTTCCGGAAACAGAAGTGAGAGCTATGTGGACAAGCACAAGCACTACTCAAGCGTCTCGCACATAAGAACCAGACCAAACGTTGGCGGCGCCATGTTGCAGGGATTCTGCACATATACAGAACTATGCACAGGAAACCAGAACCTCGGTGTATAGCGGTGTACCAACTACTCACCTTAGTGCCCCAAATCCCAATCCGACTAGCTATAGTGTCTTATTCATTCTCCGTACCACAGCGAAGTTACCAGTGATTAGACAACCCAGAACCTGTAACGCCGACCCTATCAGGAATCGCGGGAGCAAGAACACTCTTTCGCTCACTCACTCATACATGTCCACAACATGAGTAATCAGAGACACAGTATAGTTTAAAATGTTTATTTTAACTAACGTGCTCTAAAATGCAGTACACGCGCTATTACTAATAGCAGAATGCATAAACACAATATAGTGAGCATTGTTACAATTCCATAGAATATGAACGGGGATATCGTTTTATAAAGCTGGTGGGAAATGGCCTACTGTGCCTTGCCACCCTCCCCGTGCTAGGGACTGGTTTGTTATAAAAATAGAAGACCTCTGGGCTTTGTCATGTTGAACCCCATACCTCCAAGTCTAGATGCAAAGGTTTAACTCTGGACAAGCACAGCTCTTCTCTCTGGAAAGGTTTTTCTTCAAGTGCCTCTAACATGCATGCATGCAATAATAAAAGCACCCAATTTTCAGCAGTGCAGCTGTGCTTTGTGTTATGTCTAGGTACGGGGGACTGACCAGAGCAGAATAACAAGGGACATTGTTTTTCGACTTTGCACATCATGTACAGACGAAAACCACAGAGAACAGCAAGGAACGCGAAAGGCAGACGGTTCTCATGTGAACAGGCACAAGCTGAATTTAGTGAAAACAAAGTCGTGTAGTAACGTGCGCAAAAGCAGCAGCATGGCAGCCAAGCTTGTGCTAACTTAGCAATGTCTGCAGTCAATCCACCAACCTCACTACAACCCTTGGGTGAAGGACTGCTTAGGTGGATTTGCTGCTGCAGAGAGAAACACAGCGGGAGCAGCCGCAAAGTCAGGCTGACCAGCGATGTACCTTGAGTGGATCAACGAGCAGGTTGGTCCCGGTCTTACCTCGATTGTCAGTGCAGTTTTTAGCCAAAAATGTTCTTCGTCCAAAGTTTTAAATGTTGGCTATCTGGGCACTTTTAGCACCACAACCGAAGATTTAGGACTAGTGGGATACCAATTGGGGATTAAGGACTCCCTCAGGCTGGGTCCAGGTGCGAGTTCAAGATGGTGGGAGCCTTTTATGTCCCTGTGGCTCTGAACAAGGGGCCAGAAAACTAGCACTTGGAGTCACTCTAGTAGTCCTGGGTACAGGTGAAGATGCAGTGCTCAAACAGCGTTGGTGGCCTTTGAGGTTTCAAGTTAGACTCTAGGAAGCAAAGCAGTCCTTCCAGGTGCAGCAAAGCAGTCTTGTGGAGTACACAGCAGGCAACAGCAGCAGGTAGTCCATGAGAGACCTTCTGCAGGTCCAAAAAAGTGAACTAAAGAGTGGGTCTGAGGGCCCTATTTTAATCATGTGATTTCTTTGAAGTTGGGAGAACTTTCTATAGGTTTCTCTTTTGAAGTGCTTGGAATTTCATGACTCCCCCGTCCTGGCTTTAAGCTGGCTGCAGACACATTGTGAAGGTGACCAGCCCTTTGTGTGAAGGCAGAGCACAGCCTATTTAGTTGAAAGTGAGACTGCGCCCAACTCTGCCCCCCCATCCTTCCATCAGATGCCCCATTCAGACACACCTAATCCCTCTATTGTGTGACTGTTAGGGAGGAATTTACAAAGTCTAACTGTCAGTTACACCCAGCCTTGTGATCCAGGGGAGGCTACAGTCACCAAATGGCTAAGGGTAGGAAAATGGCAACCTCTTAAAAGTGGTATTTTCACAATTATAATTAAGGCTCCCTGTTTTGCGTTTTTACTGATTTTTACAGATAGATACAAACAGAAAACCATTTATTTTCTTGACTGTATTTATTTTTAAATGTGGATAAAAACGGAAATTGGGTGCTTTTTGATTGATTCTAAATACACTTTGCCATGAGTACCAGGCCAATAACTGTGTGGATTGATAGGTAGGAAAGTTAAAAAAGAAAACGATGTTAGTAAACAGGCTTAAACAGCAGTAGACATGCACAAGGCTGATACTGAAATGTGCATATTTTCATATAAGTGCCTTGATTTATCTTCTGCAGGTGTTCATATCACTGAAACCTGGCAGGCATTCAAGAATGACTGCATATTTATTGGTTAAATAAATGTGGAATTATACTAGTTTCAGCTTTATTTTTTTCACAAAACCCATAATAAATATGGATAAATACAGATAAAGTTGACAAAAAATAAATATGGATAAATACAGACGGAAATGTCAACAAACAAAAAATACCATAAACCCCGCTAGCCCTAATTAAATCCTCATTACCATTAAAAAGCATTTTAATTACAAATTTATAGATACAGAACCTGAAATGCTTATCTGTTCTCAATCAAAAGTTAGCACTGATTAAAAATAATAAGGTAACCGATTGTTATCCCATGGGACAGATAGACCTCACAGTAGTGAAAAAAGAATGTACTAGTTTCTCCCAACCAGGACATGTAAAGCTTATAAGTACATGTCCAACCTTTAATTACAATGCACCTTGCTCTATGGGCTCCCTAAGGCCTACCTTAGGGATGACCTATAAGCAATAAAAGGGGAGTTTAAGGCTTGGCAAGGGAGTTATATTGCCAAGTCAAATTCTCAGTTTAAAACTGCATTCAGGCTGCAATGGCAGGCCTGGAACATGGGGTATGGCTGGCTATTAAGTGGGTGGCACATTACTTACAAAATAGTAGCATTTAGTTTACAGACCTGGGGTATACCACTCTACAAGGGACGTAAATTAAATATGCCAATCAAGTGTAAACCAATTTAACCATGTTTAGGGGAGTGAGCACAAGCACTTTAGTATTGCTTTGCAGTGGTAAAATGCTAAGGCCAACAAAAGGATATGTTTTTTTTATCATAGCTAACACCTTATCTGGTAAAGGCATGATCTAGCTGCAGATTTCTTACCTTTGAATTTCTCAGGCATCAGACTGGATCCGGAAGATGTTTCTTCAAGCAATACCCCTCCGTGCCAGTAGTTGGCTTCGGTTGGGTCCACATGTAGTTGTCTGCGCCGTTGTGAAATCCGTGTCACCTAATTAGGCACCACCTCAGCATGCTGCCATCAGTTACTTTTCACAACTTTCCACGCCAGAAGCGTGGAGCCATGGAGTGCACTAGCATTGATGTGTTTCTGAATAACTAGGCCCATGAAAAGGATCAGTCCTGACCCTAGAAACCTGTCCACAGTGCGGGGACGGTGGGTGAGTCGGTAAGAAATCTGCGGCTAGATCATGTCTCTACCAGATAAGGCATTACTGAAAGTAAGTAACTTGTCCATCTGATAGAAACACCTAGCCGCAGACTCCTTACCTTTGAATACATACCCAACCAAAACCATCCCCGGAGGAGGGAATGCAGACAATTTAGACCAGGAAATCCTGCAGGACAGAGCAGCTAAAAAGACCGTCCCTGCGGACTGTCCAGGCAGTAGTGCCTGGTAAATGTGTGCAGGGACACCCATGGTGCTGCCTGACAAATGTCGGGGACTAGAAGTCCACGTTGCACGCCATGGTAGCAGCCTGAGCTCTGGTGGGAGGAGCCTTTAAACCTTCAGGAGGCTGCCTTTTAGCCAGAGCGTAGCACATTTTGATGCAGAGGACGACCCATCACGAGATAGTCCTCTTCTGCACAGCCCGGCTGTTCTTCATGCCCACGTACCCCAAGAAGAGTTGGTTGTCCACCTGGAATTGTTTAGTGCTTTAAAGGTAGAATGACAACGCTCTTTTGGGGTCCAAATACTGGAGTTGTTCCTCATCTTTAGAGGGGCGCGGAGGAGCGGAGAAAGTGCGCAAGGTGACAGATTACCCCACATGTAATGGTGTTACTAATTCCAGGAGGAAAGAGGCCACCAATTTGTAAGAACATATTATCAGGTAAGGAGGCCAGGATGACAAGGCCTGCAATTTGCTCACCCTCCTGGTAGATGTAATTGCCACTAAAAAGGCTGTTTTGATGGTGAGCAGCTTGAGGAGGCAAGTGTGCAGAAGTTTGAATGGAACGCACATCAGGAAGGTAAGAAACAAATTCAGGTCCCACTGAGGCTTAATGAAAGGGGACGGTGGGAACATATGTACAAGGCCTTTGAGGAATATATTTACAATAGTGGAATTAAATAATGAGGGTTGGTCTGGCAGCCCTTAGGAAGGCAGACAGGGCCAAAAGGTACCCTTTGAGAGTGCCCAGTGCAGAGCCCAGCTGGGCAAGAGTCAAAATAAAAAGTAAAACTTGGTAGAGGGAAGCAGAAAGAGGTCAATAGAACTTTCTGTACAATATTTTACAGATTTGTTCCATCGGCAGGCATACACGGTCTTGGTGAAGGGCCGCCTGGCTGCCAAAATAACCCTGCAAACTTCAGGATGAAGGCTGAATGCTACCAACTGTCGCATATCAATCTCCACGCAAGAAGGCATAGAGTTGACAGGTTCGGGTGGAGGACCCTCCCCAGCTTCTGTGATAGAGTATCCTCCCGAAGGGGCAGCCTGATCGGAAGTTCGATGCCCAATTGGAGAAGCTCAGGATACCAGACTCTCAGTGCCCAGTGGATGGAGATGCCATTCATGATCCGCTAGGTATAGCAGCTGAGCTTGTCCGCCCTGGCGTTCAGAGAAGCTGCAAGGCGTTGAACAACCAGGGATATACCCTGCTGTTGCTGCCATGTCCAGAGACACAGGGCCCTGTTTGTTGCAGTACCATATGTGGTGCTGTTGTCCGTAAACACTTGAACCAGCTTTCCCCTGACTGAAGAAAGAAAGGCTTTCAATGCCAAACAAATCGCTCAGAGCTCCAGCAAGTTGATGTGGAGTCCGGATTCTACTGTGGACCAGAGTCCTCTGATCTCCACCAATCCCAGATGGCCGCCCCATCCCAGGAGTAATGTATCTGTCACTGTTGTGTGGTGTTGGGGAAAGGAGAGGGGTTTGCCACTGACCCAATCACAAATGGTCAGCCACCACTGCAGGTCCTGTGTAGTTCCCTCTGAGATTTGGACTATGTCGGAGAGATTCCACTGATGCTGCACCACTGAAACTTCAGGTTCAACTGCAGAGCCTGCATATGCCATCTGGCATTGTCAATAGCAGGATGCGGGAGACTATGGGGCCGGGAAGCTTCAGAGTCATTCTCACTGAAATCCAGGATAGAGGCTGACACATCGGTATCATACGTTGAATATTCTGGACTTACGGCTCGGGAGGATAGGCCCAAAACTGTGTCCATAATAGCTCTGATGAAAGGGAGCATCTGAGAGGGATTCAGGTGTGACTTTGGCATGTTGTTAGTGAACCCCAGTGAATACAGGAGGTTCACTGCAGTCTGAAGGTGAAGGACAACAGCTAAGGCGAGCCCGCCTTCAACAGCCAGTCATTCAGAAAGGGAAAGACTGGCACCTCTGATCTGCGCAGATGAGCTGCGATCACCACCATCACCTTGGTGAACACACATGGGTGCTGGTAAGGCCAAAGGGGAGCATGGTGAACTGAAAGTGCTCATGGCCTACCATAACCTGCAGGTAGCGTTGATGAGCAGACAGGGCGGGAATGTGAAAATAGGCATCCTGCAAGTCCAATGCTACCATCCAGTCTCCTGGGTCCAGGGCAGACAAGACCTGAGCCAGAGTGAGCATCTTGAACTTTTCCTTTTTGAGGAAGTAGTTGAGAGCTCGCAGACGTAGGATAGGGTGAAGACCCTTGTCATTTTTCAGGATCAGAAAGTATCGGGAATAACAACCATAGCCTACTTATGATGTTGGAACCCTCTCTATGGTTCCCTTGGCCAAGAGACTCATGACTTCCTCCTGAAGCAAAGTTAGGTGATCTTCTGTCAATCAGTTGTAAGTTGGAGGCACGGAGGGAGGGGTAAGCTAAAAGGGGAGGGACTTGTCTTTTGGACTATCTGGAGAACCCACCTGTCTGAAGTTATGTTCTGTCAGTGGTGGAGGCGATGGCTGATCCTGCCGTCAACTGGCCGCCCATGATTTGAAAGGGCTGGACTAGGAATGTTTGGAGGCTGAGGCTATAGGGGGCGTGGGGCTCTGACCCTACCTCTGACAGTCCAACCCATGGGGTAGGAACGAGCCACACACACGGACACGCAGAGGTTGCTGAACTAGTGCAGTCTTGTGGCTGGGGTATGGCTGGCGTGGCTGAAAGCCCCTCCTGTAGCCATGAAAGGGGTGAAAGGTAGAAGGGGGACGTGTGGCCACTGAGAGGCCAAGGAGTTGGCAGTAACCCATGAGTCCTTAAAACACTCCAGTGCCATGTCTGCCTTGTCTTTGAAGAGACGAGTGCCATTAAAGGGCATCTTACCCAAAACCGGTACCAGGATGCTGGTTTCCAGTCCAGGGAAGACTTGGCTTGGCAGTTCAGGCTGGATTGTTCCCATGAGGAACAGGATCAAGACTGATTTGCATATGGCTGGGTCTGAACTGGGATAGCGAAGTGAGCTAAAGAACAATGATGGATTCAAACCAGATCTAATGGTGAGTGGGGGTGAGTGTCTGAAAAGTTTCAGCGCTCCACCCATCATCCCCTTGTGTTTGCATTGCTAGCCCTAACTTGGCAGGGTATGCATATATGTGGGTCTCTTGCTCACTTTGCCACTGGATTCAAGCTAGCCTGGCTGACGAGGAATGTTACCCTGAAACCGGTACCAGGATGCTTGTTTCTGATCCAGTGAAGACCTGGCTTAGCAGTTCGGGCTGGACTGTTCCCATGAGGAACAGGGTGAATACTGACTTGCAAATGGCTGGGTCTGAACTGGGGCGGCGGAATGAGCTAAAGAAAGATGATGGATTCAACCCAGATCTGTGACTCGGGTGAGTGTCTGAAAAGTTTCAGCATCATCTCCTTGTGTTTGCCATGAGGGAAGCCTGGACATCCCCTGAAAAGCCAGAAGTTCTCAACCAGGTGGGGCGTCGAACAGCCACCATTACAGAAAATGCTCTGCCCAGCGAGTCGGTCATGTTGAGACAACAACGAATAAAGAACTTTGCTGCATCTCTCCCATCTGACACTGCTTGGGAGAGGGTGGTCCGGGCCTTCTCCAGGACCTGTGGCAGCACTTACACAACCGTTTCCCACTGCGAGTGGGACTATTGGCCCAATAAGCATGTGATGTTCGCCGACTGCAATGCAAGGCTGGTGGAAGAAAACATTTACTTACCTCAACTGTCCAGTCTCTTGGATTCCCTGTCCAGGGGTGAGGAAGGGAACAGGCCGTGAAAGGTAGAGCTTTGGACCAGCAAGCTCTCCAGGGTAGGGTTGTTGGTGAGGAAATTTGGGTCACTCAGGGCAGGGCGATGGCAGCAGGAGAGTGTTCTATTCACAGCAGCCCCTGTGCTGGGCTCGGACCAGGTTCACAGTGGGCCATCATTTAAGACCTTGTTGAAGGGCAGCAATGGGTCAGAGGAGGAGACAACTGGCTGCAAGACCTTTTTCAAGATATTCGTCTTGACTGCCATGGAAGGGAGCAGAAAGGCCAGGACCTCAGCTGCCCTCCGTGCCACCATAGCATATGATGCTCCCTCCATTGTAGCCATGATACAGGGAGAAAGCAGGCCAGAATCTGGAGAGGTATTGTCGGAAGGGACCTGACCCCGGGACTTTGGGAGCCGCTCCTTACCTCGAACTGAAGTCAATATCACCTGGGTCAGGGATCGGGCACTCAGCAACCCGGATAACTCTTGGTCCCGGACCTCTTCCCCACAGGAACAAGGAGGCGTGCCGCCAGACGAAATCCAATCAGGCCGGGAGCGACAAGAAGAAAAGGCGGGGCAGGAAGATGTGCGTACTGACGTCGAGGAACCTGGAAGGCGGAAGAGAGAAGAGTCACGAGGAACCGAGAATACGATGGTGGAGGAGACACTGGGACGAGGCGAGGAGTTTGGGAAAACCACGGAAGGAGCCACAGAAGACGAGGAGTGGTGGAGTCCCCCCAGGGGGGATGCGAATGCCGCTGTAACTCAGGAGAATTACGGCCTGGACGGTGAGTAACACCGTATACGAGCCTAGGGCTCAAAGAGACGGGAATCGGGTGGGAGTTAGAGTGAGTGGGGAGGACGGGCAGGAAGGTACGGGTCACCAAAGGAAACGTGGGCATGATACAAAGTTGCTTTTTGTGAGGAGATTTTGGGCACTATCACTTTTTGTTCTCCCCCACTTTTGTCTGCTCCATCACCTCCCCTTTCCTATGACACGTAAACCAGTCTAAAGGATTAGGAGAGAGAAGTATCCGCTCTGGTACGAGGAAGCGGGGTACTGAGGATTCTCTCTGGCAATTCCTGACCATATTTTCTAAACACCGGGTGTGGTGACGGTATACGGAATAGCTCTCTATACCTACACTCCAAACATTGCAGAGTACTTACCGTCCTCTTTTGTCCTTTCCTCGAGCTTCCTGAGGGTCGACGGACCAAGGGAACAATGCCTATCAAAACCATAAGACTATACATATAGGATACAATAATCGCCAAAACTCTCAATAAATTACTACCATTGATAAGCCATTCAAGCCTCCTATTTTCTATTTCCAACCATCCCTCCCACAGGTGGTGTCAGAAGTGGGATCGGTGGAAATAGAGGCGATTATGAAGAAGATGGTGGACAACCAGGAATAGTTGGGGAAGATCATGGAGAAATTCCTGGCTGTTGCTGAAGAAGACCGAAAGAAACTACGTCGGATGCTCACTGAACAAAGCAGTGCACAGGAAACAGTCATAGGCAAACTAGCGGAGACACTTGGCCAACCAAGGGCCCATACCACTCTTCCCTCGGTTGTCATGCAAAAGTATGTTGCAGGTGAAGATTCGGATTTCTACTTCTCCAATTTCGAGAGAATGGCCAGGGCGGCAGCCTGGCCGCAGGATAAATGGGGACAATACTTGGGACCATTACTGTCAGGAGATCTACAGACAGCGTACCAAGCAGCCAACCCTGTGGGTTTGACCCCGTATGACGATGTAAAAAGGAGCGTACTAGAACGTATGGGAATCAACACCAAAACATACAGAATCCGCTTACGGCAGATCCGAGAAGGACCCCAGGAAACCCCAAGGGCTTTGTACTACAGGGGACGAGATTTAGCGGACCCCTGGTTACAGCCCTCTAGTGCCACCAAGGTTGAGATAATGAAGAAAGTATACCTAGAGCAGTACTTGTCGTACCTACACCCTCCCATCCAGAAATGGGTTCGGCAACACTCTCAGCTGATGCTAGAAAGAGCAGTAGAAGTAGTAAGTGCCTTCAGCAGGACGCAAGAAGGCCAGAAAGGTAGAGAGGACCTTCCGTGGAGACACCAAGAAAGAAGAGCACCTACCAGAATGGTCAGACCCCCTCCTTCCAAAAAACTGGAAACGGTGACGCTCTTGCCTGGACCACTGCCCATCATCCCAAGACCTCCTTTGCAACAGGGACACCAGTGTTTCCATTGTGGAACGTACGGCCACATAGCCAGAATGTGTCCACAAAAAGAAGAACCAATGGAGGTAGGGCTGACCAGATCATATCTCTGTACTCCAAGGGAACGGAAGACCCTCCCCAATCATCGCCAGGTGACTATCAACAGGGAACCAATGGAGGCCCTAATAGACACAGGATGTCTACAGAGCATCATGCAACCACAAACCATCCCGGGAGGGGTACAAGATACCCATGGGATCATGAACAGTCTGTGTGTACATGGGGGCCAAAAACCATATCCAACAACGGAGGTGACAGTACATCATAACCCCACTGTGGAACCAGTAACGCTTAACATAGGTCTTATCCCCAAGTTGCCCGAAACCGTGGTCCTTGGACAGGACTACCCATATATAGAAGACCTACTAAAAGAGACCAGAACCAGTGTGGATGAATGGTGAGAAACCGCCCCGTTTGCCTTCCTCACAGATCAAGAGTGGCCTCCGACCAAACAGAAGAAAAGCAAAGGACAGAAAAGAAAAGAAAAACAAGAATGGACACAAATAGCTCTGACAAACACTGCAGACAAAAATCTCTGGGAGCACGATCAACAGTTCCATATAGCCCAAAGAGAAGACCCGGAGGGGACAAGTCTAGAGACTGTTGTCAACGAACAAGACTATACATACAGAATACAATAATTGCCAAAACTCTCAATAAATTAAAACCATTGATAAGCCACTCAAGCCTCCTAGTTTCTATTTCCGCCCATCCCTTCCATAGGTATCCAGTCCGCCGGCCTTACCCAATTCCTCATACCAGTCTATGTCTTGATAAGGCTGGTCTTGTATAGGGTCCAGCAATCGCTCCCAATCTTCCTCCATACCTAGTCCTTCAGAATAAGGCTGAGGAAGAGACCTAGGACATTAAGGTTCTGTTGGCGCCGGTATCAGAGTCAATAGGCACCAATCTGGCTCCGGGTTGTCGGGGATGAGAATGGGAGTGGTGCCACTAGAGGGCTCTGGTGGTGTCTGGAGTCTCAGTGTCGTGGCTGGTGACGGGGAAGATTGCAATTGTACTACCGGCGTTAGCTCAAATCCATCGCCGGATCCATGGGGGGGGTCGCAGGAGCTGCCAGCACAGAACCTGATGGAGCCCCCTCTGAGCCTCTGGGGCTAGAAGGATTGCCAATAGAGTCAGGCCACACATATATGAGGCACATCACGTCATTAAATTCTTTGAGGTGGGCGAGGGTCACTACGCCTCCTGGGAAGGCAGGGAAGTGTGGAGTCAGCTCAGGTGCAGGTTCAGAGAAACGAGCCCTAGAACACTGAGAATCATCCAATGCATCGGCCTGACAGGGAGAAGTCAAAACACATTTTGACTTCTTATGGTTTTTGTGCTTCTTACCTGACCGACTCATGACTTTGAGTGGGAGGACGAAGACTTAGGATTCCCGAAGTGGTGCCAGGACCTTCCGCTTGACTGGGACGGTGGACGAGACCCCCAAAGAGAATGACATGGTGCTGAGTGCCAGGCCTCAAGCAGCTTTAGGAACCACTCCCTCAAAGCTTTTGGAGCCATGGCCCGGCAGTCGAAGCACCACTTCAAGTCATGGTTGCGCTTCAGGGTCTGACAAAACGTAGAAAAAAGCCTGTCAAAAAGAGGCAGAGGATAGCTCTCTTCACAGATCTCCACTGGCTGCTGCAGAAAGAAAAGAGCTGACGTCAGCACACCGAGGTGGTGCCTATATAGGTGACGCAGATGTCACAACGGCACAGATGATGCTGATGACATGTCGCAGAGCCAACTGATGCCACATACCAGCACGTAGGGGTATTGCTCAATAAAAAAATCTTCCGGATCCAGTCTGGGAAATTTAAAGATAAGGAATCTGTGGCTAGATGTATCTATCAGATACAAATTTCTTTAGAAAAATGGAGATAAGTAGGTAAAAGGTTTGGGGTAAGACCTCCCTAACGCTGACAGGTATAGCACACCCCCCCTGCTGAAAGTGGAGATAATTACTGTGAGGAAAACCAGGCCCTGCTCCCTGAAAAAACTCCGTTGCCCCTAGGGGACCCCAACCCAGCCTCCATATTCAGCCCGTACCTACCTCTTTCCTTCCAGCAAGACGAGTGGCTCTAACAACACATTCCCTGTAAAACGGGTTAACTCTGATGACGGGGATCCACTGACGCGTGCAGGAGGCTTGTCTACCAGCAATAACCACCAATTAAAGAGAGAGGTGGAGAGTCAGGGGGAGATAAACGGATTAGAGGAGAGGAAAGGAGGGCAGTACCAGGAAGACATCAAGAAGAACAGCGTGGAACCGAATCACGAACTAGAAGAGAAGATTGGGACCTGTTCTATCGAGCCAGAGGACATCCGTGAAACAGCGTGGGACAACAAAGGAAGAAGCCCGCCTACCGCTGCACTGGGACAGAGAACAGCACATGAAGATGACAAGGCTCCCGAGACTTGGAGCGAAGAGTGGTGGTCGCCATGGGAAGCTCCGGAGAGTTACGGCTTTCCTGGTACATGTCCGGGAAGGGAGGGGAGGCATATGTGACGACTCTGAGAATGGGGAGGGTTAAAACCGAGACAGGTGTGATTAACAACGGGCACAGGGATGTTGAAGGGTTACCACCCTGCCCATTTGTTTTTCTTGGTTTCGGGGATTCATTCATTTGCATGTTTTTTTTGTTGATTGGTTGAATTACGGATAGTATTTTGTACGAAGGGAGAGTGACATTTCCTGGTGAGTGCAAAGTCTGTTTCATATAGGTAGCCTAATATAGGCCCGCATAACATCATACCCCTTCCCCTACATTACCTCCCCTACACTACACTGTAACGGGTCTTTTAGGATTGAACCTTTACCTAGTTCTAGTCCTGGGTGAAAAATGAGGGTTTCTCCTAAATAATAGAGTCCTATAACTCCATCAATAGACTCACACAGTATGAATGAATATTCATAAGGGTTCCTAGAAACCAGGCTGGGGCTACACCACCTTCCTCCCCATATCTATGTACACGGTTCATCCCATACATCATCCTCAAATCTGACAATGGCCAATACAAGCAACAAGGAACAAAGGAGCCCTAGATACTTTACGTATAATTATAGCATCTCTTGCTAGTGTTAGACAGAGGGAACCGAGACTTCCAGGCTGACACACTGACCAGAGACGCTGAGGCTCCTGCATGCAGACGCTCCAGCTGACAGTGGTCTGAACATCCCTAACAGGGTGTCCAACTCGAGACCAGGACTGGTTCCTACATTGTCAACTTCAGGTAATGGGGTTCGACTAAAACCAAGGTGGATTATTGGCTTCACACCTACTCATATGCTAGGTATACTTAGGTACATCTAGATAGGCATCGTAGGAGTACCCGCAGTTTTATCCTGCATTTTATATTCATGTATTTATTCATGCTTATTGCAAGATGGTAGAACTGTACTATCCTTTTATATTCATAGTACTGCTAATCATATATCTCTGCAACTGTCCAATTGTTGTTTCAGCTAATATATTTTACACGAGAATAACAACTGTTCAATAAATCCTTATTGAAACGCTCAGACTGTTTATTCTGTGTATCCCTGAGATAAACTAAATGAGCACGAGTGACTGAGGGAAAAGTAGTATATTGTTTCCACGATCTTGAGGATCAGGGTTGTCATATTCTAAGGTTACCAGAAACTATTCTCTACCCAATAATAGGAGACACAAGTGGCAATGTGAGCTAGCTAAATGCAAAAAGGCTAACATTTCTCGGTGGGGTGCACGGAACCAGTCTGCCACCAATCACACAGTTTATGTTATCCAAACGCGCATGTCCTGCATGGGTACTATAGGAACTACACGACACGGCGCTACCAACATTGGTTGGGTACTTATTTAACAGTAGAATCTGAGTAGTTCAGATGTGCTATTTCTCAGAGACCCCTACTCTCATACACCAGAGACGTCTGGAGTGGATGGGCACAAACTCCGCCACAGATTAGTAGGCGAAATATTCCATTTATTGGCTGCTGGTTAATCAAGCTTGAAGAACCTAGTGCTCCTAAAAATTGTGCATAACACCTTATCTTAGTTCCCTTGAACAAACTTCTTTGATTCAAAATGACTGAGGGCGACAATAACCCCGTAGTGGATCTGCACCTCTCAGGAGAAGAAAAGGTGGATGGGATTCTCATTGCACCTAAATTCAGACGTACTATCACCCTAAAACTACTAGAACATGGTTTAACACCTAGGGGTGGCTTAGTAGCTTTTGTGATTGAGGCACACAAATTAAATAAAACAGAGGTATTCTATTCATGGATTACCTTCCCATAAGCAGATGCTAGAACACACACATTTCACTCTAACACAGATGCACCAGCTGAAGATGGTACCAGGAAACTTTTTACTAGTTTAAAGGTGCCCTACCCCATGTAAGACAAAGAGTAAGATTAGGCCCACATGGAGGAGACGGGGCAACATGGCCAATATTAGCGGCCTACACACCACATTCTAACATTGATACAATGCCACAACCAGACTTACTCATACATCACAAAGATTTAATTAGAAGCTACAAAAACCTGACGCAATTCGTCATGCGGACTTTCACAGTCCAATCAACAACAGTTGCAAAAAATGGAACTCAATCACAGGGTACAGCAACAAAAATAACTCCACAAACATTACACGTGGTAATTGGCAAAATGCCCACAAAATGTGAACAAATACCATTCTGGGTAGCTCAGAAAATAACTAAGCTCGAGGCAGTATTCCCAAATACTACCACGTTTGAAAAACATAGAATGCTAACAATCTGCTTGCCCATGGGGATAACACCACAGTTAGAGGATTGCACCTCTTGGGGTACAGTATTTGCTGACATATATACCAGGACACATGCTATTCCTTCATTAGCAGTGGTACCAGATGTATTAAGACAAATACAAAATGAGTACGGAGCAGAGCCTGCTCTGAACTTAGGGATGAATTTATTAAATAGCTATGACCAGGTATCAGCCAAAATACTAGATAATATTAAAGGGGAAGCAGCTTCAGTGGCAATCCGCCAACGTCTAAAGGAGTTCAGTCCGTTGGATCAAGAACAGAATTAGGCAGAGACAGTTTGGGTGGGAAAGCTTTAAAACCACAACTGATGGGCAGTCTTGAAAAGGACACTTCCAAGCAGACACCTGCTTCTTCTAAGAAGAATTGGGATAATAAAAGACAACAGATTTTTACAGAAAAGAGATCTCAATCCCGAGGTAGACCTCCTCCACAGGAGCCCTCTGAAAAGAGGTACAAACTTCTAGAATAGGGATATGATTAGGAAACCTGACAGGTATCAGGAAACTGATAAACGTTCCTCTTGTTCCTTTCAGGGCTGAACGAAAAACTCAGAGAGAGAAGGATGGTCAAAATACAAAGAAGAGCGTACAAAGTCCAGAGACAAGCAGCATGCTCAAGACTATACTTCCAAAAAAGAAGACAAGCCAAAATCAAAACCTCAATTTAAGAAAAAGAAAGTTGCAGGTCTGAAGATCAGACATGCCCAGAGTTCTGAGGACGCAGCTTCTGAACGGGGAATGGACTCTGACGATGCTAGACAGTGCGGCAGAAGTAACAATAGCTCACCAGAACTGATGGAATTTCTGGTGACAGCGGACTTTAATGATTACATCACGGTGGAAACACCAGACACCAGGGTGAGCGTCCCACATAAGTTACACGAGATAACACTCTAAATGGAGGGGACAAGCCCAGGAAAGTTAAGGGTCTCTTTTGTGAAAATCTGTCATCCAGGTATGACATTCTATTAGCAGAACAAGATTGGCCGCCAGCATTCATTATGGAGTGCCCTGGGGGAGATATAATTTTTACGGCATTCTCCGACCTCGTTCGTCTGACGGACAATGACTTAAAGAGGCACTTGACCAGAGTGAGCACCATAATTATGGGATTCGCTTCTGAGGGCTACAAATTTAACTTTAAAAAATCTAAAAATGCCCACCTCAGTGTACTATTTTTAGGATATGAGCTTTCAAATGAAGGAAAAAATCTGGCAGCTAACTTTTTAGAAAAGTGTGCGCTGCTCCAACCTTCAAAAACATTTAAAGATTTGCAGGCTAAACTGGGATTTCTAAATTTCAGCAGAACATACATTTTGGACTACGCAGAAAGAGTAAAACCTTTCTATGACTTAATAAAACCTGACTTTTCAGTTAGACATTGGACACAGGAACATTCAAACATCCTACGTTCACTACAAGAAGACATGATTGCTTCCAAACACTTACAGACACGTGTAAATGTACGCAACTTGGTGATCCCTGTAATCGCGGGTCAATGCAGGTACACTTACTTAACCTTCAATGAAGGTGAAACAGTACCAATCGCATACAAATCACACTTGTATACAAACGCCGATATGCGTTTTACTGCCACAGAAAAGATCTTGACAGCTGTTCAGACCGCTGTAGCAAGAGAAAGAGCACTGGCTCAGGGGAAGCGCATAATTGTCGTAACCCCAGTACCAGCTTTAGAAGTTGTTGCAAAGGCTAGTATTCCAAATGCAAAAGCCTTACATCCGAGACGGATACAATGGGCTAATACCCTTACTGCAACAGATATTGAATATAGATTTGATCCAAGTCTAAAAACACAATAATTTCTGCAATACGAACAAGAATATCCTCTACCAAATGAACTCTTGCCTCTAGATCAGTATGAATATATTATTTACACTGACGGATTCGGCTCAACCGGCCACAGGGAGTAAGCAGCAATACAGCACAGCATGTGCTATCGTTAAAGGTTGCATGCAGGATGGAAAGTTCCATCCAAGTTGCACTGAAACGCAATCTCTAGGAGACTGTACTGCTCAGTTGGCAGAACTAAAAGCACTAATACTGGCACTTGTAAATACGGATCACAAATTCTCCACACTAATTGTGTGTGATTCCTTTTACTGTGTACAGTCGTACAATGAGTACTTACATCATTGGGAGCTAAACAGGTTTAAAGATGCAAAAGGAGGCACAATTAAGCATAAAATGCTATGGGAACAGGTAGTTGAGTTGAAAAACGAACTACCACGGGCTCACGTGATACACACACTGAGTCATCAACGTGATGGTGTTCACGTTGAAGGGAATTTATTGGCTGATGAAGCCGCAAAGGGGTCTGTGCGAACGGCTTGCGTAGCTGCAATCACTCATTCTAAAACAAGAATAGACGGCGAGATAATGGTGGCTGTCATTGCTTCACGCAAGGGCAGCTCAGCAGTACCTAAAAGATTTCCACTCAAGTACTCCCACAAGTTAAATGCAAACAACATTTCATAAGCTCAGATTCCTGGAGTGGGGCATAGAGTAATACCAAATATGGATCGGAGGCAAGGTTTAATACTAGCAACGCATGAGGGTTTGGGCTCTTCACACACAGGGGTTACGGCGACTATTTCTTTATTGAAACAGCGCTATTGGTGGCCAGGACTAACCAAACAAACTAAAAACTACGTCTTAAAATGTAACTTCTGCCAGCAGATGAAGGGGTCCACCATAACAACCCTGGCATAGACACCATTGTTAAAATCAGACAAACCACTCGCTCGTGTATATTTGGATCACTGTGGCCCCTTGCAATCTGATGGGGCTTACAAGTATATCTGGGTGGCAGTGGATTCATGCTCAAGATTCCTATGGGTAAGGCCTCAGCGCTCGGCTGACGCTCGAACTGTTATACAAGATTTGAAAGTCTTTAGAGGGACGTACGCAATTGTCACGTTACATTCGGACCGTGGCCCTGTGATTAGCTCTCGGGCTTACAAAGAGGCCATGGAAAGTATGGGCCAAGCCCTGCGGTACTCTTCTCCGTACCATCCTGAGGGAAATTCAGTTTTGGAGAGGAAAAAACGGGACTTAAAGCAATCTTTAACAGCTAGGGTATTAGGCAAGGGCAATAGTTGGGTCAATCACTTATATGGGGTACAGAGAGCCCTCAACAACCAGCAAAGAAGTTCTCTAGGGAGTGTCACTCCATATGAGGCCCTATTCGGGACAAGAATGTGGCTACCTGATGTTGATTGTGAAAGCGCAGTGGCGGATGAGAAACCATTTGATATTCATGATTGTTTGGCTGTTTTACAGGATCTAAATGAATCCAAGACAAAGTAACTTCCACACAAAACAGACCTCCACTGGGGAAGTCAAGGTAATTACGGCAAGACCTGTGTGGATTCCTAAAGTAGGGGATCTGGTCAGAGAAAAGATAGCGGACAAGAAAGAATTCGGGCCATCATACAGAACATCTGTACCTGTCCTAGCAGTTCAAGGAACAAGAACTGTGCTTTTGCCGCCTCTTGCCGGAATAAAGGAGAAAAGATTTTTCTCAATTGACTTAATCAAACCACACTATGTGGCCGATACTGAACAGTACGCCTCGTGGACTCCACAGTAGCAGACGCTCTCCTCTAGCTACAATACAAGAAGTTCAAACAGAAAGACTCATCACGTTTGAAGAGCCTTCTGTGCTGAATGAAGGACTATGCAACAATGCTATGGAACTCATTCCCCTTGAACCTGAAGTTCATCATCATAATGAAACTCAGAGCAACAATCAGGTTGCAATCAGACCAAATACTGATGTTTACATCAACATGCCTAGACGAGAGCAAAATGCAATTTCAACGAATCCCAATGCAATTCCAACAATTGATCAAACTGCCTCTGGCTACTTCATGAACTTTGATACGTTTTCTTAGGATCCAAGTGAATCTGAAACGATGCCAGCCCAAAAATCACTAAAGCAGCAAGTCAAAGACTTTATAAACTTTCTCATAAAAACTTACCTGGTATCACCTTGATTAGAACTCTGGGTAATTACTGGGATACTGTTCTTTCTTTTCTGGCTAGGCTTAGAGATGAACTTTTAGCATGCTTATTAATGAACGATACCTGCAACATTTTCTGATGATTGGGACTCTGAAACTGTTAGTAACATGTTATCTGATTTAGAAAAAACTGTTGCATTTCCAAACACTGAAATGTTAGAAGGTAATTCAGACTATGACACTTTGTACTGTTACCAACATTATGGTCATCATTTTCTGCACAAATCTATTTCACCTAGAAATGTTTTTGAGTAACACCAGTGGGAACATTGCCCTACACCACTTAAAAGTAATTCAGCAACATTTGCACAAACATTTTCATATTTTTCATGGTTCAACACCACTGACCCGAATTCCTTTTATTATAAAGTTACACTGACATCGGCACTGAAAATTATGTTAACAAACACCAAACAGATTTACTCTGCTTCCTTTATTGCCCAACTGTCTGAACAGGGTTTTGACCTATGGAAGGACACAATATACTTAAAATCAGTCTGGGGTTCTAGAGACTGGCAAGTCCAGGGAACAGAAGCGCTATTTAGAGCGCGCCTCATTCCACAGCAGATGATATTTCTAAACGAAACTGTGCAACAGACATCATGCCATGGATTAGCCAAGATCAAGGACCTGAACACACCTCGATTTCCAACACCTTCACAGATGGAGGGGTGGCAGAATTCGACTTCACAAGAAGGGGCAACAATAGAGGACATTTTACAGTACAATAGTACAGACCCTAATTGGAAAGAATAGGTGGTTTGGCCCTTAGACACGAACATATGTCATAAAAGATTTGTGGGTATCACCAAAGGGTTCGATATCCATAGGCCAAACCCATGTTTTGTACAAAGAGAACACCCAAGGGTAGCGACATCCTACAGTGTTGGGAAGTTTTGCCTTGATTGGCTAGAAACCTCAACACTCACAGAAGTGAAACAACACTTAGCATTACTCTCACAAGACATGGATCTTAGGGATTTTTTTACTAGGTCCCAGGAAACAACGTCATAAACGTTTCATATATGCTAATATTTATGCTGCCTATGCTGAAATCTGGAAAATATACCAACAAAAGGCCGCAGAGAGAATACGGGAAATAGACCGTATTAACAACTTTGTACTCCAGAATATATTCTTTAGGCAACATTGTGTCTTCTGCGATAGATATCCTAGAACAAGATTTGGCCCTATTACAACACAGGCAATCTCAAATACGTTCCATTATGCTATTGAGCTGGACGCTGCAATCTTTGCGTGCAGGCTTTGTACCTTGGCGTTTTATAAACAGTACGTCTCTGTTTTCTGAATATAATCTAACAGATAAACAGGTTGAAATGGCACAAAGGGGGCTAAATATACAATGCTGCGTATTGAAAAACTGGACTGACTACCATTTACAGTAGCGGAGGCTCCATCTACGGAGTGGCTTATCCATGGCCAAATAACTCTACTGGTCACTACTTTTCAGTTTCAATATTGCCTTGAACAGAGGCAGGTGGATAAATAATAAAAGATGGGTAAGGAATACATTAAGAATCCTGGGATTTACCATACAGATTTTGATGCCTTAGAGGGGATCGTGAAGTGTTTCTAAGTGGTACGAACTGCAAGAACGTTTTAAGCGGTTCTCTCATGTGCCAGGACATTTCATTGCACTGAGCTTGTAATGGGTCAGTAGCAAACTTGTCCTGCCACATGAAAGGGACTCCAGCTGCGGTGATTAAACCGGTGTTCGAGCTGCTCTCGAATGGGAGTTACTTGATGCTGAACGATCAAGGTTCCTGTGGGATGCTTCCGGGCATCGCCTATCTGGTCTATATGGTCACTGTGAACTCCAGGGTTACTTGCTGTATGCAAGTATTGTTTACCCCAACAAGTACAGTCAGGAAGGCACCGTTCTAGCCTTCGTTGAATGTTTCTTTTATATAGTTTGATACTTTGAGCAGACTGAAAGTCATGCTTTTACAGCAAACCGCACCCTTAACCTCCGCTCGAGAGACCTTTGATCTTCAAATCGCAAGGGCTTCGACTGAGATACAGGCACGTATACGTACAAACTGCCCCATTCATTTCGCAGAAATTGTGGGTCGTATCTTTAATAACCCTGGGCGTAGTTCGCGAAGTAGCACTTCGCGAAGCTACGCAAAGTGCAGTTCGCACTACGCGAGCTACGCGTAGCACTTCGCGAACTGCGTAGTACCTGGTTCGCACCTCTGGGTGTGGTGATGGTCTCTATCCCCAACAAACATACTACCATAGACCTTATAACTTACCTTGTTCTCCTTGTCTTCTTTTCTGGGGAACCGGGGACGACTCACCATGGGAGCAAGGACCTAAGACAACGAGAAGGAGGAGAAGAACACCCGTGAAGAGAGGAATACCCAAAGACTATATCAACAACACAGAATATTTTACTTATGTTTTCCCTCTAATATTACTTGGTTACCATTGTTTCTCCAAAATAAACACCAACATTGAGAAGCACATCCGGCCTCCTAGATTCATCTTTCGCTCATCCCTCACAATTACCCAACCTCCTGGGAGTTCTCATCACTTAGGCAAAAGAACCTGGATAGACCATTAGCGTTGGAGTGGTATAACCTAGGATGGTGTAGCACTGTAAAATCCATTCGCTGTAGGGAGATGAACCACCTCAACAAAATTGGATTCTCACCCCTCATTTGCATGAGCCACCTGAGGTGTCTGTGGTATGTCTAAACGTGGAATTGAGTCCTAAACAAGTATGGTCTCAGCTTCTTCAGTGCTCAGACCACAGAAAAGGTTTCTCTTTCAATAGCACTCCACCTCTGTTCTCTGGTAAGTGCCCTCCTAGAGATGAAAGCCACTCATTGGTCTAGGGCCTCCTCATTGAACTCCTCATTGAACTGTGATGAGACTGTCCCTATGCCATTCTCTGAGCAGCTCCAACACCCACCGACCACGCACGCAACCTAGGATTCATCCTCGATTCTACTCTCTCCATGACAAAGCAGCCGTGATACTCTGGAATAATTCCTTCATAATTAAGCGTGTCTGCTCTTATATCTGGGAAGAGCGGACGCCCTTAATTACGAAGAAATTTTTCCAGAGTATCACGGCTGGATGTGACTGACATGACCCAGGATCGTGGGGTTTCCTTTTGTCATTTTCTTTGAATTGTGCTTGTTTATATTTGGAGGCATTTTGGAACACAACCTTTCATTATTATTAATAGCCCTGACGAAGTTCTTATGGAAAGAAATGCGTAGGCTGATGTCCTAACTCTGATTATTGTGAAGAATAAAAGAAACTTTATGGACTTATTGTAGTGATTTTGACTTCTTCTCTGGTGCACCCTCTACAACGGAAATATGTTATCCAGATAAGCAGCACTGAAGGCCTCCATGCCAGCTAAGACCAGGTTCATCAGCCTCTGGTGTCAAGGGCATTTTTCAGCCCAAGGGGCATCACCTTAAATCGAAAGTGGCCCTCTGGAGTAGAAAATAGCGACCTCTCATTAGCCCCCTCAATTAGGTCAATCTGCCAGTACTCTGAAGTTATATCAAAAGTACTCTGGAACTTGGCAGCCCCTACTTTGGTAATGAGCTTGTCAGTTTGGGGATGGGGTGAGCATCAGTCTTAGTGACTGAGTTGAGCCCCCTGTAAACTACACAGAATGACAGTTCTAGGGTGGTGACTGGTGAGGCAGCTATAGGGTACTAGTAACACTGACCTGGACCAGGGACTACTAGAGTGATCAATCACTCCTATTTCCAACATCTTAGAGACCACCTCTATGATGCTGGCCCTCACTTTGTCAGACAGCCTGTATATTTTATTGTTGCTATCCCCGGTATCAATATTGTGGGTACACAGATGTGTCAGCCCAAGTGGGAGGAAAAACAGGGAGGCAAACTATTCCAATAACTGGTGTCAGTCCCTCTCCAGGCTAAGGGACAGGTTGACACCCTCCACTGACCCATGTTTCTCTTTAGATGACAGGATGTCAGGAAGAGGTTCACTCTCCTCCCCATCATCTGTCACCAACAGCATGGTGACCTCAGACCTCTCATAGTGGGGGTTGAGGCAGTTGATGTGGAGTACTCTTAAGCAGTTTCTGGGGGTCTTGAGATCCAGCAGGTAGGTGGCCTCCCTCTTCCTCTCAACCACCCCATAGGGCCAAGTTCAACAGTCTTGGAGAGCCGTGGGTCCCACTGGCTCATTCACCCATACTTTGTGTCCAGTTTGAAATTCCGCCCAAACAGCCGTCTGGTCGCACCATTGCTTCATAACGTCTTGGCTGGCCTCCAGGTTCTCAGAAGCTTTCTTCCAGAACTTGGTTTTCTGGTTCCTAAGGGCTAGTATGTAGGCTAGTATGTAGCTAACCACATCCTGGGCAGTTTCTTGGGACTTGCTCCCACCCCTCCAGACCGACGGGTCCCCTAACAGGGTAACCATTAAGAGATTTGAATGGACTCAACCCAACTCCCTTTTGAGGCACTTCTCTGTAGGCAAAAAGCAGGCATGGTAAGAGGACGTCCCACTTCCACCTCAGGGCTTCCATGACTTCCATAATCATGCCTTTTAGGGTCTTGTTAAATCTTTCAACATGCCCATTGGTTTGTGGATGGTAGGGTATAGAGAACTTGTAGTTTACCCCCACATTCCTTCCACATTAACCTCATGTACGCAGACATGGAATTGATGCCCCTGTCTGGCACCATTTCTTTGGGGAAACCCACTCAGGTGAAAATCTCCATCAAAGCCCTAGCTACTACTGCCCATCAAGACAAGGATAAACCTGTTGCCAATGCTGTCCAAGCGTCCTACAATGTTGATGCCCACCCTTTCAAAGGGGGTGCCAACAAAAGGTAAGGGATTAATTGGAGCCTTCAGTTCTTTCCTGTTTTCCCACTGACCTGGCAGGTGAGACAAGTCCTACAGAATGCATCCGAGGCTAATCTCATCTGGTTCCAATAAAAGTGAGAGACAAAACAGGCAAAGGAATTTTCCTGTCCCAGATGTCCTGTCAGGGGAATTCCATGAGCCAGCCCTACTAGTAAGGCCCAGTCACACTGGGAAACTAGGAAGGCCCAGTCACATTGGGAAACTACCAACACTCGTGTTGGCCCATTTTCTTTACCGCTATTTATGGTTTCTTAATTAGACGGGGTCCGCGTTGCCTTGAAAATAGTATATGTGCACAGTGAGAAAATGATACTTGAGAGCAGAGTGGCCAATAGGCCTCGCTTAAAATAAGCCAGGGGTTGGAAGTGGGGCCGATGAGCACTAGTTTTTAGGGACTGAAATTTTTATTTTCATAATCAGACGTTAAGCAAAAACAAAAAAGAGGAAGGCGGAAAAGAGAGGAAAGAAGAAGGAAGATAATTACAGAAATATACTGATAAAAGGATAGAGCAGAATATCCGAAAAGGCAAGATAAAGGTTAAGAAGTGTATGGTAGTGGATGAATGAACCAGGCATGAAGTGGAATCAAGACTAGATCGCCTTGGTGTTCAGCAACCATGACATTTGGCAGCAGACTTCTGAACAAAACTTTGGGCCCCAGCATTTATTCCTTTACAAATTAAGCAGTGTGGCTAGGAAAACTGCGCAATGTTCAGAGAAGGGAGGCCTAAATCAAGAATGCCTTTGATATTCTTATATTAGCAGATATTTTCAGGTCTGACAATTCCGAGCCTCTGATTAATCACCGAAGGGTATTTTTTCTCACAGATGTGCATTTAGCACTAAACGGGTGCTCCTATACATTAGATTTCATTTCTATTTGATGCATTCAGGTCGTAATGTTTATGTTGTGTATTGATTATTACATTACAAAACTGATTGTGAGTGACCCAGAGGAAAGGTGCTATTTATTGCATTGATAAAATTAGACTCTTCTGGGTTCAGAATTTACAGGGCATGAAAACGTTCTTATAATACATGTTTTTGGGGAATAACATGCTGATTTTGGTGCTGGTCTTACCAAAATCTGCTTGTGAAGGTTAAATGAGTGGATGTGTGAGTGTCTGTATTGTAGAAAGTGAGTGTCTGCACAAGTGGCCGTATGGGTGAGTGAGTGGACGTGTGAGTGGTCGTATGGATGCGTGAATGGGTATGTAAGTGGTTGTGTGGGTGTGTGATTGGCTCTGTTGAGAGGCTTGTGGGTGAGTGGCTGGGTGTGTGAGTAGCTATATTGGTGAGTGAGTGACTGTGTGAGTGACTATCGGTTAGTGATTGTGCGAATAGGAGTACGGGTAAGTGAGTGGCTGTGTATGTGAGTGAGTGTGTGTGTGATTGGCTCTGTGGATGAGTAAGTGACTGTGTGAGTGATTGTATGGGTTGTGAGTGGTTGTATGGGGGTGGGAGTGGGTGTGTGAGTGGCTCTGTGGATGATCTCATCAGTGATGTCATTTGAGATGTCAACAGTGATGTCACTGACCATGTAATGAGTGATGTAACATGTCAGGTGATATGCAGTGCTTGTGGGGGCATAGGTTATAGTTAGCTCAGGTAATATAACCGCTGAATTTCTATGGTTTCATACAAGTGAAATCTGAGCATAATTATAACGTCTCTTTAACCTTTGTTTTTTTCAATGAATTTTGAACTTTTTTCTAATCTTTTTCCTACCTATAACGTCTCGGTAATGTTTGTTTTTTTCAGTGAATTTCTACGTTTTTTAATGTTATTTCCTTACTGTTACCTGTAACCTTTGAGAGTGGGTTTGTGAGTGGCTTTATAGGTTGGTGAGTGGGTGTGTGAGAGGCTGTATGTGCCTGTGAGTGTGTGAGTGATATTGTGGGTGTGTGAGGGGATGTATGGTCTGTGAGAGGTCGTGTGAGGGGCTTTATGGGTCTGTGAGCGGGTGTGTGAGTGGCTGCATGGGTCAGTGATTCCATGTGTAAATGGCTGTATCAGTCAATGAGTGGGTAGTTTTGAGGGTGGATTTGTGAGTGGGTGTGTGAGTGGTTGTTTGGGTCTGTGAGTGGGTACATAGGTAACTGTATGGATGTGTGAGTGGGTTTGTGAGTGGCTGTATGGGTATGTGGGTGTATGAGTAGCTGTTTGGGTCTGTGAGTGGGTGTGTGATTGGCTTAATGGGTGTGTGAGTGGAAATATGGATCTGGAAGTGGCTGTATGGGTATGAGAGTAGTGTTGTGGGTGTGTGAGTGGCTGTGTGGGTATGAGTAGTTTTGTGGGGGTGTGAGTGTAAGTAAGTAAGTAAACGTTTTATTGTCTTTGATTAATTAAAACCATTACAATAATGCACATTGTTAAAAAGATCTTGTATATTAAAAAAGTTAAAGTACATTTCTAAAAGCGGATGAATCTCCCGTATTAGAGTGCCTTTTATTCGCATTATGCTTAGGACAGTCCCAGGTCTAAACACAGTTTAAAGTTCTAAAGGCAAAGCCTTGTATAGATATTGCGCTTGCTCAGGGTACCGCCAGTCCTTGCTTTGTTGCTGCTAGTGACAGTTACTTCACTAACTTCCCTTTTAGTTGCAGGTCCTTAGGTTGAACCAAGCAAGTACCAGCTGTCTCCGGGATCGTATCCCTCATTTGTTGAAATGGGGTTTTAGTAGGCTTACCCTTTCCTCTTTTAACTTAGTACAAGAGCATATGAGATGTTCTATGACCTCAATTCCGACCCCACATAACCTGCATGAGATCCCATGATTCTCTCTCTGCCAGGGTGGAAGATGCGGTATTGCTGGGAGGATACCTAACCTATATGAAAAAGGTTTCTTTGGTGTTCCTTGAATACCCTAGTGTAAATTATGCCTGTGGCCCGAGGGGTTCATAACTACTCAGTGTCATACATGCGTGGCTCCTACGTGCAAAGGCTGCTTTGTCTTCTATGAGAGACAGCTTCTTGATGACCTTATTTACTATGTGCTTAAAATGCAAGTGGGTGGTTGGAGTTTCCCACAGGTCAGCTAATCCAGTAATGACGATGTAAGTACCTCGCCTTGTTATTGACGCTATCGCCATCCCTTTCCCCTTGATAGCCTCAAGTTGTTTGATGAAATGGCCACCCTTGTCAATTATTACCCCTAGATATTTATATTCCGAGGAGTTCACAATTGAATTTTTTGCCAAAAACCAGGAATGAGACTGTTGTTTCCCATTAATTATAGGGTTTTTGTTTAATTAACATTAACTTCAAGATGGTTTTCGGCTGTGTATTCATGCAACTTATTGAGTGGCCATTGTAGACCAACTTGAGTATGGGTTGCTAAAACAACGTTATCCGCGTATGCCATACTGGAAATGGCTTTGCCACCTAAATGGGGAGAGTGTGCATTGCAGGCACTGAGGGCTGGTGTCATGTCTGCTGTATAAAGCTTAAAAAGAGTTGATGCAAGCACACAGCGCTGTTTGAGGCCTTTAGCTGTTGGTATGCGCCTTGAGAGATGGGAGCCATTGCCGAGCTTGACCTGTATCCAAGTATTGGAGTGTAATTGTATCAGGATGGTCAGTAGTGATGTGAGTGAGTATCTGGGTGTCTGAATGGGTGTGTGAGTAGATGTATTGGTCTCTGAGTGGGTGTGTAAGTGGTTTTGTGGGTGCATGAATGACTGTATGGGTGTGTAAGTGGCTGTGTGGGTCTGTAAGTGGATGTGAGAGTGGGTGTATGAGTGGGTGTGTCAGCAGCTGTATGAGTGAATGGGCCAGAATGGAACCTCACCTGTCATTTTATCCAACAAGAGTCCACAGTTTTACACAAAATGTGTGCCCAACTGGTTAATTAGTGCTACTCATTGGGTAAATGTCTCGTGCATATTCCACACTACAGCTGTGTAATGGACCATGAAGAAATTGTCTCTAGTGACCGTGTGTGTGTTTCAACAAGACTACAAACAGGTAAATCTCCACCAAACAAGAGTCCTGCCTCTTACCTATATGAAGTAAGTTCTTCTTTGTTTTCTGGATATGGCATCAAGAACATGAGGAACTTCGATTTTCGATCACGATCGAATCGACCCGCCATTTTGTGGCTCGCCGCCATTTTGTGTTGCCATCACTCAGGCAGCACGGCGAACAAAGTCTATTCTGCTTTTTCTGCAAACCGGTGTCGAAATACGTTTTCTGCCTCTATTTACAAAGCTGGTGTTAGAACTAGCCGAGTACACTAATCCCTGTCTGGTTTTTCTAATCCCCGTCTCATCTATCTGTTGGTTCACACTATTCTTCCCTGACCTTATCTTATCGACTGGCCTTCACTGTCTCCTGCTAGCATTCTCTCGTTTCACGACTGTCCTCCAACATACACAAACGTATCTCGCCACCTGCAAGTTAGTTATGAGTCTGTTAATAAATTAGATTGAGGGTGGGGTGACAAACATGGTTGGAGGAGAGGTCTCTTCGAGTCATCTGACACTTCTGTTTTCAAACCTTTCCTATTGGTTCTATCTTGTTTTCCAACTTTCCTTATTGGCTCTTTCTTGTATGTTCTGGGAGTGCTTTTGGTTAATATGTTCGAACCCTATGTAGTATAAAACCCTGTGCGCCACAGAGTGAAGTAGCAGTCTCCTGAGAACCTACTTTGTGTACTTCTAGGATAACTGTACTAGCTGCAGCTAAATAAATCTGATCTTCTAACGCCGACAGAGTGTCCCGTGTCTCTGTGCAGCTAAGCAGGTGAACTCCGGAGACTTGGGCGTACCCTGCGCCGCCAGGCCCAAAAGGTTCTGGTTCTTCAACTGGCGCCCAACGTGGGGTGACTTCAGTGGTACCGGTTCTGCCCGAAGGTCGTGAGGAACCCCGCAAGAAAATTCCGGAGGGTTTGCGAGCCACATTAAGTGACCCCTGTATGTCGAAAGTGGTCCGAAGCGCGGTTACTCCTTCCTGACGGCTACTGACGACCGCTGCCCTGACTGCCGCCCTGCTTTGGCCCTTCCTTTGATGATGTATGGTAAGGCGAGATGCTAGACGGGCCTCTGTTGGTGGGAGAAGACGTCCTTAGTTAAGTATCTTCGTGGGTCGCGCCCACAATTTTGGTTCTTAGTTTTTCTTTGGGTACTTAGGTTTGTGTATTGCAATAAACAAAACCGAGGGTAAGTGCATTTGTGCTGCGTAAACTGAGTTTTACTCCCTTGAAGTTTGTGAACAGACAGGAAAGATCGTGAGATGCCTGGTCTGACTAAGTTTGGAAGAATTTGTTGTCTTGGTTGTAATAGGGATTCCCGACTTGAGGACTCTTGTCCGTATCCTTCGGTTGGAACTCCCACATATGAGCTCTATTCAAAACATGGTATCGGCCCCATTGCCTTTAACGAGACATGGACCCGATACACGAAGAAAGATGGTGTTCTAAAATGGCCAGAGAATGGTAGTTTTGATCCTAATGTGCTAGATAATTTGGAAGCAGTTTTATTCAAAAGAAAAGCCTGGCCGGCAATGTTTGACTCTTTCCGCCTTTGGCGTAAGGAAGCCAAACAGAAAGAAATTAAACAAGCAAAACAAGATAGGAAAGCACAGGGTATGACAATTATACAGGCTGCCCAACAGTTTAAAGATGATGAAATTGACAATGCGACTGAAATTTCAGAAAGACAATATCGTATGGCGATAGATAAATGCTATCCGGTGTTGCCTGTTTCTCCTTCTGATAATAAGAAAGATATAGATGAAGATCCCCTAATGTCCCACTTATTAAGGTTGCCTCCGCCCAATGCGCAAAGTACTAATGTGCCTCAGCCGTTACAGCCTGTTCAGACGCCAGTGGTACCTCCGCCTGTTCCGGCTCTTCCGCATTTGCTTCCTCCAGTATTACCGCCCTTGCCGGTTTTACCGTTAGTCTCAACTTCTTTGCCCTCATCTCCTGATCTTAGATCTCCTTTGCCTTCTGCTCCTCCTGCAATTATCAGTTCTTCTCCTGTCAGTTCTCCTAATACTCTGTCTCCAATTCTCATGTCTAATTCTCCGTCTGTGCGTAAGCGTCTCACAGACACTGTCACTGGTATTCTATCTCCTTTCTTTGAAGCTTTGAATGTGTCTCCGGCTTTTGCTCGAAGACAATCCCGTAGTCAGTTCCCAGATTTTGAGGAACGAGAGAGGTTGGACTCTCTTGCACGTAAATGGATCAAGAAGGGTCCACAATATAGTGTGCTTGATATTATGCCTACCCTTTCGCAATGGAATGCGCCTACGCAAAGATATGTTTTTAATGTAATGTGCGACAGTCTCATTAAAGAATGGGAAGATGTGAGTTCGAGTCCGATCCCACAAGATCTGTTAAATGTTCAGACTGATTTTGATAAAGGACTTATTGTGGGTTCTAAGGTTGAGGAAGCTGTAAGGACACTTATTTCTTATAGATCTTTATTGTTCTCTCAGGTTTTCCTTGATTCTGATCCGTCGGTTAAACTGACGTTGAAAAATTATCCTATGAGAGAGGTTCCACCAGTATGGAAAGAGGCGGTAGCGGGAGTAGGTGGTAATGCACCTATCCCTGCTCACTTCCAACGTATATGGGTACATGTCCCTTGGAAGAGATCTGAAGTTTTGGCCCTTAAGCAGACTCTACCAGGTCCTCGTAAAAACCCTGCAGGTTATTATAAAGAATTATCACAGACAGTTGACGCCTGCATTATGAACCTAGCAGATGTCGACATGTTGATGGGAAATGTAGTCCCACAGACAATATGGGCTAAGATTCGTAGAGAGGATCACGCGCAGGAACTAGGTGCTACTTGGGATGTTATAACTACCACAGATAGAAATCAAGTGGGTGGCGCAAAGCCTGACGCTTTGATCTCGGAACTCCCTGGTAGGATCAGTACCTTAATGAAAACTATGATGCCTGCATTGAGAGTTAATTGGGATAAATTAGCAGCATGCAAACAAAAGAAAGATGAAAGTGTCTCTGATTTCTTTACTCGTTTCGAAGAGACATTTATCGACCACAGTGGGCAAGACATGGCTACAGAGGGTGGACAGGGATTGTTTGTGGACAAATTCGTATTCAATTTGCTTCCCGAGCTGTCACACAAATTAAAAGATTCAGAAAGTTCATGGGCTGTTTCTTCTTCTGCCCAGATATTGGCAACTGCGCAATATTATGAGAATAGGGACAAAGAAGAAAAAGAAAAGCAAGAGAAAAAGACAAAAGAATTAAAAACGAAGGTTCTCCTGCAACAAGCCTATCCGCCACGTTATGCACAGCCTCAATTTCAACAGTCTCAGAGGTTGTATCAAAAACCTGAGCCATACATTCCGCGATCTTTGTTAGGACCTAACCAATGTGCCTATTGTAGAGAGGAAGGTCATTTTAAGAATAGTTGTCTGGTTCTATTGCAGCGCAATGGAGCATTATCTGCACCACGAGGTCGTGCTGGCCTCCAGTCAGCAAACAGAGGTAGGGGTCAGGTGTGTTGACTCAAGAACAGCGTGCCCTTCCTTCTCCCAATTCCATGAACTACTTTGATCAGCAAAATGTGAGGTCTACTCAGTATTACAATGAAGACCATTATGTTGAAGGCGAGAATGAGAATCTTCATGCCAACTAGGACAGCCATGGACAAAGTAAGGGAGTTGTGCCAATCCCAGTAAATCAAAATGGACCTTATGTTAACGTCACTATAATGGGTGTTTCAGAGCCATTTCTTTTAGATACTGGGGCAATGAGAAGTTCTATCATTCATTCTAAACTTCCTGGGGCACCTTTGTCTGGCTTAATGAATGTTTCTGTAGGATTTTCTGGCGCCCCTGTTCGCAACCCAGTTTCTTGCCCCTTGCCTATTTCAGTTGGTCCTTATGATTTGGAAGCTCCACTTTTGTTGACGAATGGTTGCGGTGAGAATTTGTTGGGCTTAGACCTATTGAAAAGAATGCATGCTACGGTATATTGTTCTCCTTCTGGCGTACATCTCACTTTAGGATAGAAAATGGCCTCCCCAATGTATTTGTCCAAAGACCAGTTTCCACCTGAATTACTTTCTCTTCCAGCAGCACTTTGGGCCACGGGTCCGAACGATGTGGGTTGTCTTGAGATTCCACCTTATGTTGTCACCCTCAAGCCTAATGTTGAATTACCGCGCATCCCACAGTATAGAATTTCTGCTGAAGGTGAGAAAGCGCTTTTGGGAATTATTCATGACTTGATTCAGAAGGGTGTGGTTGAAGAAACAAGAGGTAACACATGCAATAGTCCTATTCTTCCTGTTCTCAAACGCACTGATCCTTCTCAGCCTCCTGTGTACCGTTTTGTTATTGATTTGCGGGAGGTAAACAAAATTGTGATCCCACAATTTCCTGTTGTTCCAGATATCACTGCTTTGTTGACAATAATACCTTCCACAGCGACTTGGTTCTCTGTTATCGATCTAAAGAAGAGAGTAGGGACATTTTTGGCTTCTCTCTTGGAGGCCGAAGCTTCTGGTTTAAGCGCGCACCTCAAGGCTATTGTGAAAGTCCCTCCATTTACAGTCAAGCTTTAAAATGTCATCTCGATACTTTTCATTTGCCGTCTGGTGCTGCTCTTATCCAGTATATGGATGATTTGTTAGTAGCCGCTGATTCAGAAGAGATTTGTAGAGATGTCACTGTTGCATTATTACGCCATTTGTTTAAACTGAATCACAAGGTTTCATCTTCCAAACTACAATATGTTTGTCGAGAGGTTACCTACTTGGGTCATCTCCTATCAAAGGAGGGATGACAACTAACACCAGAACGAATAGAGACGATTGCACGAATGTCTGTACCATCCACACAAAGGGAAGTACGTGCCTTTCTGGGAATCACTTCTTACTGTAGACAGTGGATCCCTAATTTCTCTCTAATAGCCAAACCTTTGTTGGCACTCACTTTAAAAGATACGCCTCAGCCTCTTCCTTGGACCGATGAGTGCCAAAAGAGTTTCACTGACTTACGTACCGCTCTGTGTTCTGCTCCTGTACTAGGCACCCCAGATTACACTAAGCCTTTTTCGCTCTATGTTCATGAGAGAGAAGGTTGTGCATTATCAGTTTTAACATAGCAATTTGGAGACAAACAGCGGCCATGTGCCTATTTTTCGGCTACGTTAGATCCCGTAGCTAAAGCATTGCCCAGTTGTCTCAAAGCGACAGCAGCAGCAGCAATCTCTATTCGACAGTCTGCTGGAGTGGTGTTGGATAACTCTCTCATTGTCATGGTACCACATGCAGTGGATACCTTACTAAACAGAACGAAAACGCAGCATCTTACGAGTGCTCGTCTAACTGGATACGAGCTGACGCTTTTGTCTAGTCACATACACATCAAACGATGTAATACCCTGAATCCAGCTACTTTGTTGCCCCTTCCACATGAGAAAAGTGTTGAGGATCAGCATGATTGTTTCTTCCGTACTGAGGAAGAGACAAAAGGAAGAATTGACATGAGAGACACACCGCTAGAGAATCCGGATGAAACTCTATGGGTAGATGGTTCTTGTTTCAAAATGCCTAATGGAGATACAGTTTCAGCCTATGCTGTAACTACTTTACATACCATTGTGGAAACTGCACGCATTAGACATAATTCAGCGCAAGTAGCAGAATTGATAGCATTAACAAGAGCTTGTGTATTTTCAAAAGAGAAAAGAGTGAATGTGTACACTGACAGCCAATACTCTTTTGGTGTAGCGTTCAACTTTGGGCGTCTCTGGAGGGAAAGGGGTTTTCTCACTTCACATGGCACCAAAATACAACATGGTCAGTTAGTGACTGATCTTCTCGAATCACTTGCCTTACCCACCCAAATAGCAATCGTGAAGTGTAGTACACACAAAAAGATTACGGATGACATTGGTCGAGGAAATGCGTTTGCAGACGAAATAGCGAAGAAAACAGCGAGAGATTCAACAAGTCGAATGTATGTGACAGGTCCTGCGAATTGGGTCAGAGAAAGAGGAATGTATGAGAATACAGTGGAAAGTGTAAAAGCGATTCAGAAAGAGGCTTCAGAGAGGGAGATAAGCAAGTGGAAAGAAAGTACAGGAATGTTAGATGAGATGGGTTGTTGGGTGGGATTATCTGAACATCAACGTTGGCTGTTACCAGATGCCTATGTTCTCCCAGTGGTTACTATGGCACATGGTCCAGCCCACATAAGTGCAAAAGGTATTTGTAAATTTCTGGCTCCAGTATGGCAGAATGAAAGTATCCCAAAATGTGCAGACAATGTAGTGAAGCACTGTATTGTTTGTTTAATGTACAACCCGCGAAAGGGAACCCCAACTCCAGCGGGTCACTTTGCTCTCCCGACATATCCATTTGAGGTGTTGCAAATCGATTATATTCATATGGAGCGATGCAACAACCTCAAATATGTTCTGGTGGTAGTATGCGCCTTCTCAAGATGTATAGAAGCATATCCTCTAAAAGATAACACAGCCTTATCCACAGCTAAAATTCTACTAAAAGAATTCTTCCCCAGGTTTGGTTTGCCGCGCATTGTCTGGAGTGACAATGGGAGCGAATTCGTTGGCCAAGTCATGCAAAATGTTTGTGCAGGTCTTGGTATCAAGCAAAAGTTCCATGCGGCAAATCATCCACAGTCAGCGGGTTTAGTGGAATGTTAGAACGGAACCTTGAAGTTAAAATTAGCAAAGGTTCAAGCAAGCACAGGACTCAATTGACCCGATGCTTTGCCGTTAGCTCTGCTATCCACCAGAACTGCTGTACACTCTCGTTTGGGACTTAGCCCTTACGAAGTGGTTTTTGGTCGTCCGGCTAATGTATGGGGAATCCCTCGCCCTAAGAAATACTCAGACTTGCCATATCCAATGTTGATTGACTATCTGCATGATCTTACGACTAAATTGCGTGTTCTCCATCAACAGGTTCAGAGTGCTCTGCCGGAGGCTTCTACAGATCCAGATCATTCCATCCGACCAGGTGACTGGGTCTGCATCAAAAATTTCCAGAAGTCAAGAAATTTGGAGCCCAGATGGCGGGAGCCCCGGATGGTCTTGCTGACCACGAGAACAGCAGTTAAAGTCGAAGGAAAGAAAAATTGGATTCACGGTGTGCATTGTAAGAAACTGCCTTTGCCATTGCCCTATGATCAATGGGTACGCAGAGGTATTGGTGACTGTGAAAGTGAAAGAGTTCCACGATTCGTACCCTTCAGCGATGCACACCTAAATGGGACACTGTCTGAGAAAGAGGACGACGACATTTTACAGGAAGCAATTCCATCACATCGTCGCTTGAATACGACTAATCCACGAACATTGTTCCAAGACCAGAGTGTACCTGGGAAGGAACAATATAATTTAAGACCTACACCAAAGAACATTTAAGACCTTTTTTTTTTCCTCTTGTGTAGTATTCTGTCCCGTTTGCAGGGTCACGGTAGGAGTCTGAGTCACGACCTGAGTAGTGGCAATAGGCCTGCAGGATCTTCAGTGTCATAGGACGGTAGACCATCATGACTTAGCGATTGAGGAAGATTGCCGTGAGCATCCATTAGAAAGATGGAAACTACACTAGGTAATAGAGAGAGAAAAGATGAAATGAAAAAAGCATCCTGTAAAATAATGTACAGTCGTTTCAGCATGTGTCATTATATCATTGTGAATTACTTTGGCGTTTATTGGTTGGATAATTTATGCTTTGCAGCCAAAAGTTGTCTCCCCTTCTTCCTCTTTGCCTTCTTCTACTGTCTCTCCACATCTCTTTCATACTCTTCCCTCACATGAACTCATTAGAAGAACTGAATATTAAAACAATTCCTTTATCCAGCTATTACATCAGCACCAATTAGTGGTCAATACAACTGACTGTTGGGTGTGTGGTCTTATGCCACATACCACAGAGAAAGGAATGCCATATCTAGTTCTCCCTTTTTCTTATGAGGGTTCTGCTTGGGCTTACTTTGTCATTTTCTCCAATGCTTATCAAAGCAAATTCAGACGATCCGTTAGTTCACATGTTAGTGATCCGGATTTTAGTCATAGTTCTTTGATCAAGGGTATGGTAGCTATGGCTAAAATCATGGAAAATAGTAAAATCTCCATTGATGAAAGAAAAGCATACACTAACTGGAACATTACCCAATACATGTCTAGTCTTAGTGACAAAGTTAAGAAAGGAAAATCCTGACCGATTTGGACTATACCACATCAGGGCAACTTCTGCTTACAGATAAACGATCGCTCTTCTGACACCATACAAAAGAATAACTGCTCCTATACGTACATTTATTCCTCTCAGAACTCTCCTCCTCTAGTGCCGTCTCAAGGCACCTATTTCATTTGCTATAATAGAGCTTATACATTGTTACCAACGGGTTTCTCTGGTACTTGTTATATAGCTTTTCTTCTTCCCCCTACTTACACCGCTTCCGCAAATCATCATCGAACCAGATACGGCAGAGGAATTATTAATTCAAAGGACACTGCAGGTCAAGAGGGAGGAGATTTCCTTAAAGGATTCCTTCCTTTTTGGGGTCCAATGGCCAACAGCAGAAATATAAGGCAACTGGTCCGTGTCGTAGAGACTACATCACTGTAGGAGCCTTAAGTAACATCACGGCAGAACTACAGGCGGACCGTCTTATGACATTACAAAATCGAGTTGCCTTAGACTTTGTTCTTGCCGATCGTGGTGGAGTGTGCAAATTGATCGGGTCAAGTTGCTGTATTTTCATACCTAATGACGCTCCGACAGTATACCAGGCTATCTCCAAGTTGCACATAATCTCTGAGTCTATTCACCAGGACGAAGGAGATTGGTCTTTTACGGAGTGGTTTTGGGGACTACTGTCTAAATGGGGTTGGAAAGCATTGACATTTCTTGGTATAATCCTGACCATTATTTTCTCCTGTTGCCTTTGTATGCACTGTGGTCCCGCTATCTGTGACCTTTGTGCTACTATGTGCATCCCAAAACCCAAACCGCAAGTAACAGAAAACATAGGAATGATGTTACAGCAACAACTCGATGACCTCATGGCTATCGACATTGACTCAGATTAGCATGAGTCTATCTTTCCTGAGTTCTGGCAAAAGAAGGGTCTGAGGAACTTCGATTCTCGATCACGATCGAATCGACCCGCCATTTTGTGGCTCGCCGCCATTTTGTGTTGCCATCACTCAGGCAGCACGGCGAACAAATTCTATTCTGCTTTTTCTGCAAACCGGTGTCGAAATACGTTTTCTGCCTCTATTTACAAAGCTGGTGTTAGAACTAGCCGAGTACACTAATCCCTGTCTGGTTTTTCTAATCCCCGTCTCATCTATCTGTTGGTTCACACTATTCTTCCCTGGCCTTATCTTATCGACTGGCCTTCACTGTCTCCTGCTAGCATTCTCTCGTTTCACGACTGTCCTCCAACACACACAAACGTATCTCGCCACCTGCAAGTTAGTTATGAGTCTGTTAATAAATTAGATTGAGGGTGGGGTGACAAACATAGTTGGAGGAGAGGTCTCTTCGAGTCATCTGACACTTCTGTTTTCAAACCTTTCCTATTGGTTCTATCTTGTTTTCCAACTTTCCTTATTGGCTCTTTCTTGTATGTTCTGGGAGTGCTTTTGGTTAATATGTTCGAACCCTATGTAGTATAAAACCCTGTGCGCCACAGAGTGAAGTAGCAGTCTCCTGAGAACCTACTTTGTGTACTTCTAGGATAACTGTACTAGCTGCAGCTAAATAAATCTGATCTTCTAACGCCGACAGAGTGTCCCGTGTCTCTGTGCAGCTAAGCAGGTGAACTCCGGAGACTTGGGCGTACCCTGCGCCGCCAGGCCCAAAAGGTTCTGGTTCTTCAAACACACCACTAAAATCAGTGGGAAATGTGACAGGGAGCCTTTTGTTAAACTGTCCATCATAGTGGCAAAAGAAGAGAATACCTTTGCATACTTATAAGGCATACGGGCGGGGCCAAACAGGCAGAGCTTCCAGGTGATTTGTACATTTTCATACCTGTAGTAATTTAAAGGAAGAACAACGGACTCTGCTCTCAGCAGGACATGACAAGAATGCATTCATGAGGAAGGGGAGCCGCAATCCCCATTCCCAGGCTGATTTTGGCCCTGATTCTCCAGTGCCTGGCCTCTGGATGCTGGGTGCCCTGGAGCTCACCCAGGGTATCCAGTGTGTAGTGTTGAGGATTGTGGGTGGAGCCCCAATCATCCCGCAGTCCCTGCCAGCTCCCTGCCTCCAGCGGGAGCCAGCATTTCTCCCACACATAGGGAACAGTAAAAAATTATGCTCCCTTTGTGTGGGAGCAATTTTTATATCCTTTTCTCTGTTTGCTTCATAGCGGGCAGAAAAAAAGATGAAAAGTCCGCTCAAAGCGGTCAGGAGCAGTTTTCCTGCTCCTGGCCACTGGGAGTGCACTTACCGTTTGCGCTCACTTGGCGGGAGCTATCAAAGCTCCTACCAAGCAACAGCAAACAGTTATGTAGGCACCCCGGGACATTGGGAGCCGGCTCTGGGTGTTGGCGTTCCCCAGCGCCAATAATGGCTCCAAGAGGGGAGCTATGTGGCACCCCTCCTTTGTTCTTCCAGGGCCTGCCCCAGAAACATGGTGGTCCCCGGGGCCGAAAATGACACGGGAAGGGGGCCACAAGGCCGCCTCCCCTTTCATGAATTTCCTTTGTATCGGGGAGGTGGTGGTCACCTGGGGAAATTTTAAGCTAAGGAGGGGATTCTGCATGCCCCTCTTTTACTTTACAATCAAGCCCCGGGGAGGTGGCAGTTACCGGGGCCATAAAATGCCTATGAAGGTGTGCCACATGGCCTCCCTCGACATGTTTTCATAATCGCCTGACCCCAGGGAGGTGGTGGTCCTCTGAGTCCATAGAGGCAATGGGGAGGGGGGCACATGCGCCCCCCTCCTAATAATATATATATAAAAGTAAGCCCCGGGCCCTGCCCACCCGGGGGCTCTAATACAAACAAACAACTGTGACAGTGCTTGTTTTAAAAAAAAAAAATTTGATGGGATTTGCAAATCTTTGCGTTTTTCATCGCAAAAATGTTTTACAATTATTTTTGACCCTGGGGGATCCCAGCACCTGGGTAGGGGGTCAGAGTATTTCTACCCTGCACCCTTCTCTTTTTTTGCCTTTGTGTTTGTGGCTCGGCTGAGCCCTAAGTCCTAAAACGTCTACCCACACTTCCTGGTTGAAGTGTTGGCAGTCAATTCAGATCTCTGCACAAGATTGTTGGGTTTGCAGATCATCCGTGTTCTAAGATATACAAATTTGGTTTCCTTTTAACATCTCAAAAACTATTGAACAGATTTACACCAGACCACAAAAAGGGCTTTTTCTGGAGCGAGCGCTACCCCTCCACCAAATTTGGTGTAATTCCATCCACGAGTTCGGGTAGTAGTCATGTCTAAAATCTCTATGGGAATTCACAAGGGAAACACACTTTTTTTTAACCCCCCCCGTTTCTCGGCCCCCGCTTGACGGATCACCCCAAAACATTCCATGCACAACTAGACAAACTGGGGCACTTCTTTGAAAAATGTAACCAAGTAAAAAAAAAATCCTATAGAAACTAGGTCCGAACTATAACTACCTATTGGCGATCACCAGCAGGATAAATATATATATTTTTCCACAATTGCACAGAATACCATTCCAAGGATATTTTAGGAATTCTTTTAACACAATTGGTTTTTAAATTCCTGTTTATTCATTACCTGTTCCTTGATTTTAACATAATTTATTGTTGCATTTGTGCACTTTATATTCTAAGTTTCATCTGCAGGTTTCCCTGAATTGAGTACTAACGTTTATCTAAGAAATTTCGGAATTCAATATCTTTTTAGAACGAACAATGTACGAAACAGAATTTCCTTGTTAATATGTCTGTATTCTGTTTTATTATCTTGCAGTTGTCTATACGATTTTCAGTGCATTCTTCGTTTATGGCGATAACCATGCAAAGTATTTTTTCTATGTTTATGCTGACAGCTGACTTAATGTCACATGGTATGTGGGTATCCAATATATGCTTCACTAACTCATAACACGTTATGACTGAATTGCACCACTAAAAACTGAACAATAAACGCCACACCGGCAAGCAAAATCAGCATACAGAAGTTGTCTGTTCCTCTTTCTGGTACCTGGAAGTACCTTCGAGTGATAATTGGAAATATATATATATATACTGATGCGCCTGACATATCTAATTTGGTAGTGGGAGACCATGAATTATTAATAGACCTATAGTCCTTGGACATTGGAACACAACTCTCCCACCCAATTAACGTTTCAAATCAACAATACAGATGGACATGGAAGAAATTCCTAGACAATCACTCCTTGGATCAGATTTAATGATTTGGAAGAAACCTGATACTCCCTTTAAGAACAAGTCTAAATTCACACCAATTACAGTGAGAGACTCTGTTGACGTATTTAAGGAAATTGTTGTGGCTCAGATAAAGAAACTAAATGTGACAATTAATAAAGAGAAATGAAAAACTACTAATCATGAAAGGAAGTATGGACAGTTAATGGCTAAACTTAAAAAGGAAGGAAATACAGTAATCAGATAAAGGTGGGCAATATAGTGCTGTGGCCCCTATCTGACTATATGACCGAAGCTTACAGCCAGCTACATAATGTTGAATGTTATCGCAAAAGCACCCCCCTTAAATTTAAAACCATGCAGGACCAGCTACACACCAAACTTTTGGCATGGAAAAGTTCAGGTCTTCTTAATTTGGAAGAATTTTTTTTTTTTTTTAAAAGACCACCCGAAAACTCCCGTCATTTATTTAATTCCGAAAGTATACAAGAACATTGAGAAACCACCAGGTAGGCCCATCACTTCAGCATGTGATGGGCCCCTGGAAAATGTATCTAAGTATATAGACTTCTTCCTGCAGGAACACGTTCACAACTTGGAGTCATATATACAAGATACCAGTTACTTCATACGCAAGATCCGCAACGTGACATGGCAGGAGGGATACTAACTTATGACTTTAGATGTGTATTCTCTTTACACTTGTATTAGAAACAGTGACGGTATGAAGGCAGTGGAGTATTACTTATCTAGAAGACCCCTTGAGTACATGCAGCATAACAGAACGCTAATGGATATGTTGGTTTTTTGTCTAGAAAATAATTTCTTTTGATTTAAAAAGCAGATGTTCCAACAGGTGCAGGGTGTAGTTATGGGGGCCAGCTTCTCCCCCAGCTACGCTTGTATGTTCATGGGCTGGTGGGAGGAGCTGGTACTAAGGAAGCAATTTGATTCAACTTACAGGGGGAAGGTGGTGTCTTGGTTGCGATACATTGACGACTTGATTATTGTATGGAATGGAACTCTGACAGAAGCTAAGGAATTTATTGCTCAAATCAATGTTAATAACGTCAACCTTACATTTACATCTTATATAAGTCAAGAGAGTGTTTCATTTTTAGATGTAACGATCATAGTAGTCAATAACACCATAACCACTTACTTGTTTCGTAAAGAAACAGCTGGCCATACCTTGCTACATGCGTCTAGTGCGCATCCCCCTCATTTAATCCATAGCATCCCCTGTGGGGGAGATGCTGCGACTATGCAGGATTTGTAGTAACACCTCAGATTTGGAAAGACATCAATCTGAAAGTAAGACACGTTTTCTGCAGCGATATTGATAGAGCCATTCGCAAGTCGCGGGCCCTAGCTAGGGAAGATCTATTGCTGTACAGGGATAGGTTTAAAAAAACTCATGATACAAATCCTACAGCTTCCATAGAACCAGTAAGACTGATCTTGACATTTTCTAGACAGGAACAACAATTGCGCAAAATTATTCAGTGCAATTGGCCCATAGTCAAAGAGGACCCTATCATAGGCAGTTCCCTCCCTAGATTTCCCTCAATCACATATAGAAAATCAGTGTCCATGCCCAATGTTCTGGTTAAAAGTAGTACAGAACACAAGGATGGAGAAGGTTGGTTAACTGCGAGAAAGGAGTTCTTTAAAAGTTCCAATTGTAAGGCATGTGTATATGGAGACAATAGAACATCATATTTGACTGCTTTCAGTGACAAGCCCAAAATGATTAAATTCCATCTTATATGCAAGATCGAATATGCGGTGTATTTCGTAGAATGCAGCTGCAAGCTGGTATATATCGGGAGCACAAAGCTAGCAGCACACAAACGGGTCCTACAGCACATTAGGGCGATTACCAACAAGGACCCTAATTATCCGGTAACAAGGCATTTCAAAGAACACCACAACAGTAATTTAAAACATCTCAGGTATTATGTCATTGATACTGTTCCCATACAAAGAAGAGGTGGAGACAGGGAAGGGAAGCTAAGAGGGTTAGAGACCTAATATATCCTTGAGCTCGACACCAAACAACCAGGGGGGCTCAACATGAGCGAGGATTTGTATACGTATCTTTAACTATTGAGGCCTCTCTTTATTGTGAAGCAATTTGAATAGGAAAAATGGGTTTTGAAAGCATACACTTTCATAGATAACCAATGTTTTGAATACTTGATACAAGAAATATGTCCCAGTAACTTTGCACTTTTTTCACATTCAATGGTCTTTTTTTATGAGTTTTTTTTAGATTGGAACAAAATTCCTTTTAACATTCGATAATTTATTTAAGGGTTTTAGGACAAATGAATTATATTTATATTTATTGATTTTATATGAATTTATTTATGAGCTATTTATTTACATATTTATGAATACATTTATGATTGTGGGAATCATTTGGTCTCAAATATATAAAAGCCCTTTAAGGAATTGACCCCATGAAAAACTCTATTTTGCACTTGCTGTTGTTTGCACATGTTTTACTGCCTAATAGTAATAACAAATGAAAACTTAATTGGATTTTACTATTTAAGGCAATGGATACGATGTTTTTTTTACGCACTTGCACTTTTTAACCGGTGGCACGGGTACACAAATCTATTTCATATTGCATAACTTATTGTAGTTCATGTATTAGTATTTTTATTCTTTTTACTCCTTTTTTTAATTTATTGATTACATTGGTCTCTACATAGTTCGGATTGAGGCAACTGAAAACAATGCATTTTGCTATAAAATGTTTATATCTCAGAGCAACCAAATAACAATTTTCTTTTGTATGCTCAGATAGAAATGCCTTTGTATTTTTACGCAAAATAATATAAGAGCATATTGTATTCAATCAAACGATATGTATATGCATTGAGGCATGTAATCACTGAGTACATTTTCTATGTCTAGTACTGAGTAATTGCACTGTCACTTTAAAAGGAGTATACACGAGGCAATGTTGTCATGAGATCAAGGCAGGGATCTGCCGAAACGCGTCATGGCGGCTGGTGGTGTGTTAAAATAAATACAAATTGCACCAAACCTGGGTCTACGCTCGTTTTCTTCTGAAGGAAGATATCCAAGGCGAGGTTTGTGGCATATATATATATATATATATATATATATATATATATATATATGTGCAAATAGGATCAGCTCTTCCTGGGGATCTCGCCCGTGGTTGGGTGGCGCGTAAAGCCGGTAGAGCTACCGCCGGCAATAGTCAATCCAAATTATATGCAAATAAGCCACGCACTCTCAGTAGCAGTCACGAGTAACGAGTTTAATACACACTGTTACGCGTTTCGGGAGTCGCGCTCCCTTGGTCACACAGTGATATTTTCGAACACAATCCTCTATAAGTGCATACATTTTGGTAGACATAGTCATAGGACTTGGGATCATAGTCATGTGTAAACAGAAGTGACTTTGGCGGCCATCTTATAGTGAGTACATTCTGATATGCAAAGTGAAGCAAACATGTTACTTGCAGTCAGTTTCTTTCATAAAAGCACAGTGCATTATCAGAACTGAACACGTAAAACTCGTCATAGTGACTAATGAACATCGGAAGGCCACAGGGAACATTATTTAAGTTGGCGTCTTTAAATTTGTTTATGAAAACGTGTGCTTATACTGTAAATTAATCCTGTTCACGTCCTGGTGACTTTTGGCCAGTACATATGCACACCGTACACTTACTGATAACAGTTTTTCCATGGCTCAATACTTACACCATAGTGGTGGGACATTGCTTCATAAAAGGACCAGTAACTGTACAAAATGCCTTAAACATTTTTAGAGCTCGTCATAGTGACTCGTGTGCAAACAAAACAACCAAACACATGCTCCAGGGATCACGCTTAGGGTGGCCACATCTCAGCAATCACAAGTAATTAATAGCCAACATTCTATGCTTCAAGGTGACATATGGCCATAAAGTATAGACACAATTGCATGTACTCATTTATCTTCATCTAACCAATACTCGCACCATAGTGGTGGTACCATAAGGAAAAGCATTTTGCCTCTAATAAAGTTTTCTGACTATAGACCATCTGATAAGTCCATCTACACAAAATGTGCATACACAGAACAGAAATTTGTGAAAAATGATAACTGTAGAAAAAAGTGATATCTTATCTACTCATCTTCAGATTTCTTATCTGCGGATATGAAGAAAAGGGTAGGAGCCCGTGAAGTGCTCGTGAAGATATAAGGGGCCCCTTCCTTTCCTCCTGAAAGAAAAGGACAAGAAAAATAGTATTAAAAATATTACCAAAACAGTATTTTCCATTAAAAACCAGCATAGGTTGTGTACAGTATGCATGTAAATGAAAAAAGAAGAAAAAAGAGGAAGAAGAAGAACATGGTAATTGCACAAGTTAGTCTTCTATCAGATGAGTTGCCAATTCCTCATCCAAATTGTGGCCTTTTGGGAACTTGGTTTCCAGATCCATAATCCACTTTGATTCCTGTTTTCTTAAGGTCAGTTCCCTATTACCACCTCGTGGCCCTACTCTCACTTGTTCCACTGCAAAGTAGGAAAGTAAGTTGCTGTTAGATGAATGTAGTTCTGCAAAATGTCGTGCAATGGGATAATGAGGGTCCCTGTTGTTGACTGCTCTCAGGTGCTCCAGAACTCTATTTTTAGCCATATGGGTAGTGCTCCCTACATACCTCTTTTTACAGGGACATTCCAACACATATACGACAAATGTCGTGCTACATGTAAGAAACTGTGTTATGGGTTTCATATCTTTCTTTCCTGGTACGCTAAATTCTTTCACCATTTTGCTGTTTCTACAGGCCTTACAATGGCCACAGGGGTGAAAACCCTTCAGATTGTGTTGATTGAGGTCTCTGTTAGCAGTGACATCTCCACGTACTAGTATATCCCGTAAGCTTTTGCTTTTTCTTTATGTTATTTTGGGTCTAGTACTAATTGTGGGACCTATGATAGGATCATTTTGTAAAATGTTCCAATTTTCACTGAGTATTTTCTGAATCTTAGATGATTCTTTGTTGAAGGTAAGGATCACTCTCGTTTCTTTGCTCTCTACGATATTCTCCTGTGTTTTAGCCCCTAGAGTTTCTTCTCTTGTTATATTCCTGATTTTGGATACGGCTTTATTAAGCACCCAATCTGGGTACCCTCGCTCCTTGAATCTGCATAACATGGTTTTTTCTTCCTCCAGATATCCCACCATCTCACTGCAATTTCGTCTTGCCCTCAGCAGCTCACCATAAGGTATACTCCATTTGAGTGTTTCAGGGTGGCTGCTGAGGGCATGGAGGAGACTGTTACCCGCTGTTTCCTTACGGTACAGTCTTGTTTTCAGTGTATTCCCTGTAGCCATAATCTTAATGTCTAGGAATTCTACTTCCTCTTTTTGCAAGTTGTGAGTGAGAATGATGTTATATGGGTTATCATTAAGCAGATTCACAAATTCTATGGCCTCCTGTTCACTACCTGTCCAAATAAGAAACAGGTCATCTATATATCTCAACCATGTGTCCACTTTGCTGAGGTGTATTGCATACTTAGGGTCCCTCCGTACTTCATCCTCCCACATCCCTAGAAACAGATTCGCGAAGCTTGGCGCGAAACATGTTCCCATTGATGTACCAGTGGTTTGTTTGTACAGGTCTCCATTAAATAAAAATATATTATTATGAAGACACATGTTCATCATCTCTACCAGCATCTTGGTGTGATCCAGATACATGATGTCTCTGTCATTAAGATAATGTGTGCATGCTCTGATTCCCTGATTGTGTTCAATAATAGTGTACAGAGAAGATACATCTAATGTTAAAAACATGTGCCCTTCTTCCCATACAATACTGTCAATTTTGCACAAGAAATCCTTTGTATCTTTAACATGCGTTGGCAATTTAAACACATAGTCCTGTAAAAAATGATCGACATATTTAGAAATGTTCTCATATACACTCCCTATAGATGAAACAATGGGTCTTCCGGGGGGGTGCAAGGGGATCCTTGTGAATTTTAGGGAGAAAGTATATAATAGGAAGTTTGGGGTAATCCCTTTTAAGAAATAAATATTCCTCCCATGAGATTATGCCTTGTTGTTGCCAGGTAGACAATTTCTCCCAGGTTGTAATGATACTCTCATTATAATCTCGTGTGTTGCTTTTTGAATAGTATTTGTCATTTTCTAATTGTCTATACGCTTCTTTGAGGTACATTTCTTTGTCTTGTAAGACCACATTACCCCCTTTGTCTGCAGGACGGATAATGAGGTTGTGGTCATTCCCCAAGTCTGTAATGATGGATTTTTGTCTCATGGTGAGATTATAAGAGTTAGTCTTACCTCTGCCATGCCCATGTTTACAATCAAGAAGCGATTTTGTGACAACATCATGAAATGTATCTATGTTGTCATGGGGAAGTACTGGGTAAAATATAGATTTGGGCTTAAAGCTTGTACTAGCCGCTTTGTCTGTCACGATATTGCTGATCCCAGCAAATGTATCTTCACTGACATCCTCCCTAGCTGTATTAAAAGCTAGATCCTGCATGGTTCTTACAATGCTAGCATCTCCTATTGTGAGACTTGGTTGATCATTAACCTCATACAGTGTGTATTAAACTCGTTACTCATGACTGCTACTGAGAGTGCGTGGCTTATTTGCATATATATATATATATATATATATATATATATATATATATATATATATATATATATATATATATAGATATATATCCAAAACAAATTTGAGAAAAACAAAACGCCGCACTCTTCCTGAATATTTGAAGATAAGATTTATTTTCGCTCTTCACCTACGCGTTTCGAACTTCAACAGTTCTTGTTCACGGTAGTATACATAAGTCCCTTTTTGCTTTCCATTATTTATACCAAATCTCCACATAGCCAACAATGAGCCATTGTGGGTATGGTAGTTTATGTAAAACATGCAAAATTACATGAGATTCAAATCGAGTCTAAACCACTGAATGAACATCTTTACCATGATATCGGCATAGTTCTCAAGCTATTGTTACAAAGATGAATGAGTTTTTGTACTTGTGATATTTGCTTACTATCAATACACATATTCATAAGCATTTGCGTTTAGTCGCAATTTGTTATCAACAGTGCAATACTTTGTGTCAGGTATTCTCGGCTGAGTGCCGTAATTAACAGTGCAATACTAAGTGTCAGGTATTCTCGGCTGAGTCCCAAACCTGCCTTGATTTGCCAGATTGTGGCGCAGTGACAAACAGTGGATCAGACATCGAAAACGAAACAACTTATTTTTCTTTTCTCAATATTTTCAATCTGAGTGATCAAATCATACATTCATATTTACTTAATTGATTCTAATATGTGACAGTCAGACCATGTCTAGTGAATGTTAATTTCTAGTATATGTTTACAGTTGCACTTAGAGTTCTTTACAGGTGTACATAAAGTTCTTCATCTCCATTTAACCCTCCAGGGATTCGGGTTTTAAAACGAAATATTAGTTTGGACTCCAGCCGTCTGAGTTTTGAATCCTGTTTCCACCTCTTTCATGTTCCATAATGCATGAAATGCCTGAATATTTGATGTCTTTCCAAGTTTTTCCAACATGGGTTTGTAGATGTTTTCTGATTGCATATGTTGTGTCTTCATTTTGAATTGCGCGTATATGTTCTAAAATGTGCTTTTTCAATGGGCAGATGGTTGAACCTATATATCGTTTGCCACAGAGACATTCAATCATGTAGACTACAAATTGCGTTTCACAAGTGATTGTGTTTTGAATTTCAAATATACGGCCTTGTGAATCTTTGATGGTTTTAAGATTTTTGCCTATTTTGCATGCTTTGCATGTCATACATTTGGTGAATCCTTGTTGTCTTTTTTCAAGCCATGTTTTGGTTTTCTTGTTTTCAAAGTGGCTATTCACCAATGTATCACAAAGAGATGGTGCCTTCCTGTATGAAATTAGTGGTTGATTCCCTATTGTGGGTCCAATGTCCGGATCTTTTTTGATGACATTCCAGTACTTTAGTAGAATTTTTCGAATTTTGAAGCTTTCCTTTGAGTGTGTTAGAATGAGACGTGGTGTCTCATCTGTAATTGTTGTGTCTTTCTTTTTTACAGTCAAGGTTTGAGCTCTTGTTTTTTGTCTGGCTTTGTTCTCTCCACGTATGATATCACTATGTTTATATCCCCGTGATGTAAATCTTTTCTTTGTGTCGAGAAATTTATCTTCCATTTCTTACGGCTCAGAGCAATTCCTTTTCATCCGTAGGAATTCTCCATACGGAATGCTTCGTTTCAAAGATTGTGGATGAAAGCTGGTTCCATGCAGGACGCTATTTGTAGATGTTTTTTACGAAAGACTGTTGAATGAATCTTGTTGGACTTGATGTATATTTTAGTGTCTAAAAATTCAATCTCTCTAGATTGTATATTAGAGGTGAATTTTAAGCCTACATCATTTTGATTCAATATTGTAATACACTCCGCCAGTTTTTCTTTAGTCCCCCTCCATAAGAAGAAGAGGTCATCAATAAAGCGTAGCCACAATACTACATCTGTGGTGTATGAGTCGTTTTCCTCCCTCCAAGCTATGTGTTTCTCCCACCAACCCATGGTGAGATTAGCATAGCTTGGAGAAAAGGAAACTCCCATAGCAGTACCGCACTTTTGAGAGTACATTTGTTTACCAAATAAGAATACATTATTGGTTAGACAGAGTTGGATCATTTCCATCAACATGTTGGTGTGTTGTAGTTCCCCAATTGGTCTTTGTTTGAGGAAATATGCTATGGCTGTCAAACCTACATCGTGATTGATTGATGTATATAATGAAATAACATCAATTGTTGGTAGTAGGTAGTCAGATTGCCATTCTGTTTCCATCAGGATTCTTAAAAAATCACCAGTGTCTCTGATATACGAATTTAAAGTTGGAACGATTGGTGCTAAAAAGTAGTCAACATAGTCCGTTATGTTCTCATAAAGGGATCCACAACTAGAAATTATAGGGCGACCTGGGGGTTTGTGTAGAGTTTTATGAACTTTAGGCAAGAAGTAAATTGGTGTTACTGGATTTGTTACTGTTAGAAAGTTTTTTTCATCTGAGCTCAATAGGCTATTTTCATACCAACTGTTTATTTGATTGTGTATGTCTCTAATCATTGTGAGAATGGGATTGGAGTTTAATCGTATATATAGTTGTTTTCATCTCCTAGTTGACGATTTGCCTCCTCAATGTACGCTTGTCTATCAAGGATGACAATATTCCCACCCTTATCTGCGGGTTTTATTTCTATCGCATTGTTGGTTCTTAATGCTTGCAGTGCTTGACGCTGCTGTAGAGACAGATTTTCCTTTGTGGAGTTTATTGTATTTTCCAAGACTTCTAGTTCTGCCACAACTAAGTCTTAGAATGTGTCGATTCGATTTCCGGGATGTAATGATGGACAGAATTTTGATTTATTCTTAAAGTTGGTCCGTGGATGATTGTCTGTATTAATTCCCATCTCTTCTAATACTTGAATATCTGTTGTTTCTGACTCAGTGATTTCATGAGAAAGTTCATACGCAGTTCTTAAAGCACTTGATTCAGCAATAGTATATCCACCTTGTAATACAGATAAGTCAGAATCTGTATCTATTACACCTTCCTTTTGTTTTGGAGGTAATTTGGCAAAGAACTTTTTTAGTTTTAGTTTGCGAATATACTTATACATGTCAATTCGAGTTTCAACTGCATCTTCATGTCTTTCAGGGCAGAATGTTAAGCCTTTATTGAGTAAAGTTCGCTCTGCTTGAGTCAAGTTGTAATGAGATAGGTTTATTATCAGATTGGGGTCCATTTCCATATGCATTGTGCTTTTTATTTCTTTATCACTGTTCGATTTCTTAAGTGATATCTTTGTTTTTCTGCTTCTTCTTGTTTTTCGCCGTGGGCTTGGTTTCCAAATTGGCCCCTTCCTCGTCCCCTTGTACGTCTTCTGCCTTGTCCCCTTCCTATCATTTTTGGATTTTGTTGATCCTGGTATAGTAATTTCATTTCTTCTAAAAAAGAAAACTTTCTTTTGTGTACTGATTGACCTTCCCCTTCGCTCAAATCTGATTCTGTTTCACTTGGCTACACATATGGGGATTCTTGCACATTCGGTTTTTTACTCTCTGCTTGTTGTTTTAGGATTTCAAATCTCTTGGCGAAGGTGAAGATTGTTCCGTTTTCATAATCGGATTCATCTCTTCTGAATTTCCATTGTTTTCTTTCTTGGATTTCACTCTCATGTTTATCCAGATTTTTATCCATTTGCATCCGTAATTTATTAATGCTTTCTTCATCTTGCCCTAATGCTTTGATTTGTTGTTCTATCTCATCTATTTTAATATGCAATTCATCCACGTTCTTCTTGGCATATTTTATGATGATTAGCATCATTGTGCGCGAACATTCCATGTTGTTTTTTCCCCATTCGTCAAGCATTTCGGGGCTTGTATCAGGATGGTTAGGAAGGGTAAATATACGTAATCCTCGGGGTACTCTTCCAAATTCGACGTATTTTTCTAATGTTATTATCTCCCAGCTTCGTGAGATTTCTTTTCGAAGAAGTTTTTCCATTTGCACAAATAATTGCTTTAAGGTCATTGTTGCTGTATTTGGCAATTGTGTTTTCGCAGTGGATGTTGAGGCCGTGGGCGCTAGTTTGGAAAACATGCTTTCAGCTTTCTCCATTCTTTTGGCTGCTCTTTGTTCCATATTTCTGAATCAATAGTTAGTTTGTTATTGGAATGTAATTAGATTAGATGGAGTCTGTTTCTTCAATTCACCTAGACTCCAGGTTGGATAACTTATGCTACTATTTGCGAAGAGTCCAGGGTGTAATTTAACACCTGAATAGTTGTTTACAATACTCTGCTTCAACCAGGATAGTGTATATTGACAATTTTTGTCTCAAAGTTGCTCTATAATTTAAAGTAATTATGGCAAAGTACACTCGCTACAGCACAGATGCATCGAAGTTTTTCAAAGGGTCAAACGTTTTTTGCTTACCTGGGAGACTCCCGGACATAATGGTGTCCTCCGACGCCTCACGCCGGCGCTCAACCAGTTGCCCCTTGAAAATAGTTTCTTGCTGTGATTCACGGTCTTTTTTCACTTCGCTTTCGTTGTGCCTCTTCCTTTGTAATACTGGCAGGGATGTTCGTTTTGTTTGAAAACAAGAAAACCAAAACATGGCTTGAAAAAAGACAACAAGGATTCACCAAATGTATGACATGCAAAGCATGCAAAATAGTTAAAAATCTTAAAACCATCAAAGATTCACAAGGCCGTATATTTGAAATTCAAAACGCAATCACTTGTGAAACGCAATATGTAGTCTACATGATTGAATGTCTCTGTGGCAAACGATATATAGGTTCAACCATCTGCCCATTGAAAAAGCGCATTTTAGAACATATACGCGCAATTCAAAATGAAGACACAACATATGCAATAAGAAAACATCTAAAAACCCATGTTGGAAAAACTTGGAAAGACATCAAATATTCAGCCATTGCATGCATTATGGAACATGAAAGAGGTGGAAACAGGATTCAAAAACTCAGACGGCTGGTGTTACCCGCAAAGCCTCGCACACCTAGCGTAGCCACATATTCTCCAATATCACTACCACTACCACAATGCATTGGGATGGTTAGTATGATTGTGTGTGGTCTCATGATGCCTGACGACGAATCAGATCACTCGTATCCTTCAAATAGAGAACTGCCCCTCACATTCATTGCTTGGCTTCTCCATTCCGTTGGAAACCCTGCCTGTCCTGAGTGCTTCGACTTGTTTGTCGTTTCTATCGAGTTTGAATCCCGGCACGCCACGTGAGGCGTCATCGTTCAGTATCCTGCAAACATCCAAGAGGTCTTTGGCTACAGTATCCCTGTTGGACTCCGGCTTGAATCTCCGTTTATTTTCTACCGAGTGCTACTGCTTGTCAAATCGGTTACCCTTTAAGGCCGGAACGAGAATTCTTCCTTGGTTCAGCTGCACTACATTCCTGAAAGCTGCTGCGAGCGAACTCGTTCGTAAAAAACCTTCAACACCTTCATTCCTGAAAATTGCTGCGAGCGGACTCGTTCGTAAAAAAAACCTTCACAACCTTCATTCTCTCATCACAGAAGAAAGTAGCGGATTCTTGGCCTCGCCGGCTTCATTACAAGCTTCACCTCCAGTAACCAAAGTAGTGAGTGGACCTATTTTTGTGGAACTTTAAACCAATCCGGGTGCTGTCAATTCCCGCTGCTGTTTACTATGGTGATAACGGCAAATCTCACTACGGAATTGCAAGCCAGTTGCTACACTGTTTATCTCACAGTACTTCCGCCCCCTGAGGATCTTTATCCTTCATTCTCCCTCGGACCCAGCCTTTCTGATACTGCAAAAGTGGAACCTTTCCTTTGAACTACAAGTGTTGCAGACTGAATTAGCATTTAGACTATTAAGTGCGCAAGTCCTCACTTGGAGCCTATTCTCTTGCCTTTTTGTTTTCGCATGGTCCGAGTCTTAAGATATACAGGTGAGTGAGACCATACACAATCCTACATTGTATTAGTCAAGAATAGATACATCACCTCCTGTAATATATCAAGTTCTATTGTACTAAGGATTGCACGTCCCTTTCTCTTTTACAGTACCTACTAGTTGGTTCCTAGTCCATTGTCCACTCCTGCGCTGTGTCTCCTTCTTGGAAGTCCCGAGTCTTCTCATCGCTCCCTGGGGATATATATGAGCTTCCGGTTATGTCAAATTAGGAGGCTTATAGTATCCTCGGGGAAGGTGGGACCTGGCTTCGCTCCTGAGGATCGTAGGTGGTAGGCACCCTCGAGCAGCGACAGAAAGCCAAGCCCACGTATATTAATAAATCCCCCGAGCGAAGTATGGATAGAGAGACTCTGGTACCAGGAGTGTCTACTCCTGTGACTCCTGAAATGTCCATGGTGGATCTCACTGCTGCAGTAGTTAATTTACAAACTGAACTTAGAGAGGTAAAGACTGAAAACCAAAGACTAGTCTTAGAAATAGACGTGTTACGAAGTCAGAAATCTATAGACTTAGACAGTGGATCCCCGTATAAAAAACCCATTATTCAGCCTGCTCGTTTTCAGGTTCCTTCCTTCCCGAGCACATCTACCTTAGACAACACGACCCCCCCCCCCTGTGAATGTCACTGTAGTAACAGCTCCCCAAACACCATTAGCCATGCCTGAGAGATTCGCTGGTGATAGCAGTAAATTCGCTGTCTTTATGAATCAGTGTCATTTACAGTTTCTAAGTAAGGCGGCGGCATTTCCTGAAGACGCTGCAAAAGTAGCATTCATAATATCCTACCTAACGGGGAATGCGGCACTGTGGGCCGTCCCTTTAGTGGAAAACGATGACCCTATCTTGTATAACTTAACTCTGTTTAAAGACAGCATGAAAAACCTGTTTGCCAGACATTCATATATGCAGGCTAGCGACAACGAGCTACTTGGGGTAAAACAAGGTTCCAAAGATCTACTAACATATATAACAACTTTTAACAGGCTGGTTACGGAGACACAATGGCCTGAGGCTAAGAGAACATCTTTGTTTTACAGAGGGTTGAGGGACGAACTAAAAGACATTTTGTCCCAAATTGTAGATCCCCCTGAAGATTGTGCATCTTTCATAGATCTAGTAGTTAAATTGGACCACAGACTGCATGAACGAAAAGGGGAAAAGATCAAAGTAGAATATCCCCGATTCCCGATTCCCAGGATAGAAAAGAAAGATCTGAAAGACACCAGTGAACCAATGCAAATCGGAGGCATATGAGGCCCGTTAACACAAGAAGAAAAAGATAAGAGGAGAAAGTTGAATCTATGCCTCTATTGTGGGAAGGAAGGGCATTATGCCCAAGAATGTCCCATCAAACCCCGTTCAGGAAAGAAGCCTCCCTTGAACAAAACAATCTCTGTAGGACACTCGGAAAACTAACAGACTTGGAAGGTCCTGAGACCGTACTTCCAAGTCCACCCTTTACTCAGGTCTCACCCTTTTTGGCCAATACTTTCTCCCTAATATCCAGACATTTGACCATTTCTGTAGTACTTATATTATCCCCGCAACATAGAAAATCCTTATCTGTCATGGTGGATTCTGGAGCCACTGGCAATTTCCTTGACATAGCCTTAGCCAAGTCTTGTGGTATTGATTTCATCAGAAAATCTCAACCCGAAAAAGTCAGAGCTGTTGATGGATCAGCTCTATCATCGGGATTAGTGACTTACCATACCCCCGAGCTTCTTATGACCTGTGATAATGGACATACGGAAAAAATAATTTTTGATCTGATTGACACCCCTCCTTTTGGGGCTATCGTGGGAGTTCCTTGGTTGCAACAACATAACCCCAACATAGATTGGGTAAATAGAACCCTCACGCTGAATTCATCTTATTGTATCGAACATTGTTACCAAGACATGATACAGATGCACGTTCCCTTGTATTGTGCGGGATCTACTTACCCCTCTACTCTTCCTGTAGAATACCAAGACTTTGTCACAGTGTTCGATGAAATCAAGGCAGTTGAATTGCCCCCGCATAGATCTTTTGATTGCCGAATAGACCTAGTCCCCGGGGCAGAACTACCTCTTAGTAGAATCTATGCACTTACAGAACCTGAAACCAAATATTTGCAGGAATATCTCAATGATATGCTTAAGAAAGGTTTCATCCGCCAATCGACCTCGCCAGTGTCCTCACCCATCTTTTTCATACCTAAGCAGGAGGGTGGCTTAAGAGCTTGCTTGGACTATCGCGCCTTAAACAAGGTGACGATAAAAAATAGATACCCTCTTCCACTCATCTCTACCCTTTTGGATCAAGTACGCAAGGCCAAAATCTTTACTAAACTGGATCTCCGTGGGGCCTATCATTTGATTCGCGTACGAGAAGGAGATGAGTGGAAGACGGCATTCCGTACCAAGTTCGGCCTGTATGAGCACTGCGTAATGCCCTTCGGATTATGTAATGCTCCAGCGGCCTTTCAATTCTTCATTAATGAAGTTTTGAGAGAATATCTAGATGTATTCGTAATTGTATACATCGACGATATTCTTATTTACTCCCAATCAGAACAGGAGCATATATCTCATGTTAAGACAGTTCTTCAATGTCTACAAGACAATCACCTATTCGCTAAGTTAGACAAATGTCTTTTTCATGCAAACAAGGTTGACTTTTTAGGGTATGTGATATCTGCTGATGGTTTACAGATGGATCCCGCTAAGATATCTGACATAATCAAGTGGGCAAGCCCTCACAACGTGAAGGAAGTGCAATCCTTCCTCGGGTTTGCAAACTTCTATAGGAGGTTCATAGATCATTTCTCTGATCTCATTCGTCCTATCACGAGACTGCTAAAGAAACAGACTCCCTTCTTATGGGACGAGGCCACTGAACAGGCTTTCCAGGAATTAAAAGACAAATTTACCGCTACCACCATAATACGTCATGCTGATGAGACACGACCTTATTTCATCGAGGCCGACGCCTCGCAATATGTGGTGGTAGGAATACTATCTCAAAGAGATCCCAAGTCAGGAACGCTCCATCCCATTGCCTACTTCTCCAAAACTCTTCTACCGGCTGAACAAAACTACACAATTGGCGAACGAGAACTTTTAGCCATTAAATTAGCCTTTCAAGAATGGCGCCATTATCTTCTTGGTTCCCCTCACGTGATCACAATCTACTCCGATCACCGCAATTTACAATTTTTTTAATCAGCTCGAGCCCTTACCCCAAGACAAATGCGATGGGTGTCCTTCTTTAGCGAATACAATTTCGTCATTTCTTTCCGTCCTGGAAACAAACATGGTAAAGCGGACGCTTTATCTCGACTGGGTATTGAGTCCAAACAATTCATTGACAATCCAGTACCCATCATCCCTGATAGCAAAATAGCGGTGACAAGACCCAAGAGATTCCTGACTCATTCCTAACAAAACTCTCTATGGAATACTCCACTATGTCTACTGAGGATTGGTTATCCAATCCCCTCAATAAAATAGAGAACGGTATCTTTTTCCATGACAACTGTATATATGTACCCTCTGAAGACATCCGTGAAATCATCCTTCAATGGTGTCATTCTCTACCCTTAGTATGACATCCGGGTAAAGACAAAACCCTTCAAATATGCAAGAGATGGTTTTGGTGGAAGGGAATGAATCAGGACGTATTTAAGTTTGTGGGAGCATGTCCCACATGCGCTCGACAGAAATCATTACACTGTGCTCCTGCTGGCCTTCTACAACCATTACATATCCCACCAACCCCTTGGCACTCTATTAGTCTTGACTTTATCACTGAGATGCCTCACTCAAGAGGATATACAATGATCCTTGTTGTAGTAGACATGCTCTCCAAGATGTCTCATTTTATTCCCTTAAAACAGGTGCCCAAGGCCCGAGAACTTGCAGACATTTTCATAGAACAGATAGTCCGTTTACATGGTTTGCCTTCGATCATTGTGTCTGACAGAGGCCCCCAATTTGTTTCTAGATTCTGGAAAGGGTTGTGTCAAGCTTTACACATACCACCCTCAAACAGATGGCCAAACCGAGAGAAAAAATCTAACATTAGAGCACTATCTTAGATGTTTACTAAGTACCCTCTCGAGTGATTGGGTTATGGCCTTAGCCCTCGCTGAATTTGCCTACAACAATTCCATGCATTCTGCCACCAAGATTTCACCTTTCTTTTTTTCTCATGGTTATCACCCCAAATTCTTACCTCTACACCTCCCAGCATCCCTATCAGAAATCCCTGCAGTTACAGAACATCACACCAATTTACAGAATATATGGAATCAGGCAAAAAAGGAATTACAAGAAACTAAAATGCAGATGAAAACACAAGCTGACAAACATAGACAAGAAGGCCCTAAATATGAAATAGGGGATCAGGTGTGGTTAGCAACCAAGAACCTTAATCTAGCAGGGACTAGAAAATTACAACCCCGATATATAGGGCCCTACCTGATCATAAGGATTATCTCCCCAGTAGTGATGAAACTCGAGTTACCCCAAGAAATGCAGATACATCCTGTATTTCACATCTCTTTATTGAAACCATATGTCAAGCCTTCCTGTCCTGAACCACCACCTCTTCCCATTACAGTGGAAGGGGAACTTTAATATGAGGTAGAAAGAATAGTTGATTCCCGTAGACATCAAGGGAAACTGCAATTCCTTATAGATTGGGTAGGTTACACCTCAGATGAGAGAACACGGGAATTAGCAGAACATGTACACGCGCCTTTGCTAGTGCGCAGATTCCATGCCCTCCACCCCAACAAACCTCACCCGGTTAGGCTACCTTTAGGGGGGAGAACTGTTACCCGCAAAGCCTCACACACCTAGCGTAGCCACATATTCTCCAATATCACTACCACTACCACAATGCATTGGGATGGTTAGTATGATTGTGTGTGGTCTCATGATGCCGGACGACGAATCAGATCACTCGTATCCTTCAAATAGAGAACCGCCCCTCACATTCATTGCTTGGCTTCTCCATTCCGTTGGAAACCCTGCCTGTCCTGAGTGCTTCGACTTGTTTGTCGTTTCTATTGAGTTTGAATCCCGGCACGCCACGTGAGGCGTCATCGTTCAGTATCCTGCAAACATCCAAGAGGTTTTTGGCTACAGTATCCCTGTTGGACTCCGGCTTGAATCTCCGTTTATTTTCTACCGTGTGCTACTGCTTGTCAAATCGGTTACCCTTTAAGGCCGGAACGAGAATTCTTCCTTGGTTCAGCTGCACTGCATTCCTGAAAGCTGCTGCGAGCGGACTCGTTCGTAAAAAACCTTCAACACCTTCATTCCTGAAAATTGCTGCGAGCGGACTCGTTCGTAAAAAAAACCTTCACAACCTTCATTCTCTCATCACAGAAGAAAGTAGCGGATTCTTTGCCTAGCCGGCTTCATTACAAGCTTCACCTCCAGTAACCAAAGTAGTGAGTGGACCTATTTTTGTGGAACTTTAAACCAATCCGGGTGCTGTCAATTCCCACTGCTGTTTACTATAGTTATAACGGCAAATCTCACTACGGAATTGCAAGCCAGTTGCTACACTGTTTATCTCACAGTACTTCCGCCCCCTGAGGATCTTTATCCTTCATTCTCCCTCGGACCCAGCCTTTCTGATACTGCAAAAGTGGAACCTTTCCTTTGAACTACAAGTGTTGCAGACTGAATTAGCATTTAGACTATTAAGTGCACAAGTCCTCACTTGGAGCCTATTCTCTTGCCTTTTTGTTTTCGCTTGGTCCGAGTCTTAAGATATACAGGTGAGTGAGACCATACACAATCCTACATTGTATTAGTCAAGAATAGATACATCACCTCCTGTAATATATCAAGTTCTATTGTACTAATGATTGCACGTCCCTTTCTCTTTTACAGTACCTACTAGTTGGTTCCTAGTCCATTGTCCACTCCTGCGCTGTGTCTCCTTCTTGGAAGTCCAGAGTCTTCTCATCGCTCCCTGAGGATATATATGAGCTTCCGGTTATGTCAAATTAGGAGGCTTATAGTATCCTCGGGGAAGGTGGGACCCGGCTTCGCTCCTGAGGATCGTAGGTGGTAGACACCGTCGAGCAGCGACAGCTGGAGTCCAAACTAATAATTCGTTTTAAAACCCGAATCCCTGGAGGGTTAAAGGGAGATGAAGAACTTTATGTACACCTGTAAAGAACTCTAAGTGCAACTGTAAACATATACTAGAAATTAACATTCACTAGACATGGCCTGACTGTCACATATAAGAATCAATTAAGTAAATATGAATGTATGATTTGATCACTCAGATTGAAAATATTCAGAAAAGAAAAATAAGTTGTTTCGTTTTCGATGTCTGATCCACTGTTTGTCACTGCGCCACAATCTGGCATATCAAGGCAGGTTTGGCACTCAGCCGAGAATACCTGACACTTAGTATTGCACTGTTAATTACGGCACTCAGCCGAGAATACCTGACACAAAGTATTGTACTGTTGATAACAAATTGCGACTAAACGCAAATGCTTATGAATATGTATATTGATAGTAAGCAAATATCACAAGTACAAAAACTCATTCTTCTTTGTAACAATAACTTGAGAACTATGCCGATATCATGGTAAAGATGTTCATTCAGTGGTTTAGACTCGATTTGAATCTCATGTGATTTTGCATGTTTTACATAAACTACCATACCCACAATGCCTCATTGTCGGCTATGTGGAGATTTGGTATAAATAATGGAAAGCAAAAAGGGACTTATGTATTATCTCTCTTAAAGCAGGAGCTCCTAGCAAATTAAAGTGCTTCTTTATTGCCCAGTGGTAAACACCAAACATGTTTCGGCTACCAAGCCTTGATCACTGTGTTGTGTGATTCAATTCCACAGCTCTGAAGTGTTTGTGAAAAGGGAAAACAAAAGAGGTACTTCGCCGGGACCATGATAATGTCAAAATTGGACATCTTGAACTAATCAACTGTCAAGGTTAACAAGTAACTCTCGTGTACTCACATTTCTGCAGGAACGTAATGTAATGAAGAAAGGTCCACTACTTCCCCAATGTGCGTATCTCACCCAACAATGTCAAAGTATCAATAGCAACTTGGGGAAGAAGGGAAAGAAAACAAGGAATGGAGAGGGTCCCACACCGCACCCCAGTCTAAATCAGAATTGATGGAACCAGAAATGGTAGATCAAAATGCAAGTCTGTTAAAAAGAAATAGAAGAAGAGGTGAGTATATATGTTCTTTCTGTGAAACACTATATCTTTCTATTTACATGTATGCCTACCTGGTTAATTCCCTTCTTCCATTTCTGATATGCATTGGGGTGAGGGAGAGAGCTTAAATATCTAGAGAGAAATAACAGTAAAGTAAGTAAATGTGTGCCTTGGGGAGATGCAGAAATATTGGAATTAAATGTAATGTGAGAACTCACCTAACTTTATAAATATCTGGTGCCCTGAATAACCTGTTCCTTGTAATTGTCTCTATGAAAATGAAAGATAATCTTCTTAATAATCAAAAGTAATATGTGTTTTCCTTAATTTCAGGAAGAAATAAAAATAAAAGAGAGAGCCGATCACCACAGCGCAGGACACCAATCAGATAAGTATATGAATTCTTAACAATATAATGTTCAAATATACAGCGCTCAAGCGCTGTTATCTTATGTCACAGTAACGTAGCTTTTGCTTGTCTTCTTTATTGTTTTACAGGGGAACTAGCCGTGCAGAACAGGAGGACGAGGATCGAAGAGGAGCGAGAGAACTCCGGGATCAGGATTCGACGATGAAGACACCGCAACCACGGGGAAAGCCGAAGCCGACACAGCAAGGAGATCCGGAAGTATCAGGTGAGTGACGTGGAGCAACGATTCCAAAGCTGGAACGCGAAGCGTCAGCGGCCAGGATCTGGACGTTTTTATTTTCCTGGCTGACTCCCGCGCATGCGTCAAATGCGGGAGTCAGCCATTTTTGTAGTTTTTAGTCTCCCACGCGCCCGGCAGACCTGACAGTACACCACCCCCTAGAAGCCCTCCCACCGGTCTGGGTTTATCGGGATACTGACGATGGAACGACCTCAACAGACGAGGAGCATGTATATGACCAGCAGGATCCCACATACGTTCCTCAATACCATAGCCTCTCCATTGCACTAAATATTGGAGTTTGCGCCTGAATCTCCGTGAGTCAACGATAGCTTTAACTTCATATTCTGGTTCATCGTTAAGTAACAATGGAGCTGGGGTATCAGTAACATGAGTACCAGGTACAACAGGTTTTAAGAGAGAGACATGGAAAACTGGATGTACTTTCAGAGCAGCCGGAAGGCTTAATTTCATAACAACAGGGTTTATAACCTTACAAATCGTGTAAGGACCTATATAGCGAGGCTTGAATTTACAAAACCCTTTCAAAGTGAGGTTCTTGGTGGACAGCCACACTTCATCTCCTTGAGTATACCTAGGTTCCTGGCGTCTATGGTGATCAGCTCTTTCTTTGTACCCTGCCTTAGCTTTGTCTAGATTCATTTTTGCTGTTTCGTGAATATCCTGCAGGTGTTTTAGAAAATCTAATGCTGCCGGAACAGGACAGGAAGAAGAAAGAGGTGTTAACATGGTTCGTGGGTGAAAACCGTAAGTACAATAGAAGGGAGAGTATGCAGTAGAGGTATGGCAAGTATTGTTATAAGAAAATTCAGCGATCCACGCCATAGTGTCCCAGTCTGAGGAAGTATGTAAACACTGACATTGTATGTATTGCTCAAAACACTGGTTAACCCTTTCAGTTTGGCCATCAGTTTAAGGGTGGTGACTGGAGGATAGTCTTACATCAATCTGTAATAAGTCACACACCTTTATCCAGAATTTGGATACAAATTGAGCATCTCTTTCGGACACTAGAACAGAGGGGAGATCATGCAATCGTACTATGTGTTGAATGAACAGAGAAGCCGAAACTTTGAAAGTGGGTAATCCTTTCAACGGAATTAAGTGAGCCATCTTAGTTAATAAGTCAACCACTACAAGGAGTGTGGTGTTCCCTTGAGCAGTTTTTGGTAGTTCAACAATGAAATCAAGAGAATTTTTTTACCAAGGGCTAGGTGGAGTGGGTAATGGCATTCATAACCCTGCAGGGGCTTGATGGGACACTTTCCCCTGTGCACACACTTGACATGTTTGAATGCATTGGTTGATGTCCCTCCCCATACCAGGCCACCAAAAGTGTTTCCTCAGGATTTCCATAGTTTTTTTTATATCCTGGGTGTCCAGAGAGAGGATGGGTGTGGCTCCACTCTAACGCTTGCTGCTGCAAGTTATGTGTAGGAAGAACTAAACCCCCTTGGACAAAAAAGATATCCTGTTTTTTAACAAGCTCATTTGGGCCCACTAATCTTTCAAGATCTACAGACTCTTGTGCTTCCTTAACTGTTTTGAGGAATTCCTCCTCAAAACAAAGAATTCCTATTATGCGCTCTTGATGTATCATGGTTGTGGACTCGATTTGGGATTCTTCTATTTCATAACCCAATCGAGATAGGGCATCCGCCTTCCCATTTTGCTTTCCAGCTTGAAATTGTATAATGAAGTCATAATCACTAAAGAACAGTGTCCAATGTAGCTGCCTCATAGATAAGGCCCTTGCAGATTTAAGAAATTGCAAATTACGAATGTGTCTAAGAACGGTTATCTTGTGATTAGCACCTAAAAGATACTGCCTCCACTCCTCAAAAACCTTTTTTATAGCTAACATTTCCTTGTCCCCTACAGCATAGTTCATCTCAGCTGGTAACAGTTTACGTGAATAATATGCCACAGGGTGAAGAGATCCTGTGTTTGGGTCTGTCTGAGAAAGAACCCCTCCTACCGCTGAATGGGAGGCATCGGCCTCAACTACAAAGGGTCGGCAAGGATCAGGATGTCTTAAAACGGGTGCCTGTGTAAATGCTTCCTTCAATTTACAAAAAGCCTCTTCTGCCGCGGGGGCTCATACAAATGTAACACCATTCTTAAGGAGTTTGGTGATGGGAGAGGCCAATTCGGAAAAGTTAGCAATAAAACGTCGGTAAAAATTGGCAAAGCCAAGCTCTGAACATCTCTAACAGTCTTTGGTACTTGCCAACGGGTGATAGCTTCTACCTTCTGTGGATCCATACTGATTCCTTGTGGGAACAGGATATACCCAAGAAAGGCATCTTGGAAGGTATGGAATTGACACTTTTCTAATTTGCAAAACAAATGATTGTCCTTTAATCTATCAAGAGATTCTACAGCTTCACTGAGTGGTCATTTCGCCCAACGAAATGGAGTCCCAGTTCACTGAGTGGTCATTTCGCCCAACTCCACCAAACTTGGAAGGTGGAGTGATTAGTTTCACCCACTTCTAGTAGTTTGTATGAATCATGTTGTAACTACAAATTGCTGCACTGTGCAACTGAATTACAATACACAGATGTATTCATTAATAGTTGTGTAATGATTTTCAGGGCAATAAGACGAAATGTTTTGCAGAAGTGCAACATATTAGAGCAATTTCTTTTCATATCACTCCTGCTGCTTGTTCACACGAACAACAGGTATGCCAGGGGGGAACCCAATATTCCAAACGCATCTGGGTAAAGCAAATATTATCAAAAAGCAAAGTGATGCGAAGGAACCAATCAAATATATCTCTTTCAGAAGATGAAGGAAACCACAAATTATCCTTCACGGTAAATTAATTAGTACATGCAAAAATCATCTGTTATTCATACCATTGTCTGGACCCAATGTCGTTTGATAAATCATCTTTATCAATGTTTGGAAAAAATATATTATATTTACACATACAAATGTTGAACATAAATTCATTTCTCAAAACATAAGATAAACAAAACACTTCTTAGAAAACGTTTGACTCTAATCCTTAATGCCCTAATAGAAATATGGATGTAAACACTTCTTTCGCGGACATTCCATACATCAAAGTAACCCCATTATGTAGTACTCAGAGGTATTCCAACTTAAACCTCTAAAACCAGTTTCTTCGTGCTACATATGTTCTATTTAGACACAAATTCTCAATCCTCCGGGGTTCTTTATAGTCAAAAAGTCGACGCGTTTCAGCCCAACTAGCTTGTGGGCCTCCTCAGGACTAGGGTGTATAAGGAAAATTATTACCGGAACCACATCTATAATAAAAACAAACATATACAATATGTATAATAATCCATATATATATATATATACACTCTCTCTATGAATCGAAATATATACAAATCTACCAACTTAAGTGAAGATATAAAGCCTCTCTCGGGGTGGCAGTATGGAGGGAGGAATAGTGAAATGGCTCAAAAAAACCACAAAGTGAATGGAGTAGCATAGCTCACTATATCTTTCTATTTACATGTATGTCTACCTGGTTAATTCCCTTCTTCCATGTATGATATTCATTGGGGTGAGGGAGAGAGCTTAAACACCTAGAGAGAAATAACAGTAAGGTAAGTAAATGTGTGCCTTGGGGAGATGCAGAAATATTGGAATTAAATGTAATGTGAGAACTCACCTAACTTTATAAATATCTGGTGCCCATAATAATTGTTTCCTTGTAATTGTCTCCAGGAAAGATAATCTTCTTAATAATCAAAAGTAATATGTGTTTTCCTTAATTTCAGGAAGAGATAAAAATAAACGAGAGAGCCGATCTCCACAGCACCGGACACCAATCCGATAAGTATATGAATTCTTAACGATATAATGTTCAAATATACAGCGCTCAAGCGCTGTTATCGTATGTCACAGTAACGTAGCTTTTGCTTGCCTTCTTTATTGTTTTACAGGGGAACTAGCCGTGCAGAACAGGAGGGCGAGGAGGAGGACCGAAGAGGAGCGAGAGAACTCAGGGATCAGGATTCGACGATGAAGACGTCGCAACCACGGGGAAAGCCGACGCCGACACAGCGAGGAGATCCGGAAGTATCAGGTGAGTGACGCGGAGCAACGTAGCCTGATTCCAAAGCTGGAACGCGAAGCGTCAGCCGGCGGGATCGGGACGTTTTTATTTTCCTGGCTGACTCCCGTGCATGCGTCAAAAATGGGAGACAGCCATTTTTTTACTTTTTAGTCTCCCAAGTGCCCGGCAGACCTGACATCAACGCTATATGTAACAAAGGCAATTCTCTCGTCACAATCAGTGCTAATTGCACAAAATCTATGCGGTTAAGAAACAATCAGTATTTATAACTCCACAGTAAAGTCAACCAATAATTGTTCATCAAAACAGATCTTCTCATAATCAATACATAATTTATTTGTTTTCCCTTCTTGGAGGCAACTACCTGATCAGAACATAACATCAAATCCCAATTCATTATTAGATACTTTGCCTAATATTATGCATAATTACTCAAATGGAAAATATACAAATTAAAAATAAAATTGAAAATAAAAATATTGAAGTAGAATGGAATAGTGTCCCTGCATTCATTAGTTATATTATTCATTGCTAGACCCTGAGAGCACTTGTTCATACCATATGTGTTCTTTCCCAACGTGTGTGTTTTAAACCTGCAGGTAACACTAAACACAACAAAAAAGAAAAAACATCTCAACTAATATAATTGTAATAGTTTTCCTAAATGACCCCTATAAATTCCTAGGAGCACCAGCTTCAAAGTTGTTTAGCATATGGATTACCATTAACGTGGGAATCCAATCCCACGGGCATAGGCACCTGTCATGACAGGGTGTACAACGGCTATTGGATCTTATGGTTTTGATTTACATATATTATACATTGCAAAAGTTGATCTTTTAATGCTTTACTTTAGGAATACCTGATTAATGAGTTTCAGGGCTAGTGGTGGCAGAAGCGAGAAATGGACATCAAAATGTGACTATAGGCCATTTAATCATCAACTAGAAGTTTATTATTCAGGAAAAGTGCTGGTTTGGGCCTTCAAACCACCCAAGTCAGAAGAATCACAAGACTGAAATATATGTGTGAGATCTAGAACCTGTATGACGCGCTTGGCAAAGCTTGAGAAGGTCTGGTTGCTGCTCGAGGGGACTCCATTTCCCACAATCCCGCACTCCCAGGAGGGAGGAGAGAACATCGCCTACGCGCTTAAAAAGCGCAGGAGAACACCGCAGCGCGGGACGCGCTTGGCAAAGCTTGAGAAGGTCTGGTTGCTGCTCGAGGGGACTCCATTGCCCACAATCCCGCACTCCCAGGAGGGAGGAGAGAACATCGCCTACGCGCTTAAAAAGCACAGGAGAACACCGCAGTGCAGGACGCGCTTGGCAAAGCTTGAGAAGGTCTGGTTGCTGCTCGAGGGGACTCCATTGCCCACAATCCCGCACTCCCAGGAGGGAGGAGAGAACATCGCCTACGCGCTTAAAAAGCGCAGGAGAACACTGCAGCGCGGGGGAAGCGCTTGGCAAAGCTTGAGAAGGTCTGGTTGCTGCTCGAGGGGACTCCATTGCCCACAATCCCGCACTCCCAGGAGGGAGGAGAGAACATCGCCTACGCGCTTAAAAAGCGCAGGAGAACACCGCTGCGCGGGACGCGCTTGGCAAAGCTTGAGAAGGTCTGGTTGCAGCTCGAGGGGACTCCATTGCCCACAATCCCGCACTCCCAGGAGGGAGGAGAGAACATCGCCTACGCACTTAAAAAGCGCAGGAGAACACCGCAGCGCGGGACGCGCTTGGCAAAGCTTGAGAAGGTCTGGTTGCTGCTCGAGGGGACTCCATTGCCCACAATCCCGCACTCCCAGGAGGGAGGAGAGAACATCGCCTACGCACTTAAAAAGCGCAGGAGAACACCGCAGCACGGGACGCGCTTGGCAAAGCTTGAGAAGGTCTGGTTGCTGCTCGAGGGGACTCCATTGCCCACAATCCCGCACTCCCAGGAGGGAGGAGAGAACATCGCCTACGCGCTTAAAAAGCGCAGGAGAACACTGCAGCGCGGGGGAAGCGCTTGGCAAAGCTTGAGAAGGTCTGGTTGCTGCTCGAGGGGACTCCATTGCCCACAATCCCGCACTCCCAGGAGGGAGGAGAGAACATCGCCTACGCGCTTAAAAAGCGCAGGAGAACACCGCAGCGCGGGACGCGCTTGGCAAAGCTTGAGAAGGTCTGGTTGCTGCTCGAGGGGACTCTATTGGCCACAATCCCGCACTCCCAGGAGGGAGGAGAGAACATCGCCTACGCGCTTAAAAAGCGCAGGAGAACACCGCAGCGCGGGACGCACGCGGGACGCGCCCGGGCGAAGCCCGGGCCAAGGGCGGGCCTGTCCTTGCCCGTCAGAGCCCGGAGGAGACTGGACTGGGCCACATCTCTTACATTTGAAGACAGGCTGAGGTCATCTCGTAGGTGAGCACAGCCCATTCCCATATACTAACATTATTAATTGCGCCATTCCCCCTAGCACCATTGTTGTTTGCTGTTTCTGAAACCATGGGAAGGCGCACTAATGCACCGGTAATGAAATCGACCACTACATGCATTGAAAATATGTTGGAGAGGGCTGTTAGTATTGTGAGCAATGAAATTTAGCTCACCGAGAGGCGTTTGTCTCTTGGCTTAGGGCAATCTGCACCGCTCTCTGGACTTATTGTCGAAAGAACTGATTTGACTGTAAGCAATCCCGATGTCCCCGTTTTGGCCCGTGAAGAGGTTCATGTTGTTATTACACTTGATCCACCTGTATCAAATTCTGAAATAAGCAACACTCTCACCTTAGGGGCAAAACGCAAAAGGAAAGTAGGAAAGCCAGCGAGTGCGAAGAGAAAACAACTCACTCGCCCATGTTCCACATGCTCGACCTTAAACTCGTGGATTCATCCAACAACAAATCAATAATCTGTTGAAGCCCCACCGGTTGAATTGCTCTCTCACACGATTGGAACTCAAACTGATAACGACTTTTTATTCCCCTTTATTGATAACGACAATCAAAGTAGAGTAATTGACACTAGCTATCTAATTACTGTTATCACCGATCATATTAAGCCTGTTCTTGATAATTTTCTTTCCTCATTGCAAGATCGTATTCTTAATTCTCTGACTGTCCAACAAACACACTCTGTATTTCAGCCCGTGAATGTTGTGCCCCAAGTTGTTGCTAAGACACCCGATTCTATCATTGTTAGTAGGCAAATTATAAATATCCCTATTAATAGTATACCCACCTCTCATCAAAACATTAATGCGCCACATAATTCAACTCAGGGAATTAGTGATTGTGTGACTTGTAACAAGATTCGCACATGTTTCGATACGAGGGGTACTAGGGACGCAAATAGGCCTCTGGACCACATTACCGAAATTTATGACGGTTATTTGATAAATAACACGACATCCGCCACCAATGTACCCACGAACATATTCAATAATGATAGCTTGGCTAAGACCCAACAAGAAGCTGCTATCAATTCAAGGTCCACAAACCACATTGAGGGTAACAATGTGGTGTTAAATTTGCCCCCTGAGGCGTGTCCATACGTTGTAATTTTAGCAGGTGTTCCTCCTTTAAGAAAAGATCAGACAGAGTCTTGGGAGCAACTACGCTGTAAGAGCGTTGATTGGCTCACCAAATATAGGAGATTTAGACCTTCACTGATTGAGAACATCATTATGGTACGACGAGTGGGTTGGCTGGGTACATCCTCCAAAGTCATCAAGGGGGATTGTATAATTATTAATTTTCGGAGGCAATCGGTGGCAAAAACTATTTTAATACCACAGATGGAACAGAATGGCCATAATACCAGCATATGGGCCCTACCCTTAGGCTATTTTTATAAACCCACATTTGAGACACTGTCCTGTAACATGCACAACCATATCCCAACATTCAATAGATTCACATCGCTGTCTGGTTTGGATTGTCAAGATTGACTGCCTACCCAGGTAACAAATGAAGTAAGAACTGACGCATTAATTTTAGCCCCAATCCAAAGAAGCCCTCAGGCCTTTCAACCGGACACACCAACCATAAGGAAAGACGATCAGACATTTAAAATATTGAGCTGGAATGTAGCCGGTTTGGCATCTAAGCTAAATTTACCGGATTGGAAAGAATTAATTAATCATCAGGACATTGTCATGTTCCAAGAGACTTGGGAAACTCAGGAGTTGTATATGGAGGGCTTTGAATGTTTCAATATTTTGTCCCCCATTCCTATATCAGGTAGACCCGCTGGCGGTCTCTCAATTTGGATAAATATTAAGGCAGGTGGCCGTTCTAGAATTTTGCCTACAAACAGTGATAAATTCCAAGTAATCCTTTATACTCGGGGGGATTCAATTTACCTGATCAATTTTTATAATGATGATTTTAAAACTGTGCCCAATATGAACTTTTCTTTGTTGTTTAATTTTATCTTAAAATTACAATTAGTTAATTGTGGTGCCCAAATTAAGGGTACATGTTTAGGTGGTGACTTTAATGTCAAAATCCCAAGGGATATTTATTCTGCCATTCGGCCCGTCACCCAAGTATTACTGAGCAAAAGAGGGGAACAATTAGTGAATCTTTTAAGTTCACTGTGGGAGCGCGGGCCGGATAAACAGACGCGGAGGCTGAATGTAATGAGCCAGTGGGTATTTCTTTATTGATAAAGCAGGAGGGGTGGCTGTCTGGGCGGATCTCAGGGTATCCTGGCTTGCTCTTCGGATCTCTTCGTGTTCGGTTGGGTCTAGACTGTCCTCTTCTTCTTTGTCGGGTTGTCCTGGGATGGTCGCGGTGGTTTCCCCAGGGAGGCTCATGAGAGGGACAAGAAAACAAAGAAGAGGCCGTCAGGGACTCTGTCCTGTCTTTACTAATGGTAAACAGTGTTCCGTCACCGCACCCGATAGTGGATTCAGGGGAAGTGCAGGGCTTTTGAGGTAAGTGAGGGTATAGGAGTCTTCAGACCGAGTATAGACCCCCAACCACCGGAACTCTCCCCTTCTATGAGCCGAGTGTGCCCTCTCAGGGGTTTGTGAAGGGACGGAAGGGGCCACCACCACAATGAAGATAAATATGCAAAGATTGGAGAACGGAAAAGAAACGCTGTCCCCGTAACCACCCGCCTCCCCTTCACCTTCTTCTACCACCCACCTCCCGGTCCCGTTCTCCCCGTGGTTTAGCCACTCACCGGCCCCGCCGCAACTCTCCCGGGTTGCGGCTGCTCTCCAGCCTCCTCCTGTGGGGTCCACCAGTCCTCGCACCACGTCTCATCCTGGATTTCCTCTTCTTCGTCCGGGCTCCGCTGCTCCGTGCTCGCTCCGCGTTGCTCCGGTTCCGTTCTGCTCCTCTTCGGTACCTCGTCCCGCTGTTCCTCCTTCCCTTCGATGCTTTCTTTCTTCTGCTCGTCCTTCTCCGCTTCGCCTTTCTCCTTCGCCTCTCCGGCACAAGTGCGCCCTTCCTCTATCTCGGCGGCTCTCTTCACCTGTGGTGGAGAATCACATCCGGGTTTAATCCCTCCCCCTTCCGGGTTCCTCCTGGCGGTGCCACAACCCGGCCAGGCCTGAGTGTGAGGGGGCGGACCCAGTGTCCGTAAAGGTGTAACCCGGCTGCGGGAATGTTCAAGGCCGGTCTCCCCGGGTAAGGTCTGCTTGCGGGGGAGGGGTGTGGCTAGGGTAATGTCCGGGGCATTCTCACATTCACATAACTTTTTGAATGTTATGCAGATTGCAGCTGCTCCTCTTCCTGACGGTTGTATAATTCCAACTTATAGAAGCTAAGGCTCTACCTCCACCATTGATTATATTTTTGTAACCGCTTCCCTAGAAAGTCATGTATTAAGGGCTGAGGTAATCCCAACAATACAAGGTGATCATAACCCTATTAGTACCACTCTAGGTTTTTCATGCCGCCAAGTGTACGACTGTACGCCTGGTGCACGTGACTTGGCGGTATCCAATGATAAACTTAGAATTGTTTGGCGTAACATTGATAATAATGCCCTATTTGAAAAAATGATAAAATCTCATTCAAGCCTGGTCAACCCTTCTCAGGGTTATGCTCCGGCAAAAATACTGTCTAGACTGATTAGGGTGTTAAATCCCGATCCTGGTTGGTTTAACGCGGATTGCTCTGCGGCTAATAGAGCGCTAAGAAAGGCTCTTGCAAGCAAACCCAGAGTAACCTCTTTTGTATCATCACTCAGGGGAAGTTACAAAAAAGCTATTATACGTAGGAAGGAAGAGCTTATTAATGATCATTGGGCAAATCTCATGCAGGCAAATGTATTCAAAAATGGTAAGAACTTCTGGAGGGCTGTCAAAGATATGAAATCTGTGGGCAATACTTCCTCACCAATTGGCTGCAATATCTCGAGTGAATCTTGGGAGGTTCATTTTAGTAAGATTTATGCCGCCCCGATTTCTAACGAACCTGAAAATGAATATATATACACTATCGGGATACAGATTGAACTATCTGAGGTTGAAGAAGCCATAATTCAAAGTCTGGGGGGGAAAGCCCCCGGACCAGATGGTCTCCCGATTGACCTCATCAAAAGTAAACCCGATTTTTGGGCACCACTTCTTACCAATGTTTTTAATAATCTTACTAACTCATCTATTCCTGATACATGGTCATTTAGTACTATAGTCCCAATTTTTAAGAAGGGGGATCGATCAAACCCGAGTTGCTATAGGCCAATTTCATTGATCGATAACGCCTTAAAAATTTTGGGCAGGGTGATATTTAATAGGATCAACCTATGGGCCGAGGATAATAAGGTCTTGCATCCATCTCAGCTGGGTTTTAGGAGCAAGGTTGGCACAGTGGAACAGTGCCTAAACCTTCACTTGATTGTTAGCAAATACACTATAGCTAAGAAAACACCAATGAACCTGGCATTCATGGACCTCACGTCTGCCTTTGATTTTGTAAATAGATCACGGCTGTGGCAAACTCTTTTAAATCTTGGCCTAGACGACTCATTAGTCTCCTTCTTGGCATATCTGCACAGAGACCTAAAAGCCAGTGTGCGCATAGGCAGGAATGGTGAGATTTCTAAGGCCATTGAAATTGGAAGGGGGGTCAGAGAGGGTTGCGTCTTGGCCCCCCTCTTATTTATATTATACATCAACGACTTAACTAAATCTCTACTGTTTTCAACCGAAGATGTCCCAAACATTAGTGGAAATAAGATCCCTGCGTTGCTTTATGCTGATGACGCTGTGTTAATGGGGCGCACCCCCAAAGCTTTACGCGCCCGGGTTCACGGCTTTGTGGAATTTATGGCAACTTTGGACTTATTTACTAATTTTAAGAAATCGTTTTTAATGTCGTGTGGGTCCAAAAAGTATTCTACCCTTTCATTGTTTTAAATTCTACTCAATTGAGAAGCACTTGCACTTTTCCGTATCTTGGGTTGGTATTTGCATCTAATGGTTTATGGAATGACCACATTGTTCACTGTAAAAGGAAATTTACTAATTCTATCAATACAATCCTTAGGCTACCCAAGCCTAAAAACATAGAGGTAGTCCCTTCTATCATTAAAATTTACAGACTACAATGCATACCAACCGTCACATATGGTGCAGAGGTATGGGGGAACATCACTAGTACACCTATTCAGTGTGAAGAGAACAGGTTCTGTCGTAAAATTCTGGGAGCCCCATTTTTTTCCTCCACATATGCTTGCCACAGCGAGCTTCATCTACCTTATGTAGAAGATTTTATTAAGGCTCGCCCGACATTGTTTTGGCTAAGAATCTGGAAGAATTCGGCCGCACAACTGACTAGGGAGATAATCTTGGATTGTTTAAAATGTGACACAGGAATGGATATACCATGGTTGGCCGGAGTCCGCAAACGTTTAAATAGCTTGAATTTGGAACATCTTTTCTCAAATCCTTTAGACCATAGCCCTACCAGCACTAAATTTCTGGACAAACTACTCTATGCTTCTTATAAAGAAATAAGATTTGCAACTGAATGTAATAAAACTTCAGTTGCTAGATATATGCAAATTGAGCATGCAACCCCAGTTATGCCCAAATATCTTTTAAAACCTGTTGGCTGCTGGGAAAGGGGCCTATTTTTCAGGCTAAGGACAGACACAATGAAATATCTGTTGTCATTCCCTATAGGTTATTCTGCAAACCTCGATCTTTCCCTCTGTCCATGTAGTAACACCTTAAAACAATCAATGTTACATTTTTTATTTTTCTGTACTTATTATCTACCACTTACTAAAAAATTTCTGATCCCGTACTTTAAATTATGATGTGTTACTGACTACAAGATAGCTTATGGGATCGTGCTAGCTATTAACAATGATGAATTATGTTTCGAGTTGGATCCTTTTTAAAAATGGCGGTACGTATCCGCAATACCATGTATCCAGATTAATTTTTATTATCTGACATTTGTGAAATATTTGTACCTTTTTCCTTGTACTATATCTTTTTAACTGTACTTTTATGGATATGTTGTTTTTATCCGAATAAAGTTCATAATGATTGATTGATTGATATTGAGAACCTGTATGAATCTTCTCAATAGCCTTTTAGTCTGGATTAAAGTCTTTAAAACAATTATTCCCATCAAGACCTTTCAGTGTATGAATGTTGCAAATGGCAAAGACTACTCTTTCATCAGTTCTGTCCCCTACATGATGTAGGGTGGTGCTGAGAGGAAACTGGGGTGGAGCTAAAGAGAATCAACTTGGGTAAGCTCAGTTCCACCCTTCCTTCCATCTCTGCTTCCATATTATTTCTCGGTCATTGAAATGTGACTGATGAATAAACAAGGATCAATATATGAGGCGTGGCAACAGGAAACAAGGACATATCAAGAGCTGGTATACACAAGGCGATACATTAAAAGCTGGGTTTAATTGTAAAGATTTCTAAAGCTATAAAAATCCCTTGTAGCCATCAAGCCTAAAAAATCTCTATAAATCATTAGCAAGAAAGGCTCACGGTAGTTTGGAAATTAGCAAAGTGTGGGCATGCCAAATTCAATTGTGTTTGCCGACCATTGGGAGTTAGAGAGAGCCCCAGACCTTCAAACCAGTATAACCCAAAAGCACAGAGCAAGCGTTCTATATTCCAAAAGATGAGAGGGGGTAAGGAGGAGAAAAGAGACACAGGCACTTGGATACGTTGTTAGATAAATCATAAAGTCTCAGAGACAACAGCTCTGCCCAATGAACGAGGTCTCAGCAGGGGAAAAGAGAACCAAGGTGAGTGTAGGAAACACCAAAGGCTTTGATAAAAGAGACAACGTTGAGTCATATGAACTGTAAAGGTGAAGAGAGGTTTAGTGCCATATATCACTAAGCACTTCTCTAGACAAATGGCATTGACCACCATGGGAGCATGTAGGAAATACCCCGATAATACATGGAAGACTACCAGCCTGATGGAGAGTAAACCCAGAGGGAAAACTAGCAGAGAAAAACAAAATTAGGGTTGCAGGATGCCAAGAGACAGAAGCGGGAACCTAACAAGATGACATTGCTGGGCAATGTGACATCCTCTGACTTTGCCTATACTGTTGGGATCTACACCTTCCCCAGTCTCATTGCACCTTTCCCAGCGCTGAGTATGAACTTTTCAAGAAAGCTGTAAGAGATAGAAGAGTTTGCATTAAAGCATCTGGGTTTGTCTGCAAGGGTGTATTTACACATTCTCCACCATCTATACTTCATGAGGTTGGAAAAGGTGCTTGCATACAGGATCAGTAGTAGCAGAATTTAAATTGGATGGTTAAGGACAGTCAGAGGTAGGGTTAATGAGAGATGGATGAAAAAACCCATAAATGAGAGTCATGGTTTATCAGTGATGAACTGTTCCACGAAGAGAGACCGGTTGCTAATAATAGTGTCTAATAGAGGCATTATACCTGGGACTTTAAATTGAGGGAAATAATGAAAATGTTTCTAGTTGTCTGATAGTGTTTAGGGTTAGGATACTGTGAGCAATATATTTGACAGGAGCTCATTGAGGATTATGGTTGCTAAAAGTATCCAAAGATCTCTAAGTGCCCCAGTCTGTTCAGCTGCGAGTCAGGGCAGCCTAACCTAAGAAGGATAGTGGATGCAAGATGGGTGAAGAGAATAAAACAGGGGCATGGCTTATAGCTATGGTTTGCTCAGGAAATGAGGTTGGTTGTTTATAATGGGGTGTCTAACAGAGGTATAGAATTTGGAGGGTACAGGTTAAGCTAAATCTGAAAAACAATGTATTGGGTTGCCAATTGTGGTTAGGGTTGGTTTTCTATGATAAATTGAATCCTATGAAAAATGTGTACAATTTGGGCCAAATAAGGTCAATAAGGGCTTGCCTTGGATGGCTTGATTTGAGACTAATGCCAAGCTTCACTTGTTGCATAACTTTGCTTATTGTTAACCCAAATGGACTGCTGATTAAACAGTGCATTAACTCCCACTAATCTTGTATACTCAAAATGCTTGTGATTCTTGCCTCTCTTGAATGCCTTAAGTCATTCATATTCAATGTGATAATTTTCAATAATCCTTCAATGCTTGGCTTCTAGCTGTTGTAGGTGTTGAAGAATCCCAGTAAATCACTACCACTATGTTCTCCATAAATTACCAAAACCTCTAACACTCGTTCTTGCCTCAAAACTATAGTTGGCAAGAAATGGAGTCCCAGTTCACTGAGTGGTCATTTCGCCCAACTCCACCAAACTTGGAAGGTGGAGTGATTAGTTTCACCCACTTCTAGTAGTTTGTATAAATCATGTTGTAACTACAAATTGCTGCACTGTGCAACTGAATTACAATACACAGATGTATTCATTAATAGTTTTGTAATGATTTTCAGGGCAATGAGACGAAATGTTTTGCAGCAGTGCAACATATTAGAGCAATTTCCTTTCATATCACTCCTGCTGCTTGTTCACATGAATTCACCAAACAGATTTGACATCAAACTTAGCATAGGTCATATTGGTACAAATATGAGTAAATCAATTTTGCACTGGTTTCCATAGTAATTTATAAAACTATTGTTATTCCAGGTTTGCAATTTTTAAAAAGATTTAAATGAAAGGAGTTAAATAATTCTCAACTAGCAAAATGGAACTTCATTTACCAGCCTAACAAAAAGTGTTGGCTCCTACGCTGGCTAAGGCGGAGGAGCATCGCCTCACTGAATAAAAGGAAAAATAAAATGATAACATATCGTTATTATCATTTCAGTTTTCCAATTGTAGTCAGTGGCTCTCGGGAGTGGATCGCCAGAGAAGGTAGAGGAGTGGTTTGCACTCCTTAAGTGTGCATGAATATTTTGCCGGCACTCTGGCCGGCCAAACAGTCCTGCGCACTTTGCATCTTCCCCACCAGGCTTGCTATACACAGCCTGGTGAGGAACATGCAAAGACTCCCAGTCCTTGTCTGAACGCCAAACCATGGTGCTCAGACCAATCATAACAGCGTTGTGATTGGCTCAGGAAGCCTGGGTGCTTCCTGCTGCCGGCCGGTACTGAAGGAAGATGGCAAGGACAGAGGAGAGGCACCGGCCGGCCATTAAAGGTAAGTGTTCTTTTTCTTTTTCATTCCGCCACCCCCGTCACCACCCGCTGCACTACCCGGATTGGGTAGCAGCCGCTACTGCTAAAAAAGCGCTGAGTCAGCCATATCAGTGTATTCTACAACAATGGTGAGAACAAAATATTGTGAGGTCAAAAGACAGAGTTCTATATATCAAAAATTACAATATTGTGAATTTAGATATTTATAAGTAAATACAATTCCAAAGTTTGGGACAGAGACACTCCCGGCAGTATGGAACCTGCTCATACTGACCATCCACATTTATTGATACCATATATCTCAAATGTTTGAAAGCACCAGCCATCTGCTCCATAGTTGCAGTGAACTTGTTTTATTTTTAGCCAGTGGATGTCATGAGTGATGTAATATGTGAGGTCATAAGCAGTGCATTGAGAGGGCGTAAGTTATAGTTAGCTCAGGTAACTATTTTGTTTTATTGTCTTTATATACATTTCTCAAACACAAAAGAAAAAGAGCACCTTTGCCACAATAAAATAGTATATATCATGTGAATTTGGCAGATGGCATGCGATATATCAATGGCGAATTCTCTACCAATCTCTAAAACAACAACAATGCAGGGTTACATGAGCGGAAAATCCAAGTATTATGGGTTACCATATATGCCAGCTGGTACATTTGGTAAGAATAATGCTAAAGCATTTTAATCTGTGAGTTCAGGGTGTAGCAGTAGATAGGAACAGAGTGGTTGCCAAATGTTTTTGGGTCAGGAGGCGAGGGGTATTAATGTTGCATAAATACATAGTGGTATCGCAGTACATCAAGTCTCTCATCCATGCCTTCACAGTCGGGGGTGTCCCCCCCAGTGCAAGAAAACCTGCCACTTGGCCAGCAATAAGGCGATAGCAATAAAGCAACATATTCCAGTCCCAAGTGATCGGACATATCCCAACAACGCCAGCAATGGAGAGGGCGATAATTCTGAGTCCAACAGCAATGTCAAATGACCAAAGATCGCTTCCCAAAACACTGGGACCGGGTAGACCAGGTAACTAGAACTGCTGATTTTCTGTTGTTTTGTACGAGTGAAATCCGAGCCCAACTGTAACATTCCTGTGGCCTCTGTTTTTCCAGTGACTTTTTGAAGCTTCTTTTATTATATTTCCTAACTATAGCGTCCCCGTAACCTTTGTTTTTCATCAGGCACTTTTTACAGATTTTTTAATGTTATTTCCCAACTAAAACCTGCAACCTTTGAGAGCGAGCGCGTGACTGAGCGCATGAGTGTCTCAGCGGCAATGTGAGTGAGTGCCGGAGCGTCTCACTGGGACTGAGTGGGTGTGTGTGTGGCTCTGTGAGTGGGTGTTTGAGTAGGTGTGAGTGGGTGTGTGAATCTATGAGTTGTTCTGTGAGTGGGTGCATGAGTGCCAGAATGGGTTCTGCTCATTTTCTACCTTTTTCTGCTCAATTATGACCTTTAATTTTTCCTCTTTCTGCTAAGCCTAGACGGAGCTCGCAGAGTTTCACTCCATGGGTTACCAAAAAACTCTGCCAAACTCCACAGAGTTCTCTGAGCAGGCGGAGTATTGCTCTGCCATCCCTAATTATGTCTCCTTGGATGTTGAGAGTAGTAAGGGGCCCAGAACTCCTCCTGTTACCACCAGTAAGTCCCCCACAATGGGACTGCTGAGACCTCGGAGGCCTGCCCCCTTTCTCAACCACTATGAAAATGCACCTCCTGGCACTATACTGGTTGGGGGATTAAGTCCCCTTGGCTGCTGGAGGTCTTTGGGGGCCAAGAACCCCTGTTGTTGCCAAGAGTAAGTCCCCCACAGTTGGATGCTGGGACCTCGTTGGATGCCCTACACCTTTTTTCAACCACTCTGCAAACGCGCCTCCTGGTGCACTAGCGGTTGGGGATGAAGTCACCTTGGCTGCTGAGGGTCATTGGGGGCCTTTTTCTGATATCTATTTTGCCTTTTCTCACGCTTCTGACCTTTATTTTGCCTCTGTCTG